>NC_082712.1:86831487-87431487 GCF_030144855.1 Hypanus sabinus | reverse complement strand
CAGCATGGTGTGACAGGAGCCCTCAAGCCCCTTGTCTGAATTGTAGGGTGATAAGTTCTTGATTAGTAAGTGTATTGAGTATTTCCTGCAAGTTCTCTTTTATTTGTACCTTCATACTTTGAACCTATTTCAAAAGCTGTTTATCTCTTGTGGCTTCCTTGAGATTCCATGGGTGGCCTGATGTTGGAATTCGATGTCAGCTAATCAATATAGAACTGTTCTGATGCCTCCATCTTCTCTGTGTGCCTGTGCCTTAGATGATTGCAATCTGAGATCTGTGTAAAACCTAGCTGCTTGTTCATAAGCACAGAAAAGCTTACGAAAGGTTCAGAGAGCTAGGTAATGTTAGAGATCTAGAAGATCATAAGGCTAATAGGAAGGAGCTTAAGAATGAAATTAGGAGAGCCAGAAGGGGCCATGAGAAGGCCTTGGTGGGCAGGATTAAGGAAAACCAAGGCATTCTACAAATATGTGAAGAGCAAGTGGATAAGATGTGAAAGAATAGGTCCTATCAAGTGTGACAGTGGGAAGGTGTGTACGTAACCGGAGGAATTAGCAGAGGTACTTAGTGAATACTTCATATTCAGTATGGAAGAGGATCTTGGTGATTATAGTGATGACTTGCAGCAGTCTGAAAAGCTTGAGCATGTAGATATTAAGAAAGAGGATGTGCTGGAGCTTTTGGAAAGCATCAAGTTGGATAAGTCACCGGGACCAGATGAGATGTACCCCCAAGCTACTGTGGGAGGCGAGGAAGGAGATTGCTGAGCCTCTGGCGATGATCTTTGCTTCATCAATGGGGACAGAGAGGTTAAGGCATTGCCGTCCCCTAACAATGATGTTGTGTATATCAGCGGGTCACCAGCGCTGGCAGTGGACCCCACTGCCATATCTTTTTCTGACCTTGGAGACATCTTTACTAGCTCTATAATCTGATCAACAGTCAGATTGGTTAGACTGGGCACCGATGAGGTGAGAGATTGTGTGTATGCTGTCATTCATATGTTTTCCTTTCAGGTTTTTTTGGACACTGCCTCCATCCATGTCCCAGCAGGCCAGGCCGCACCTGCAGCATATCAACTCCTTAACCCTCCCACATCAATTCCAGCGATTCCTTGCTTCGTGCTCTGGCAATCAGCAAACAAAATAAACACTGGGACATCACAACAGCTGCATACACTACAGCTACTTTATGATTTCTCTTGCACTTTCTTCAGTCTATCTCACTGGCCTACAAAACTATCGCAGAGTAGGTCGACCCCACCGTTATGCCTAAATCTAAATCTTACTGGTGGGCTGAGCTCAGTCCTTCTTTCGTTTACAGGAAGATGTGGTCATCCCTCTCTGGATTATCCAACCCACAATACTCTTCGTATGCTCAGTATTTATATTCTGCATAATCCATTGCTGTTTCATCAGTTATCATTATTGTTTCCCAGTTACTCTCACCTTGTCCCCCTGTCGCTGCCCCACTTCCCCTTTAAAAGAGCAATTGCTCTATTGCTGGCATTTCCAGTAGTTGCCCAGGTACCACCCTGCAGCCCCTGGGCCATCCTATCCCAAATATTCTTTGGGCACTTTGCTTTTACCAACACATGTATATCTTTAGGGTGCATCTGGTGAAATTCAACCATTTCCTTGAGCTTGCGCCGGAATTCTAAATTCCCATATGTGACTTTAAGTGAGGGCAACTCTGTCAAAATGCTCTTTCTTCTCGGGGGTGAAGGGCTTATAATCAGATTTATGGGCTGGCTCAGATCATCAGGGTTCTCGACCTGACGTTGCCTGACCTCGATAGGTGCCATCCTAACAGTTATCTCTGGGTAAAACCTTTCCCTGAAATATCTCCACACTAATTCCCACGCTATGCAAGATATATAAATTTTGTTAAACAGCAGATTATGTGCTCTGCAATCTGCCACTTTTGAGCACCTGAACTCATGATGCCTGCTCTATTCCTTTGCATCATGCCTGCAAAATGTGTATGCTCCTCTAACGAGTAGACTTGGTTCCCTCCCCCCCCCCCCAACATCCCAAACCGTGAAAGTTTCCTCTCTTACATAAACACACATGCACGCATACATGCCTACCAGTTCAGCTGTCCGTGTTCGTGATTGCTTGTGCTCCTGTGCAGCACTGACCTGAACAGATCCAAGTGTGAGTGCTAATTTTTAAAAATACCCTTTTAGTCTACTAAGCTTGCTGGCCACATGATCATGAAAGTATCCCACTTCTGACACCAAATGTTGTGTGAATTAAATCACCGGAGAAAATTACTGGTAGATGCAAAGCAGCTTTTTTATTTGGCAAAGCAAGGTATAAGCAGACATCATATGGAGATGCTTTTGGTGGAAAGGTCTCACTAGCCCAACATGGGGTTCAATATTTTATGTGCCAAACATTAAAGGATAACTCCGTATTTACAATGTATAGACAATGCTTTTTTTTGACACTACATTCATCCTTCATACCTTATTCAATTCCCTACCACAGACATGCAAATAAATTTTAATCAGTGTTGTCTGGACTGGGATTCACAGCTTTTAAGAACCCATTGTTCAGAGCTGCACTCAAAGTTAAATGCACAAAACATTTTCAGATGTGAACACTGGTAGCCAAAGTCAGTTGCTAAATGTATTTTGTCCTAAACCCAAAAATCACTGTAACAATCTGTAATAAAACTACAAAAATTAATTTCTATATATTTTTAAGAAGTGAAGATTTTTTCTTTGTACCCTGAAATAGTTTCTGTTGGACATCCAGTGTGTAGGAAAATGACCATTGTACAGTCTGACTTTTAATTCATTACTGTACTAAACCTTAATCCAAGACCTTCGTGTGTGTGTGTGTAGCAACACCACCCAGCAAACCATTTAATACTATTTAATACTAACCTAATCACAGGACAATTTACAATGACCAATTAACCTACTAACCAGTGCATCTTTTGGACTTTGGGAGCAAACCAGAGCACCTGGCAGAAACTCACATAGTCAGGGGGAAAAACATACATACTCCTTACAGATGGCTCCAGAATTGAACTGTGATGCACAGAGTTGTAATAGCATTGCACTTAGAATTAAAAGTCTTGGGGTGTCCGGGGGTACTGTCAGGGTTTAACCAGTGATAACACAGCGCTGCTGCCACATAGCTCTGGCATCTTGTGTTCACTCCTAATATCAGGTGCTGTGTGGTGTTTATGTGTTCTCCCTGTGGCTGTATGTGTTTCTGTGGGTTGCTCGGTTTTTCTTTCATATATTTCAAGCAATTGGTTGCTGTAAATTTACTCCTGAAGTCATAATAAGCAAGTAATTCCTACACAGGGACCAGTGCAGATTTCTGTTTTGCATGGTAGAGCATTTGTTTATAAGACTGTGTTGAAAAGTGTGGGTGACAGGACAGTGGAAAGGGTGAAGTTGATGTGCACGTGAAAGAGAATAGATTTTTAAGGAAGTAAATGGGAAATGGATCTGATATGAATGTACCAGAAGCCAGCACAGACTTGATGTGCAGACTGACTTCCTCAGTTTAATAGAAGTATGAGGAAGAGAAGACTTACTCCCCACACCCACATCCACTAAAAGTAACAAAAATGAAGCCAAATGAAAAGCAATTTCCAGCATCTAGTAGTGAACTAATAAAGGTTTTTAAGAGGCTTTGTTAGTTGAGATATTTTTGCCCAGTTCCAAAGGTCTGAAACGATTGCTGTCATCTGAAATGGTATCAGAATTTCATTTAATATTACTGGCATATAGGTAATTTGTTAACTTTGTGGCAGCAGTACAGAATGCAATACATAATAAATATAGGGAAAAGAATGACCAAGTATATGTGTATTAAATAAAATAAGTGCAAATTAGAAATAAATTTTGAAAAGTAAGGTAGTGTTTATGGATTCAATGTCCATTTAGAAATCGGATGGCAGAGGAGAAGAACGTGTTCCTGAATTGCTGACTGTGTACCTTCAAGCTTCTGTATGGTAACAATGAGAAGGGGGCATCTCCTTGGTAGTGGGGATCCTTAATGATGGATGCTACCTTCCTGAGACATCGCTTCTTGACAACGTCTTGAATACTATGGAGGCTAGTACCAATGATGGAGCTGATTAATTTTACAATTTTCTGCAGCTTGCTTCGAACCAATGCAGTAGCCACACCTCCCCCCCCCCCCCACCACTACCCCCAATACTAGACATTGATGCAGTCAGTCAGAACGCTCTCCACAGTACATCTGTAGAGGTTTTTGAGTGTTTTGGTTGACAAAACAAATCTCAAACTAATGAAATATAGCCACTGTCTTGCCTTTATGGCTGCATCAGTATGTTGGCATCAGGTTAGATACTCAGAGATGTTGTCACCCAGGAGCTTGAAGTTGCTCACTGTTTCCACTTCTAAACCCTCTGAGGATTGGTTTGTGTTCCCTTGTTCTACCTTTCTGAAGTCCACAATCAGCTTCTTGGTCTTAATAATTTTGAGTGCATGGTTGGTGATACGACGCCACTCAATTAGCTGGTATATCTCACTCTTGTCACATCACCATCTGGTATTCTGCCAACAATATTTGACATTCTGGGTGGGATCCCATCGGGGCAGGTGACAGGCCCCAGTGTTAGTGCCTGCAAGAGCTAGGGGAAGGTGGTTGCAGTGGTTCCAAACAAAGCTGCTCAGTACTTCCTGTATCTTTCTATGATCTGCTGCACTGTTGCTTTACACTGGTGAGTCAAGTTGATAAGCAGTTCCTTCTAGCAAGGGTTATTTTGAGTGCCATCTGCAAGTTGCTCTTCCAAAGTAGATTAAGGTGCCAAAAGTGTTGATCAAAATTTCAGTCACGTATGACCCTTCTTATACAAGAAATTATTTTTTAAAATCCAACCGTCACACTTTATTTTGAACTTTAAATTCTGATTTTGTTTATTATCTTGTGCAGTGACTCGTATGGAATTCCCACCCGACCAAGCAAGAAGAAGACTGAAGACGAGGAAAAGTTACTGAAGCTCTTCCAGGGAATGAGCAAAACTCAAGATGGCTTCACACAGTGGTGTGAACAAATGTTGCATGTCCTCAACACAGCCAACAACCTGGATGGTGTGTGTCATTTGAGTCGTCTCTTTAGTCTACTCCCATTTGAGGTTCTATGGAGCTTAACAAGATGTTGAGACTGCTTCATTTTATTGCATCCCTTAATTGAGGAACTGTTTTGTGACCTGTGGACATAGTTGTCTTTATACTGACAAATGAACGTACATGCCAGGTAGCAAAGATTGTTTCCCTGGTATCTTATTAGATTACTTCGAAGAATGGGTAACCTACATTTACCCTACACAACTTCACCAATAAGATAGTGTAATGGGAGAATTGGATTTGAACCCATTTGTAGCATATCATTCCATGCTTGTCTTCATATAAGAACACACGAAGAAGCAAGAGTATGCCTGTTGCCTTTCACTAAGATTGCAACTGATTTTTTTATTTCTGCATTAATTCCTTGTTTCCCATGGTATCAAAGAATCTTATCAGTTTATCTTGAACTACTCTGTGACTAAGCTTTTTTCAAATCTCTTGTGGAAGAATAGTTGAGTAATTGTCCTCTGGTTGAAGAAATTTCTCCTTGCTTCAATCATGAATAATCACCAATCCACCCCCATCCCCATTAATTTGAAACAATAACCCCTGGTTTTAGGCACTCCTGGTTTTTTCTCTCCTAATCAAGGGGAAATGCCTCTGCATTTATCCTATTAAGCCACACATGGTTTTTGTATATTTCAATGAGATCAGTTTGTTCTCCTAAACTCTCAACAATATAGGTCAGTCTTCTTAATCTTATTGGTGAGTATTCCAATGCCAGTGGTCAGTTTGATGAACCTTTGTTGTATGTATCTCCTTCCCTTGATACCGCATTGTTCCACGCAGGATTCCACCAGGGCCCTACATAACGTGTCTTTACTCTAGTATTCAAATCCTCCTTCAATATAGATTAGTGAATTGTTTGCCTTCCTAATTGCTTGCTTGTACCTACATGGAAGATTTCATTTCAATTCCTTTAATATTAAGAGACTGTATACAGTATACCACCTGAAATTCTTAACTTACTCTTCACAGACATCAGTGAAACGAGACCCCATAAGTGAATGAATGATATTTGGAACTTGATCCCCTTATCCAAATCATTTGGTTTTGAATGTGAGCTGCTAGAGCCCCAGCAATCCTACAGGTCACAGCCTTTGAACCTCAAGTTGACTCATTTCTCCTGCAGTTGGTTTTCTATCTATTAACATTGGTATATTGCCTGGAATCCTATGTTCTCATTTGCAACTGCTTATGTGGCATTTATTTTAAGGCTTTCTAAAAGACCAAATACTGCACACCCTCTAGTTTCCTTTTATCTCTTCCACTAATTTGAACATCTTAAAACTTTGTCAAATATATTTGCTTATCATAAGTATTTGTGCATGCTTGCTACTTCCAGCACTGGTAGACTCTTGCAGTTTTGCTGCTACAGATATCAAAGTAATAGATCAATCCCATTATCTCTATGCAACCTACAAGAGGTAATGTTTTGTAACCTCTGAAAGACCTTGGGTAGGATAGTATGGAATTCTAGCTAATGATTGCACAATAATCAAGGGATTGGCATTGATGAGGAAACATTTTTCCTTGGATTATTCCACCAGGTTTTCCTTGACTCTATAATTGCGACCTTCTCAAAGGGCATGTATTAAGGCCATGATGCATGTATTTAATTCAGGAGGAAAAAAATATTAACATCTGAAAGACTCGTTTGCACCCTTGTGTTTGAGACCATCAGTCCCTGGATCAAAAAAAAATCCTAAGCCTTTCATAAAGCAAAAGTTCGTATGCCTCAAAGCAACCTCTGAATACTAGATTTTCTGCTTCTAGCTGGTCTGAGTGAGGTGAGCTTAACTAGTTTTGATTGCATTCAGGGACTGGCTTGTGTTACTATTCCATTCCCACATAAAGTTGCCACTGGGGGTGGGGATGTTTAGATCAGAGTTTTTCAGCCTAGAAAGAGGAAACTTTCATATTTTTAAACACATCAAGCCAAAATACCTTAATTCAGTAATTGTATTGGTCTACTTCTGACTTCATTGCCTGGCTTTGTTGTAGTTCCTACGTTTGTGTCCTTCCTTAAAGAAGTGGAATCGCCATACGAGGTGCATGATTACATTCGTGCATACCTGGGTGACACCCCTGAGGCCAAAGAGTTTGCCAAGCAGTTCCTGGAACGTCGTGCCAAACAGAAAGCCAATCAGCAAAGGCAGCAGCAGCAGCAACAGGTAGTGTACAGATAAATGTGAAAGGCTTTGCACATACTTGTAATGAGGATGGATGCTAGGGCAGCATTGTGGTGCAGCTAGTAGAGCTGCTGCATCACAGGTCTGGAGGGTTGGTTTAATCCTGACCTATGGTGTTGTCTGTGGGGATTTAGCACGTTTTCCCTGTAGCCACGTGGGTTTCCTCCATGTACTCTAGTTTCCTCCCAAATCCCAAAGATATACTGGTTGATTAACAGAACACTGTAAATTGCCCTAGTGCGTGGATAAGTAGTAGATTTGAGAGGGGGTGTGGGGTTAGGATAGGATTCATGTGTATTATTTTAAACAAAGCTGAGTGATGGTCCAGACTTGATGGGCCAAAGAGCTTGGTTCCATGCTGTATCCCTGAGCCTACAGCTTTATGATCACAATGGCACAAATATCAATGTACATAAATCCACTGAGTTGACTTATAATTAATGTTCTTGTTATATTGAAACTACTTTCCCCTTCCATGCCATAAACTTTTGATGGGATACTCTTGGACTGGTTATCCATTCCTTGTTGAAATTACATCATTCCTTGAATCCTCATCTGATGCATATTACAAGAACGTAGAATATTTTAATGGTTTCCCAAGACACCCTGGTGTCAGTGTACATGCTCAGAATTATCAAGAAGCCTACAGTTAACACTCCCCTCGACTCCACCTGTTTGCTGTGGTTGTCAGGTTTGGGCTACAAGTCTATCACGGTAATCTATCCAGCATACTTTTGTTTTCTTAACAGAGTTGATGGCATTAACAAACTATTACTTATACCCAAGTGGCTTGGGTTAGCATAGAATAAGTACGCAAGTAGATTCTACAGAAACACTGCTGCAGCCCTAATCGTGCATTAATGAGAAGAACAGCTAATATTGGAATTACCCTCATGCACAACTGCATGTATGCACAGATGCAATGAAAACCTTACTTTCAATGCTTGACTATTCAAAGTAGTGTATGGTGATGTATACTGTACATAGTTTGATAATAAGATTATTGTGGCTTCGGCATCACATATCATATCATATTTTACATGGATGTACAAATTTACAAGGATGTTGCTGGGACTGGAGATCCTGAGTTATCAGGAAAGATTAAATAAGTTATGACTTAACTCCTTGGAATGTAGAAGATTAGGAGGACATTTGATAGAGGGATACAAAATTGGGGGCTGGGACTACAACTGGAGGTCATGGGTTAAGAGTGAATGGTGAAATGTTTAAGGGGATCATGAAGGGAAACTTTTTCATTCAGGGTTTTGAGAACGTAGAGTGAGTTACCAGCATAAGTGGTGCATTGGAGCTCTATTTCAGTGTTTCAGTGAAGTTTGGATAGGTACACAGATGGTTGTGCTTTTTGGTTCGGTGGAGTGCTTGAAAGGAAGCAGTTGTTCTTGAACTTGGTGGTGTGGGACTTTGGGCTTCTGTAGTTCCTGCCTGATGGTAGCTATGAGAAGATGGCACAGCCCAGATGGTAGAAGTACTTAGGTGTCACCTTGAGGTAGTTCCTCTTGTAAATGCTACCAGTGGTGGTGGGGGGGAAATGTGCCTATGATGTATTGGGCTGAACCCACTACTCTCTGCCGCAGCTTGCGTGAGACTCTACATTTAAATGGGATTTGAATGCTGGAACTGGGTTAAAATAAGCCCAATCCATCCAAGGTGGTTACTTGGTCCAGAAACGCAACCACCTTTGCAGTTTCATAAGGCAGAAATCAAGAAATTGCCCATATTTCCCTGAATGAGGGCAGCTGCAGCTGCATTGAGTTCAGCATCAGTCAGAGTAAAATGGCCTTAACCAGCAGCTGAACAGCACTGACAGACCAATCACCATGAGCTCTGTGCAGGGATCCACAGTAACTCACCAGAGCTGCTTCATAATGTCTCCCAGGCTTGATATTGGCAGTGGATGCACAGAAATATATTTGTTTCCAAGTGACACACCATGGTAGTGTAGACAACCCACTTCTCCACTATCAGAATCTTGATACTCATTGCTAGTAGCACCGTAGGATTACTTTCACCACACAGATTACAGATTCACAAATCTTCACCACCACTCTTTAGGGGGAGATAATATCAACGTGCTGGATATTTCAATCAATAATCCTAAATATTAATTAATTTAAAATTACATTGGTCAAACTTGTAAGTGTTGCTTCCTCAGAATTGTTTTTTGTTTAAGATAGACCACTGAAGCTAAACACAAATTTAATTTCAGACTACTTGTATTACAGAAGAATTTGGAAGAATGGGAAATTAACCTTTATTGAATATAATGTGTTTAATTGCATAATGGTGCTGATGCAATAATTTAACTAAGGTAAAAAAAAATTGTTTTTCGTTTGCACTCTGTGTACGAGTCTTCTCTCAAGTCTCCAACAATAATCAGCCAACATTGGTGGATTCCATTGTCCTGATACTCTTTCTCCATGAAACCTCTCACTATGCTTATCACCGACGGCACCAAGATTTGCAGAGAAGTAGTCTAACTGGGAATGCAGAAAATGAATCTTTAGTATCATGCTGCGCTTCATAGTTTTGTATGCTTGAAGCATGTTGTCAACCAGCTGCACATAGATTGGTGTTCTGTAGCTCCTGCAAAAGTTTTCAACAACATCCTTGATTGTCGTTGACTTGTTTGATTTGTGGACCAACATAAATTACTTCCTTAGTCTTGGCATAAGTAATTGACTTGAATTATGAATTGAAATAAAACATATAGGCAATTTTTTAAAAATGGTGTGTGATAGGGAAATTGTATGGTGATTTTCATGATCAGCAGCCCAATATCCATTAGATACACCTAAAAGTATTCAGGAAGCAAGATCTTTGTCCAGTTTAATTCCTCGAGGGACCTTAAAATATCTCCAAATAACTTCAAGCAACGCACACAAAATGCTGGTGGAACACAGCAGGCCAGGCAGCATCTATAGGGAGAAGCGCTGTTGATGTTTTGGGCCGAGACCCTTCGTCAGGACTTCCAAATAACTTCCTTCTCTAAGCCACCAAGACAGCAGAAACTTCTATACCAATAAATAAAGGTGTTCAAGGGCTGTCATTTTCAAATAAATAATGCACCTTTATTTTCTGTTGATGATAAAGTATTCTTAAGCTCGTCACCCCTACTCAGGCTTTGGACACCGTCAGCAGATCACCAGAGATCTGCTTTGGGCCAGTCTTTCCAGTAATGTAGCTCATCTTCAAAGATCACTCCTCTCCCAGGGATGAGGTCTTTGGAGCTTCTGTTGGTGTTTCTGCAGCACTGTGTTTTTATAGGATGGGGTTGTTAGCCACATGCCCAGCCTTCCTCTTGAGGGCTTGGGACTGTCAGTGGCAGAGTTAGATGAGGGATTACCAAGGATTATCTATTGTATCTTTATGCTTCAAAAGGTTTTTTGGAATCACTTGCTCAGAGCAATTCAAATCCATGCTCATGGTGGCAGCAAGTTTGTTTAGTTGATTGGATTTAATGGGCCTTGACTCTCTCAATATGTGGTAAAACAAAATATGAGAGTCACTTGACAGATCAGGTATTATCTGTGGAGAGGGAGCAAGTTAGTGTTCAGGATCTTGAACAGAGCTGTTCTCGTCTTTGACTTGTAACATGAGCTGACCCTTTTCTCTCCATAGATCGTACTAGTGAGCGAGCGTGTGTGTGTGTGTGTGTGTGTGTGTATATATATATAGAGAGAGAGAGAGAGAGTTATATATCACACTATAGAACTATGTATATGTTTATTTCTATAGTGAGCTTATGTACATCTATGCTTTGGTTGCTTGCTTTCCCACTTGTCAGTTTTATGCATTGGTAGTTTTTGTTTGATCTCAGTTGAAATAATTGGTGCAGCGGGGTCTTGACATATTCAGGGGTTAGGAGGCCCAGTTGTTTCCCTCCCCATTATTTATTCACTCAGCATCTGAGGTTTAGAAGAATGAAGACCAGTGAAGTGGAGAATCGGCACTGATACCACAATCTTGAGAGTTGGTTGTATTTTACTTCTGATTTCTGCTGTGCCCATGCATAAACTTTCCTGTCAAGTTTGTTCGAAATAACAACCAAAAAACAGGGTATAGTGTAAGTAATTACCTTTCCAATAGTGTCTCAGAGGTACAGCATGGATACAGGCCCTTTGGCCCACCAATTCCATGTCAACCTTCATGCACTCACTTTTACACCTGTTTTATTCTCCTCACTTTCCCATGGGTCCCCACCCTTAGATTCTGCCTCTGGAGCAATTTACCGTGGCATTTACTTTACCAACCTGAAAATCTATAAGATCTGGGAGGAAACCAGAATATCTGGTGGAATCCATGTAGCCACAAGTAGGATGTGCAAATGCCGCACAGACAGGACTGGAGGTTAAGATTGAACTCTGGGGGCCGGAGTTGCATATACTGCACTGAAGTACTAAGACATCAGCTTACCTTTGAATTTATCTGACTCTTTGGTATGGGATGGTTTGGGGAGCCGAGAGTAAAGTACTTGACCATTGGTTGGCTGTAAGTTACTGATGTCCTCATTCAAAGGCAGCTGTAATGTGCAACCTGACCAAATAAGTCACTGTGACAAATTACCTTGATATTGAAGGACTTTCTGATGGCCTTTTTCTGACTTTGTGAGACAGTGAACTGTGCAATTCATAAGTTTCAGCCACAAATAACCATAATAGCATAAGCCATGTTCCTTGACCATTTAAGAATGTAAAGATGAAAGCTGCAATTGAATGCAGAAGAGGAAGTTTCTCCTCTATATGTATTTATATCACAACTTTACCAACCAATAGAAAATGTGTCTTTTCTCAAAATCAGTGTTCTTGATTCATTTTGTATGAGGGTCCAGTTCTTGGTGATTTCGTTTTTCCTTTTTCTTCCCAGTTAACGAAGGAGCTTTTGGGCCTCACTGGGAATCTCTCTCTGCAGCCTGACAGATTACAGGTCAGTATAGAACTTTCCTGGTTCCTTTCGCACCATAAGAGCAGTAGTGAAGTGGTTGTTCACCAAAGGTTAAGAACATTGTAACAGAAGCACCAAGGTATAATCCATGCCTTTTTCCTATAATTCCTTTATTAGATACATACCAGTCTATTTTGGAGAAATATCTGATTAAACTGCGTAAAGAATTCTAAAGATTCAACAGCGTCTATGTGAAGAAATTTCTCCTTGTTTCTTCTTGATGGAAATGGTCCATCACTTATTCTAAGACTGTGGCCCTTGGTTATAGACTTTCAACAGAAGTACCCTCCCTGCATCTGGCCTTTTGGAGCTGTTGGAAGATAATGGTGATTCTTCTTAAATCTAGATAGCGCATTTCCAGTCTCTATCAAACCCCTTAAGTGGCTAATCCACCAACCCTGGAACTAATCCAATAAATCTGCTACTTCCTTCCTTTAAGTAAGAAAACTGGAACTGCAGCAGGTGTGCTTTTATCAAGATTGTATGGCTCACATGCTAAAATGATAGTGGAAAGAAAGTTACTGCTGTTCCAATTGCACTGATGTAGTACCCATCCCATCTCCAGTCTGAGTCCCATTACTATACCATACCACCTTTGTGTTCTTTTGTTTTGGCTCTCTTCTCAACAACTTTCCAGCTTACAATCCTTACTACTTTCTCTTCCACCTTTTCCATCTCTCCCACGAAATGCTTTGAGTTGCGTGCAGGATTCATGTTGAGAGGACTAAAACAGAAATGAATAGAACCAGAAATTCATTGACACAGATGGCTGTGGAGGCCAAGTCTGTGGACATATTTAAAGCAGAGTTTGATAGTTACAGAGAGAAGGCAGGAGAATGGAGTTGAGAGGGATAAGAAGTCAGCTGTGATGAAGTGGCAGAGCAGACTCGAGAGGCTGACTGGCCTAATACTGCTCTTATGTTTTGAAATCACTACAGGCACTAATCCCTATTCAAAGAAGAATTTGAAAGAGATACCCTAGAGCTAACTCACAAATACTAGGCACAAACAAAACTGCCCACCAGATTGGAATGTGCAAGGACGAAGTGTTAAAGAGAAGTTGCAGATGGTTTTTAAGGACTTAGGGTGGCACAATAGAGATTTTGCCACTTAAAGTGATACTGTTTCTATAATGGAAATTGGATTCAATACTATTTCTATAAATTGAAATTGGGGAATGGGGTGAGGCTAGTCCATTTGCCTTGTTACTGTTCAGTTGAGTTTTGCTTCTGGGTCCTGCAAGTGATATTTTGTATTGGATAGGAATTTTCACTGATTCCTCATCCATGGCCCACTCACCTCTTTACTTCTGTACTGAAGGTTCTGGATTGTGGTTCCATGTGAGCACGTGTTCCTTGAGTATTTTTACAAGGAGGCAACATAAGGGATGTTCTGAAGCCAAGACAATACATCTTGAGGTACACTTTCTGGTTGGAGATGTTGCAGTTGGGGGAGGGTGTGAGATTCAGCAGTTAGAACAGTAACTAGTTTTCCTTCTCTGAACCACTCTCAGCCCAGAAACACTACAGACATTTGCTGACTGACTTCTGCCCGGCTGGTGAGCCCGATTGCCTCTTCGAACATTATGGTAGATTAATTGTGTAATGGCTTCTCTTTATGTTCAGGACTCCATCTGGGGGCTCGGTTCAAACGGCTTACAGTCACTGTTCCAGGCTAATCACAATAGCGCACAACAGTCATCTTATGAGAGCTCCCAAGCTGGGAAAAAGAAAAAAAAGCAAAAGATGGTGAGGGCTGATCCTAGTATCCTGGGTGAGTCGCACTGCATTTTAACACCATTGTTATTTTTGTGGAATTACTGGAACATGCAAGGTCTCCTCTGTCTTCAGTTTATTGTAGTTTAGAGGGTCCAAAGCAGGCACTCAAGAATGATCTTGGGAATTAAAGGCTTAATTTCCTCTTCCCACCCTGTCATTTGCAAAAATGCCATCCCTTTCTATCAATTCCTCCTTCAAAGAAAGGGGCTTCCTTCCCTCCACCATCAATGCTGTCCTTAACCACATCTTTTCCATTTTGGACACATCTACCCTCATCTCATTCTCCCTCCACCCCACAGGGATAGAGTTCCTCTTGTCCTCACCTACCACCCTACCAGCGTTAACGTTCAGCATATAATTCTCCGTAACTGCCACTATCTCCAATGGGATCCCACCACCAAGTACATCTGTCCCTCGCCCTCACTTCCTGATTTCTGTAGGAATCGCTGCCTTCACTACAGCCTGGTCCATTCGTCCCTCCCACTGATCTCCCTCCTGGCACTTACCCTTGCAAGCGGAGTAATTGTCACACATGCCCCTATACCTCCTCCCTCACTACCATTCAAGACCCCCAAACGATCCTTCAGGGTGAGGCAACACTTCGCCTGTGAATCTTTTGGGGTCAGCTACTGTATCCAGTGTTCCTGGTGTGAGAGCCAATGTAGATTGTGAGACCGCTTTGCCGAGCACCTACGCTCCATCCACCAGAAAAAGCGGGATCTCCCAATGGCTACCCATTTTAATTCCACTTCCCATTCCTATTCCAACATGTCCATCCATGGCCTCCTCTACTGTCATGATAAGGCCACACTCAGGTTGGAGGAGCAATACCTTGTATTCCATCTGGGTGACCTCCAACTTGATGGGATGAACATTGATTTCTCGAATTTCCGGTAATCTTCCCTCACATCCCCTCACCATTCTCCATCCTTTTCCGTCTTATCTTATCTCCTTGCCTGCCTATTGTCTCCCTCTGGTGACCCCCTGCCTCTTTTCTTTCTTGCATGCCCTTCTGTCCACTTACATTTCCCCTTCTCCAGTCCTATATCTCTTTCACCAAACAACTTCCCAGCTCTTTACTTCACTCCTCTCCCCTCCCAAATTTACCTATCACCTTATTTCCCCCACCCCTCCACCTGCCTTCTAACTCTGAGTCATCTGCTTTTACCCAGTCCTGCTAAAGGGCCTCTGCCCGAAACATTGACTGTACTCTTTTCCATAGATGCTGCCTGACTTGCTGAGTTCCTACAGCATTTTGTGTATGTTATTTAGTTCATGAGAAGTATTTGTCGGCTCTGGGCCTGTATGCACTGGTGTTTAGAAGAATGGCGTGGGGAAGGGGAATCTTATTGAAACCTACCGAATATTGAAAGGCCTAGATAAAGTGGACATTGAGACTTCCCGATAGAAGTCTAGGACCAGAAGGAATAGCCTCAGAATAGTAGGGAGTTTCTTTAGAACAGAGATGAGGAGGCCAAGTCTGTGATGGCTATGGAGGCCAAGTCATTGGATTTGTTTAAAGTGGAATTGAATGGTTCTTGATTAGTAAGGTTGTCAGTGGTTACAGGGAGAAGGCAGGAGAATGGGGTTGAGAGGGATAATATATCAGACATGATGGAATAGTAGAGCAGACTTGATGGTCCAAATGGCCCATTGGACTCAAGACTGTGGCATGATTCCAGAGGGAGGCCACTGAAAGGGAATTATAGATCAGTTAGCCTAACCTCAGTGGTTGGGAAGATGTTGCAGTCGATGGTTAAGGCTGAGGTTATGAAGAATTTGGTGACACTGGATGAAGAACAAAGTCAGCACGTTTCCTTAAGGGGAAAACTGCCTGACAAACTGCTGTAATTATTTGAGAAGATTACAAGTAGGATAGATAAAAGTGAATGTTGTATACTTGGATTTTCAGAAGGCCTTTGACAAGGTGCCACCCATGAGGCTGTTTAAGAAGTTAAGAGCCCATGGTATTTACAGGGAAGTTACTAGCATGGTTAGAGCTTTGGCTGATGGTTAGGAGGCAGCAAGTGGGAATAAAAGGATCCTTTTCTCCTTGGCTGCTAGTGACTGGTGGTGTTCTGCAGTGGTCGGTGTTGGAACCGCTTCTTTTTATGCTGTATCTCAATGATTTAGATGATCGGCTTTGTTGCCAAGTTTATAGATGATAGGAAGATTGGTGAAGGAGCATGTAGTGTTGAGGAAACAGGAAAGCTGCGGGAGGACATACAAATTGGGAGAATGGGCAGGGAAGTGGCAAACGAAATACGGTGTCATCCACTTTAGTAGAAGAAATAAATGTGCAGACTATTTTCTAAACGTGGAGAAAATCCAAAAACCTGAGATAGAAGGAGACTTGGGAGTCCTTGTCCAGAACACTGTAAAGGTTAACTTGCAGGTTGAGTCGGTGGTGAGTATGGCAAATGCAATGTTAGCATTCATTTCAAGAGGTCTAGAATGCAAGAGCAGGGATGTGACCCTGAGGCTTTATAAGGCACTGGTGAGGCCTCGCCTTGAGTATTGTGAACAGTTTTGAGTTCTTCATCTAAGAAAAGATGCGCTGGCCTTGGAGAGGGTTCAGAAGAGGTTCATAAGGCTGATTCTGGGAATGAAAGGCTCATCATATGGGAAAAATTGATGGACCTGAGTCTGTACTTGTTGGAATTTAGAAGGATGGGGGGGGGGGGGGGCTGGATTTCATTGAAACATTTTGAATGTTGAAAGGCCAAGGCAGAGTAAATGTGGAAAGAATGTTTCCATTGGTAGGGTCTAGGACAAGAGGGTACAGCTTCAGGATAGAAGGATGTATCTTTAAAACAGATGCGGAGAAATTTCTTTAGCCAGACAGTGAATTAGTGAATTTATGGAATCTGTTACCACAGGCAGCTGTGGAGGCCAGGTCACATTTAGGGTGGAGGTTGATCGGTTTTTGATTGGCCATGGCATCAAAGGTTACAAGGAGTGGGGGGGGGGGAGGGTAAATGGATCAGCTATGATTGAATGGCGGAGCAGGCTCGATGAGCCAAATGGCCTAATCCTCCTATGTCTTAGTCTGTGACAGTTTCTCCTCCTATGTCTGCTCGCTTGTTCAGTGGTTATTCCATGAAACATTCCCTTCCTCTCAATTTACAGATTTGTTATGGGCTGTATGGAAAATGACACCTGGCTGAGGAAAGGCCTCAATTCAAGTGCCATATTATCCCCAAATATTATTATGAGCTTTTGTTTCCTTGTGAAAGCCAGTCCCATTGCTTCTGTTTTTCTGCCTTCGCTTCTCAACCCCTCTTTGTCTCTCACCTCCCATTGCCCCTTCCAGGATGTACGTATTTTTTGTACAGATGTTCGTAGTTTTGTCCTGAGCTGGCACCGTTGTGGTGCAATGTTGCCAATTTCTTTAGAGACTTGTTACTTCAAGTTTTATCAAAGGGCCTTTGAGAGTTATCTGGGGACTTGTGTCATATAAGCCAGACTAGGTAAGGCTGGCTCTTTCTTTCATTGAGACTTTGAGCCCATTGTCTTTTCGCAACACTCTGGCAGCTACTTGGTATTTTAATAATATTTTATAGTTATTAATTTGAAATTAGTTTCCTAAACTGCCGCTCTTAAATCTGAGCTCTCTTGATTAATATTGAACATCATCATAGTAGTTTACTGTATCTTTCCTGCCATGTCTTCATTGGCTGTTTGAAAGACATATAGTGTATCTACCCAAAATTTTCTTCATAACATTTAAATTCATCTTTGCAAGACCCTGTCCACAGGTATTTTTGTGTGATTTATGGAATTGGTTGAGAGCATTCCAAATCCTATTAACTCTTTGGGGGCTGGCAGGAGGAAATCCCTTCAGATCCTGAATGGCTTACTGACTCGTTCTTCAGAAGGAGTGATTTACTTCATTTAATGTAGAAAATACTCACTCCTTTCTCACAGGCATCTGGATCATAATGCCCAGTATCATTATTGCTGTATCCAACTGTGATTTTGCATTTAAGCTAGGGACGTAGCATTTAGAGCTCGGGGACCTCGCTAATTTATAGCTGGAAAATATCCCGTTTAATATGTGTCCTTTTTTTTTTAAACACAACAGGCTTCTCTGTGAACGCATCATCAGAGCGACTGAATATGGGAGAGATAGAGACGATGGATGATTTTTAAACAAGGTTTTTTTTTAAGTTCCTAAAAGCTGCCTTTGACTCCTTATTGACCGTACCTGGAACATGCTTCATGGTAGGCGTCCGCAGTGATGAATCCAGGATCTCCGCTCCCTGTGCTGGCAAGAAGTGTGAAAATTCACTTAATTTTTGTTTTGTGAACCCTCTGGGTACTTCTACTCTTCATTGGATGAAGCACCTTAATAACCATGCACTTTATCAGACATTGTACATAGACTGAAACTGGAGGTTTTCTTGAATATAAAGTTCCTTTTTTTTTGGAAATATATCTGCAAAACACTGTTACTGTTTTTAAAAAAAAGTGTTTTTTTTCTTTGAAAGGATGTGGAACCTGAAGAAATGCACTTAAAAGACTGAATCCAGAACTGGAACTTATGGTGTGCTATAGTTTGGACAATGTGATTTTTGAGTGTTTAGGTCCCTTTTTAAACAAAAAAAAAGGCAGAGAGGATCAGGAGGCCACTTACTCAGTTTTACTTTGGTTGCACATAAAGCACCGAGCTACATTGGACTAACCCGGACAGCACTGCGCAAGAGTGGATTTTCAGCATTTACGTGGTGCTTTATACAAGGAATGTATAAAAAAAGACAATAAATACATACTTGGACAGAGTAGTTCAAGTGGACTGCTGCGTTGACAGCTTTTTTTGTTTTTTATTTTTTAAAAGAAGCTATTTTCCCCACCCCTTTCCTAGGTTAAGTACTTGTTAACCCAGGAATCCAAGCTCACCGGCAGTAACGCAGAACTCATGCTGTCTTGTCAGCCACGTGGACTGCAATGCACCCGGAAACGGATGGCGGCTGACGAGTCGGAAAAAAAGAGGAATGGAGAGAGACCAGCCCTCCAGTTCGCTTTGTTCTTCAAAAGGTTGCGAGACAGCGGCAAACCGCTACAAAGAACTAGTTTTTTTCATCACCCCCCCACCCCTCCCCCCACCTTAGTCCACTGAGGTGACTTAACAGCTGTGCAAGGGCTGTACGCTATAATTACCACTATTCATGTGGGACCATTTCAGTCTTGTGTCTTTTTGTTTAAGAGGATAGTTGTACTTTGGTCTGTTTGTGTGTGTGTGTATTTTTTTTCCCAAATATAAACTTCTGTTCCCTTTCGGAATAGATCTAGAGTGGTAGGACTGAAGTGCATCTTTGAAAGTCAGCTGCTTTGTATTTGGACTCTGGTGGAATGGCTCCCACTGATAATGCATGTGTTTTTTTAAAATTCTTTGTTTTATCAAACCACAACTTGTCTTAAAGCTTTAAGAAATGAAGCAAACCACAAATTAGCATCCAGAAAGTCTGGGTGAAAAAGTGTGCATGCTTCACAGGTGACTCTTTGGGAAGATTGGAACCACAGCGATGTCTAGTTGACTTGTGACAAGACAGAGTAAAATCAATAAATGTTTGTAGAGTATATTTTTTAAAAAAAACCTTTGAGGAGAGACAACAAAAGGAACAGGGGTTCAGGTTTGATTTGAAAGCTACATCAGCTGGGCACAGAGCTTTACAGTGCAGAATTATCCCAGGTTGCAAACTCTGGTGCCTCCTGGCTAAGGCAGCAGTACATTTCTTCAGTTCCCCCCCCAAACCAAGGTCAACAGTTTCTGCTAGAATTATCCATTCTGCCCCAGTGGCTTCTGGTATATGGCATCCAGTGGATCTGGAAGTGGGATTAGATATGATTGCATGTCTGCTTTCCAGATTTATGGATGTTTGAATCAAGATGTTTGTGGGATATTGGAATGGGACCTGCAGAGAGTTTGTTTGCAGTACCAGAGAAGGGAACCTGGGTTGGACACAGTGGTTTGGAATTGATTGCACGTCATTTACTCATTGTGGTAACCATGGTTATAATGTAATTGAGTGTAAATGTAAAGACCATTTCAGTATTAACAGACCTCAAGTGTACTTTCACAACTCAGTGAGTGCATCTCAGAATTTGTTGGCGTGAAAAGGCTGTTTGCATCTCTCTAAAAGCTTTGTCTCTCATTCCCCCCCCACCCCCATCCCTTCATTAAATGCATTCAACTAGCAAACACACTCCAGAACACTGTTTAAAATAGGAAATGGGCATGAGGAAAGTAAATGTGCAACTGGTTACTGTGTCACCCACATATGCGTGTCCACTTTCCCTACAGCAAACAGAGGCAGCAGCTTTAAACCCTGGTGTCATCAGTTTTATGCCCACCCCACTCAATACACCAATGGTGCACCCGTGCATTGGTTAATTCCTGCAGTGGATGCAAGGAGGGAAAGTGAGTTTTGTTGTACATGATGGTATTTTCCTTTTCTAATTGAAAGCTTATGAACTACATTGTGCCTGCTTTGAGATTACTGATTCTGTTTTTCTTTTTTTAAAAAAACCCAAGCATTTGGGGAAAGAAATGTTATCCTCGTAATTGCCCTAAAGTAAGTTAATTGGATTGTTTGTTTTTAAGGCTAAATTTGTTTAAATTGGCATAAGTTAGAGGCGCTTTTTTTTATTGAATGGGCTGTGCTGCATTAAGTCTGAGTTGCACTTTTGAGAATCCAGTTTGTAAACAGTGTTTTTAATTGTGTGCTTATTCACAGGTCAGCACTTCCTTAATCGCATATGCTGAGGGAAATATACACACAAAATTAAGAAAGTAAGAAAGGACTGTAGCATTAGATGCAGCCAGAAGGCACAACTTGTCCTTTACCAAGGTACCCTGAATTTGAATTTATCCCCATGTAAATCTCCTGTTCCCCACACTCCCTGCATCCAAAGCCGGTAATTGTTGTAAGTGGTAACCTGGTTGGAGTATGCACACTATTCATAAGTTTACTTACCTTCTACATGTAGGTTAGCATTCAAGTGGTGTCTTTTGACAAGCAGGCTAGCACTACTTCCAAATTCGGGAAAATACGCACAATATTCTTTTCCAAGTGGGTTGGGCACAGTGAGTCAGTAACAGTCAGTGACTTCAAACCCACTAAAGATATTTTTTTTACTGTCCATTTCTCCCAGCAATCATAATGTATACTTTTTTTTAATATAAAGTTCTCCTGGGTAGACTGGTTGGTTGCAATTTGCAAAACGTGATCTTCCCTGTGAAAGAGTTCACTGCTGCCACCAAGCTAGTTTACTTCTAATTGTGGTGTGGTATGTTCTGAATTGGTTCCTTCAAATGACTCCACCTTCATCCACCATGGCAGTGTAACAAAGCTCGAGGCCCTTTCTTCCACCTGTGCCCCAGAGTTGAGATTGCAAAATAGGTATTTGTACTGGTGGGTGTTCCTCAGATGAATGTGCTTTTTCTGGTCATGGTTGAGAAACGTGTGGCCTTGGTTAATGTTCCTAGGTCTCAAGTGTGGTTTAATTTAATCCTGATGATAGCAATGTGGTCAATAGGATTGAAATCCACCAAGAGTGATGGAAAGATAAGCATAGGACAAATGCATCAGTTGCTGCAATGGTTGGACTCCAGAGCATTGCATTGACTCCTGGCTCCAGTGTGGTTGTTTTTTTTTAAAAAGCATACTCCCCTTCCCCAGGCCATGGCAGTCTGCAATGCTCATTTCGGGGTAAGCTTCACTGCAACACTTACTCATTTGTGCCCATTTGTGTTTGGCTGCTATTGAAAGGAACGAAGATTGTATGACTATAAAGCCATGAGCTATCTTATTCAGCCTAGGCTGTACTGGTCCAGATATGAAGCACCATTTATTGCATAAGCTAAATTAATTCTGCACTCTTCTCAGTGTAGATGTGTATATTTTAAACCATGTCGAGGTTTTTTCTTTTGCGCAATGCCACGTATTGCTTTCTGGAGAACATCCAGGAATGTAGGCAGATGAAGGAGGTATATTTTTTGGCTTGGGCAGGGAGGGACATTGGAAGAGTTATTGCAAGTTGGATGACTTATTTGCACAATTGTTTCATTTGATTTTA
The DNA here is from genome assembly GCF_030144855.1 of Hypanus sabinus. Lineage (NCBI taxonomy): Eukaryota > Metazoa > Chordata > Chondrichthyes > Myliobatiformes > Dasyatidae > Hypanus > Hypanus sabinus. The sequence goes on along the minus strand of NC_082712.1, from coordinate 87,409,356 downwards.
CAACCAATATCTGTTGTTGGGAGGTGGGTTGGGTGGGGTATGGGTGTAATGTACTTTTTTTAATTGTTGTGCATAATCCCGAGCTTTGTAGATACTTTGCTTACCGTATAAATAACTTGTACTTTTGGTTGGAAGCCTGACTACAGAGTAAAATTTAAACCTCCCTCTGCTAAACACAAGATATTATTTTCCAGGTTGGGGAGCTCTGTGAATACTGCCTTTTCACAAGTCTTTCAAGCTTTGCATTCTTTTTGTGGATGTAATAAGGGGAGGGGCGGGTGGTTAAAATAAGACAAGTGTACATAGTTTGAGATGTAAAAAAAAACAGAATAAATTCGTACTGGGTTTCTGAACTGAAATGGCTTTTTTGTGGTTGTACATTTCTCACCTCATATTTAGATATCACTGAACCTTACACCCTTTAAACCGTTTACCTACAAATTGTTCCATTTTTAACCAGCTTCTACACCCCTGTGGTTATGGAGTCAAAATGTCTCTCAGAATACAGCCAACTCTGGAAGAGCCAGTTGAAGAATGACACCAGCTGATACTATTTCACTACATGGGAATGAAAAGAGAATGTCTTGTCCTTGAGCCATCTTTCAGGCGAGACATTACACTACATTGCCAGAGCAATATGGGTAATCCTCTCAGAAGGGCAGGTGAGATTTCTGTCCAGTTTTGGACTGTATTTCTCCAACACCATTGGAAAAAATTCACAAACGTGAAAATCTGCTGGAGATCCAAGCAACACACACAAAATGCTGGAGGAACTCAGCAGGTCAGGCAGCATTTATAGAAAAGAGTAATGTCGATGTTTCAGGCTGAAACCCAGCATTAGTCCTGCTGAAGGGTTTGGGCCTGAAACATTGACCATACTGTACTCTTTTTCCATAGATGCTGCCTTGCCTGTTGAGTTCCTTCAGCATTTTGTACTGGAAAAATATGATCTGGTCATTATTCCGTTATTAGCTGCCACATTCATGCATTGCAACACTGCACTTCAATTTATTGCTTGGTTGAAACACTTTGGGCAGCTTGGTTTCAGGAAAGCTACAGAAACGTGAGTCTTTTTTAAAGAAATGTTTAACTTTTATTTATCCTGTATCAGTATGATAATATCCAGGTTTTAATATCCCTTCTACCATCAAATTTCTGAAACGTCCAAGAACAGAATCTCAAAGTCCTCTTCTGCACTATATTTATTATGTTGTTCCTTTCTGTGCCTAATGATGCATCAGGCAGTAACCTTACCATGTCTTTAGCACTTTTTTTTATTGAGGCAAGGTTACTAGCTCAATGCTCAACCCAGCACAGATGGAAGGAGCTGGACAGATTCAAACCTGGGACCACTCTCCTTGAAGTTGGGTGTAGATGCCATTACACCACCGGCTGGCTCTATTTATTATACTTGCAATGATTTTTTTAATGTCATGCATTGTTAACTGCTACTACGAAAAATGCACGTTCAGACGGAGACATAATGTAAAGATTCTTACTCGAATGTATGTGAAGGATGTAAGAAATAAACTCAATTCAATTCAATTTTGTGACATATATCAGTGATAATTAACCTGATTTTGGTTACCTATGATGGATAGCTCTTAAGAAAGATATCCTTGTCTCATATCCCCACTCATGTTCGGTTTTAAAATGTAATTACTTTCAGTTTTCATAGTAGGCAAAAAGACAAGATCTTGATCATTTGGGTTGAGGGATGTTAACAATTCTGCATTAGTCATGGCATGGATAGTAAATGCAGTTTTAGAATTTTGTTACATTTTACAGATCAGTTTCTGGACTGAATCTGTCGATGTAGGAATAATAGAGTCCTTTCCAATAAAAAGATTTCTCCAGACTTGGATTTCCACTGACTAGGAAGAAATCTTTCTTGAAGAATATTAATTTAGTTTGCAGCTCCCTTCAAGTAGCAGAGTTGGTGAACAAAGCACTCAGGTAATGTGCATGTGCTGAGGTACTTGAGAATGAGTGAAATGATGGTAGCTGGAACTGCTGTCTGTTACGGTTAATTGCACACACAGTTCTGAATCACCTAATGGTGCAAGTCCTACTCTGAGACTTGAATACTTAATCCAGGCTGACATTACCCCCAAGGGACTATCACACTGCTGGTGATAAGGTTTATAAAAATGAGATGTGAACTCTCTCAGGTAAATGTTTTGAGGAATTCTGCTTCATTATTATCTGTGTTGACATTGCTAACATCTGCAGATCATGAAGACCCCTATATGTCTTGGAATGTAGAAAATCAGCAAAGATTCCTACTGCTAAGAGCAGGGAAGGTTCAGGCATAAAAGGGATATACTGCTTAGTAGAGCAGTCATCGACGTAGTGATCTGAGGCAAAGCAGTAGGACTTTGGCAATAACGGGTCAAGGCAAGGTAAGTTACCTGTGAGGAATGGACGCAAGAAATATGTTTGTGAGGCCGGTGTTCTGTGCCAGGTGCATTGAGTTGCAGGTCCTTAGGGACCGGGTTAGGGAACTGGAGATGCAGCTTGATGACCACCTTCTGGTCAAGGAAAGTGAGGAGGTGATAGAGAGGAGCTATAGGCAAGTAGTCACCCCGGGGACTTGGGAGACAAGTAAGTGGGTAACAGTCAGGAGAGGGAAGAGCAAGAGTCTGATACCAGAGAGTGTGCTAGAGGTGCGGCCACTGTTGCTTCCTGCAGGTAGCCCTCCCCCCAAACAGGGGTACTTAGTTAAGGGAGACAGCCACAGAGATACAGTCTGGCCCTGTGGCTCAGAAGTGTAGGAAAAGGAAGGAGGCGGCAGTGATAGAAGACTCTAACAGGCAGTTTTGTTGTTGCATGAAAGAAACAAGTGGTAGTTTGCCTCCCAGGTGCCAGGGTCCGGGATGTTTCTGATCACATCCACAGTATCCGAATGTATCAACAACATAGCTAGGAAAAGGGAGGAGGTATTGAAAACAGACTACCAGGAGTTAGGAAGGAAGTTGAGAAGCAGGACCTCAAAGGTAGTAATCTAAGGATTATTGCCTGTGCCACACAACAGTGAGTACTCTATAGGAATAGTGTGTGAAGGATAAATGCATGACTGAGGGATTGGAGTGGGGGCAGGGATTCAGAGTTCTGGATCATTGGGTCCTCTTGGGGCAGGTGTGACCTGTACAAAAAGGACAGATTGCACTTGAATCCGAGGGGGACCAATATCCTGGCAGGGAAGTTTGCCAAGGCGATTGGGAGAGTTTAAACTAGAATCGCTGGGGGGTGGGAACTGAACCGAAGAGACAGAGGAAGGGGCAGTTGGCTCACAAATAGAGAAAGCTTGGAGATAGTGCAGGAGGGAAGCTAGGCAAGTGATGGAGAAGGGATACATTCAGACCGATGGTTTGAGATGTGTATTTTAATACAAGAAGCATCACGAACAAAATGGATGAGCTTAGAGCTATGATGTCATTACAGAGACTTGGATGGCTCGGGCAGGAATGGTTAGAGTGCCAAGCTTTAGATGTTTGAGACAGGACAGGGAGGGAGGCAAAAGAGGTGCTGATCAGAGGTAGTGTTACAGCTGCAGAAAAGGAGGAAATAATGGAGGGATTGTCTACTGAGTTTCTGTGCACGGAAGTTAGAAACGGGAAGGGGTCAATAACTACTGAGTTTTTTATAGACCACCCTGTAATAACAGGGACACTGAGGAGCAGATAGGGGGACAGATTCTGGAAAGGTGTAATAACGGCTGTGGTAGGAGATTTTAAATTCTCAAATATTGATTTGCATCTCCCTAGAGCAAGGGGTTTAGATGGGGTGGAGTTTTTTTAGTTCAGGAAGGTGTCCTGACACAAAATGTAGATAAACCTATAAGCGGAGAGGCTGTATGTGATCTGGTATTGGGAAATGAACCTGGTCAGGTCTCAGATCTCTCAGTGTGAGAGCATTTTGGTGATAGTGATCACTATTCTATCTCCTTTACCACAGCATTGGAGAGGGATAGGAACAGACAAGTTAGGAAAGGGTTTAATTGAAGTAAGGGGAAATATGAAGTTATCAGGCAGGATCTTGGGAGCCTAAATTGGGAACAGATGTTCTCAGGGCAGAAATGTGGCAAATGTTCAGGGGATATTTGCGTGGTGTTCTACATAGGTACATTCCAATGAGACGGAAAAGGATGGTAGGGTATGGGATGGTGTACAAAGGCTGTTGAAAATCTAGTCAAGAAGAAAAAAGCTTACAAAAGGCTCAAAAAGCTAGATAATGACGGAGAGCTAGAAGATTATAAGGCTAGCAGGAAGAAGCTCAAGAAAGAAGTTAGGAGAGCCAGAAGGGGCCATGAGAAGGCCTTGGCAGACAGGATTAGGGAAAACCCCAAGGCATTTTACAAGTATGTGAAGACATGGGAGAATAGGACCATTCAAGTGTGACGGTGGAAAAGTGTGTATGGAACCGGAGGATATAGCAGAGGTACTTAATGAATACTTGGCTTCAGTATTCACTACTGAAAAGGATCTTGGCGATTGTAAGGATGACTTACAGCAGTTTGAAAAGCTTGAGCATATAGACATTAAGAAAGAGGATGTGCTGGAGCTTTTGGAAAGCACCGAGTTAGATAAGTCGCTGGGATTGGACAAGATGTATCCTAGGCTACTGTGGGAGGCAAGCGAGGAGATTGCTGAGCCTCTTGCAATGATCTTTGCATTATTGATGGGGACAGGAGAGGTTCCAGAGGATTGGAGGGTTGCAGATGTTGTTCCCTTATTCAAGAAAGGGAACAGAGATAGCCCGGGAAATTATAGGCCAGTGAGTCTTACTTCAGTGGTTAGTAATTTGATGGAAAAGATCCTGAGAGGCAGGATTTATGAACATTTGGAGAGGCATAATATGATTAGGAATAGTCAGCATGGCTTTGTCAAAGGCAGGTCGTGCCTTACAAGCCTGATTGAATTTTTTGAGGATGTGACTAAACATGTTGATGAAGGTAGAGCAGCTGATGTAGTGCATATGGATTTCATCAAGGCATTTGATAAGGTAACCCATGCCAGGCTTATTGAGAAAGTAAGGAGGCATGGGATCCAAGGGGACCTTGCTTAGTGGATCCAGAATTGGCTTGCCCACAGAAGGCAAAGAGTGGTTTTAAATGGGTCATATTCTGCATGGAGTTCGGTGACCAGTGGTGTGCCTCAGGGATCTGTTCTGGGACCCTTTATTGATTTTTATAAATGACCTCGAGGAGGAAGTGGAGGGATGGGTTAGTAAATTTGCTGATGACACAAAGGTTAGGGGTGTTGTAGATAGTGTGGAAGGCTTACAGAGTTTACAGCAGGACATCAGTAGGATGCAAAACTGTGCTGAGGAGTGGTAGATGGAGTTCAACCCAGATAAGTGTGAGGTGGTTCAATTTGGTCTGTCAAATATGATGTCAGAATATAGTATTAATGGTAAGACTGTTTGCAGTGTGGAGAATCAGAGGTATCTTGGGGTCTGAGTCCATAGGACACTCAAAGTTGCTGCGCAGGTTGACTTTTATAGAGCTTTATAGAGGACCCTGGTCAGACCTCACTTAGAACATTGTGCTCATTGCTGGTCATTTCACTACAGGAAGGATGTGGAAATGATAGAATGTTGCCTGGATTGGGGAGCATTCCTTATAAGAAAAGGTTGAGTGAACTTGGCCTTTTCGCCTTGGAGCAGTGAAGGATGAGAGGTGACCTGATAGTTGTGTATAAGATGATGATGAGGCATTGATCATGTGGATAGAGGCTTTTTCCCAGGGCTGAAATGGCTAGCATAAGAGGACGTATTTTTAAGGTGCTTTGAAGTAGGTACAGAGGAGATGTCAGGTAAGTTTTTTACGCAGAGAGTGGTGAGTGTGTGGAATGGGCTGCTGGCGTAGGTGGATGCAATAAGGTCTTTCAAGAGACTCCTGGACAGGTACATGGAGCTTCGAAAAATAGAGGGCTATGGGTAACCTTGGTAATTTCTAAAGTAAGTACATGTTCAGCACAGCATTGTGGGCCAAAGAGCCTGTATTGATTGTGCTGTAGGTTTTCTATGTTTTAATCAATGACCTCTGCTGGAAGCATCTATGTATCTGCCAAAGGTCAATTTATTAACGTTATATACGTAGGTGTGTGTGTGTCTATATATATATATATGTGTGTATATAAATATTTCCATCTTTTACAGTTCCAAAATCACAAAAACAGGAAAAAGGCCTGAAGCAAAAGTTCGGGCACCCTACATGGTCAGTACTTAGTAACACCCCCTTTGGCAAGTATCACAGCTTGATACTTGCTGTAGCCAGCTAAGTCTTTCAATTCTTGTTTGGGGGATTTTTGCTCACTCCTCCTGGCTTCTAGTTCTGTGAGATTCTTGAGCTGTCTTGCATGCACTGCTCTTTTGAGGTCTATCTACATATTTTTCAATGATGTTTAGGTCGAGGGACTGTGAGGGCCGTGGCAAGACCTTCAGCTTGTGCCTCTTGAGGTAGTCCATTGTGGATTTAGAGGTGTGTTTAGGATCATTATCCTGTTGTAGAATCCATCCTCTTTTCATCTTCAGCTTTTTTACAGACGGTGTGATGTTTGCTTCCAGAATTTGCTGGTATTAATAGAATTCATTCTTCCCTCTACCAGTGAAATGTTCCCTGTGCCACTGGCTGCAACACAAGCCCAAAGCATGATTGATCCACCCCCATGCTTAACAAATGGAGAGGTGTTCTTTTCATGAAATTCTGCACCCTTTTTTCTCCAAACATAACTTTGCTCTTTGCTGCCAAAATTCAGCATAAGAAGTTTGCAAAGGAACATCGAAACAAGCCTGATGCATTTTGGAAACAAGTCCTGTGGGCTGATGAAGTCAAAATAGAACTTTTTGGCCGCAATGAGCAAAGATATATTTGGAGAAAAAAGGGAGCAGAATTTTATGAAAAGAACATGTCTCCAACTGTTCAGCACAGTGGTGGATCGATAATGCTTTGGGCTTGCGTTGCAGCCAGTGACACGGGGAACATTCCACTGGTAGAGGGAAGAATGAATTCAGTTAATCACCAAGAAATTTTGGAAGCAAACATCATACAGTCTGTTCAAAAAAAAAAGCTGAAGATGAAAAGAGGATGGCTTCTACAACAGGATAAAGATCCTAAGCACCTCAAAATCCACAATGGACTACCTTAAGTGCAAGTTGAAGGTTTTGCCATGGCCCTCACAGTCCCTCGACCTAAACATCATCGAAACTCTGTGGATAGACCAAAAGAGCCAGTGCATGCAAGGCAGCCCAAGAATCTCACAGAACTAGAAGCCTATTGCAAGGAAGAATGGGCGAAAATCCCCCAAACAAGAATTGAAAGGCTCTTAGCTGGCTACAGAAAGTGTTTACAAGCTGTGATGCTTGCTAAAAGGGGTGTTACGATGTACTGACCATGCAGGGTGCCCAAACTTCTGCTTTGGGCCCTTTTCCTTGTTATTTTGCAACTGTTAAAGATGGAAATAAAAAGGTAATCTTGCTTATAATATTAAAGAAATGTGACATCTTTAACTTTATGCCTTTTGGAAATCAGGTCATCTTTAACTCACTTGACTATTCACAGTAACAGAAATTTTGACCAGCAGTGCCCAAACTTCTGCGTGCCACTGTATCTCATATAGTACCTTGAGATTGATTTTCTTGCAGGCATTTACAGGGGGAAAACAAATACAATAATAGAACTTTGTATTAAAATGACACAGTCAAAAGCACCCAACGTGCAAAAGGAGGTAAAGTACAAATAAAATACTGGAATCTGCATCATCAATGGGGAAGGGATAGGTTCCAGAGGATTGGAGGGTTGTGGTTGCTGTTCCTTTATTCAAGAAAGGGAGTAAAGATAGCCCAGGAAATTATAGACCAGTGAGTCTTACCTCAGTGGTTGGTGAATTGATGGAGTAGATTTTGAGAGGCAGGATTTATGAACATTTGGAGAGGCATAATATGATTAGGAGTAGTTAGCATAGCTTTGTCAAGGGCAGGTTGTGCCTTACTAGCCTGAATGAATTTTTTGAGGATGTGACTAAACACATTGATGAAGGAAGAGCAGTAGATGTAGTGTATATGGATTTCAGCAAGGCATTTGATAAGGTACCCCATGCAAGGCTTATTGAGAAAGTAAGGAGGCATGGGATCCAAGGGGACATTGCTTTGTGGAACCAGAACTGGCTTGCCCACAGAAGGGTCATATTCTGCATGGAGGTCAGTCACCAGTGGAGTGCCTCAGGGATTTGTTCTGGGACCCTTACTCTTCGTAATTTTTATAAATGACCTAGATGAGGAAGTGGAGGGATGGGTTAGTAAGTTTGCTGATGACACAAAGGTTGAAGGTGTTGTGGATAGTGTGAAGGGCTGTCAGAGGTTACAGCGGGAATTTAATAGAATGCAAAACTGGGCTGAGAAGTGACAGATGGCGTTCAACGCAGATGAGTGTAAGATGATTCATTTTGGTAGGTCAAATATGATGGCAGAATATAGTATTAATGGTAAGACTCTTGGCAGTGTGGAGGATCAGAGGGATCTTGCGCTCCGAGTCCATAGGATGCTCAAAGCAGCTGTGCAGGTTGACTGTGGTTAAGAAGACGTATGGTATATTGGCCTTCATCAATCGTGGAATTGAATTTAGGAGCTGAGAGGTAATATTACAGCTGTATAGGACCCTGGTCAGACCCCACTTGGACACCTCACTACAGGAAGAATGTGGAAACTATAGAAAGGATGCAGAGGAGATTTACAAGGATGTTGCCTAGATTGGGGAGCATGCCTTATGAGAATAGGTTGAATGAACTCAGCCTTTTCTCCTTGGAGAGAAGGAGGTTGAGAGGTAACCTGATAGAGGTGTACAAGATGAGAAGCATTGATCATATGGGTAGTCAGATGCTTTTCCCCAGGGCTGAAATGGTTGCCGCAAGAGGACACAGGTTTAAGGTGCTGGGGAGTAAGTAGGAGGAGGAGATGTCAGGGGTAAGTTTTTTTACGCAGAGAGTGGTGAGTGTGTGGAATGGGTTGCCGGCAACAGTGCTGGAGGCGGATACGATAGGGTCTTTAAAGAGGCTATTAGATAGGTACATGGAGCTTAGTAAAATAGAGGTCTATAGTAAGCCTTGTAATTTCTGAGTAGGGACATGTTCGGCACAACTTTGTGGGCTGAAGGGCTTGTATTGTGCTGTAGGTTTTCTATGTTTCTAAAAGTTGTAAAGAGACCTTGAATGAGAGGCTGAAAGTTGTAGGATCAATTTAGAGTAGTGTGGTTGAAGTTGGCCATGTTGGCTCAGGAAAATAATCGTTTTAGAGTAATAACTGTTCTTGAACAACACACAAAATTATGGAGGAACTCAGCATGGGAATGAATGAACAATTGACGTTTTAGGCCAAGACCCTTCTTCAGGACTGGAAAGAAAGGAAGAAGATACCAGACTAAAAAGGTGTGGAGGGGGAGATAAGAAGGCCAGCTGGAAGGTGATAGGTGAAGCCAAGTCAGTAGGAAAAGTAAAGGGCTGGAGAGGAAGGAATCTGAGTGGATCACAGGAGAAAAGGAAGGTGAAAGGGACACAGGGGCAGTGATGGGCAGGTGAGAAAAGGCCAAGGTGGGGAATAAAAGAAGAGTGGAGGTTTTTTTATATTGGAAGGAGAAATGAAAATTCATACCATCGTGTTGGAGGCTACTTAGACAGGATAGGAGAGCCATGGACTGACTTGGGGAATGGGAACTGGAATTAAAATGTTTGGCCATTGGGAAGTTCCACTTATGGTGGATCGTGCAGAGGTCCCCTAATTTATGATAGATGTGGCTAATGTGGAGTAGGCAGTATCAGGAGCACTGAACACAATAGACGACCCTAGGTGACTTGGAAGGACTATTCGAGATCCTGAATGAAGGCTAGGGAGTGAATGAACAGGCAGGTGTAGCACTTTGGCCATTTGCACAGATAAGTCCTGTGAGGGAGATCAGTAGTGAAGGACAAATAAATGAGGGAATCATGGAGGAAGCAATCCCTTTTGGAGATGATGGAAGTTGCAAAGAATGATGTGTTGGAAGCTGAGGCTCGTGGGTTGATGGGTAAGATCAAGAACTCTCACTGTTAATGCAACAGAAAGATGGGGTGGGCATGGATGTTCATGAAATAGATGTGGGGGAGGGCAGCATCAATGGAGGAGTGAGGGAGCCCCCATCCTTTAAAAGAGCCTAGAAAGGAAGGTGCCACCCTGGGAACAGATGCAGCAGAGATGAAGGAACTGAGAAAAGGAAATAGTATCTTTACAGGAGAGGGGGTGGGAAGACAAATAGTCGAGATAACCTTAGGAATTGGTAGGTTTATAAATGATGTTGGTTGGTAGTTTGTCTCCAGAGATCAAGGGGATGGAGGAGTCAAATGGGCCAAGGAATTTAAGGGTAGGGTGGAAGTTGGAGGCAAATGATGAAATTAATGAGCTCAGTAGGGTTGCATGAAACTGCACCAATGTAGTGGTGGATGAGTTGGGAAGCATCTGAACATGGACTATTCTACGTAGCCAATGAAGACAGGCATAGCTGTGGTCCATGTTATAGAAAGTGGAAACAGCCTGGGAAGAATTGCTGAGGACTGTTTATATCACACAGAGAAGGTGGTGGTTGAGGGAGACTGGTTGGTTCTTTTATTGAGAAAGAAGCAGAGTGTTCTAGGGTCTTTTTGAGGGGGGGGGGTGGGTAGAAGTGTATAAGGACTAGACAACCATGGTGAAAATGAGGCAGTCAGGGCCAGGGAGCTGAAAGTTAGTGAGAAGTATCACTGATGTAGGTGGGAAGGGTCTCAACCAAAGGGGATAGAATGGAGTTGAGGTATGAGGACTTGTATTCAGCTTGTCAAAAAAAGGCAGAGACAATGGGCCTACCTGGTCGGTCAGGTTTGTAGGAGGAAGAAGCAAACAGTGCAGGGTTTGGAAACTGAGTTTGGTGGCAATGGGTGGGAGTAGTCCATAGTTGATGGTGTCAGAGACAGTTTTCTGATGGTCTGGAGTAGGGTCCTCTTCAAGGGGTAGGTGTGAGGAGGTGTCTGAGAATGCCACCTGGTCTCAGCAAGGTGGAAGTAAGCCCACCACCCTACAACAGCAACCCTTTTACAGATTTGATGGTATGATTGAATGCACTGACCTCCATTCTCTGCACCAATTCCAGAGGGAGTAAGTTGAGGATTACTGAAGTCAAGCTGGTTGATGTCCTGTCCCCACAAAATGCTGGAGGTATTCAGCATTTATGGAAATAAATAAACAGTCAACATTTTGGGCTGAGATCACCTTCAGGACTGGAAAAGATAGGGAAAGAGGATAGCTAGAAGATGATAGGTGAAGCCAGGTGGGTAGGAAATGTAAAGGGGTAGATTGTTCCTGAACCTAATGGTGTGGGATCCAAGGCTTCTGTACTTCCTTCCTAATGGTAGTAGCAAGCAGGGAGCAAGATTGGATACTCTCCACTGTGCATCGAAAGAAGTTTGGCAATTTTTAGTGATGTGCCTTCTCTGTGCAAACTTCTAAGAACATAGAGACACTGTCAAGTAATGTTAATGCACAGGTTGGGAGCAGATTAAGTCCTTCAGCTCTGCTTTGCCATTCAGTTGGATTGTGATTGATGTACACTTACCCTCTCCCTGTACATAGTTTACATCGAGATATGAAATAAAATACTATCTCCTTAAATATACTCTGACTTTTGGCCTACATCCCACTGTAACCAAGTTCCACAGGTTCACCATCCTTAAAATCTCTGAGTTTTTGCTCTGTAACCCATATGTCATTCCAAAACCCCATAACCAAGAGAAGCATGCTCCCTGTCAAACTTTTGTAGGTTTTAATTAGAAGCTACTCACTTTTCTAAACATTGAAGAGAAATCTAATGGATTTTCTGAAGCGGTCCTTAAATCCTAGTCACCGGGTGGTGAGCTGCACTGCACTTACTGTATGAGGAGTGCCCTTTCTTCAGTTAGTAGAACAAAGGTTATCCATGTAATAATGTGGCATTCTTGCTCCCCTACCCACATTCTCATGATATATACAGACAGCTGCTGGAAAATCACGGTCATCCTCTGGGAGCTGGTCTACATTTGTAATGTCCTGATACACCTTTACAAACCAGCTACCCGTGCAGACTGAATGTTGAACAATGCAGAACAGGAACTGGCCTCTTGGCTCGTTTCCTGTGCTAAACTTGATGCTGTATTAAACTAATCCTTTCTGCCTGCACATGAGCCTTATGGGGCAGCACAATAGCATAGTGGTTAGCACACCACTTTGCAGTACCAGTAGCCCGGGTTCATTTCCCACCATTGTTTTTAAGGAAATTGTATGTTCTTCCAGTGACCTCCAGGTGCTGTGGTTTCCTCCAATAGTCCAAAGACATGGTGGTTGGTAGGTTAATTAGTCATTGTAAATTGTCCCGTGGTTAGGCTAGGATTAAATCAGGTTGCCAGGCAGTGCAGCTCAAAGGGCCAGAAGAGCCTATTCCATGCTATAATTCAATAAATAATTAATTTAATTCTTTGTATAAAGCAACACTGCTATCATAAGAGGGGTGATTGATAAGTCGTGGCCTAAGGTAGAAGGAGTCAATTTTAGAAAACCTAGCACATTTATTTTTCAACACAGTCCCCTCCTACATTTACACACTTAATCCAGCGGTCGTGGAGCATACGGATCTTGGACCTCCAGAAAGTGTCCACAGCAGGGGTGATTGATAAGTTTGTGACCTAAGGTATAAGGAGATGAGTTATACAGCTCTGGTTACATGCACATGCAGTTCAACTCTTTGATTATGCAGAAAGTTTGAAGTTAATAACTCAGGTGATTGATAGGTTCATGGCCTAAGGTAGGAGATGAGTTATTAACTTTAAACTTTCTGCATAATCACTCAAAGAGTTGATCTGTGTATGCATGTAACGAGAGCTGTATAACTCATATCTGCTTTCGTCAGCCCTTAATATTAGTTAAGCCATACTCGTGTAAGAAGAGAGGGACAGGACTTAGTACAGGGGGTGTGTGGACCTCAGGTTAGGGACCCCTCTCTTGAGAGGGTCCTGTTGTTGAGAGATTGGTTCTGGAGAATGATGAGAGAACAAAGTTTATGCAAACTCTCCTCAAAGAAAATGCCCTCTAATTGAGACATCTTACAAATCTTTTCAACACTCCATTTTCTGCTCTAAAAAGGATGTTCTTGTATATTATGAGGCTGTGCCGTCTGGTCTTAGACTCCCCCACAATAGGAAAAGTCCTCTTCACATCCATTCTATCTAGGTCTTTCAATATTTGATACTTTCAATGAGATTCCCCATCATTCTTCTAAACTCCAGTGAGTACGGGCTTAAAGCCATCAAATGCTCCTTGTACATTAACCCTTTTCTGGGATAATTCTTGTGAACCTCCTCTGGACCTTCCCCAATACCAGCACAACCTATCTTAGATAAGGGGCCCGAAACTGCTCACAATACTCCAAATGAGGTCTCTCCAAAGCCTCAAAACTACATCCTGCTTTTATATCCTATTTCTCTTGAAATGAATGCTAACAGGTTATTGGCATTTTACTGTAATTAACTTGGATGAAGGCACCTTCTGATCAGTACTGGAAAAAGACTTTGTGAAGAGGACGTAGAGGCAATTTCAAAATGTAGATGGTTCAAGAGATGAATGACTTGGCAAGAGGTGTAGAGTAGAGGAATTGCAAAATTGTCCATTTGATATAGACAGTCATTTAATGTGGAAAAATTTCAGAACTGTGAGATGCAGAGGAGTGTGTGTGTCCTAGATGTTTGGTATGTATGTGAAGCAAATAATTGTTAAAGTTTATGGCCAGAGGGATTAAATGCAAGTGCAAGAAGATTGTCCTTCATCTTGTAGGACATTAGTAAAACAACACCTGGTATACTACTGAGTCTTCTCATTCACCGATGTTAAGGTTTTCCACAATGGGGTTATTTTAATTAGCCTGCATCAAACCAAGCATCATTTTGCAGCATTTGTGACTGCTTTCAAGCTGGCACACCAGACTGAATATGTCTCTTAGCACATTAAACACAGTCACGGGATATAGTTGGGATGCTTGAGTACTCAGGATCCCTAACCCCACAAACTTTTAGGTCATCTGTGTGAATTACTTAGTCCTAGCAAAGGTGTCTGAAAAAATCATAAGTGTCTCCCATTGGAGATATGTAATTCAAAGGAAGCAGTTTCAACCCAAACTATTGAATCCCCTGCTGCTTTTAATCTTAAGGGTATAAAAATGTGATGTACTGTTCAGGAAACTCTTATCAAGAGGGTCTCCAGGAGAATGCCTGCTTGTCATAGTCAAAGAATCAGAGCACTTCAACACATAAACCAGGCCCGTTGGTTCATCTAGTCCATGTCAAACTATTATTCTGTCTAATTCCTTCAGCCTGCACCTGGACCATAACTCTCCAATCTTAAGCTGCAATTGAACCTGCATCCTCCACTTCTGCTGACAGTTCATTCCACTCTCTCACTACCCTATGAGTGAAGATGTTCCTTAAATATTTCATCTTTCACTCTTAACCATGACTTCTACTTCCAGTCTCGCCCAACCTCAGTGGAAAAAACCCTGTTTACATTCACCCTACCTATGCCCTTCATAATTCAACCTTGCCCTATAACTCAGGCTCTTAAGTATCAGCAACATCCTTATTGTCTGTTTTTCTTTCAATCATAGTCATATCTTTCCTGTAGATAGGTGACATCACACAGTAACTCAATTTGGTCTCACCTTACACTATTTCAACATGTATCCCAATTCTTGTACTCAGTACTTTGATTTATGAATGCCAATATTCCAAAAGTGCTCTTATCTACCTGTGATGCCACTTTCAAGGAATTATTGGTATGTATACCTAGATTCCTCTGTTCTACTGCATTCCTCAGTGCCCTATTTCTCTGCAGAAATCCTATCTGCTTTGACCTTTGCAAGTGCAACAAACAGATCATTAAATTCCTTCTGCCAATTTTCCGCCCATTTTCCCAGCTAGTCCAGATCTTGCCGTTAGCTTTGATAGCCTTTCTACCTGTCCACTCTTCCCCAATCTTGCACCATCCTTAAATTTGCTGATCCAGATCATTAGTATAGATGACAAACAACAATGGACCCAGCACCAGTCCCTGGGGCATGCCACTAGTCACAGGACCAACCATCTCAGTAACTTAGTGGTTAGCATGATACTATTGCAGCTCAAGTCATCAGACTTCAATTCTAATGTCTGTAAGGTGTCTATGTCTTCCACATGGAATACATGTGTTTTCTTCAGGTGCTCTGGTTTCTTCCCACAATCCAAAGACTTACTGGTTAGTAGTTTAATTGGTCATTGTAAATTGTGTCCCGTGATTATGCTTGGATTAAGTCACCTGTTGGATGATGCAGCACAAAGGGCTGGAAAGGTCTATTCTCTGCTGTATTCAACCACTCTGCCTTCTCCAGTAAAGTTAATGTAGAATCCTGAAAGGCAAGTGACTGAACCTTCTTGACCAATCTCCTATGTGGGACCTTGTCAAAGGTCTTCCTTAAAAAGCATGTTGTCGACATGGGCTTATCAACCTTCCAGGTATCCTCCTCAAAAAAAGTTGGTTAGACACAAAACCATGGTGACTATCCAAATACTTAGATATCTCATGTCTATAAGATCATAAGATATAGGAGCAGCAGTAAGCCATTCAGCCCATCAAGTCCACTCTGCCATTCAATCATGGGCTGATCCAATTCTTCCAATCATCCCCACTCCCCTCCCTATTCCATACCCTTGATGCTATGGCTAATCAAGAACTTATCTATCTCTGCCTTAAATACACCCAATGAATTGGCCTCCACAGTTGCTCACGGCAACAAATTCCACAGATTTACCACCCTCTGACTAAAGTAATTTTTCCAGAGGGATCTGTTCCACACTGTGTCTCAATATATTTTTTAAAAAAAAACAAACAAAATACTAGAGGAATTCGGCATCTACGGAGAAGGAATAACTAGACAATGTTTTGAGCTAAGATCCTTCATCATGAAAAGGTGACGAAGCTGTTCTCACTGTATTGTATACTTATGACCAAGTACAGCTACAATGTCATTTGCAAGTTTGTTCATGGCACCACTACCGGCTGAATCAAAGGTGGAGACAGAGGGAGATCGAAAACCTGGATGAGTTGTAGCACAACAGCAACCTCTCACTGAACATGAGCAGAAGAGTTAATTATTGACTACAGGAGGAAGAAATTGGGGGTTCATGGAGAGGCTCAGTAACTTTAAATGCTGGGGAATATATATGCCACTTCAAAGACAGAAAGCCCCTACTCTTTTTTTGAAGTTTGTGAAGATTTGCATGTTATTTAAAACTCTGACAAACTTGTATCAATGCAGCAGTGGAGAGTATCCTGATTGGTTGCATCACACTAGCCTGGCATGGAAACACTAGTGCCTAAGAGTGGAAAATCCTACAGAAAGTGGCAGATACAGCCCTCCGCAGCACTGAGCACGTGTACAAAGAGGACACTCACAAGAAAGCAGCCTCCATTTGCAAGGACTCCCACAATCTAGACCATGTTCTCTTCTTGCTGCCACCATCAGGAAGTTGGGGCAGAAGCCTTGAGTCCCACCCTACCAGGTTCAGGGATAGTTCAATCATCAGGCTCCTGAACCAGCATGAACATCTTCACTCACCACAACACCAAATGGATTATTGAACATAACCTAGACTCTCTTTCAAGGGCTCCACAACTCATGTTCTCAGTTTTATTTAACTACTCATTTATTTATTCTTTCTTCTGTATTTGCACAATTTGTCTGTGTAGTTTTCATTGATTCTATTGTACTTTGTTCTGTTGATGCCCACATGAAAATTAATCTCAGGGTAGTAATTGGTCACACACACACACTTTGATAATAAATTTACTTTGCATAAGTTGGGGCGGGGGGAGATGATGTGTAGACTGGAATAATCTACATGGTTTCACACCAGGAGAATGAAGCCTGTAGTTTAATCAGCTACAATGATTAAAAAGTTATACTACATAGAACAATATAGCACACAAATTACTCTATTTCATAGCATCTCTTGCAATATTTATTTTAGAACACTGCTGCAAATACATGGCTCCTCCATACTGAGAGTCAAGTGCACCAAGTTCCTGGGAGTCCACATCACGAACAAGGCACAGTAGCCTCCTATTCCTGAAGAGATTGAGGAAAATGTGGCTTCCAACAACCGCCCCCCCCACCAACCATCTTAACAGCATTTTACAGGAGCACCATTGAGAGCATCCTGACAAGTTGCTTCTCCATCTGGTATGGGAGCAGCTGAGTATCAGACCAGAAGTCCCTACATAGGGCTGTAAGAACAGTTGAGAGGATTATTGGGGTCTCCCTACCATCCATCAGGGACATTTATCAAGAGCACTGCATACACAGGGCTCTTAGTATTATTAAGGATCTCACCCACCCATTCATCATCCTCTTTGACTTTCTACCATCAGGCAGAAGCCTCTGATGCATTAAAACAAGAATGGTCAGGATAGGAAACAGTTTCTTCTCTCAGGCCATTAGGCTTCTTAACTTCCTACCACATCCCATTCAAAGTGTCACTGGTTAATAAGTTCTGTACCTTACAATATTTAATTTATGCACTTCAGTTTGTTATTTATGTGATTCACATGTAGATTTCACCCTTACTTTCATTAGTTATTGTATGTACTACAGTGCCTTATCCCTGGATCAGCAAAACTTCATCTCGTTTGACAGTATGCATGTATATAGTTAAATGACAATAAAGTTGACTTGACTTGAACCTCTCAGAATATCTTGAAGTGTTTGACAGACAAGCAGTACATTTGAAAATGTAAGGTGTGGAATGGTGCGCATGAAGATCCAGCAAACAGTAAGATAAATTACTAGATCTGGTTTATTGGCATTGATTCCTTAGCTGTGGGAAGAGTGGGCAACCTCATCAGCGTGCAGCACTCCTGTAGTGATGCAAGTCTCCCATTTCTTTGGAGCCAAACTTAACTAGAGAGGGCCAGCAGCTGAGCCAATTGTATACAAAGAGCATAGTTAAACCTGACCTAAGAGGAGGTGGAGCCTGAAGCTCAAAGGATAGTGACAGAACCAACCACTGGACTAATAAATTAATAGAACAGCTGTGGATTAATAACAAGGCAAAAAATAATGTCCTTGGCACGAACACAAGTCCCTACTTCCCTTAGGAAGATTTCTCAGTAGAGCCATGCCTGCATTTAACAGTTAAATCTACAGCAAGGAGAATCTGATACTTGAGAGTCAGGGAGAGATTTAATTGAGAAACTGCAAGTTAGTACAAAGAATCTAAAGCTTGAAGAGAAGAAAATTTTGGGAGCTGAAGTCTGTTTGAGTCATGGAGTCAAATGAATGGAAAAGGCCCTTTGGCCCACCAAATCTATGTTGACCACCAATTTACATTAATCCAGCAGATCTCCCCATTGTCTCCAAGTGCCCACCTGGACACAAGCAGTGATTCACAGTGTCCAATCAGCCTACTGACTGGTTAAAATTCCACAGAGGCTAAACTAGAAGAGCCAGGAGTGAGATCTGGTACCATAATGGGGGAGATTATAAACAACCTCTGTCAAGGGCAAACAATGAGCAGTGTAACACCCACAAAATAATGGAGGAACTGAGCAGGTCAAGCAGCATCTGTGGTCAGGAATAAACAATCAATGTTTCAGGCCAAGGCCCTTCATTAGAACTTGATGACATCAGGAAATGGATGATTTTAAACCTAAGACTAGAAATATTTGTTAACCAAGGACACAACGGAAGAGTACACAGGCAAGTGGAAAGAAATCATAGAGGCAGTGAAGACAATATAGGCACAGGCTCAAGGGGTTAAGGAGTTTATCGGTCAAGTTTACTAGTTGCATTGTCCCAAATAAATCAAAATATTACCGTTACCCATCTCACTCATGGTAAACAACAGTACATTGTACTTTCAAAACAGAAAATAATCTGAAGGAAAAGGATCTGGGCAAGTGGAAAGAGGTGTTAGAAGCAATGAGGACAATATACACTTAGTGGCCACTATTAGATACACCTGCTCATTAATGCAAATATCTAATTAGCCAATCACTAGGCAGCAACACAATGCATAAAAGCATGCAGACAGGGTCAAGAGGTTCAGATCAAACATCAGAATGGTGAAAGAAATGTGATCCAAGTGACTTTGATTGTTGATGCCAGGCAGGGTGGATTAAGTATCTCAAAAACTGACTTCCTGGGATTTTCTCACTCAAGGAGCAGTAGTTCGCAACCTGACCCCCTTAGTTACTGACAGGGGTCCAGGCATTAAAAAAAAGTCACTCTAGCGTTTACAGAGATCGGGGTAAAAAAAATCTCTAGTAAGCAATTCTGTGGGTGAAATCACCTTGTTAATGAGAGGTCAGAGGAGAATGGCCAGACTAGTTCAAGCTGACAGGAAGGCAACAGTAACTCAAATAACCGCATGTTACAACAGTGGTGTGCAGAAGAACATCTCTGAATGCACAACATGTCAAGCCTTGAAGAGGATGGGCTACAGCAGCAGAAGGCTACATCGGTTTGCACTCCTGTACCTAGTAAAGTGGCCACCGACTGTAATTTGAAGGAAAAGTACCCAGCCAAGTGGAAAGAGGCCACAGAGAAGCAACAAAGACAATATATGCATGGGCTTAATGGGTTAAGTACCTTCTCCTATTTCAATGTCTTAAATGATTTAAAATGCAAATCACTTCTACCCATTTCAGTCATGGTTTAAAATAAAACACATTGTACTTACAGAAAATAATTTGAAGCAAAACACCACACAAAAAAAATAAGTCAGTCTGGTCACATCTAGTGCACACTGAGCTGGTCCTGAATGAATTCATAGGGAGGTTCAGATTGGGGTGTGGTGTGGGTGAGTGAAAAGAACAATTTTCCGTGTCCCTCAGTTTCAGGGGTTAATTGCTTCAGCTTTCTCACCCTTGGGGAGCACCAGGAAGACCCGAATGTGGATGGCAGAGTTGTTCCTGGTGCGAGTCACTGCTTCACCCTCGTCCAGCTCAGGCTCCAAGTCATCGACTAGCTCAACGGTGGAGGTGTTGGCCGCAATCTGCAGCGCGCCAAAGCTGGCTGCCTGCAGCTGCAGGGCGATGTTGATGGCACGGTTGATGGCCAGCCCCAGGCCGTGGATGCAGATCTCGCTGAAGCCGCCACTCTCCAGCATCTTCTGGCAGCGCGCCAACTGCGCCTTGAAGTCCGTCTTCATGTTGATGTAGACGTCGTTCTTGCGCCTGGGCAACTTGTGGGGAAGGCGCTTACGGAGCGTGTACTCCACCGGGTCCATATCCACAGCGCTATCTGATACTGGCCCCAGGTGTGGAGTCCCGGTGGTTCGGTCCGCCATGACTGCTGGAAGGAGACAGGCTTAGTGAGTTGGACACAACATCCCATTTCCTGAAATATTTCTATATAAATGTACCAGGAGCTGGTAGAACAGTGCCAGAGACAGGGGTGGAGGGCACAATGCGAGCCTATAGAGGTGGGGTACAGGGATTTTGCTGGCTACTCATGCTGCAGAACCTACTCTCTCCTTGGATTTACAGGGGCTGCAAAGAAAAGAGCCATCAGTACCATTGGGCTGCAGAGCGAACTTCCAGATGGCTATCGATCTAGAGGTATGATCTGTGGACCAATGCTGCTGGGACACAAGCCAGGGCCTGATCAACCCTGACTGAGTCACATGGGCTGGGGAGTCTGATGTTGAAAAACCCCACGATACTGAAACACTAACCCCTCCTACCTACAAAATATCCATATCCCTCCATCTTCCTCACATCTATGTGCTTATCCAAACGTCTCTTAAAAACCTCGTGTATTTGCCTCTACCACCCTACCAGGCAGCGCATTCCAGACATCCATCACTTTCTGACCAGCAGCATTGGGTCATAGATCATACTTCTAGATCCTTAGCTATCTGGAAGTTCGCTCAGCAGCTTGAGTAAAAAAAACACTTACCCCTCAATCCCACTTCTCACCTTTAATGCATGCCCTCTGGTAATCAGAATTTCAACCCTGGGAAACAGATACTCTCTGTCCACTTTACCTAGGCCTCTCAAAATCTTATAAACCTCTATCAGCTCTCCCCTCAGCCTCTGCTAAGGGGTAAACCCAAGTTTATCCAGCCTCTCATGATATCACATGCCCTCTAAACCAGGCAGCATCTTGGTATAAACCTCTTCTGCACCCTCTCAAAAGCCTCAGCATTCTTCCTATAGTGGGGAGACCAGAACTGCATATAATACTCCAGATGTGGCCAAGCCAGAGTTACATCGAGCTGCAACATCACCTCTTGACTTTTGAACTCAAAAGAATCCCAACATCATAACAATTAAAATTAAATCTTTATAAGACAGGCAAGTCAGTGGAGCAACTCGAGCCTCAATCCATCAAAGACATACAACACAACAACTGGCTGCCCAGCCCACAGAATCCATGCCAATAAACTAACATGCCTATAGCCTGTCTAGGTCCAAACACATTGACACCATAGCCAAGAAAGTTCACTTCCTCAGGACAGAGAAAGTCAGCGCACGTGACCTTTGAACGGCGTCAATTTTTATTGATGCATCTTATCTGGACGCATCACGGCCACCTGCAGAGGGTTGTGGACACAGTTCAGCACATCATGGAAAACAGTCACTATAAGCACCCCATCCACCCTGGATGTTCTCTCTTCTATCCCCTCCCCATCAGGCAGAAGATTCAAAAGCCTGAGAGCGCCACCAGGCTCAAGGAGGCCGTGTACTCCACTGTTACAAGCTTACTGAATGATCTCCTAGTACAGTGAAAGGGAGTCTTGACATCGCACTCTGGTGCACCTTGTTATGATCATGCATGTTACTGTCTAGCTTTACTACATTTTCTTTGTAGCTGGTACACTTCGCCTGTTCTGTTAGTCTCTACCTTCTTCTACCTCAACCCATTATGTAACCATCTGAATTAACAAAACCATAAGATATAGGAGAACTAGGCCATTTGGTGCTCTGAATCTGCTCTGCCATTTCATCATGATTGTTCCATTTCCCTCTCAGCCCCAGTCTCCTGCCTTCTCCCCATATCCCTTCTTGCTCTGACCAATCAAGAATTTATCGACCTCTGTCTCAAATGCACACTATACCTGGGCTCCACAGCCGCCTTCAGCAACAAATTCCACATATTCACCACTCTCTGGCTAAGAGAATTCCTCAATATCTCCATCCTAAATGGACACCCATCTTTTCTGGCCTTTATAAATCAGAGCATTGAGTATAGGAGTTGGGATGTAATGTTAAAATTGTACAAGGCATTGGTGAGGCCGAATTTGGAGTATTGTGTACAGTTCCGGTCATCAAATTATAGGAAAGGTGTCAACAAAATAGAGAAAGTACAGAGAAGATTTACTAGAATGTTACCTGGGTTACAGAGAAAGGTTGAACAAGTTAGGTCTTTATTTTTTGGAGCATAGAAGGTCAAGGGGGGACTTGATAGAGGTATTTAAAATTATGAGGGGGATAGATAGAGTTGACATAGATAGGCTTTTTCCATTGAGAGCAGGGGAGATTCAAACAAGAGGACATGAGATGAGAGTTAAGGGGCAAAAGTTTAGGGGTAACACGAGGAGGAACTTTTTTACTCAGAGAGTGGTAGCTGTGTGGAATGAGCTTCCAGTAGAAGTGGTAGAGGCAGGTTCGATTTTGTCATTTAAAAAAAATTGGATAGGTACATGGACAGGAAAGGAATGGAGGGTTATGGGCTGAGTGCAGGTAGGTGGGACTAGATGAGAGTAAACATTCAGCACGGACTAGAAGGGCTGAGATGGCCTGTTTCCGTGCTGTAATTGTTACATGGTTATATGGTTATTCTGAGGCTGTGGCCTCTCGTCTTAGACTCCCCCACCATAGGAAACATCCATTCCACATCCACTCTATCGAGGCTTTCAACATTCGATAGGTTTCAATGAGGTTATCCCTCATTTTTCTGAATTCCACTCAGTACACAACCAGAACCATCAAACACTTCTCACATAAAAAGCTCTCCAATCAAGCATATCCCTTCTTAGATAAGGGGCCCAAAATTGCTCACAATACTCCAAGTGAGGCCTCACCAATGCCTTATAAAGCCTGAACATTACATCCTTGCTTTTATATTCTAGTCCTCTCAAAATGAATGCCAACATTGCATTTGCCTTCCTCACCACAGACTCAGCCTGCAAATGAACCTTTAGGGAATCCTGCATGGGGACTCCCAAGTCCCTTTGCACCTCAGAGTTTTGCACTTCCTCTCCATTTAGAAAATAGTCTACAACTTCATTCCTTCTATGAAAGTGCATGAACATACACTTCTCAACTCTGTATTCCACATGCCACTTCTTTGCCCATTTCCCTAATCTAAGTCCTTCTGTAGTCTCACTGCTTCCTCAACACTACCTACCCTCCACTTATCTTTGCAAGACAAACTTTTCACTGTATCTCAGTATATGAACATAATAAGCTAAAATTCTAAACATTTGCAAGGAAGTCTCTATCCTCAGTGAATATCCTCACTGCCACACTCTTTGTCACACTACCAAAGACTCCCTTTTCTCCCCTTCCCCACAACAAGCATCCAACGTTTCCCATTTCCGGACATAGGAGCAGAATTAGGTCATTCAGCCCATCAAGTCTGCTCTTCTACTCCGTCATGGTTATTCCCAGATCCCACTCAACCTCATACATCTGCTTTCTCACCTTATGATTTGATACCCTGGCCCATCAGATAACTGCCAACTTCTGTTTTAAATACACCCCTAGATTTGGCCTCCATCACAGTCAGCGGCAGAGCATTCCACCGATTCCCTACTCCCTGGCTATAAAAAAAATCCTCCTTACCTCTGTTCCACAAGGTTGCCCGTCAATTTCGAGACAGTGCCCTCTATTATCAATGGTTTGGTTTAATATCAGAGAATGTATCCAGTACATAACCTGAAATTCTTACTCTTCACAGGCATCCACGAAACAGAAGGGGGCACAAAAACAACGAATGAATGACAGAAAACGCTAAAACCCTGAAGCCCCCACCCCTCCCAGGGACAAGCAGTAGCAAAAACGTCAACCCTCCTCTCACTTGCCCCAGTAAACGCATCAGTCTGAAAATATCAACATTATCAACCCAGTTCCTCCCTGCACAGACACCACCGGCCCTGCCGAGTAGAAACAGCATTTGTCTCAGACTTTCAGCATCTTCGGGATTTTACTTTTCTTCCCACCTGATCACGTGACCTAGCAGCCGCCAGTCAGACTCCCGGTGAATTGGTGCCTTCAACTAACGAATAGCCAATGCCCACCGGAGACCAGTGATGCCTTCTGTAGACGATCGCAGCCGGATAACAGTCGACAGTGTACACAGTTCGGTCCGCGGAGTTGCCGGCCGGCCGGGCCCGCACTACCACCCGGGACTGCTCGCCTCCCCGCCGGCCCGTAGCGCGCCCTTAACAAGATGGCGGCAAGAAAAAGTCAGCCAATCAATTGCTGCGCGCCACACAAGACAAGGAGCACTGCAGCTCGACAAGAGAGCACCAACTGAATCTCTTGCCTACACTGCAGATCGGATGTTTGCAAATTGCTTTTCAGACTCTTTATGTGGAAAAAGATACCTAGTTTATCTTCTCCCAGCTCCACACATTATAGAAACATAGAAATACAATACAATACAGGCCCTTCGGCCCTCAAAGTTGTGCCGAACATGTCCCTACCTTAGAAATTACTGGGCTTATCCATAGCCCTCTATTTTTCTAAGCTCCATGTACCTATCCAAAAGTCTCTTAAAAGACCCTATCGTATCCGCCTCCACCACCATTCCTGGCAGCCCATTCCATGCACTCACCACTCTCTGAGTAAAAAACTTACCCCTGACATCTCCTCTGTACCTATCCCCCAGCACCTTAAACCTGGGTCCTCTTGCGGCAACCATTTCAGCCCTGGGAAAAAGCCTCTGACTATCCACATGATCAAGTTATTCAAAGAAATAATACCATATAGTGAAAATAAATATGAAAAAGCAAGACCTTTTCAAAAACAAAAAGACACAATAGGTCACAAGTCCAAGGTAGTAGAATGTTTGAAGTAGATTTATTATCAAAGTACGTGTATGTCAGCACATACAACCTTAAGATTCGTTTTCTTGCGGCATACTCAGCAATCCTATAGAAAGATAACCATAACAGAATCAATTAAAGACCGCGCAAACTTCAGGTTTAACTGGAGTGCAGAAGACAACAAACTCTGCAAATATAAAGAGTTTGAGCTGTCATTTCATCCTGACTAATCTACTTCCTTCTTGTTTTCTCCACATAATCTTTCACATTCTGACTAATCAACCTCTGTGCCTTAAGTACGCCCAATGGCTTGGCCTCGGCAAGGCATTTGATAAGGATCCCCATGCAAGGCTCCCTCAGAAAGTAAGGAGGCATGGGATCCAAGGAGACTTTGCTTTGTGGATCCAGAATTGGCTTGCCAAAGGGTGGTTGTAAATGGTTCGTATTCTGTATGGAGGTCGGTGACCAGTGGTGTTCCGCAGGGATCTGTTCTGGGACCCCTCCTCTTTGTGATTTTTATAAACGACCCTGGATGAAGAAATAGAAGGGTGGGTTAGTAAGTTTGCTGATGACACAAAGGTTGGGGGTGTTGTGGATAGTCTGGAGGAGTGTCAGAGGTTACAGCGGCACATCAATAGGATGCAAAACTGGGTAGTGGCAGATGGATTTCAATCCAGATAAGTGTGAAGTGGTTCATTTTGGTAGGTCAAAATCTGTAGACAGAATATAGTATTAAAGGTAAGACTCTTGGCAGTGTGGAAGATCTGAGAGATCTTGAGGTCTGTGTCCATAGGACACTCTGCTGCTGCCCAGGTGGACAGTGTTGTTAAGAAGGCTTATGGTATGTTGGCCTTTATCAATCGTGGGATTGCGTTCAAGAGCCGTGAGGTCATGTTACAGCTGTATAAGACCCCACTTGGAGTACCGTGTTCAGTTCTGGTCACCTCACTACAGTTGTCCCTCGGTATCCCCAGGAGATTGGTTCCAGGACCCCCCGCAGATACCAAAATCCGCGGATGCTCAAGTCCCTTATATAAAAAGGCGTAGTATTTGTATATAACCTACGCACATCCTCCGGTACACTTTAAATCATCTCTAGACTACTTATAACACCTAATAAATGCTATGTAAAATAGTTGTTATACTGTATTGTTTAGGGAATAACTACAAGAAAAAAAAGTGTGTACATGTTCAGTACAGATGCAACCATCGTAGCTCTTCTGGGAATGACTGATGAGTCGATGCCGATTCTCCCGTGATCTTTAAGTTCTTGAGGCTGTAGCGCTTTACATACCTAGCCAGCCATCCCTTACTAGCCTTAAACTCCTTCCTCTCGTTCACAGCACAAGTAGCGAATGAACGAGACGCGAGGCGAACTATGCTCAAACAATGAGTGCTGGAGAAAGACTGAGGATCTGTGAACTGGCGGGAGGCTACAGCAGGGTATGCCTACACATCACTTCATTCGCGTGGATTCAGCGTAGTGCTCGGCGCGCAGCAAATTCAAGTTTTGCTTTTTGGAACTTTCTGGAATCTTTTTTCGAATACTTTCGATCCGCGGTTAGCTGAATCCGCGGATGTGGAACCTGCAGATATGGAGGGCTGACTGTACAGGAAGAATATGGACACTATAGAGAGAGTGCAGAGGAAATATACGAGGAGCATGAGTGAACTCAGCCTTTTCTCCTTGGAGAGACGGAGGATGAGAGGTGACCTGATAGAGGTGTATAAGATGAAGAGAGGCGTTGAATGTGTGGATAGCCAGAGGCTTTTTCCCAGGGCTGAAGTGGCTAACACGAGGGGGCATAGTTTTAAGGTGCTTGGAAATAGGTACCAAGGGGATGTCAGATTTCCACACAGAGAGTGGTGGGTACATGGAATGCACTACCAGTGAAGGTGGTAGAGGCGGATACATTAGGGTCTTTTGAGAGCCTCTTAGATAGGTACATGGAGCTTAAAAAAGCAGAAGGCAATGTGCTAGGGAAATTCTAGGCAGCTTCTAGAGTAGCTTACATGGTCGACACAACATTGTGGGCCGAGGGGCCTGTAATGTACTGTAGATTTCTATGTTCTGTGTTCTTCCACAGCTGCCTGTCGCAATGAATTCCACAGATTCATCACCGTCTGGCTAAAGGAACTCATCCTCATCTCTGTCCAAATGGGCATCCCTCTATTGTCAGGCTATGCCTTCTGGTCCTAGACTAGAGGAAAGAATCTCTCCACATCCAGTCTGTCTATCGCTCTTCATACGATAACCCTTTCATTCCTAGAATCATTTTTTGTGAACCTCCTCTGAACCCTCTCCAATGTCAGCACATCCTCTCTTAAATGAGGGGCCCACAACTGCTCACAATACTTCATGTGACACCTCACCAGTGCTTTAGAAAGCCTCAGATTCAATGAGAGGTACACTCCCTGTATTATATGTCATCTCCAAGTTGCTGCTGTTGGGTTGGCCAGAGAATGGGACAACATTTATTCACCACAGAAAGTGGTGCTACTCTACCAAGAGCACTGTAGTAAGGCTTGTACTGAATATATCGATCACAAAGATCCTTCGATGTCGAAGCATTACAGAGGTTAGTATAACATATAACCATATAACAATTACAGCATGGAAACAGGCCTTCTCAGCCCTTCTAGTCCGTGCTGAATGCTTACTCTCACCTAGTCCCACCTACCTGCACTCAGTCCATAAAACCTCCATTCCTTTCCTGTCCATATACCTATCCAATTTTTTTAAAATGACAATATCGAACCTGCCTCTACCACTGCTACTGGATGCTAGTTCCATACAGCTACCACTCTCTGAGAAAAGAAGTTCCCCCTCGTGTTACCCCTAAACTTTTCCCCCTTAACTCTCAACTCATGTCCTCTTGTTTGAATCTCCCCTACTCTCAATGGAAAAAGCCTATCCATGTCAATTCTGTCTATCTCCCTCATAATTTTAAGTACCTCTATCAAGTCCCCCCTCAACGTTCCAAAGAATAAAGACCTAACTTGTTCAACCTTTCTTTGTAACTTAGGTGCTGAAATCCAGGTAACATTCTAGTAAATCTCCTCTGTACTCTCTCTATTTTGTTGACATCTTTCCTGTAATTTGGTGACCAGAACTATACACAATACTGCAAATTTGGCCTCATCAATGCCTTGTACAATTTTAACATTACATCCCAACTCCTATACTCAATACTCTGATTGATAAAGGCCAGCAAACCAAAAGCTTTCTTCACCACCCTATCCACACGAGATTCCACCTTCAGGGAACTATGTACCATTATTCCTAGATCACTCTGTTCTACTGCATTCTGCAATGCCCTACTATTTACCATGTATGTCCTATTTGGATTATTCCTACCAAAATGTAGCACCTCACACTTATCAGCATTAAACTCCATCTGCCATCATTCAGCCCACTCTTCTAACTGGCCTAAATCTCTCTGCAAGCTTTGAAAACCTACTTCATTATCTCAGTATCATTTGCATACTTATTAATCCAATTTACCACCCCATCATCCAGATCATTAATGTATATGACAAACAACATTGGACGTTAGTGTAGGACGGGGGTCGGCAACCCGCGGCTCCGGAGCCACATGTGGCTCTTTTACGTCTGTGCTGCGGCTCCCTGTTGCTTTGGGAAATAATTGGTTGTGGCGACCCTTTTCCTGGCACATCCGAACCGACTCACAATAAGATAGCCTACGGGGGTTTGCGAGCACAGAGCTTTGGAGCCTCTGCGCCATGGGGGGGGGGGGGGGCAGGTTGAGGGAGGCTTAAAAGTGAGGCTGAAGATTTCGAATAAAGTTTTTTTCCTTCGACTGCAGTTACCGACTCCGTGTCGTAATTTTAGCGCTGCGTGTAGCACACCGCTACATGGTCAGTATTTAATTAATATGTATTTTATGTTAGTTTGTTAGTTTTTGAAATGTAAATCTAAATTTGAAGATTATGGTGATCTTGTACAATCTAAATAAGACGTTGTGGCGACCCATTTCCTGACACATCCGAACCGGCTCACAATTAGCCAGCGTTCAGGCTAAGGGAGATAGCCTACGGGGGTTTGTGAGTACATGTCTTTTGCAGCATCCGCGCCCATGGGGGGCGGGTTGAGGGAGGCTTAAAAGCAAGGCTGTTTAGTTCGAATAAAGCTATCTTTGACTGCAGTTTACTGACTGCGTGTAGCAACCGCTACAACGTGTTTTTATCGCTGGCTGTCCAGAGAGGAGGTGCTGAAACGCTTTGTCGCGCGTCTGGAAGAAGTGAAAACTTTCCTGGGCAGCAAAGGGCTCAACTTTCCTGAGCTGGAACAGCCAGAGTGGCTGGAAAAGCTACACTTCATGGTAGACATGACAGCGCACCTGAACACGCTGAACACAGCTCTTCAACGGGGTAAGGACGTACAGCCCTGCACATGTTGGAGGATGTTTTGCATTCGAGCGCAAGTTGACGTTGCTTGCCAGAGATTTACAGAAAGGCACATTGTCTCACTTCCCCAATTTGAGAGAGTTCAAACAATGTCACGACATGATAAATTCGGAGTATTTACATTCTGCAATCATCGCAATGCAAACATCGTTTGGGAAACGCTTCTGTGAGTTCAGAGAGGAAAAAAACACATTATCCTTCCCGGTCACTCCCCTAAGCATCGATCCATCCCTACTGAATACGACTGCATTGTCAGGTGTGAGTCAACCAGAAGAAGTATGATAAATATTTTAATTGCGTATTATTTTACGTATATTCATATGTTTTCATTGTTCAGTGAAATAGTCCTTTTATTTTTCAGGTTGACAGCTGGCTGATGTTATTTTTGGTTTGCTGCTGGCGGCAAATTTAAGTTTGGCGTTTTTCATAAATACAAGAAGGACTCAAATAGACGTTGAGTATTTTACTTAAAAGTAACCTTCAACCCAACGTCTTTTTTTCGGAGTTCAAAATGTTTTTGTTGCATGCAGAAATGTAATTTCGTTTTCTCTGCAGGAGTTCATCAATTTCATAAATGCAACACATTATAGTTTATTTATACATAGCATAAAGGCAAAACAAAACGTTGTATGCAGTGTTATTTCATTTTAAATGTCAAACGGGTTTTGCGGCTCCCAGTGTTTTCTTTTCTGTGGGAAACGGGTCCAAGTGGCTCTTTCAGTGGTAGAGGTTGCTGACCCACCTCTTTTGATGGTGGGTGAGAGCCTGTCAGTCTTGTGTCGGGGGATTTGGAGAAGTGCCATGGCAGATTGTAAAATCGAAACAGCCATCACTTGATCTGCTCTCGTTTTTAGCAGGAGTGAGCTCTTTCTTTCTCGCTAGTGAGAGAGAGCTGCCTGAGATATCAGAATGTTGGGATGGACTGTAGTGTTTTGATGGACCCTTTGGGAACTTTGTTATTGCTTGCATGGTGGGGAGTGAAGAGGGGAGGTCACTACTTTTGCTGGGGGTCACTGCCTTTTTGAGACACCGCTCCTTGAAGATGCCCTGGATTCTGCAGAGGCTAGGGCCATGATGGAGCTGACTAAGTTTATTTCGATCCTGTTAACCCCCCCCCCCCATACCAGACACTGATGCAGCCAGTCAGAATGCTCTCCACTGTCCATCTGTAGGAATTTTTGAGTGTTTTGATGACACACCAACTGAATATAAGAACTGAACTGTGGGGCTGAATGGCGATAGTTTAGTCTTGTGGAATGTACCGTGGTACAGTAATTGCATCCCATTCCACATAAATCATTTCGAAACAGAAGCACAGTGGAAAAGCTGGAGCAGTGCAGAATGAAGTGTCACAGTGGCAGTGAAGTGCAGCAGGTTGTCAAAAAGGTTTTCTCGGGCTGTAGTTCCTATGCATAGAGTGGGTTTGTTGTGCCCAGGCTATAGGTGTTGGCAGCTGATGCCCAGACCGGCTGGCGAGATCTCAGTCACATCAGTGGTGGTGGGCAGAATGTGTTCGACCGCGTGGCACAAGATGTACTGCAGGTGCTGGAAATCTAGAGCAATGCAGCCAGTGAGCTGCAGGAACTCAGCAGGTCAGGCCGCATCTACAGATGGGAATAAACAGTCAGGGTTTCGGGACAAGGCCCTTCATCAGGAATGGAAAGGAAGTGGGGGAGTCAGAATAAGAAAGTGGGTGGAGGGGAGGAAGAAGTACAAGGTGGCAGATGATAGGTGAAACCGGGAGAGGGGGAGGAGGTGGAGTTGATTGGAGGAAGAGATAAAGGGCTGGAGAAGGCGGAATCTGATAGGAGAGGACAGAAGACCATGGAAGGAAGGGAAGTGGGGTGGAGCACCAGAGGAAGGAGATGGGCAGGTAAGAGAAGTGTGAGAGGGAAACAAGAAAGACCATGTGGTCTTTATACCTGCCGCTGGAGTTGTATTGGTGGGCAGTGTGGTGAACTACGTGTGCCTGTCTGGACACGCCCCCTGCTGACTGCTCCTGTGGCTCCTCCCACAGGCCCCTGTATAAAGGCGATCTGAGGCCTATGCTCGGCCTCAGTCTCCAGGACGTAGTATGATGGTCACTCACTTCTAGTTCCTTCTTCCTGTCAATAAAAGCCGATATCTCGCCTTATGTCTCAGAGTGAGTTATTGATGGTGCATCAGGCAGTGAGTCCCCTGTAACCATCTTCCTGCCCCTCCGCCCCTTAGCTGCATTCCTGAAATCTGCGGGTGGCAGGTAGGAGCCTTGGTCCGGGCCAGAGGGTGCAAGGTGGGGGTCCCAGCTTTCCACCTCCACCGGGAAGCCGTCAACATTCAGTACCCCTGCTGTCCAGTAGAGGGTGCTGCCTGACCAAAGTCGGC
Source organism: Hypanus sabinus (assembly GCF_030144855.1). Classification (NCBI taxonomy): domain Eukaryota; kingdom Metazoa; phylum Chordata; class Chondrichthyes; order Myliobatiformes; family Dasyatidae; genus Hypanus; species Hypanus sabinus. The sequence goes on along the minus strand of NC_082712.1, from coordinate 87,377,452 downwards.
TGAGATGGCTCAGGGACCTTGAGGCAAGGGATTCCAGGAATTGCTCAGGAACGTTGCAGGGGTTAATATCCAAATCGCCCTTGGGCAAGTCTCCAGCGCCCACTGGGATGGAGGAGCACCGCCACTCCCACCTCTTCCTACCCCATCACCACCCTTCCTCGGAAATATCCCCCATTGATCCTTCGGCACATTTCCTGGAGCTCCTGGCCGACGCACCACAGTAGCTCCCTCAGCAGTAAGGAAGGGGTGACGGCGGTTCAAGATGACAGCTCTTTTTTTATTGCATTTTTAAATGATTACAAAGTATGAAAAAACAATGTATATAACCCTTACCCCCTCCCCTTAACCCCTCCCCCCTAACTGTCCTATAGAAAAAAAAAGAAAGAAAGAAAGAATGCCTGGTTGTTGGAAGATCTCCACATGCTCCATGGAATTCGTAATAACTTTAATATGTATATTTATTTCTTTCCCCTAATAACCAATTGTTTCATCTTCAGAGCATCTATATATTTAATCCTGTCTTTTGTAAATAAGGGCTCCAAATTTTCAAAAATGTTTCATATTTATCTCTTAAATTATAAGTAATTTTTTCTAATGGAATACAACCATAGATTTCTTTCTTCCAAGAATCTATACTTAAATGTGTATCCGATTTCCAAGTAACTGCAATAGCTTTTTTGGCTACTGCCAGTGCAATTTTTATAAATTCTTTCTGATACTTATTTAGTTTGAGTTTCGGTTTTATCCCTTCAATATCACCTAGTAAAAATAATATTGGATTATGAGGAAATTGTGTTCCTGTAATTTGTTCCAGTAAAAGTCTTAAATTTGTCCAAAAAGGTTGAATTTTAGAGCAAGACCATGTCGAATGTAAAAAAGTACCTCGAATGTAAAAAAAGTACCAGTTTCAAAAAGTTTAAAAAAAAAGATGACAGCTCTTTCTCCTCTTCAGGAGGCTGAGCTCTACGTTAGCAGTGGGCTCAGCCCAATGCATCACGGGCACACTCCTCCCCATCATCAGTAGTACCTGCAGGTACCGCTCATCACCGAAGACCCCCGCCATCTGGTTCATGTCATTTCACAGCTACCATCGGGCACGAAGTACAGAAGCCTTAGATCCCAGGCTTTATAGCTATACTTCTGTGTCTCAGTAAAGCAGCAAGCATAATCAAAGACCCCTGTCACCCCGGACAGGCTCCCTTCTGCCATCTCCCACCAGGCAGAAGATACAAACGCGTAGCACCGTAATCTACCTCGTTATGATATTTATTTGCACTGCACTTTTCCCTGTAAATACCTGCAAGGAAATGAATCTCAAAGCGGTATATAATAATCCGTATCTACTTTGATGATAAATTTACTTTGAACTTGTTAGACTTTTGCATTGTTGCTGTACCCTGTTCTACCTCAAAGCACTGTGTAATGATCTGATCTGTATGGACAATGTGCAGGACAAGCTTTTCACTGAGTCTTGGTGCACGTGACAGTAATAAACTATCAACATTCCAATTCCAATTCATTCTATGTTAAATTCACCTTACACAGTTGGGGACTGCAATTTGAGCTTTGAGGCTAAGTAAGGCTGCGTGATGTCAGAGATTGACTGGGTTATGGGGCAAACAATGAGAGACAAGCAGAGAGGCATTAGGTGGACTCTGTTCTCTGCTTCAGAAGACCTTGACTGTGCAGATGACCTTGTATTTCTATCACATACACACCAGAAAAAACTCAGCACCTGTGTACCCTTAGTGGACAGGTTGGACTCAGTCAGCCAGAGAAAGACTGAGACCACGACCCTCAATGTAGAGTCTCCTCCTCCCATATGGGATCGACTTACCCAGCAAAGGGAGACATACCTACCTGACCAGCATCATTCAGCAGGACACCATCCAGTGCAAACTCAGCCAAGCTAGAGACATCTTCAGGTCAATGAGAGACATGTGGGGATCAAACAAGTACAGCGTCCACACCAAGGTGAAGCTGTACCAGAGCTGTGTTCTGTCCACACTCTTGTACGGGTCAGAATGCTGGAGTATGACAGAGGACAACCTTGCTAAGCTGTCGTCATTCCACACCATGAGCCTCTGGAAGACCCTCCATATTTTCTGGCCAAGAAAATTCTCCAATCATGTCCTACTCGGTCAGTGACACCAAGAGGACACGGCCACAATCATCACGAGGAAATGTTAGAGATGGATTGGACACGTGATGAGCAGAGAGGCCAACTCCATCATTAAGACAGCACCTCACAGGATCCCTGAGGGATGGAGGAAACTCAGGAGACTAGAGACAACATGGCTCTGTACCATAGAAGCAGAAATTAGAACCCTGAATCACAATAGAGATGGACAACCTTCATTGCTGCCCAAGTACAGCAATTCCAATTCTATCTACTTCCAATTCCCTTCAACTGCTCAATCCTTGAACCAACCGGCACAACCCTAGTAACTACACTTTATCAACACAGTGAGCACTCTTTCATCACTTTGCACTGAAATGGACTTCGTTACTGTTATTCTGTCTTCTTTCTTGTAGTAATTGTACTATAATTTTGTTTTTCTCATGAATTGTGCTAAGTGCTTGTGTTGCTACTGTAAGTAATTCATTACATCTATGCATATATAAGACATAGGAGCAGAATTAGATCATGCGGGCTGATGTTTTTTAATCCCTCTCAACCCTATTCTCTTGCCTTTATGCCTTTATGCCTTGATTAATCAGGAATCTATTAGCTATAAATTATAAATTTATATAAATTATAAAATATAAATTAAAATTATAGTGAGGTGATCAGAACTGGATACAGTACTCCAAGTGTGGCCTAACCAGAGTTTTATAGAGCTGCATCATTACCCCGTGACTCTTATCCCTCGACTTATGAAAACTAACACTCCACAAGCTTTCTTAACTACCCTATCTACCTGTGAGGCAACTTTCGGGGATTTGTAGACATGTACCCCCAGATCCCCCTGCTCCTCCACACTCCCAAGTATCCTGCCATTTACTCTGTACTCTGCCTTGGAGTTTGTCCTTCCAAAGTGTACCACCTCACACTTCTCCAGGTTGAACTCCATCTGCCACTCCTCAGTTCACTTTTGCATCATATCAATGTCTCTCTGCAATCTCCAACAATCCTCTACACTATCCACAATGCCACCAACCTTTATGTCGTCTGCAAACTTGCCAACCCACCCTGCTACCCCCACATTCAGGTCGTTAATAAAAATCACGAAAAGTAGAGGTCCCAGACCCAATCCTTGTGGGATACCACTAATCACAACCCTCCAATCCAAATGTACTCCCTCCATACGACCCTCTGCTTTCTGCAGGCAAGCCAATTCTGAATCCACCTGGCCAAACTTCCCTGGATCCCATGCCTTCTGACTTTCTGAATAAGCCTACCATGTGGTTCCGTGTCAAATGCCTTCCTAAAATCCATGTAGATCACATCCACTGCACTACCCTTACCTATATGCCTGGCCATCTCCTCAAAGAACTCTATCAGGCTTGTTAAGTACGATCTGCCCTTCACAAACCCATGCTGACTGTCCCTGATCAGACCATGATTCTCTAAATGCCCATGGATTCTATCTCTAAGAATCTTTTCCAACAGCTTTCCCACCACAGATGTAAGGCAGATAGAAGTGGAGAGAGTGAACAATTTCAACTTCCTGGGGTCAACATCTCCGAGGATCCATCCTGGGCCCAATGTATCAATGCAATTACAAAGAAGGCATGACAGCAGCTATATTTCATTAGGAGTTTGAGGAGATTTGGTAAGACACTTGCAATTTTCTACAGATGTACTGTGGAGACCATTCTTGACTTCCAGTCAAGATGGCGCCAACAAACAACGATTCCTCAGGCAACAACTTCCAGGTAGGCAATCTCTTCAATTATTTCACTCTCTCTACGTCTTCTGCTTGTTTTTTTTTGTCTTGATTGTGTTACGGGAAGCCAGTGACATGCAGTTTGGAATTTGATCTGGCACTCTGCTGTGCTCGGAGAGGATTGGGAACATGAGCTGTCTCGTGAGAAGACCAGAGATAGGCTGCGGGGTCATGAACGACTCCATTTCGAAGCATCGAGGCCAATGTGGAGGATATCAGTGGTCGCTCTCAACGGAGGCCACAGTGGTTGGTAGCCGGGTCAGTGATGTTTGGACTCGGCGTGGTGGTCGCTCTTAGTGGAAGGACTGAGTTCATGTGGCCGCTATCCTCAAATGCTGACAGGAAGATATTTTTGAAATTCTGAAATGAATGTGGTAATTGGGCTGTACTTTACATTGGTCTGCTTCTGTCTTCGGTGTTATTTTTAACTTGTTCCTGATTGGCGGGTGGGTGATATGTGAGGGTGAGGGAAGGGGTTGGGGGTTTTGATGATATTGTTGCTGTTCTTACCTGCAAGGGAGGGGGTTGGGGGGATTTGATGTTTCTGTCGCTGTTCTTTTGCAAGGGAGAAGGTTGGGGCTTTGAGGTTTTTGATGTCAGCTGCCATTCTCCATGTGAGCGATCTGTTTGATTTTTCTGCAAGGTGGGGGTGGAGGGTTGGGGATTGTGAACTTTGTTTCTTTTTCTTTTTCATGCCGGGGAGGGAGGGAAGTTGATGTATTTTCTTTCAACAACCCCATGTGTTTTCTACTTTTCATGACTATCTGGAGAAGGAGAGTATCAGAGTTGTATTGTACACGCATAGTTTGTCAATAAGATGAACGTATGAACTGGCTGCATCACCATCTGGTATTGTGGGGGGGTGGTGAGGCCACTGCACAGGATGGAGGTAGGCTGCAGAGAGCTGTAAAATCAGTCAGCTCCATCATGGGCACTAACCTTCCCAGCATCCAGGACGTCTTCAAAGAGCGATGCCTCAAAAAGCTGGCATCCATCTTCACCCGGGACATGCCCTGCCTCAGGGCTTTTTTTAAAATCTCTTTTTGCACTACTTATTTAATTTAACTTAAAGATCCTTCTTACTGTAATGGCAAATACGAGTGGGAATAGTTTTAAGGTGATTGGAGGAAAGTATGGGGGGGGGGCGGGGATGTCCAAGATAGGTTATTTTGCAGCCCACTGTTGTAATGTGTGGTTATTTGAGTTACTGCATCATTTCTATTAACTTTAACCAGTCTGGCTATTCTCCGTAATCCAGATACAGGAGAAAAATTAGGCCATTTGGCCCATCAAGTATTCCACCATTTCATCATGACTGATCCATTTCCGTCTCAGCTCCAATCTCCTGCCGTTTCCCTGTATCCCTTCATGCCGTGACTCATCAAGAACCTATCAACCTCTGTCTTGAATACAACCAATAACTTGGCCTCCACGGCCGCCTGAGGCAACGACCTTTGGATCTCTGTCTTTAACAATGGATTTTCATTCACAGATCTGCCACTCACAGTATGCTTTTTGTTTTACACACCATTCTCTGTAAGTTCTGGAGACTGCTGTGTGTGAAAATCCCTGGAGATCCCTGGAGTACAGGGTTCTGAGTTGGATGATCAGCCATGATCATACTGAATGGCGGTGCAGGCTCGAAGGGCCAAATGACCTACTCCTGCACTTATTTTCTATGTTTCTATGAGATTAGTAGTTTCTGAGATACTCAAGCCACCCCATCTGGCACCAACAATCATTCCATGGTCAAAGACATTTAGATCACATTTCTTCCCCATTCTGATGTTTGGTCTAAACGACAAATGAACCTCTTCACCACGTTTGCATGCTTTTGTGCATTGAGTTGCTGCCACGTGATTGGCTGATCAGATATTTGCATTAAGGAGCAGGTGTACGGGTGTACCTAATAAAGTGGCCTCTGGATGTACGTTGTGAAATCAGTTGCTTTACAGCAGCAGTACAATGCAATACATAATAACAGAAAAAAAACTGTGAATTACAGTAAATATATACAAAGCATAAAAGTTAACGATGCTACAAAAGCAAACAAATAGTGTAAAAGAGGAACAGCGAGGCGCTGTGGGCTGCCCTGTGCCCATCCTCAGACCGTGTTGGTCGTTGACACAAACAACACATTTCATTGTACGTGTGACAAATAAAGCTAACTTAACCTAATCCAAAATTAGTTCAACCTGATGAAGCGTCTCAGCCAGAAACATCGACTGTTTATTCCCCTCTATAGATGCTGCTTAAGCTGCTGAGTTCCTCCAGCAATTTGTGTGCGTTGCTCTGGATTTCTAGTTTCCGCAGAATCTCGTGTGCACAGAATCAGAATCAGGTTTAAATTCACTGGGATATGTTGTGAAATTTGCTTATAGCAATTGTACAATGCAATACATAATATAGAAAAAAATGTGAATTACAGTGAGAACATATATTAAAAAGTTAAATTAAACAAAGTAGAAATTAAAAATTCATGAGGTAGTGTTCATGGGTTCAATGTCCATTCAGAAATCTGATGGCAGAGGAGAAGAAGCTGTTCCTGAACTGTTGAGTGCGTGCTTTCAGGCTTCTGTATTCTGTACCTGCTTCCTGACAGTAGCAATGAAAACAAGGCATGACCTGGGTGATGGGGGACCTTGATGATGAACTCTGCCTACTTAAGGAATCACTTCTTGGAGTTGCTCTTGAAAGATTCCATGTCACTGTGTTTGCAGTGGCGGGGGTTTCCCATGGTTCCATTGCTTCTGGCATGGATGGTAAACCAGTTGTTTCACATCTTCAGCAACCCTGGTTCGATCCCCAACTCTGGAAGAGAGAGAGAGAGAGAGAGAGAGAGAGAGAGAGAGAGAGAGAGAGAGAGAGAGAGAGAGAGAGAGAGAGAGAGAGAGAGAGAGAGAGAGAGAGAGAGAGAGAGTGTGTGTGAGTGATTTGCACACCCTCCCTCTGGCCATGTGAGTTCCCTGTGGCTGCTCCTCTTTCCTCCCACATCCCAACAACGTGATGGGTTGATGGGTTAACTGGCCACTGTAAATTTGCCCCGGTGGGCAGGTGAGCTGTGGAATCGAGGAGGGCTTGTTCGGAATGTAGGAGGATTGGATTAGTGCAGATGAGCACTTGGTGATCCAAAGATCCTGTTTCTCTTCTGTAAAACTCAATGGCCAGCCATCGGACCATAATACATAGGAGCAGAATCAGGCCATTTGGGCATTGACTCTGCTCTGCAATTCCATCTGGCTGACTTTATTATCCCTCTCAACCCCGATCTCCTGCCTTCTCCCTGTAACCTTTGATGCCCTGACTAATTAAGAACCTACCAACCTATCAAATATATCTGATAACTTGGCCTCCACAACCGCCTGTGGTAATGAATTCCACAGGTTCACCACCTCTAGATCAGGAGTTCCTAACCTTTTTTATGCCATAGACCCTACCATTACCCAGGGAGGCTGGGAATCCCATGCCCTGGCTAAAGAAATTCTTCCTCATCTCTGTTCTAAAGGGCCATCCTATTCTGAGCCTGTGCCCTCTGGTCCTAGACTCCCCCACTATAGGAAACATCCTCTCCACTTCCACTCTATCTAGGCCTTTCAATGTTCAATAAGTTTCAGTGAGATCCCCCCCCCCATTCTTCTAAACTCCAGCAAGTACTTGCCCAGAGCCACCAAACGTTTCTCATATATTCACCCTTTAATTTCCTACCCTACCGTACCCTACATCCCTCGCCAGCCAACATCACTGGGAGAACACTTCTCATCATTATTGCATTCCTTAGCATGAACAGGTGCCTGTTTTGTGCATTGCAACCATAACTTCATCAGATCAAAGTCCCAAAGGTCACTATATAAATGCAATTCTTTTCATTCTTGAGCCCCTTGTTTCTGTCCGTCAGCAAAACTATGGGTTCTCCTTCCAGACTGACTAAACCACCCCTTCCCTTCCAATGCCCCCCGGTGCTGGTGGGAAAGTTTGTCTAGCATTTTGTGTGTGTTGCTCAAGTTTACCAGCACCTTCAGAATCTCTTGTGTTTATGGTGGTGGGTGGCTGGGCTTGTTGCTGACTCGAGAAGGTCATCGCTTGCAGGACTTGTTTGTCTCCAGGACAAAGAAGTGGGCAGAAAAATCATTACGGACACTACCCACCCTGCAAGCTGCCTTTTCCAAGAGCTCCCTATTGGTAAGTGCTACAGGGCTATTAAAACAAAATGACTTCATGTCCAAATTCCATAAGATACACCCAAAAGTATTCAGGAAGCAAAATCACTCTTCTAAAATGTCAATACACCAATTTCAAATTGCTCTGCTTTGGATGGTAATTGACCTGAAATGCTCTTACCAGTCTCAGGGTTCTATATGGTGACATATATGTACTTAAGATAATAAATTTACTTTTAACTTTGAACTTTGGATGTTCCCTGACTGTTGAAAGTATCCTGACTGGTTGAATCACTGTCTGGTTTGGCAATTTGGATGTGCAGGAACAGAAAAGGATGCAGAGAGTGGTGAACACAGCCCACTACATCACAGGCACATCCCTCACATATCTACAGAAGGCTCTGCCTCAATGAAGCATCATCCATCATTTAAAGTCCCCACCATCCGGGCCATGACTTCTCTCAGCTACCATCGGGCAGGAGATACTGAAGCTTGAAGTCCCACACCACCAGGTTTGAGAGCAGTTATTTTCACCTGTTCGGTCTTAAACCGACCAGTAAAACCTGGTTCACCACTCCAATTTAGCAACACTTTGATCACTCTGACAATTCTGCCCTGGAGTGGACCTTGTCGCTTTGTTTTTTTTTCATGTAAAAATTGTGCATAAATTAGATTTATGTTTTTCTTGGAATCAGAATCAAATTTAGCTTTAATATCACCGGCAAATGTTGTGAAATTTGTTAACTTTCCAGCGACAGTACAATGCAGTACATGATAAATATAGAAAAAAACAAATGACAGTAAGTATATATATGTATATTAAATAGTTGAATTTAAAAAAGTAGTGAGGTGGTGTTCATGGGTTCAACGTCCATTCAGAAATCAGATAGCACAGGGGAGCGTGCTGTTCCTGAATCATTGAGTGTGTGCCTTCAGGCTCCTGTACCTCCTCCCTGATGCTAGCAATGAGAAGAGGGTATGTCCTGGGTGGGGGGGATGTTTAATGATGGATGCCGCCTTTTTGAGGCATCGCTCCTGGATACTATGGAGGCTAGTGAGCATTACGGAGCTGACTAATTTTACAACTTCCTGCAGCTTACTTCGATCCACTGATACGATGTGGTGTGCCTGTGAGCTGCTGCAAGTAAGGTTCAGGTTTAAATTTGTTTATTTATTGCATATACATGGAAATGGAGAGAAAATTCAAAAATCTGAGGTGCAAAGGGAATTCTTGTGCAGGATTCCCTAAATGTTAACTTGCATGTTGAGTCTGTGGTGAGGAAGGCAAATGTGATATGAGCATTCATTTTGAGAGAACTAGAATATAAAAGCAAGGATGAGGATGTAATGCTGATAAAGCACTGGTGAGGCCCCACTTGGAGTACTGTGAACGGTTCCGGGTCCCCTATCTAAGGAAGGACGGGCTGATATTGGAGAGGGTTCAAAGGAGATTCACCAAAATGACTGCAGGATTGAGAGGCTGCTTTTATGAGATGTGATTGATGGCTCTGGGACTCTACTTACAGTAAGTTCAGAGGAATGAGGGGTGGTCTAATTGAAATCTATGAAATATTGAAAGGCCTCGATAGAGTGGACGTAGAGAGGACGTTTCCTATAGTTTGGGATCCTAGCAAGCATCAGAGGACCCAGCCTCAGAATAGAGGGACGTCCTTTCAGAATGGAGATGGGAAGGAATTTCTTTAGCCAGAGAGTGGTGACTCTGTAGAATTCGTTGCCACAGTCAGCCATGGAGGCCAAGTCATTGGGTATATTTAAGGCAGAGGTTGATTGATCCTTGATTAGTCCAGGGATGAAAGGATCCAAGGAGAAGGCGAGAAATTGGGGCTGAGAGGGACAATGGATCAGCCATGACGAAATGGCGGAGCAGACTTGATGGGCCAAATGGTCTAATTCTGCCCCTATATTTTACAATCTTATAAAATGCAGTACCATCATTGACTCTTCCTTGTCGTTTAGGGATTATTCTGGAGTTATGAATGCAGTAGCTATTAATTCAAGTGAGAATCAGTTCTGAATGTAATGTAACGGCTGCTGACAAGCTTTCTTTATACCATCTGTACTTCCGTACCCATTCCCATTCCCATTCCTTTTCATTCGCAGGCCTGCTTCCATCATGAGTGGTCAGATGTGAGGCAATAGGCTGGTGTTCATCACTTAAATTCTCTGCAATAACATTGTTTTTGGGTGGACCTAGTCCCTTGTTCTGCCTGTGCCGGTGACCAGAAGCTGAGTCATACAATTTAACCTGAGTCCAGTGATTCCGCTTGCTGCCTCGCCAGATTTGCACACAAATACAACCGCTTGTGGTCCTGTCCACCTAGGAGAGAACCCTGTCTTTTCGGGCACTTCCCTCGTCATGGCTTGGCTGCCTGGTTGTGTGAGGTTTATCTTCTCTCCCTCTGGTCAGCAAACTGACCAATGCTGCTGCATTGCTCTCTCATAGTTGCAATGGTCCTTTGTATCTTCACACAATACCACTGCGTTCTAATTGGCTGCATCACTGTCTGGTATGAAGGGACCGCTGTAGACCCAGCCAGCTCCATCACTAACCTCCCCACCAGCAAGGACATCTTCAAATGGCAACGCCTCACTAAGGTCCCCCACCATCCAGGACATGCCCTCTTCTCATTCTTACCACCAGGGAGGAGGTACAGAAGCCTGAAGACACACCCTCAATGTTTTAGGAACAGCTTCTTCCCCTCCTCCACTCGAGCTCTGAAATGTCCATGAACACCACCTCACTGTTTTTGCTCTTTTTGCACTACTTAATTCATCTTAAAAATATGTATTTCTTATTGTAATCTATATATTTTATGTATTGCACTGTACAGCTCCCACAGAACAACAAATTTCATGACATACTCTTGGTGGCTAGTTTATCAGGTACACCTGCTCATTAATGCAAATATCTAATCAGCCAATCAAGTAGTAACAACTCATTGCATAAAAGCATGCAAATATGGTCAAGAGGTTCAGTTGTTGTTCAGACCAAACATCAGAATGGGGAAGGAATGTGAACTAAGTGACTTTGACCATGTTATTGGTGCCAGATGGGGTGGTTTGAGTATCTCAGAAACTGCTGACCTCCTGGGATTTTCATGCACAACAGTCCCTAGAGCAGGGGTTCCTAACCTTTCTAATGTCATGAGCCGAGAGGTAATGTAGCAGCTATATAGGACCCTGGTCAGACCCCACTTGGAGTACTGTGCTCAGTTCTGGTCACCTCACTACAGGAAGGATGTGGAAGCCATAGAAAGGGTGCAGAGGAGATTTACAAGGATGTTGCCCGGATTGGGGAGCATGCCTTATGAGAATTGTGTGAACTCGGCCTTTTCTCCTTGGAGCAGCAGAGGATGAGAGGTGACCTGATAGAGGTGTACAAGATAATGAGAGGCATTGATCATGTGGAAGTCAGAGGCTTTTCCCCAGGGCTGAAATGGTTGCCACAAGAGGACACAGGTTTAAGGTGCTGGGGAGTAGGTACAGAGGAGATGTCAGGGGTAAGTTTTTCACTCAGAGAGTGGTGAGTGCGTGGAATGGGCTGCCAGCTACGGTGGTGGAGGCGGACACGATAGGTTCTTTTAAGAGGCTTTTAGATAGGTACAGGGAGCTTAGTAAAATAGAGGGTTATAGGTAAGCCTAGTAATTTCTAAGGTAAGGATGTGTTTGGCACAGCTTTGTGAGCTGAAGGGCCTGTATTGTGCTGTAGGTTTTCTATGTTCTATGTTTCTAATACCAATCAGCAAGGGGTGTGTGAACACCAGGTTGGGAACCTCTGCTCCAGAGTTTACAGAGAATGGTGCAAGCACTAAAAGTATTTAGTGAGTGACAGTCCTGTGAGTGAAAATGCCTTGTTACTTTGAGAGGTCAGAAGAGAATGGCCAGACTGCCAGAGAGGTGACAGTAACTCAAATAACCACATGCTACAACAGTGGTGTGCAGAAGAGCATCTCTGAACGCACAATTCGTCAAACTTTGAAGTGGATGGGCCACATCAGCGGAAGACCTTTAGGTACATGGGGTACCTAAAAAACAACAGGCCACTGAGTGCGTATTTCTGATTATAATTTATAATATATTATGTATTGCATTGTACTGCTGCCACAAAACAACAGATTTCATGACATATGTCAGTGATAATGAACTTGATTCTGATTCGCTAAATTGGCCGTTATAGTTCCTTTTTCACATTTTCAATTTTTGTCATCTCAGGATCTCCAGTGCTTTCTTTGCCCCATGATCTGCCCACTCATTCCCTTTCTGTTTCACACTTTCCTCTTCTTTTACCGTAACTGCTGCCACCAGCTGCACTACTTTGATATCTCCCAGTTTGGCTCTCCGCCATGTTACCTGGTACTTCATGGGTCATTGACCTGAACAGATCTAAGCATGAAGTGACCATCTTAAAAATATTCACCCCCCTTAGACTGCTGAGGCCACAGGCCATATAGTAGATTGTTAATGTATCCCAGGCAAGCTCCCAGATGTTGTAACTGACTAAAACTGAGCCACACAGAAGCTGGGAAATATAAAAGTCTTCGTTTGCATAGCAGGAGAAATTAATAGAATAGGAAGGATGTGGAAGCTTTTAGAGGATGCAGAAAAGTTTCACCAGGATAGTATGTGGATTAGAAGGATGTGCTACAAGGAAAGGTTGAACAAACTTGTTTTCTCTGGAGCGGTGGAGGCTGGGGGAAGATCTGATAGAGGTTTACAGAATTATGAGAGGCATAGATAAAATTAGACAGGAAATATCTTTTTGCCCCAAAGCTGAAATGTGTGTTAACAGAAGGCAAGCATTCGAGGTGAGGGAAGAAGTGCAGGACAAGATTTTTTTACACAGGAAGTGGTGGGTGGTTGGAATGCAGCACTGGGGGTGGTGGTGGAGGCAAATACGGTAGAGGCATTTAAGAGGATCTTAGGCAGGCATATGAAAATGTTTAAAATGGTGCTTGTGAATCTCAGCAGCTTCTGGCTGGTGGCCAATGAAATGAGATAAACAACTAAATACTTTGTTAATCACTTTTTCTGGCAAATGATCATCGCAAACAATAGTCTGTAACTCCCTTTGGACTTGGAAACAAATCGATTATGGCAGAACTGAGGGGAGGCAAGGCAGCGGGCCTGAAACTGAGAGCGAGGAATACCCAGGTCAAATCCATGTAAGTGCTGGGCCAAATCAAGGCGGCGGGGTACTCTGAACTTTGAAAATGGAGAGCTATGGACATTGTGTAGACAGAAGGGGTTTTTAATGCTAGTTTGGCACAACATTGTGAGCTGAAGTACCTTTTCCTCTGCTGTACTGTTGCTTTGTTCTAAGACAAGTGTTGTCCACACTCTGATAGCAGGTTACGGGATCCTTCCAGGGCAGAACAGGACTGGGGATCTGCTTTGTGCCATCGCTGGGACTATCCCCTCCAACAGACTGCCGCTCAGTGGTGTGAAGCAATGCTTTAAAAGCCCAAGGCCACAACTCCCCGTTCGGAATAGATCAGAGCAAAAGCAGACATGGTTGGCAAACATTAACACTTCCGTCAAGTGCAAAGGTCATCATTGCCTAACCACAGGGTCACAGGGTCAAACCTATCCCAACTGACTGTTTGGAGGGGGGACTGACTCACTTTCTGAGAGGGTGTTGCATTAGCATTCAAGGTAGGCTCATATGCATTTCCCAAGTTGTGGGCTTTGGCTCTCTGCCGAGATGGGCGCAGAGTAAATTTCGGACAATTCCCTGCTGTAAGTATATCCTGGCACCTTCTGTGAACGTGCAACATTGAGGAGGAGTGGGCAGAGTTAAAGGATAAAACGGCTTCTGTTTAGAGGTCACAGGAGTTCATTTTCATTGGTGGAAAATGGATGATAGAGATATAGAGTCATAGAAAAGTACAGCACTTGCCAGGCCCTTCAGCCCATCTAGTCCATGCCAAACCATTTAAGCAGCCTACTCCCCTCAATCTGCACCCAGACCACGTCCCTCATACCCCTCCCATCCATGTACCTATCCAATCTTCTCTTAAACATTGAAAGTGAAATCGCTTGCAACACTTCTGCTGGCAGCTCATTCCACATTCTCACTAACCTCTGAGTTCCCCCTCAAGTTCCCATTAAACTTTTCACCTTGATGTTAGCTGGCCTCCAATAAATACATCCACCAACTATGGAGTTACATCAGAATAACTTTCAGCAGTTATCCCAACTAGTACAAAGTTCACGTTATTACTGAAAGACAAAATTATCTTACTCTCTCGACTGTTCCAAGGAGTCAATGAGAGAAATTATAAATCAGAGTATTGAGTACAGGAGTTGAGATGTTATATTGAAGTGGTATAAGATGTTGATGAGACCCAATTTAGATTATCATGTATAGTTCTGGTTACCTACCTACAGTAATATATCAATAAGATTGAAAAAGTGCAGAGAAAGTTTACAAGGATGTTGCCAGGACTAGAATAGATTAGGATTTTATTCCCAGGAGTGTAGGAGACTGAGACAAGTTTTTTTTAGAAGTATACACAATTTTGAGAGGTATAAGCAGGGTAAATGCAAGCAGGCCTTTTTGATTGAGGTTGGGTGTGACTGGCACTGGAGGTCATGGGTTAAGGGAGAATGGTGAAATGTTTAAGAACATGAGGGGAACACGACTATATCACCATCTGGTATGGGGGGAGGCTACTGCACAGGGTCAAAATATGCTAACGTTAGCCAGCACCATCATGGCATTAGCTTCCACAGAATCATCAAGGAGGTACCCCCATAAAGACAGCATCCGTCATTAAGCAACCCCTGGCCATGCCTTCTTCTTATTTCTACCACCATGGAGGAGGTACAGAAGCCTGAAGGCACATGCTCAACAATTCAAGAACAGCTTCTTCCCCTCTGCCACCTGATTTCTGAATGGACATTGAACCCATGAGCAATACCTCACTACTTTTTTATTTTTACTTTTGCACTACTTACTTAACTATTTATATATACTTACTGTAATTCACGGTTTTTCTATTATCATGTATTGCATTGTGTTGCTGCTGCAAAGACAACAAATTTCATGACATCTGCCAGTGCTATTATACCTGATTCTGATTCTGATTCACTCAGAGAGCAGTGCGAGTTGAGAGTGACCTGCCAGGAGAAGAGGGCAGTGTGAGTTGGGGATGACCTGCCAGGTGAAGAGGTAGATGTGAGTTTGATTTCAATATTTAAGAAAAGTTTGGGTAAGTACATGGATGGAGGGCTATGGTCCAGGTCCAGGTCAATGGGACTAAGTAGCATGGACTAGATGGGTTGAAGGGCCTGTTTCTGTGCTATAGTGTTGTATGGCTCTACAGACATTTTTTTTAGACTGTATGCATTCTCAATATAATGATTCCTCACAAATCCCTTTGCCCAACAGTTTCCCTCTTTACAGTTCCCAGTGTAAACCAATCGTGACCTTATTCATCTCCATTACACCTGGTAAACCTTTTCTGCAGCCTCTCTGGGACTTCCTTACCCTTCCTAATCTGAGGTGATCAGATTTCAACCTGTGGAATGCTTTCTGTACATTTACTAACCTCTAATAGACTGCAGGATGTGCCTGGGTTGGTCTAGCTCCCTGGGTAGTGAGGCATGGCTTTGAGAAAGCAGATTTAAAGCCAAATTTTGTGCTTCGGATCACCAAATAACAGGACCATGCCACTGGTGTATTTACATTGTAACCAAAACCCCTGTAATCCACTTTCAAACTAAGTTTACACCGCTCTCTTCCCACTCACTGAGACTCCAGTTGGTGCACTCCCAGAATTCCTTTTCTTATAATTCTGCGTTACATCTTTAAAAATAAACAAGTTAAAAGTGTGTTCATCTGACAGTGCTGAACATCTGCCAGCCCAATAGACCAAAGTCCTGAATGTTCCAGATTTTCAGAACTTTACTATACTGTGACGAGTGAACTACTGGCAAGTTGAAGGACTTACACTTAAGACAGAGAAATGAAACTGTTGAAAGTCAGAGCCTGGACAGATTTATGCTTAAATATATATAATATTTAATGTTCAGAGAGATGAACGTCAGTGACTTGGCAGCAGTGTTTGAACTCACCATCCTCACAAAACACTTGACTGAAGTCGCCCATTTTTATCAGGTTGCTGGTGAACTTTAATCCGCAAGCTAAGCAATAACAACGGCTTGAGGACTATTAGGTGACAGAGCTACAAACATTAAAATCTTACGTCCCATACTCACAGACACTCTAAAGAACAAAACAGCGCCCTCGACAGCAGATTGCGCCATCAATAAAAACAAGACACTTCCAGTCAGAGAGGTTTGTCACATTCAAATGGGTCCTCGGGTGCAGTTCTCTCTCTCGCTCTCTACTGAGCGCCTTTGAGTTCAAACCATTGTAAGTTTCTGAGCACTTAATAGAGTCTCTGATCAAGTTCCCCAGAGCTGGGTGTCTAGCTTTCCTCATCATTTCCCATAGGAACTAGCCATGCTCGTTTCCTTCTCCCTCTCTCACCATTCCTTGTTGGTGCTGTACATTTTTGTGCTCTTACTATGCAAAGGTTACAGTTTATAATTTGAATGGGAAGCGGCTGTCAGAGTCTTCTGGTGTTGATCTGGGCTGTCAGCTTGTGGCCAGATTACAAGCTTCTGTGTCGAGGAAAAACAATCTGACCTTCCCTTGTAAGAAGTTTAGGTAGACGTGAAAGATGGTTCTCACTGTCCTGCTGTTGAAGGTGGTCTGTACAGGAGGCTGTTCCCCATTAACGAAAACCTGCACAGAAGCAAGAGTATTACACACAGTGTCACCAAAGTAACGACTAGAAAGACTTAGTTTCCAACTTCCACCTCTGGTAACTGGCTTTTGTGTCTGACCCAAACTTGGCCTGGAAGGTTGGAGTGTTGGAAGCTTCACTCTCTGTTGGACAACAGAGTTAGTCCATATCCTGACATTCTGCCCCCTGGGTAATTTTACCCCGGGGTGCTTTGCTGCCATCTCTTTCTCTCTCTGCCTCACCACTGGTGATTCGGAATTCAGAGAGGGTTGCAACAGCAGTTTTAAGTGGCGGTGTTCAAATGTTGAACAAGAATGACAACAGATTAGGAAAATGAATACATTCTCTTCCCCGTACCAGTATCAGATTTATTGTCACTGAGTTATATCTCAAACTTAAACCTCTGGATCAGTTGTAAGCTCAGCGAGTTCCACCATGGGGACAAATCTCTCCACCATCTAGGATGTCTACAAATGCCTCTTACAATGTGTCAAAATGGCAGTATCCATCATTGCTTCCTTCTGGGCAGTGTCTTTACAAGACGGGTGACCCCAGCCATTATCACTACTCTTCAGAGATTGTCTGCCTGGCATCAGTGGTCGCATAACCAGGACCCGTGATATGCAGCAACTGCTCATACGACTACCCAGGACGTGCCCGCTTTTCATCAGGAAGGAGCTACAGGAGCCTGAAGGCACATGCTCAATGTTTTAGGAACAGCTTCTTCCCCTCTGCCATCATATTCCAAATGGACATTGAACCCATGATCACTACCTCACGTTTTTATTTCCTTTTCATGCTACTTTTGTTTATACTGTATATCTTATTATGACCTGAAGTTTTAAAAAAAAATATATATTGCACTGTACTGCTGCCATAAAACAACAAATTTCAGGACACAAGTCAGTGATGTAAACCTGATTCAGTTTCTTTTCCTGAATACAGCCATTATTTCTGTTTTGCTTCTCTGACCCTGAGTTTGGATTATTTATTCATTATGTTCTGTGTCATACGACGTGGGTGATCACAGTCTTTCCATGACCGTGGTTGTCCTTGGCAACCTTTTCTACAGCAGCAGTTTGCCATTGCCTTCATCTGGGCAGTGTCTTTTCAAGATGGTGACCCCAGTCTTCAGAGATTGTCTGCCTGGTGTCAGTGTCGCAGAACCAGGACTTGTGATCTACACCGGCTGCTCATACGACCATCCACCACCTGCTCTCATGTGACCCTGAATGGATGACTCAACACCTTGCCCAAGGGCGACCTGCAGGAATGCAGAGGGATGGAGAGTCTCACACCTCCTTTGGTAAAGATGTACCTCCAGCCTGCCACCGAGTTTGGATATTTCCTTCTGTAGCTGTGTGTGCGTGCGTGCGTGTAAGGGGTTTGTTTTGCTGCTGTTGTTGCTCTGCTGAACATTGTGGACATGTTATGTTGACGCTGGAACACAAGGTGACGCTTGTGGACTGCCCCCAGCGCACTCTTGGGTGCGTTGGTGGTTAAAACAAACAATGCATTTCACTGCAACACACACAAAATGCTGGAGGAACTCAGCAGGTCAGGCAGTATCTATGGAAAGAGTAAACACTCCACAGTTTGGGTTAAGACCCTGCTGAGTTCCTCCAGCGGTTTGTGCGTGTGTTGCTTTGGATTTCCAGTGTGCAGATTTTCTCATGTTTGTTATAATGCATTTCTTTTGAAATTCTGATGCACATGTGATAAATATATCAGAATTTGAAAGCTAAATTGTAACACAAGAGATTCTGCAAATGCTGGAAATTTAGGCTAACCCACACAAAATGCTGGAAGAACTCAGTAAGTCAGGCTGCACCTACGGAAAGAAATAAGCAGTCAACGTTTATGGCTGAGACCCTTCATCTGGACTGAAATTAAAATACGAGTTGTTGACTATTGAAAGTACGATAGACTTATACCAACTAATCAATCAAGTTTCAGTTTGTTTCATTCTGACACTACATACGAGGTCAAACCTGAGGTAAACAGGGAACAGTGAAATGAAAGCATAGACAGCAAAGTTGACGATGTGATGAAGAAGATCATTTGGTGACCTTTCCACCCTCCCATCACAGATCATTCAATTGTTTGTTCCGCTTCACAAACACGACAAAATCTAACGATGCTGGAAATGCAAAGCAACACACAAAAATGATGGAGGAACTCAGCAGGTCAGGCAGCAGCTATGGAAAAGAAAAAGAACAATACATATTTCAGGCTGAGACCCTGACAGGTTTCGGTCAGTATAAAGAAGGCAAAGGAAACAAGACCTTGATCAGTTGAATGGGGCATGAAAACTGGGAGTTGCAGCAAATGAGACAGGAGGCTGAGTGGAAATCTGATCCCGGAGACGTAGAGAGGAGTGTGGAAATCTGGTCCCGGAGACGTAGAGAGGAGAGTAGAAATCTGGTCCCGGAGAGTTAGACAGGAATGTGGAAATCTGGTCCTGCAGACTTGGAGAACAGTGTGGAAATTTGGGCCCGGAGACGTAGAGAGGAGTGTGGAAATACTGTCCCGGAGACGTGGAGAGGAGTGTGGAAATCTGGTCCAGGAGACGTAGAGAGGAGTGTGGAAATCTGGTCCCGGAGACGGAGAGAGCAGTGTGGAAACCTGGTCCCGGAGACTTAGAGAGGAGTGTGGAAATCCGGTCCAGGAGACTTAGAGAGGAGTGTGGAAATCTGGTCCCGGAGACTTATAGAGGACTGTGAAAATCTGGTGCCGGAGAATTAGAGAGGAGTATTGGAATCTGGTCCTGGAGACTGAGTGAGGACTGTGGAAATCTGGTCCCGGAGGCTTAGAGAGCAGTGTGGAAATCTGGTCCCGGAGGCGTAGAGAGGAGTGTGGAAATCT
Source organism: Hypanus sabinus (assembly GCF_030144855.1). NCBI lineage: Eukaryota > Metazoa > Chordata > Chondrichthyes > Myliobatiformes > Dasyatidae > Hypanus > Hypanus sabinus. The sequence goes on along the minus strand of NC_082712.1, from coordinate 87,357,766 downwards.
AGTCCCGGAGACTTCGAGAGGAGTGTGGAAATCTAGTCCCGGAGACTTCGAGAGGAGTGTGGAAATAAGGTCCCGGAGACGTAGAGAGGAGTGTGGAAATCTGGTCTGGGAGACGTACAGAGCAATCTGGAAATCTGCTCCCGGAGACTTAGAGGGGGTAGAAATCTGGTCCTGGAGACGTAGAGAGGAGTGTGGAAATCCTGTCCCGGAGACTTAGAGAGGAGTGTGGAAATCTGGTCCCGCAGGCTTAGAGGGGAGTGTGGAAATCTGGTCACTGAGACATAGAAAGGTGTGTGGAAATCTTGTCCCAGAGATATAGAGAGGTGGATATCTGGTCTTGGAGACGTAGAGGGGACTGTTGAAATCTGGTCCTGGAGACTGAGGAAGGACTGTGGAAATCAGTCCCGAAGGCTTAGAGAGCAGTGTTGAAATCATGCCCTGGAGTCTTAGAGAGGAGTGTGGAAATCTGGTCAAGGACACTTAGAGAAATCTGGTCACGGAGACGTAGATGGGAGTGTGGAAATCTGTTCCCGGAAACTTCGAGAGGAGTGTGGAAATCAGGTCCCGGAGACTGAGAGAGGTGTGTTGAAATCTGGTTCCCGAGACTTAGAGAGGAGTGTGGGAATCTGGTCCCGGAGACGTAGAGGAGAGTGTGGAAATCTGGTCCCGGAGGCGTAGAGAGGGGTGTGGAAATCTGGTCCAGGAGGCTTACAGAGGGGTGTGGAAATCTGTTCCCGGAAACTTCAAGAGGAGTGTGGAAATCCTGTCCCGGAGACGTGGAGAGGACTGTGGAAATCTGGTTCAGGAGACGTAGAGAGGAATGTGGAAATCTGGTCCCGGACACTTAGAGAGGAGAATGGAAATCTGGGCAAGGACACGTAGAGAAATCTGGTCATGGAGACGTAGAGGGGATTGTGGAAATCTGGTCCCAGAGACGTAGAGAGGATTGTGGAAATCTGGTCCCGGAAACGTAGAGAGGAGTGTGGAAATCTGGTCCCGGAGACTTAGAGAGGAGTGGGGAAATCTGGTCCCGGAGACTTAGTGAGGAGTGAGGAAATCTGGTCCCGGAGACTTATAGAGGACTGTGAAAATCTGGTGCCGGAGAATTAGAGAGGAGTATTGGAATCTGGTCCTGGAGACTTAGAGAGGAGTGTGGAAATCTAGTCCCAGAGACTTCGAGAGGAGTGTGGAAATAAGGTCCCGGAGACGTAGAGAGGAGTGTGGAAATCTGGTCTGGGAGACGTACAGAGCAATGTGGAAATCTGCTCCCGGAGACTTAGAGAGGAGTGTGGAAATCTGGTCCCGGAGACTTAGTGAGGAGTGAGGAAATCTGGTCCCGGAGACTTATTGAGGACTGTGAAAATCTGGTCCCAGAGTCTTAGAGAGGAGTGAGGAAATCGGGTCCCAGAGATTTTGAGAGGAGTGTGAAATCCGGTTCCGGAAACTTCGAGAGGAGTTAGGAAATCTGGTCCTGGAGACATGGAAAGGAGAGTGGAAATCTGGTCAAGGACACTTAGAGAAATCTGGTCACGGAGACGTAGATGAGAGTGTGGAAATCTGGTCCCGGAGACTCAGGGAGCAGTGTGGACATCTGGTCCAGGAGACGTAGAGAGGAGTTTGGAAATCTGGTCCCGGAGAAATAGAGAGGAGTGTGGAAATCTGGTCCCGCAGGCTTAGAGGGGAGTGTGGAAATCTGGTCACTGAGACATAGAGAGGTGTGTGGAAATCTTGTCCCAGAGATATAGAGAGTAGTGTGGATATCTGGTCTTGGAGACGTAGAGAGGATTGTGGAAATCTGGTCTTGGAGACGTAGAGAGGAGTGTGGAAATCTGGTCCCGGAGACTTAGAGAGGAGTGGGGAAATCTGGTCCCGGAGACTTAGTGAGGAGTGAGGAAATCTGGTCCCGGAGACTGATAGAGGACTGTGAAAATCTGGTGCCGGAGAATTAGAGAGGAGTATTGGAATCTGGTCCTGGAGACTGAGTGAGGACTGTGGAAATCTGGTCCCGGAGGCTTAGAGAGCAGTGTGGAAATCTGGTCCCGGAGGCGTAGAGAGGAGTGTGGAAATCTAGTCCCGGAGACTTCGAGAGGAGTGTGGAAATCTAGTCCCGGAGACTTCGAGAGGAGTGTGGAAATAAGGTCCCGGAGATGTAGAGAGGAGTGTGGAAATCTGGTCTGGGAGACGTACAGAGCAATGTGGAAATCTGCTCCCGGAGACTTAGAGGGGGTAGAAATCTGGTCCTGGAGACGTAGAGAGGAGTATGGAAATCCTGTCCCGGAGACTTAGAGAGGGGTGTAGAAATCTGTTCCCGGAAACGTAGACAGGAATGTGGAAATCTGGTCCTGGAGACGTAGAGAGCAGTGTGGAAATCTGGTCCCGGAGAAGTAGAGAGCAGTGTGGAAATCTGGTCCCGGAGACATAGAGAGGAGTGTGGGAATCTGGTCCAGGAGACGTAGAGAGCTGTGTGTAAATCAGGTCCCGGAGACGTTGAGAGGAGTGTAGAAATCCAGTCCCGGACACGTAGAGAGGAGTGTGGAGAACCGGTCGCGGAGACGGAGAGAAGTGTGGAAATATGGTCCCGGAGGCATAGAGAGCAGTGTGGACATCAGGTCCCAGAGACTGAGAGAGGTGTGTTGAAACCTGGTTCCCGAGACTTAGAGAGGAGTGTGGAAATCTGGTCCCGGACACTTAGAGAGGAGTGTGGAGAACCAGTCGCGGAGACGGAGAGAAGTGTGGAAATATGGTCCCGGAGGCATAGAGAGCAGTGTGGACATCAGGTCCCGGAGACTGAGAGAGGAGTGTTGAAACCTGGTTCCCGAGACTTAGAGAGGAGTGTGGAAATCTGGTCCCGGAGACTTAGTGAGGAGTGAGGAAATCTGGTCCTGGAGACTTATTGAGGACTGTGAAAATCTGGTCCCACAGTCTTAGAGAGGAGTGAGGAAATCCGGTCCCGGAGAGTTTGAAAGGAGTGTGAAATCCGGTTCCGGACACTTCGAGAGGAGTTAGGAAATCTGGTCCTGGAGACTTGGAAAGGAGAGTGGAAATCTGGTCAAGGACACTTAGAGAAATCTGGTCACGGAGACGTAGATGGGAGTGTGGAAATCTGGTCCCGGAGACATAGAGAGGTGTGTGGAAATCTTGTCCCAGAGATGTAGAGAGTAGTGTGGATATCTGGTCCCGGAAACGTAGAGAGGAGTGTGGAAATCTGGTCCCGGAGACTTAGAGAGGAGTGGGGAAATCTGGTCCCGGAGACTTAGTGAGGAGTGAGGAAATCTGGTCCCGGAGACTTATAGAGGACTGTGAAAATCTGGTGCCGGAGAATTAGAGAGGAGTATTGGAATCTGGTCCTGGAGACTGAGTGAGGACTGTGGAAATCTGGTCCCGGAGGCTTAGAGAGCAGTGTGGAAATCTGGTCCCGGAGGCGTAGAGAGGAGTGTGGAAATCTAGTCCCGGAGACTTCGAGAGGAGTGTGGAAATCTAGTCCCGGAGACTTCGAGAGGAGTGTGGAAATAAGGTCCCGGAGACGTAGAGAGGAGTGTGGAAATCTGGTCTGGGAGACGTACAGAGCAATCTGGAAATCTGCTCCCGGAGACTTAGAGGGGGTAGAAATCTGGTCCTGGAGACGTAGAGAGGAGTGTGGAAATCCTGTCCCGGAGACTTAGAGAGGAGTGTGGAAATCTGGTCCCGCAGGCTTAGAGGGGAGTGTGGAAATCTGGTCACTGAGACATAGAAAGGTGTGTGGAAATCTTGTCCCAGAGATATAGAGAGGTGGATATCTGGTCTTGGAGACGTAGAGGGGACTGTTGAAATCTGGTCCTGGAGACTGAGGAAGGACTGTGGAAATCAGTCCCGAAGGCTTAGAGAGCAGTGTTGAAATCATGCCCTGGAGTCTTAGAGAGGAGTGTGGAAATCTGGTCAAGGACACTTAGAGAAATCTGGTCACGGAGACGTAGATGGGAGTGTGGAAATCTGTTCCCGGAAACTTCGAGAGGAGTGTGGAAATCAGGTCCCGGAGACTGAGAGAGGTGTGTTGAAATCTGGTTCCCGAGACTTAGAGAGGAGTGTGGGAATCTGGTCCCGGAGACGTAGAGGAGAGTGTGGAAATCTGGTCCCGGAGGCGTAGAGAGGGGTGTGGAAATCTGGTCCAGGAGGCTTACAGAGGGGTGTGGAAATCTGTTCCCGGAAACTTCAAGAGGAGTGTGGAAATCCTGTCCCGGAGACGTGGAGAGGACTGTGGAAATCTGGTTCAGGAGACGTAGAGAGGAATGTGGAAATCTGGTCCCGGACACTTAGAGAGGAGAATGGAAATCTGGGCAAGGACACGTAGAGAAATCTGGTCATGGAGACGTAGAGGGGATTGTGGAAATCTGGTCCCAGAGACGTAGAGAGGATTGTGGAAATCTGGTCCCGGAAACGTAGAGAGGAGTGTGGAAATCTGGTCCCGGAGACTTAGAGAGGAGTGGGGAAATCTGGTCCCGGAGACTTAGTGAGGAGTGAGGAAATCTGGTCCCGGAGACTTATAGAGGACTGTGAAAATCTGGTGCCGGAGAATTAGAGAGGAGTATTGGAATCTGGTCCTGGAGACTTAGAGAGGAGTGTGGAAATCTAGTCCCAGAGACTTCGAGAGGAGTGTGGAAATAAGGTCCCGGAGACGTAGAGAGGAGTGTGGAAATCTGGTCTGGGAGACGTACAGAGCAATGTGGAAATCTGCTCCCGGAGACTTAGAGAGGAGTGTGGAAATCTGGTCCCGGAGACTTAGTGAGGAGTGAGGAAATCTGGTCCCGGAGACTTATTGAGGACTGTGAAAATCTGGTCCCAGAGTCTTAGAGAGGAGTGAGGAAATCGGGTCCCAGAGATTTTGAGAGGAGTGTGAAATCCGGTTCCGGAAACTTCGAGAGGAGTTAGGAAATCTGGTCCTGGAGACATGGAAAGGAGAGTGGAAATCTGGTCAAGGACACTTAGAGAAATCTGGTCACGGAGACGTAGATGAGAGTGTGGAAATCTGGTCCCGGAGACTCAGGGAGCAGTGTGGACATCTGGTCCAGGAGACGTAGAGAGGAGTTTGGAAATCTGGTCCCGGAGAAATAGAGAGGAGTGTGGAAATCTGGTCCCGCAGGCTTAGAGGGGAGTGTGGAAATCTGGTCACTGAGACATAGAGAGGTGTGTGGAAATCTTGTCCCAGAGATATAGAGAGTAGTGTGGATATCTGGTCTTGGAGACGTAGAGAGGATTGTGGAAATCTGGTCTTGGAGACGTAGAGAGGAGTGTGGAAATCTGGTCCCGGAGACAGAGAGGAGTGGGGAAATCTGGTCCCGGAGACTTAGTGAGGAGTGAGGAAATCTGGTCCCGGAGACTGATAGAGGACTGTGAAAATCTGGTGCCGGAGAATTAGAGAGGAGTATTGGAATCTGGTCCTGGAGACTGAGTGAGGACTGTGGAAATCTGGTCCCGGAGGCTTAGAGAGCAGTGTGGAAATCTGGTCCCGGAGGCGTAGAGAGGAGTGTGGAAATCTAGTCCCGGAGACTTCGAGAGGAGTGTGGAAATCTAGTCCCGGAGACTTCGAGAGGAGTGTGGAAATAAGGTCCCGGAGATGTAGAGAGGAGTGTGGAAATCTGGTCTGGGAGACGTACAGAGCAATGTGGAAATCTGCTCCCGGAGACTTAGAGGGGGTAGAAATCTGGTCCTGGAGACGTAGAGAGGAGTATGGAAATCCTGTCCCGGAGACTTAGAGAGGGGTGTAGAAATCTGTTCCCGGAAACGTAGACAGGAATGTGGAAATCTGGTCCTGGAGACGTAGAGAGCAGTGTGGAAATCTGGTCCCGGAGAAGTAGAGAGCAGTGTGGAAATCTGGTCCCGGAGACATAGAGAGGAGTGTGGGAATCTGGTCCAGGAGACGTAGAGAGCTGTGTGTAAATCAGGTCCCGGAGACGTTGAGAGGAGTGTAGAAATCCAGTCCCGGACACGTAGAGAGGAGTGTGGAGAACCGGTCGCGGAGACGGAGAGAAGTGTGGAAATATGGTCCCGGAGGCATAGAGAGCAGTGTGGACATCAGGTCCCAGAGACTGAGAGAGGTGTGTTGAAACCTGGTTCCCGAGACTTAGAGAGGAGTGTGGAAATCTGGTCCCGGACACTTAGAGAGGAGTGTGGAGAACCAGTCGCGGAGACGGAGAGAAGTGTGGAAATATGGTCCCGGAGGCATAGAGAGCAGTGTGGACATCAGGTCCCGGAGACTGAGAGAGGAGTGTTGAAACCTGGTTCCCGAGACTTAGAGAGGAGTGTGGAAATCTGGTCCCGGAGACTTAGTGAGGAGTGAGGAAATCTGGTCCTGGAGACTTATTGAGGACTGTGAAAATCTGGTCCCACAGTCTTAGAGAGGAGTGAGGAAATCCGGTCCCGGAGAGTTTGAAAGGAGTGTGAAATCCGGTTCCGGACACTTCGAGAGGAGTTAGGAAATCTGGTCCTGGAGACTTGGAAAGGAGAGTGGAAATCTGGTCAAGGACACTTAGAGAAATCTGGTCACGGAGACGTAGATGGGAGTGTGGAAATCTGGTCCCGGAGACTCAGGGAGCAGTGTGGATATCTGGTCCAAAAGACGTAGAGAGGACTTTGGAAATCTGGTCCCGGAGAAATAGAGAGGAGTGTGGAAATCTGGTCCCGCAGGCTTAGAGGGGAGTGTGGAAATCTGGTCACTGAGACATAGAGAGGTGTGTGGAAATCTTGTCCCAGAGATATAGAGAGTAGTGTGGATATCTGGTCTTGGAGATGTAGAGAGGATTGTGGAAATCTGGTCTTGGAGACGTAGAGAGGAGTGTGGAAATCCGGTCCCGGAGACTTAGAGAGGAGTGGGGAAGTCTGGTCCCGGAGTCTTAGTGAGGAGTGAGGAAATCTGGTCCCGGAGACTTATAGAGGACTGTGAAAATCTGGTGCCGGAGAATTAGAGAGGAGTATTGGAATCTGGTCCTGGAGACTGAGTGAGGACTGTGGAAATCTGGTCCCGGAGGCTTAGAGAGCAGTGTGGAAATCTGGTCCCGGAGGCGTAGAGAGGAGTGTGGAAATCTAGTCCCGGAGACTTCGAGAGGAGTGTGGAAATCTAGTCCCGGAGACTTCGAGAGGAGTGTGGAAATAAGGTCCCGGAGATGTAGAGAGGAGTGTGGAAATCTGGTCTGGGAGACGTACAGAGCAATGTGGAAATCTGCTCCCGGAAACTTAGAGGGGGTAGAAATCTGGTCCTGGAGACGTAGAGAGGAGTATGGAAATCCTGTCCCGGAGACTTAGAGAGGGGTGTGGAAATCTGTTCCCGGAAACGTAGACAGGAATGTGGAAATCTGGTCCTGGAGACTGAGGAAGGACTGTGGAAATCAGTCCCGAAGGCTTAGAGAGCAGTGTTGAAATCATGCCCTGGAGTCTTAGAGAGGAGTGTGGAAATCTGGTCAAGGACACTTAGAGAAATCTGGTCACGGAGACGTAGATGGGAGTGTGGAAATCTGTTCCCGGAAACTTCGAGAGGAGTGTGGAAATCAGGTCCCGGAGACTGAGAGAGGTGTGTTGAAATCTGGTTCCCGAGACTTAGAGAGGAGTGTGGGAATCTGGTCCCGGAGACGTAGAGGAGAGTGTGGAAATCTGGTCCCGGAGACTTAGAGAGGTGTGCGGAAATCTGGTCCCGGAGACTTAGAGAGGAGTGCGGAAATCTGGTCCCGGAGACTTAGAGAGGAGTGTGGAAATCTGGTCCCGGAGGCGTAGAGAGGGGTGTGGAAATCTGGTCCAGGAGGCTTACAGAGGGGTGTGGAAATCCTGTCTCGGAGACTTAGAGAGGAGTGCGGAAATATGGCCACGGAGACTTGGGGAGAATTGTGGAGAACCGGTCGCGGAGACTGAGAGTAGTGTGGAAATCCGATCCCGGAGACTTAGAGAGCAGTGGGGAAATCGTGTCCCGGTGATATAGAGAGTAGTGTGGGAATCTGGTCCAGGAGACATATAGAGGAGTGTGGAAATCCTGTCCCGGAGACGTGGAGAGGACTGTGGAAATCTGGTCCAGGAGACGTAGAGAGCAGTGTGGAAATCTGGTCCCGGAGACATAGAGAGGAGTGTGGGAATCTGGTCCAGGAGATGTAGAGAGCTGTGTGTAAATCAGGTCCCGGAGACGTTGAGAGGAGTGTAGAAATCCAGTCCCGGACACGTAGAGAGGAGTGTGGAGAACCGGTCGCGGAGACGGAGAGAAGTGTGGAAATATGGTCCCGGAGGCATAGAGAGCAGTGTGGACATCAGGTCCCGGAGACTGAGAGAGGAGTGTTGAAACCTGGTTCCCGAGACTTAGAGAGGAGTGTGGAAATCTGGTCCCGGAGACTTAGTGAGGAGTGAGGATCTGGTCCCACAGTCTTAGAGAGGAGTGAGGAAATCCGGTCCCGGAGAGTTTGAGAGGAGTGTGAAATCCGGTTCCGGACACTTCGAGAGGAGTTAGGAAATCTGGTCCTGGAGACTTGGAAAGGAGAGTGGAAATCTGGTCAAGGACACTTAGAGAAATCTGGTCACGGAGACGTAGATGGGAGTGTGGAAATCTGGTCCCGGAGACTCAGGGAGCAGTGTGGATATCTGGTCCAAGAGACGTAGAGAGGACTTTGGAAATCTGGTCCCGGAGAAATAGAGAGGAGTGTGGAAATCTGGTCCCGCAGGCTTAGAGGGGAGTGTGGAAATCTGGTCACTGAGACATAGAGAGGTGTGTGGAAATCTTGTCCCAGAGATATAGAGAGTAGTGTGGATATCTGGTCTTGGAGACGTAGAGAGGACTGTTGAAATCTGGTCCTGGAGACTGAGGAAGGACTGTGGAAATCAGTCCCGAAGGCTTAGAGAGCAGTGTTGAAATCATGCCCTGGAGTCTTAGAGAGGAGTGTGGAAATCTGGTCAAGGACACTTAGAGAAATCTGGTCACGGAGACGTAGATGGGAGTGTGGAAATCTGTTCCCGGAAACTTCGAGAGGAGTGTGGAAATCAGGTCCCGGAGACTGAGAGAGGTGTATTGAAATCTGGTTCCCGAGACTTAGAGAGGAGTGTGGGAATCTGGTCCCGGAGACGTAGAGGAGAGTGTGGAAATCTGGTCCCGGAGACGTAGAGGAGAGTGTGGAAATCTGGTCCCGGAGACTTAGAGAGGTGTGCGGAAATCTGGTCCCGGAAACTTCGAGAGGAGTGTGGAAATCTGGTCCCGGAGTCTGAGAGAGGTGTGTTGAAATCTGGTTCCCGAGACTTAGAGAGGAGTGTGGGAATCTGGTCCCGGAGACGTAGAGGAGAGTGTGGAAATCTGGTCCCGGAGACTTAGAGAGGTGTGCGGAAATCTGGTCCCGGAGTCTTAGAGAGGAGTGCGGAAATCTGGTCCCGGAGACTTAGAGAGGAGTGTGGAAATCTGGTCCCGGAGGCGTAGAGAGGGGTGTGGAAATCTGGTCCAGGAGGCTTACAGAGGGGTGTGGAAATCTGTTCCCGGAAACTTCGAGAGGAGTGTGGAAATCCTGTCCCGGAGACGTGGAGAGGACTGTGGAAATCTGGTCCAGGAGACGTAGAGAGGAATGTGGAAATCTGGTCCCGGAGACTTAGAGTGGAGTGAGGAAATCTGATCCCAGAGACTTCGAGAGGAGTGGGGAAATCCTGTCCCGGACACTGAGAGAGGAGTGTGGAAACCCCGTCCCGGACACTTTGAGAGGAGTATGGAAATCTGGGCAAGGACACTTAGAGAAATCTGGTCATGGAGACTTAGAGGGGAGTGTGGAAATCTGGTCCCGGAGACTGAGAGAGATGTGTGGAAATCTGGTCCGGGAGACATACAGAGGAGTGTGGAAATCTGCTCCCGGAGACTTAGAGAGGGTGGAAATCTGGTCCAAGAGACGTAGAGAGGAGTGTGGAAATCCTGTCTCGGAGACTTAGAGAGGAGTGCGGAAATATGGCCACGGAGACTTGGGGAGAATTGTGGAGAACCGGTCGCGGAGACTGAGAGTAGTGTGGAAATCCGATCCCGGAGACTTAGAGAGCAGTGGGGAAATCGTGTCCCGGTGATATAGAGAGTAGTGTGTATATCTGGTCCAGGAGACATATAGAGGAGTGTGGAAATCCTGTCCCGGAGACGTGGAGAGGACTGTGGAAATCTGGTCCAGGAGACGTAGAGAGGAATGTGGAAATCTGGTCCCGGAGACTTAGAGTGGAGTGAGGAAATCTGATCCCAGAGACTTCGAGAGGAGTGGGGAAATCCTGTCCCGGACACTGAGAGAGGAGTGTGGAAACCCCGTCCCGGACACTTTGAGAGGAGTATGGAAATCTGGGGAAGGACACTTAGAGAAATCTGGTCATGGAGACGTAGAGGGGAGTGTGGAAATCTGGTCCCGGAGACTTAGAGAGCAGTGTGGAAATCTGGTCCCGGAGGCGTAGAGCGGAGGGTGGAAATCTAGTCCCGGAGACTTCGAGAGGAGTGTGGAAATCAGGTCCCGGAGACTGAGAGAGATGTGTGGAAATCTGGTCCGGGAGACATACAGAGGAGTGTGGAAATCTCCTACCGGAGACTTAGAGAGGGTGGAAATCTGGTCCAGGAGACGTAGAGAGGAGTGTGGAAGTCCGGTCCCGGACACTTAGAGAGCAGTGTGGAAATCTGGTCCAGGAGATTTGGAAAGGAGAGTGGAAATCTGGTCAAGGACACTTAGAGAAATCTGGTCACGGAGACGTAGATGGGGGTGTGGAAATCTGGTCCCGGAGACTTAGAGAGTAGTGTGGAAATCTGCTCCTGGAGACTTAGAGAGGGTGGATATCTGGTCCTAGAGACGTAGAGAGGAGTGTGGAAATCCTGTCCCGGAGACGTGGAGAGGACTGTGGAAATCTGGTCCAGGAGACGTAGAGAGGAATGTGGAAATCTGGTCCCGGAGACTTAGAGCGGAGTGAGGAAATCTGGTCCCAGAGACTTCGAGAGGAGTGTGGAAATCCTGTCCCGGACACTGAGAGAGAAGTGTGGAAATCCCGTCCCGGACACTTTGAGAGGAGTATGGAAATCTAGGCAAGGACACTTAGAGAAATCTGGTCATGGAGACGTAGAGGGGAGTGTGGAAATCTGGTCCCGGAGACTTAGAGAGCAGTGTGGAAATCTGGTCCCGGAGGCGTAGAGCGGAGTGTGGAAATCTAGTCCCGGAGACTTCGAGAGGAGTGTGGAAATCAGGTCCCGCAGACTGAGAGAGATGTGTGGAAATCAGGTCCCGGAGACTGAGAGAGGTGTGTTGAAATCTGGTTCCCGAGACTTAGAGAGGAGTGTAGAAGTCCGGTCCCGGACACTTAGAGAGCAGTGTGGAAATCTGGTCTCGGAGATTTGGAAAGGAGAGTGGAAATCTGGTCAAGGACACTTAGAGAAATCTGGTCACGCAGACATAGAGGAGAGTGCGGAAATCTGGTCCCGGAGACTTAGTGAGGAGTGTGGAAATCTGGTCCTGGAGACTTAGAGAGGAGTGTGGAAATCTGGTCACGCAGACGTAGATGGGAGTGTGAAAATCTGGTCCCGGAGACTTAGAGAGGTTGGATATCTGGTCCTAGAGACGTAGAGAGGAGTGTGGAAATCCTGTCCCGGAGACGTGGAGAGGACTGTGGAAATCTGGTCCAGGAGACGTAGAGAGGAATGTGGAAATCTGGTCCCGGAGACTTAGAGCGGAGTGAGGAAATCTGGTCCCAGAGTCTTCGAGAGGAGTGTGGAAATCCTGTCCCGGACACTGAGAGAGGAGTGTGGAAATCCCGTCCCGGACACTTTGAGAAGAGTATGGAAATCTGGTCTCGGAGATTTGGAAAGGAGAGTGGAAATCTGGTCAAGGACACTTAGAGAAATCTGGTCACGCAGACGTAGAGGAGAGTGCGGAAATCTGGTCCCGGAGACTTAGTGAGGAGTGAGGAAATCCAGTCCCGGAGAGTTTGAGAGGAGTGTGAAATCCGGTTCCGGACACTTGGAGAGCAGTGTGGAAAGCTGGTCCCGGAGATTTGGAAAGGAGAGTGGAAATCTGGTCAAGGACACTTAGAGAAATCTGGTCACGGAGACGTAGATGGGAGTGTGGAAATCTGGTCCCGGAGACTTAGAGAGCAGTGTGGATATCTGGTCCAGGAGATGTAGAGAGGAGTGTGGAAATCTGGTCACAGAGACTTAGAGAGGAGTGTTTAAATCCGGTCCTGGAGACTGAGTGAGGACTGTGGAAATCAGTCCTGAAGGCTTAGAGAGCAGTGTTGAAATCACGTCCTGGAGTCTTAGAGAGGAGTGTGGAAATCTGGTCCCGGAGGCTTAGAGAGCAGTGTGTAAATCTGGTCCAGGAGTCATAGACAGGAGAGTGGAAATCTGGTCTGGGAGACAAACAGAGGGTGGATATCTGGTCCTAGAGACGTAGAGAGGAGTGTGGAAATCCTGTCCCGGAGACGTGGAGAGGAGTGTGGAAATCTGGTCCAGGAGACTTAGAGAGGAATGTGGAAATCTGGTCCCGGAGACTTAGAGCGGAGTGTGGAAATCTGGTCCTGGAGACTTAGTGAGGAGTGTGGAAATCTGGTCCAAGAGACTGAGCGAGGACTGTGGAAATCAGTCCCGAAGGCTTAGAGAGCAGTGTTGAAATCAGGTCCTGGAGTCTTAGTGAGGAGTGTGGAAATCTGGTCCCGGAGGCATAGAGAGCAGTGTGTAAATCTGGTCCAGGAGTCATAGACAGGAGTGTGGAAATCTGGTCTGGGAGACAAACAGAGGGTGGAAATCTGGTCCAGGAGACGTAGAGAGGAATGTGGAAATCTGGTCCCGGAGACTTAGAGCGGAGTGTGGAAATCTGGTCCCGGAGACTTAGTGAGGAGTGTGGAAATCTGGTCCAAGAGACTTAGAGAAGAGTGTTGAAATCTGGTCCTGGAGACTGAGCGAGGACTGTGGAAATCAGTCCCGAAGGCTTAGAGAGCAGTGTTGAAATCAGGTCCTGGAGTCTTAGTGAGGAGAGTGGAAATCTGGTCCCGGAGGCATAGAGAGCAGTGTGGAAATCTGGTCCCGGAGGCTTACAGAGGGGTGTGGATATCTGTTCCCGGAAACTTCGAGAGGAGTGTGGAAATCAGGTCCCGGAGACTGAGAGAGGTGTGTTGAAATCTGGTTCCCGAGACTTATAGAGGAGTGTGGAAATCCGGTCCCGGACACTTAGAGAGCAGTGTGGAAATCTGGTCCCGGACACTTGGAAAGGATAGTGGAAATCTGGTCAAGGACACTTTGAGAAATATGGTCCCACAGAAATAGAGGGGAGTGTGGAAATCTGGTCCCGGAGACTTAGAGAGGAGTGTGGAAATCTGGTCCCGGAGGCATAGACAGCAGTGTGGAAATCTGCTCCCGGAGGCTGAGAGAGCGGTGTGGAAATCCGGTCCCGGACACTTAGAGAGGAGTGTGGAAATCTGGTCCCGGAGACTTAGAGAGGAATGTGGAAATCTGGTCCCGGAGACTTAGAGCGGAGTGTGGAAATCTGGTCCTGGAGACTTAGTGAGGAGTGTGGAAATCTGGTCCAAGAGACTGAGCGAGGACTGTGGAAATCAGTCCCGAAGGCTTAGAGAGCAGTGTTGAAATCAGGTCCTGGAGTCTTAGTGAGGAGTGTGGAAATCTGGTCCCGGAGGCATAGAGAGCAGTGTGTAAATCTGGTCCAGGAGTCATAGACAGGAGTGTGGAAATCTGGTCTGGGAGACAAACAGAGGGTGGAAATCTGGTCCAGGAGACGTAGAGAGGAATGTGGAAATCTGGTCCCGGAGACTTAGTGAGGAGTGTGGAAATCTGGTCCAAGAGACTTAGAGAAGAGTGTTGAAATCTGGTCCTGGAGACTGAGCGAGGACTGTGGAAATCAGTCCCGAAGGCTTAGAGAGCAGTGTTGAAATCAGGTCCTGGAGTCTTAGTGAGGAGAGTGGAAATCCGGTCCTGGAGGCATAGAGAGCAGTGTGGAAATCTGGTCCCGGAGGCTTACAGAGGGGTGTGGAAATCTGTTCCCGGAAACTTCGAGAGGAGTGTGGAAATCAGGTCCCGGAGACTGAGAGAGGTGTGTTGAAATCTGGTTCCCGAGACTTATAGAGGAGTGTGGAAATCCGGTCCCGGACACTTAGAGAGCAGTGTGGAAATCTGGTCCCGGACACTTGGAAAGGATAGTGGAAATCTGGTCAAGGACACTTTGAGAAATATGGTCCCACAGAAATAGAGGGGAGTGTGGAAATCTGGTCCCGGAGACTTAGAGAGGAGTGTGGAAATCTGGTCCCGGAGGCATAGACAGCAGTGTGGAAATCTGCTCCCGGAGGCTGAGAGAGCGGTGTGGAAATCCGGTCCCGGACACTTAGAGAGGAGTGTGGAAATCTGGTCCCGGAGACTTGGAAAGGCGAGTGGAAATCTCGTCAAGGACACTTAGAGAAATCTGGTCACGCAGACGTAGAGGGGAGTGTGGAAATCTGGTCCCGGAGACTTAGTGAGGAATGAGGAAATCTGGTCCCGGAGACAGAGAGGAGTGTGGAAATCTGGTCCCGGAGACTTAGGGAGCAGTGTGGATATCTGGTCCAGGAGACGTAGAGAGGAGCGTGGAAATCCTGTCCCGGAGACGTAGAGAGGAATGTGATATCTGGTCCCGGAGACTTAGAGTGAAGTGAGGAAATCTGGTCCCAGAGACTTCGAGAGGAGTGTGGAAATCCTGTCCCGGACACTGAGAGAGGAGTGTGGAAATCGCGTCCCGGACACTTTGAGAGGAGTATGGAAATCTGGGCAAGGACACTTAGAGAAATCTGGTCATGGAGACGTAGAGGGGAGTGTGGAAATCTGGTCCCGGAGACTTAGAGAGCAGTGTGGAAATCTGGTCCCGGAGGCATAGAGAGGAGTGTGGAAATCTCGTCCCGGAGACTTCGAGAGGAGTGTGGAAATCAGGTCCCGGAGACTGAGAGAGATGTGTGGAAATCTGGTCCAGGAGACATACAGAGGAGTGTGGAAATCTGCTCCCGGAGACTTAGAGAGGAGTGGGGAAATCGTGTCCCGGTGATATAGAGAGTAGTGTGTATATCTGGTCCCGGAGACATATAGAGGAGTGTGGAAATCTGGTCCCGGAGACTTAGAGAGCAGTGTGGAAATCTGGTCCCGGAGGCTTACAGAGGGGTGTGGAAATCTGCTCCCGGAAACTTCGAGAGGAGTGTGGAAATCAGGTCCCGGAGACTGAGAGAGGTGTGTTGAAATCTGGTTCCCGAGACTTAGAGAGGAGTGTGGAAGTCCGGTCCCGGACACTTAGAGAGCAGTGTGGAAATCTGGTCCAGGAGATTTGGAAAGGAGAGTGGAAATCTGGTCAAGGACACTTAGAGAAATCTGGTCACGGAGACGTAGATGGGGGTGTGGAAATCTGGTCCTAGAGACGTAGAGAGGAGTGTGGAAATCCTGTCCCGGAGACGTGGAGAGGACTGTGGAAATCAGGTTCCGGAGACTGAGAGAGGTGTGTGGAAATCTGGTCCAGGAGACGTAGAGAGGAGTGTGGAAATCTGGTCCGGGAGACATAAAGAGGAGTGTGGAAATCTGCTCCCGGAGACTTAGAGAGGAGAGTGGAAATCTGGTCCCGGAGACTTAGAGAGGAGTGCGGAAATATGGCCAAGGAGACTTGGGGAGAATTGTGGAGAACCGGTCGCGGAGACTGAGAGTAGTGTGGAAATCCGGTCCCGGAGACTTAGAGAGGGTGGAAATCTGGTCCAGGAGACGTACAGAGGAGTGTGGAAATCCTGTCCCGGAGACTTAGAGAGGAGTGCGGAAATATGGCCACGGAGACTTGGGGAGAATTGTGGAGAACCGGTCGCGGAGACTGAGAGTAGTGTGGAAATCCGGTCCCGGAGACTTAGAGAGGAGTGGGGAAATCGTGTCCCGGTGATATAGAGAGTAGTGTGTATATCTGGTCCCGGAGACATATAGAGGAGTGTGGAAATCTGGTCCCGGAGACTTAGAGAGCAGTGTGGAAATCTGGTCCCAGAGGCTTACAGAGGGGTGTGGAAATCTGTTCCCGGAAACTTCGAGAGGAGTGTGGAAATCAGGTCCCGGAGACTCAGAGAGGTGTGTGGACATCTGGTTCCCGAGACTTAGAGAGGAGTGTGGAAGTCCGGTCCCGGACACTTAGAGAGCAGTGTGGAAATCTGGTCCAGGAGATTTGGAAAGGAGAGTGGAAATCTGGTCAAGGACACTTAGAGAAATCTGGTCACGGAGACGTAGATGGGAGTGTGGAAATCTGGTCCCAGAGACTTAGAGAGGAGTGTGGAAATCTGCTCCTGGAGACTTAGAGAGGGTGGATATCTGGTCCTAGAGACGTAGAGAGGAGTGTGGAAATCCTGTCCCGGAGACGTGGAGAGGACTGTGGAAATCAGGTTCCGGAGACTGAGAGAGGTGTGTGGAAATCTGGTCCAGGAGACGTAGAGAGGAGTGTGGAAATCTGGTCCGGGAGACATAAAGAGGAGTGTGGAAATCTGCTCCCGGAGACTTAGAGAGGAGAGTGGAAATCTGGTCCCAGAGGCTTACAGAGGGGTGTGGAAATCTGTTCCCGGAAACTTCGAGAGGAGTGTGGAAATCAGGTCCCGGAGACTGAGAGAGGTGTGTGGAAGTCCGGACCCGGACACTTAGAGAGGAGTGTGGAAATCTGGTCCCGGAGGCGTAGAGAGGGGTGTGGAAATCTGTTCCCGGAAACTTCAAGAGGAGTGTGGAAATCAGGTCCCGGAGACTGAGAAAGATGTGTTGAAATCTGGTTCCCGAGACTTAGAGAGGAGTGTGGAAGTCCGGTCCCGGATACTTAGAGAGCAGTGTGGAAATCTGGTCTCGGAGATTTGGAAAGGAGAGTGGAAATCTGGTCAAGGACACTTAGAGAAATCTGGTCACGCAGACATAGAGGAGAGTGCGGAAATCTGGTCCCGGAGACTTAGTGAGGAGTGTGGAAATCTGGTCCTGGAGACTTATTGAGGACTGTGAAAATCTGTTCCCAGAGTCTTAGAGAGGAGTGAGGAAATCCGGTCCCAGAGATTTTGAGAGGAGTGTGGAAATCCGGTCCCGGTGATATAGAGAGTAGTGTGTATATCAGGTCCCGGAGACATATAGAGAAGTGTGGAAATCTGGTCCCGGAGACTTAGAGAGCAGTGTGGAAATCTGGCCCCGGAGGCTTACAGAGCGGTGTGGAAATCTGTTCCCGGAAACTTCGAGAGGAGTGTGGAAATCAGGTCCCGGAGACTGAGAGAGGTGTGTTGAAATCTGGTTCCCGAGACTTATAGAGGAGTGTGGAAATCCTGTCCCGGAGACGTGGAGAGGACTGTGGAAATCTGGTCCAGGAGACGTAGAGAGGAATGTGGAAATCTGGTCCCGGAGACTTAGAGCGGAGTGAGGAAATCTGATCCCAGAGACTTCGAGAGGAGTGTGGAAATCCTGTCCCGGACACTGAGAGAGGAGTGTGGAAATCCCGTCCCGGACACATTGAGAGGAGTATGGAAATCTGGGCAAGGACACTTAGAGAAATCTGGTCATGGAGACGTAGAGGGGAGTGTGGAAATCTGGTCCCGGAGACTTAGAGAGCAGTGTGGAAATCTGGTCCCAGAGGCGTAGAGCGGAGGGTGGAAATCTGCTCCCGGAGACTTAGAGAGGGTGGAAATCTGGTCCAGGAGACGTACAGAGGAGTGTGGAAATCCTGTCCCGGAGACTTAGGGAGGAGTGCGGAAATATGGCCACGGAGACTTGGGGAGAATTGTGGAGAACCGGTCGCGGAGACTGAGAGTAGTGTGGAAATCCGGTCCCGGAGACTTAGAGAGGGTGGAAATCTGGTCCAGGAGACGTACAGAGGAGTGTGGAAATCCTGTCCCGGAGACTTAGAGAGGAGTGCGGAAATATGGCCACGGAGACTTGGGGAGAATTGTGGAGAACCGGTCGCGGAGACTGAGAGTAGTGTGGAAATCCGGTCCCGGAGACTTAGAGAGGAGTGGGGAAATCGTGTCCCGGTGATATAGAGAGTAGTGTGTATATCTGGTCCCGGAGACATATAGAGGAGTGTGGAAATCTGGTCCCGGAGACTTAGAGAGCAGTGTGGAAATCTGGTCCCAGAGGCTTACAGAGGGGTGTGGAAATCTGTTCCCGGAAACTTAGAGAGGAGAGTGGAAATCTGGTCCCGGAGACTTAGAGAGGAGTGCGGAAATATGGCCAAGGAGACTTGGGGAGAATTGTGGAGAACCGGTCGCGGAGACTGAGAGTAGTGTGGAAATCCGGTCCCGGAGACTTAGAGAGGGTGGAAATCTGGTCCAGGAGACGTACAGAGGAGTGTGGAAATCCTGTCCCGGAGACTTAGAGAGGAGTGCGGAAATATGGCCACGGAGACTTGGGGAGAATTGTGGAGAACCGGTCGCGGAGACTGAGAGTAGTGTGGAAATCCGGTCCCGGAGACTTAGAGAGGAGTGGGGAAATCGTGTCCCGGTGATATAGAGAGTAGTGTGTATATCTGGTCCCGGAGACATATAGAGGAGTGTGGAAATCTGGTCCCGGAGACTTAGAGAGCAGTGTGGAAATCTGGTCCCAGAGGCTTACAGAGGGGTGTGGAAATCTGTTCCCGGAAACTTCGAGAGGAGTGTGGAAATCAGGTCCCGGAGACTCAGAGAGGTGTGTGGACATCTGGTTCCCGAGACTTAGAGAGGAGTGTGGAAGTCCGGTCCCGGACACTTAGAGAGCAGTGTGGAAATCTGGTCCAGGAGATTTGGAAAGGAGAGTGGAAATCTGGTCAAGGACACTTAGAGAAATCTGGTCACGGAGACTTAGAGAGGAGTGTGGAAATCTGGTCCCGGAGACTTAGTGAGGAGTGAGGAAATCTGGTCCCGGAGACTTATTGAGGACTGTGAAAATCTGGTCCCAGAGTCTTAGAGAGGAGTGAGGAAATCGGGTCCCAGAGATTTTGAGAGGAGTGTGAAATCCGGTTCCGGAAACTTCGAGAGGAGTTAGGAAATCTGGTCCTGGAGACATGGAAAGGAGAGTGGAAATCTGGTCAAGGACACTTAGAGAAATCTGGTCACGGAGACGTAGATGAGAGTGTGGAAATCTGGTCCCGGAGACTCAGGGAGCAGTGTGGACATCTGGTCCAGGAGACGTAGAGAGGAGTTTGGAAATCTGGTCCCGGAGAAATAGAGAGGAGTGTGGAAATCTGGTCCCGCAGGCTTAGAGGGGAGTGTGGAAATCTGGTCACTGAGACATAGAGAGGTGTGTGGAAATCTTGTCCCAGAGATATAGAGAGTAGTGTGGATATCTGGTCTTGGAGACGTAGAGAGGATTGTGGAAATCTGGTCTTGGAGACGTAGAGAGGAGTGTGGAAATCTGGTCCCGGAGACTTAGAGAGGAGTGGGGAAATCTGGTCCCGGAGACTTAGTGAGGAGTGAGGAAATCTGGTCCCGGAGACTGATAGAGGACTGTGAAAATCTGGTGCCGGAGAATTAGAGAGGAGTATTGGAATCTGGTCCTGGAGACTGAGTGAGGACTGTGGAAATCTGGTCCCGGAGGCTTAGAGAGCAGTGTGGAAATCTGGTCCCGGAGGCGTAGAGAGGAGTGTGGAAATCTAGTCCCGGAGACTTCGAGAGGAGTGTGGAAATCTAGTCCCGGAGACTTCGAGAGGAGTGTGGAAATAAGGTCCCGGAGATGTAGAGAGGAGTGTGGAAATCTGGTCTGGGAGACGTACAGAGCAATGTGGAAATCTGCTCCCGGAGACTTAGAGGGGGTAGAAATCTGGTCCTGGAGACGTAGAGAGGAGTATGGAAATCCTGTCCCGGAGACTTAGAGAGGGGTGTAGAAATCTGTTCCCGGAAACGTAGACAGGAATGTGGAAATCTGGTCCTGGAGACGTAGAGAGCAGTGTGGAAATCTGGTCCCGGAGAAGTAGAGAGCAGTGTGGAAATCTGGTCCCGGAGACATAGAGAGGAGTGTGGGAATCTGGTCCAGGAGACGTAGAGAGCTGTGTGTAAATCAGGTCCCGGAGACGTTGAGAGGAGTGTAGAAATCCAGTCCCGGACACGTAGAGAGGAGTGTGGAGAACCGGTCGCGGAGACGGAGAGAAGTGTGGAAATATGGTCCCGGAGGCATAGAGAGCAGTGTGGACATCAGGTCCCAGAGACTGAGAGAGGTGTGTTGAAACCTGGTTCCCGAGACTTAGAGAGGAGTGTGGAAATCTGGTCCCGGACACTTAGAGAGGAGTGTGGAGAACCAGTCGCGGAGACGGAGAGAAGTGTGGAAATATGGTCCCGGAGGCATAGAGAGCAGTGTGGACATCAGGTCCCGGAGACTGAGAGAGGAGTGTTGAAACCTGGTTCCCGAGACTTAGAGAGGAGTGTGGAAATCTGGTCCCGGAGACTTAGTGAGGAGTGAGGAAATCTGGTCCTGGAGACTTATTGAGGACTGTGAAAATCTGGTCCCACAGTCTTAGAGAGGAGTGAGGAAATCCGGTCCCGGAGAGTTTGAAAGGAGTGTGAAATCCGGTTCCGGACACTTCGAGAGGAGTTAGGAAATCTGGTCCTGGAGACTTGGAAAGGAGAGTGGAAATCTGGTCAAGGACACTTAGAGAAATCTGGTCACGGAGACGTAGATGGGAGTGTGGAAATCTGGTCCCGGAGACTCAGGGAGCAGTGTGGATATCTGGTCCAAAAGACGTAGAGAGGACTTTGGAAATCTGGTCCCGGAGAAATAGAGAGGAGTGTGGAAATCTGGTCCCGCAGGCTTAGAGGGGAGTGTGGAAATCTGGTCACTGAGACATAGAGAGGTGTGTGGAAATCTTGTCCCAGAGATATAGAGAGTAGTGTGGATATCTGGTCTTGGAGATGTAGAGAGGATTGTGGAAATCTGGTCTTGGAGACGTAGAGAGGAGTGTGGAAATCTGGTCCCGGAGACTTAGAGAGGAGTGGGGAAGTCTGGTCCCGGAGTCTTAGTGAGGAGTGAGGAAATCTGGTCCCGGAGACTTATAGAGGACTGTGAAAATCTGGTGCCGGAGAATTAGAGAGGAGTATTGGAATCTGGTCCTGGAGACTGAGTGAGGACTGTGGAAATCTGGTCCCGGAGGCTTAGAGAGCAGTGTGGAAATCTGGTCCCGGAGGCGTAGAGAGGAGTGTGGAAATCTAGTCCCGGAGACTTCGAGAGGAGTGTGGAAATCTAGTCCCGGAGACTTCGAGAGGAGTGTGGAAATAAGGTCCCGGAGATGTAGAGAGGAGTGTGGAAATCTGGTCTGGGAGACGTACAGAGCAATGTGGAAATCTGCTCCCGGAAACTTAGAGGGGGTAGAAATCTGGTCCTGGAGACGTAGAGAGGAGTATGGAAATCCTGTCCCGGAGACTTAGAGAGGGGTGTGGAAATCTGTTCCCGGAAACGTAGACAGGAATGTGGAAATCTGGTCCTGGAGACTGAGGAAGGACTGTGGAAATCAGTCCCGAAGGCTTAGAGAGCAGTGTTGAAATCATGCCCTGGAGTCTTAGAGAGGAGTGTGGAAATCTGGTCAAGGACACTTAGAGAAATCTGGTCACGGAGACGTAGATGGGAGTGTGGAAATCTGTTCCCGGAAACTTCGAGAGGAGTGTGGAAATCAGGTCCCGGAGACTGAGAGAGGTGTGTTGAAATCTGGTTCCCGAGACTTAGAGAGGAGTGTGGGAATCTGGTCCCGGAGACGTAGAGGAGAGTGTGGAAATCTGGTCCCGGAGACTTAGAGAGGTGTGCGGAAATCTGGTCCCGGAGACTTAGAGAGGAGTGCGGAAATCTGGTCCCGGAGACTTAGAGAGGAGTGTGGAAATCTGGTCCCGGAGGCGTAGAGAGGGGTGTGGAAATCTGGTCCAGGAGGCTTACAGAGGGGTGTGGAAATCCTGTCTCGGAGACTTAGAGAGGAGTGCGGAAATATGGCCACGGAGACTTGGGGAGAATTGTGGAGAACCGGTCGCGGAGACTGAGAGTAGTGTGGAAATCCGATCCCGGAGACTTAGAGAGCAGTGGGGAAATCGTGTCCCGGTGATATAGAGAGTAGTGTGGGAATCTGGTCCAGGAGACATATAGAGGAGTGTGGAAATCCTGTCCCGGAGACGTGGAGAGGACTGTGGAAATCTGGTCCAGGAGACGTAGAGAGCAGTGTGGAAATCTGGTCCCGGAGACATAGAGAGGAGTGTGGGAATCTGGTCCAGGAGATGTAGAGAGCTGTGTGTAAATCAGGTCCCGGAGACGTTGAGAGGAGTGTAGAAATCCAGTCCCGGACACGTAGAGAGGAGTGTGGAGAACCGGTCGCGGAGACGGAGAGAAGTGTGGAAATATGGTCCCGGAGGCATAGAGAGCAGTGTGGACATCAGGTCCCGGAGACTGAGAGAGGAGTGTTGAAACCTGGTTCCCGAGACTTAGAGAGGAGTGTGGAAATCTGGTCCCGGAGACTTAGTGAGGAGTGAGGATCTGGTCCCACAGTCTTAGAGAGGAGTGAGGAAATCCGGTCCCGGAGAGTTTGAGAGGAGTGTGAAATCCGGTTCCGGACACTTCGAGAGGAGTTAGGAAATCTGGTCCTGGAGACTTGGAAAGGAGAGTGGAAATCTGGTCAAGGACACTTAGAGAAATCTGGTCACGGAGACGTAGATGGGAGTGTGGAAATCTGGTCCCGGAGACTCAGGGAGCAGTGTGGATATCTGGTCCAAGAGACGTAGAGAGGACTTTGGAAATCTGGTCCCGGAGAAATAGAGAGGAGTGTGGAAATCTGGTCCCGCAGGCTTAGAGGGGAGTGTGGAAATCTGGTCACTGAGACATAGAGAGGTGTGTGGAAATCTTGTCCCAGAGATATAGAGAGTAGTGTGGATATCTGGTCTTGGAGACGTAGAGAGGACTGTTGAAATCTGGTCCTGGAGACTGAGGAAGGACTGTGGAAATCAGTCCCGAAGGCTTAGAGAGCAGTGTTGAAATCATGCCCTGGAGTCTTAGAGAGGAGTGTGGAAATCTGGTCAAGGACACTTAGAGAAATCTGGTCACGGAGACGTAGATGGGAGTGTGGAAATCTGTTCCCGGAAACTTCGAGAGGAGTGTGGAAATCAGGTCCCGGAGACTGAGAGAGGTGTATTGAAATCTGGTTCCCGAGACTTAGAGAGGAGTGTGGGAATCTGGTCCCGGAGACGTAGAGGAGAGTGTGGAAATCTGGTCCCGGAGACGTAGAGGAGAGTGTGGAAATCTGGTCCCGGAGACTTAGAGAGGTGTGCGGAAATCTGGTCCCGGAAACTTCGAGAGGAGTGTGGAAATCTGGTCCCGGAGTCTGAGAGAGGTGTGTTGAAATCTGGTTCCCGAGACTTAGAGAGGAGTGTGGGAATCTGGTCCCGGAGACGTAGAGGAGAGTGTGGAAATCTGGTCCCGGAGACTTAGAGAGGTGTGCGGAAATCTGGTCCCGGAGTCTTAGAGAGGAGTGCGGAAATCTGGTCCCGGAGACTTAGAGAGGAGTGTGGAAATCTGGTCCCGGAGGCGTAGAGAGGGGTGTGGAAATCTGGTCCAGGAGGCTTACAGAGGGGTGTGGAAATCTGTTCCCGGAAACTTCGAGAGGAGTGTGGAAATCCTGTCCCGGAGACGTGGAGAGGACTGTGGAAATCTGGTCCAGGAGACGTAGAGAGGAATGTGGAAATCTGGTCCCGGAGACTTAGAGTGGAGTGAGGAAATCTGATCCCAGAGACTTCGAGAGGAGTGGGGAAATCCTGTCCCGGACACTGAGAGAGGAGTGTGGAAACCCCGTCCCGGACACTTTGAGAGGAGTATGGAAATCTGGGCAAGGACACTTAGAGAAATCTGGTCATGGAGACTTAGAGGGGAGTGTGGAAATCTGGTCCCGGAGACTGAGAGAGATGTGTGGAAATCTGGTCCGGGAGACATACAGAGGAGTGTGGAAATCTGCTCCCGGAGACTTAGAGAGGGTGGAAATCTGGTCCAAGAGACGTAGAGAGGAGTGTGGAAATCCTGTCTCGGAGACTTAGAGAGGAGTGCGGAAATATGGCCACGGAGACTTGGGGAGAATTGTGGAGAACCGGTCGCGGAGACTGAGAGTAGTGTGGAAATCCGATCCCGGAGACTTAGAGAGCAGTGGGGAAATCGTGTCCCGGTGATATAGAGAGTAGTGTGTATATCTGGTCCAGGAGACATATAGAGGAGTGTGGAAATCCTGTCCCGGAGACGTGGAGAGGACTGTGGAAATCTGGTCCAGGAGACGTAGAGAGGAATGTGGAAATCTGGTCCCGGAGACTTAGAGTGGAGTGAGGAAATCTGATCCCAGAGACTTCGAGAGGAGTGGGGAAATCCTGTCCCGGACACTGAGAGAGGAGTGTGGAAACCCCGTCCCGGACACTTTGAGAGGAGTATGGAAATCTGGGGAAGGACACTTAGAGAAATCTGGTCATGGAGACGTAGAGGGGAGTGTGGAAATCTGGTCCCGGAGACTTAGAGAGCAGTGTGGAAATCTGGTCCCGGAGGCGTAGAGCGGAGGGTGGAAATCTAGTCCCGGAGACTTCGAGAGGAGTGTGGAAATCAGGTCCCGGAGACTGAGAGAGATGTGTGGAAATCTGGTCCGGGAGACATACAGAGGAGTGTGGAAATCTCCTACCGGAGACTTAGAGAGGGTGGAAATCTGGTCCAGGAGACGTAGAGAGGAGTGTGGAAGTCCGGTCCCGGACACTTAGAGAGCAGTGTGGAAATCTGGTCCAGGAGATTTGGAAAGGAGAGTGGAAATCTGGTCAAGGACACTTAGAGAAATCTGGTCACGGAGACGTAGATGGGGGTGTGGAAATCTGGTCCCGGAGACTTAGAGAGTAGTGTGGAAATCTGCTCCTGGAGACTTAGAGAGGGTGGATATCTGGTCCTAGAGACGTAGAGAGGAGTGTGGAAATCCTGTCCCAGAGACGTGGAGAGGACTGTGGAAATCTGGTCCAGGAGACGTAGAGAGGAATGTGGAAATCTGGTCCCGGAGACTTAGAGCGGAGTGAGGAAATCTGGTCCCAGAGACTTCGAGAGGAGTGTGGAAATCCTGTCCCGGACACTGAGAGAGAAGTGTGGAAATCCCGTCCCGGACACTTTGAGAGGAGTATGGAAATCTAGGCAAGGACACTTAGAGAAATCTGGTCATGGAGACGTAGAGGGGAGTGTGGAAATCTGGTCCCGGAGACTTAGAGAGCAGTGTGGAAATCTGGTCCCGGAGGCGTAGAGCGGAGTGTGGAAATCTAGTCCCGGAGACTTCGAGAGGAGTGTGGAAATCAGGTCCCGCAGACTGAGAGAGATGTGTGGAAATCAGGTCCCGGAGACTGAGAGAGGTGTGTTGAAATCTGGTTCCCGAGACTTAGAGAGGAGTGTAGAAGTCCGGTCCCGGACACTTAGAGAGCAGTGTGGAAATCTGGTCTCGGAGATTTGGAAAGGAGAGTGGAAATCTGGTCAAGGACACTTAGAGAAATCTGGTCACGCAGACATAGAGGAGAGTGCGGAAATCTGGTCCCGGAGACTTAGTGAGGAGTGTGGAAATCTGGTCCTGGAGACTTAGAGAGGAGTGTGGAAATCTGGTCACGCAGACGTAGATGGGAGTGTGAAAATCTGGTCCCGGAGACTTAGAGAGGTTGGATATCTGGTCCTAGAGACGTAGAGAGGAGTGTGGAAATCCTGTCCCGGAGACGTGGAGAGGACTGTGGAAATCTGGTCCAGGAGACGTAGAGAGGAATGTGGAAATCTGGTCCCGGAGACTTAGAGCGGAGTGAGGAAATCTGGTCCCAGAGTCTTCGAGAGGAGTGTGGAAATCCTGTCCCGGACACTGAGAGAGATGTGTGGAAATCTGGTCCGGGAGACATACAGAGGAGTGTGGAAATCTCCTACCGGAGACTTAGAGAGGGTGGAAATCTGGTCCAGGAGACGTAGAGAGGAGTGTGGAAGTCCGGTCCCGGACACTTAGAGAGCAGTGTGGAAATCTGGTCCAGGAGATTTGGAAAGGAGAGTGGAAATCTGGTCAAGGACACTTAGAGAAATCTGGTCACGGAGACGTAGATGGGGGTGTGGAAATCTGGTCCCGGAGACTTAGAGAGTAGTGTGGAAATCTGCTCCTGGAGACTTAGAGAGGGTGGATATCTGGTCCTAGAGACGTAGAGAGGAGTGTGGAAATCCTGTCCCAGAGACGTGGAGAGGACTGTGGAAATCTGGTCCAGGAGACGTAGAGAGGAATGTGGAAATCTGGTCCCGGAGACTTAGAGCGGAGTGAGGAAATCTGGTCCCAGAGACTTCGAGAGGAGTGTGGAAATCCTGTCCCGGACACTGAGAGAGAAGTGTGGAAATCCCGTCCCGGACACTTTGAGAGGAGTATGGAAATCTAGGCAAGGACACTTAGAGAAATCTGGTCATGGAGACGTAGAGGGGAGTGTGGAAATCTGGTCCCGGAGACTTAGAGAGCAGTGTGGAAATCTGGTCCCGGAGGCGTAGAGCGGAGTGTGGAAATCTAGTCCCGGAGACTTCGAGAGGAGTGTGGAAATCAGGTCCCGCAGACTGAGAGAGATGTGTGGAAATCAGGTCCCGGAGACTGAGAGAGGTGTGTTGAAATCTGGTTCCCGAGACTTAGAGAGGAGTGTAGAAGTCCGGTCCCGGACACTTAGAGAGCAGTGTGGAAATCTGGTCTCGGAGATTTGGAAAGGAGAGTGGAAATCTGGTCAAGGACACTTAGAGAAATCTGGTCACGCAGACATAGAGGAGAGTGCGGAAATCTGGTCCCGGAGACTTAGTGAGGAGTGTGGAAATCTGGTCCTGGAGACTTAGAGAGGAGTGTGGAAATCTGGTCACGCAGACGTAGATGGGAGTGTGAAAATCTGGTCCCGGAGACTTAGAGAGGTTGGATATCTGGTCCTAGAGACGTAGAGAGGAGTGTGGAAATCCTGTCCCGGAGACGTGGAGAGGACTGTGGAAATCTGGTCCAGGAGACGTAGAGAGGAATGTGGAAATCTGGTCCCGGAGACTTAGAGCGGAGTGAGGAAATCTGGTCCCAGAGTCTTCGAGAGGAGTGTGGAAATCCTGTCCCGGACACTGAGAGAGGAGTGTGGAAATCCCGTCCCGGACACTTTGAGAGGAGTATGGAAATCTGGTCTCGGAGATTTGGAAAGGAGAGTGGAAATCTGGTCAAGGACACTTAGAGAAATCTGGTCACGCAGACGTAGAGGAGAGTGCGGAAATCTGGTCCCGGAGACTTAGTGAGGAGTGAGGAAATCCAGTCCCGGAGAGTTTGAGAGGAGTGTGAAATCCGGTTCCGGACACTTGGAGAGCAGTGTGGAAAGCTGGTCCCGGAGATTTGGAAAGGAGAGTGGAAATCTGGTCAAGGACACTTAGAGAAATCTGGTCACGGAGACGTAGATGGGAGTGTGGAAATCTGGTCCCGGAGACTTAGAGAGCAGTGTGGATATCTGGTCCAGGAGATGTAGAGAGGAGTGTGGAAATCTGGTCACAGAGACTTAGAGAGGAGTGTTTAAATCCGGTCCTGGAGACTGAGTGAGGACTGTGGAAATCAGTCCTGAAGGCTTAGAGAGCAGTGTTGAAATCACGTCCTGGAGTCTTAGAGAGGAGTGTGGAAATCTGGTCCCGGAGGCTTAGAGAGCAGTGTGTAAATCTGGTCCAGGAGTCATAGACAGGAGAGTGGAAATCTGGTCTGGGAGACAAACAGAGGGTGGATATCTGGTCCTAGAGACGTAGAGAGGAGTGTGGAAATCCTGTCCCGGAGACGTGGAGAGGAGTGTGGAAATCTGGTCCAGGAGACTTAGAGAGGAATGTGGAAATCTGGTCCCGGAGACTTAGAGCGGAGTGTGGAAATCTGGTCCTGGAGACTTAGTGAGGAGTGTGGAAATCTGGTCCAAGAGACTGAGCGAGGACTGTGGAAATCAGTCCCGAAGGCTTAGAGAGCAGTGTTGAAATCAGGTCCTGGAGTCTTAGTGAGGAGTGTGGAAATCTGGTCCCGGAGGCATAGAGAGCAGTGTGTAAATCTGGTCCAGGAGTCATAGACAGGAGTGTGGAAATCTGGTCTGGGAGACAAACAGAGGGTGGAAATCTGGTCCAGGAGACGTAGAGAGGAATGTGGAAATCTGGTCCCGGAGACTTAGAGCGGAGTGTGGAAATCTGGTCCCGGAGACTTAGTGAGGAGTGTGGAAATCTGGTCCAAGAGACTTAGAGAAGAGTGTTGAAATCTGGTCCTGGAGACTGAGCGAGGACTGTGGAAATCAGTCCCGAAGGCTTAGAGAGCAGTGTTGAAATCAGGTCCTGGAGTCTTAGTGAGGAGAGTGGAAATCTGGTCCCGGAGGCATAGAGAGCAGTGTGGAAATCTGGTCCCGGAGGCTTACAGAGGGGTGTGGATATCTGTTCCCGGAAACTTCGAGAGGAGTGTGGAAATCAGGTCCCGGAGACTGAGAGAGGTGTGTTGAAATCTGGTTCCCGAGACTTATAGAGGAGTGTGGAAATCCGGTCCCGGACACTTAGAGAGCAGTGTGGAAATCTGGTCCCGGACACTTGGAAAGGATAGTGGAAATCTGGTCAAGGACACTTTGAGAAATATGGTCCCACAGAAATAGAGGGGAGTGTGGAAATCTGGTCCCGGAGACTTAGAGAGGAGTGTGGAAATCTGGTCCCGGAGGCATAGACAGCAGTGTGGAAATCTGCTCCCGGAGGCTGAGAGAGCGGTGTGGAAATCCGGTCCCGGACACTTAGAGAGGAGTGTGGAAATCTGGTCCCGGAGACTTAGAGAGGAATGTGGAAATCTGGTCCCGGAGACTTAGAGCGGAGTGTGGAAATCTGGTCCTGGAGACTTAGTGAGGAGTGTGGAAATCTGGTCCAAGAGACTGAGCGAGGACTGTGGAAATCAGTCCCGAAGGCTTAGAGAGCAGTGTTGAAATCAGGTCCTGGAGTCTTAGTGAGGAGTGTGGAAATCTGGTCCCGGAGGCATAGAGAGCAGTGTGTAAATCTGGTCCAGGAGTCATAGACAGGAGTGTGGAAATCTGGTCTGGGAGACAAACAGAGGGTGGAAATCTGGTCCAGGAGACGTAGAGAGGAATGTGGAAATCTGGTCCCGGAGACTTAGTGAGGAGTGTGGAAATCTGGTCCAAGAGACTTAGAGAAGAGTGTTGAAATCTGGTCCTGGAGACTGAGCGAGGACTGTGGAAATCAGTCCCGAAGGCTTAGAGAGCAGTGTTGAAATCAGGTCCTGGAGTCTTAGTGAGGAGAGTGGAAATCCGGTCCTGGAGGCATAGAGAGCAGTGTGGAAATCTGGTCCCGGAGGCTTACAGAGGGGTGTGGAAATCTGTTCCCGGAAACTTCGAGAGGAGTGTGGAAATCAGGTCCCGGAGACTGAGAGAGGTGTGTTGAAATCTGGTTCCCGAGACTTATAGAGGAGTGTGGAAATCCGGTCCCGGACACTTAGAGAGCAGTGTGGAAATCTGGTCCCGGACACTTGGAAAGGATAGTGGAAATCTGGTCAAGGACACTTTGAGAAATATGGTCCCACAGAAATAGAGGGGAGTGTGGAAATCTGGTCCCGGAGACTTAGAGAGGAGTGTGGAAATCTGGTCCCGGAGGCATAGACAGCAGTGTGGAAATCTGCTCCCGGAGGCTGAGAGAGCGGTGTGGAAATCCGGTCCCGGACACTTAGAGAGGAGTGTGGAAATCTGGTCCCGGAGACTTGGAAAGGCGAGTGGAAATCTCGTCAAGGACACTTAGAGAAATCTGGTCACGCAGACGTAGAGGGGAGTGTGGAAATCTGGTCCCGGAGACTTAGTGAGGAATGAGGAAATCTGGTCCCGGAGACAGAGAGGAGTGTGGAAATCTGGTCCCGGAGACTTAGGGAGCAGTGTGGATATCTGGTCCAGGAGACGTAGAGAGGAGCGTGGAAATCCTGTCCCGGAGACGTAGAGAGGAATGTGATATCTGGTCCCGGAGACTTAGAGTGAAGTGAGGAAATCTGGTCCCAGAGACTTCGAGAGGAGTGTGGAAATCCTGTCCCGGACACTGAGAGAGGAGTGTGGAAATCGCGTCCCGGACACTTTGAGAGGAGTATGGAAATCTGGGCAAGGACACTTAGAGAAATCTGGTCATGGAGACGTAGAGGGGAGTGTGGAAATCTGGTCCCGGAGACTTAGAGAGCAGTGTGGAAATCTGGTCCCGGAGGCATAGAGAGGAGTGTGGAAATCTCGTCCCGGAGACTTCGAGAGGAGTGTGGAAATCAGGTCCCGGAGACTGAGAGAGATGTGTGGAAATCTGGTCCAGGAGACATACAGAGGAGTGTGGAAATCTGCTCCCGGAGACTTAGAGAGGAGTGGGGAAATCGTGTCCCGGTGATATAGAGAGTAGTGTGTATATCTGGTCCCGGAGACATATAGAGGAGTGTGGAAATCTGGTCCCGGAGACTTAGAGAGCAGTGTGGAAATCTGGTCCCGGAGGCTTACAGAGGGGTGTGGAAATCTGCTCCCGGAAACTTCGAGAGGAGTGTGGAAATCAGGTCCCGGAGACTGAGAGAGGTGTGTTGAAATCTGGTTCCCGAGACTTAGAGAGGAGTGTGGAAGTCCGGTCCCGGACACTTAGAGAGCAGTGTGGAAATCTGGTCCAGGAGATTTGGAAAGGAGAGTGGAAATCTGGTCAAGGACACTTAGAGAAATCTGGTCACGGAGACGTAGATGGGGGTGTGGAAATCTGGTCCTAGAGACGTAGAGAGGAGTGTGGAAATCCTGTCCCGGAGACGTGGAGAGGACTGTGGAAATCAGGTTCCGGAGACTGAGAGAGGTGTGTGGAAATCTGGTCCAGGAGACGTAGAGAGGAGTGTGGAAATCTGGTCCGGGAGACATAAAGAGGAGTGTGGAAATCTGCTCCCGGAGACTTAGAGAGCAGTGTGGAAATCTGGTCCCAGAGGCGTAGAGCGGAGGGTGGAAATCTGCTCCCGGAGACTTAGAGAGGGTGGAAATCTGGTCCAGGAGACGTACAGAGGAGTGTGGAAATCCGGTGCCGGACAATTAGAGAGAGGTATGGAAATCTGGGCAAGGACACTTAGAGAAATCTGGTCATGGAGACGTAGAGGGGAGTGTGGAAATCTGGTCCCGGAGACTTAGAGAGCAGTGTGGAAATCTGGTCCCAGAGGCGTAGAGCGGAGGGTGGAAATCTGCTCCCGGAGACTTAGAGAGGGTGGAAATCTGGTCCAGGAGACGTACAGAGGAGTGTGGAAATCCTGTCCCGGAGACTTAGGGAGGAGTGCGGAAATATGGCCACGGAGACTTGGGGAGAATTGTGGAGAACCGGTCGCGGAGACTGAGAGTAGTGTGGAAATCCGGTCCCGGAGACTTAGAGAGGGTGGAAATCTGGTCCAGGAGACGTACAGAGGAGTGTGGAAATCCTGTCCCGGAGACTTAGAGAGGAGTGCGGAAATATGGCCACGGAGACTTGGGGAGAATTGTGGAGAACCGGTCGCGGAGACTGAGAGTAGTGTGGAAATCCGGTCCCGGAGACTTAGAGAGGAGTGGGGAAATCGTGTCCCGGTGATATAGAGAGTAGTGTGTATATCTGGTCCCGGAGACATATAGAGGAGTGTGGAAATCTGGTCCCGGAGACTTAGAGAGCAGTGTGGAAATCTGGTCCCAGAGGCTTACAGAGGGGTGTGGAAATCTGTTCCCGGAAACTTAGAGAGGAGAGTGGAAATCTGGTCCCGGAGACTTAGAGAGGAGTGCGGAAATATGGCCAAGGAGACTTGGGGAGAATTGTGGAGAACCGGTCGCGGAGACTGAGAGTAGTGTGGAAATCCGGTCCCGGAGACTTAGAGAGGGTGGAAATCTGGTCCAGGAGACGTACAGAGGAGTGTGGAAATCCTGTCCCGGAGACTTAGAGAGGAGTGCGGAAATATGGCCACGGAGACTTGGGGAGAATTGTGGAGAACCGGTCGCGGAGACTGAGAGTAGTGTGGAAATCCGGTCCCGGAGACTTAGAGAGGAGTGGGGAAATCGTGTCCCGGTGATATAGAGAGTAGTGTGTATATCTGGTCCCGGAGACATATAGAGGAGTGTGGAAATCTGGTCCCGGAGACTTAGAGAGCAGTGTGGAAATCTGGTCCCAGAGGCTTACAGAGGGGTGTGGAAATCTGTTCCCGGAAACTTCGAGAGGAGTGTGGAAATCAGGTCCCGGAGACTCAGAGAGGTGTGTGGACATCTGGTTCCCGAGACTTAGAGAGGAGTGTGGAAGTCCGGTCCCGGACACTTAGAGAGCAGTGTGGAAATCTGGTCCAGGAGATTTGGAAAGGAGAGTGGAAATCTGGTCAAGGACACTTAGAGAAATCTGGTCACGGAGACGTAGATGGGAGTGTGGAAATCTGCTCCTGGAGACTTAGAGAGGGTGGATATCTGGTCCTAGAGACGTAGAGAGGAGTGTGGAAATCCTGTCCCGGAGACGTGGAGAGGACTGTGGAAATCAGGTTCCGGAGACTGAGAGAGGTGTGTGGAAATCTGGTCCAGGAGACGTAGAGAGGAGTGTGGAAATCTGGTCCGGGAGACATAAAGAGGAGTGTGGAAATCTGCTCCCGGAGACTTAGAGAGGAGAGTGGAAATCTGGTCCCAGAGGCTTACAGAGGGGTGTGGAAATCTGTTCCCGGAAACTTCGAGAGGAGTGTGGAAATCAGGTCCCGGAGACTGAGAGAGGTGTGTGGAAGTCCGGACCCGGACACTTAGAGAGGAGTGTGGAAATCTGGTCCCGGAGGCGTAGAGAGGGGTGTGGAAATCTGTTCCCGGAAACTTCAAGAGGAGTGTGGAAATCAGGTCCCGGAGACTGAGAAAGATGTGTTGAAATCTGGTTCCCGAGACTTAGAGAGGAGTGTGGAAGTCCGGTCCCGGATACTTAGAGAGCAGTGTGGAAATCTGGTCTCGGAGATTTGGAAAGGAGAGTGGAAATCTGGTCAAGGACACTTAGAGAAATCTGGTCACGCAGACATAGAGGAGAGTGCGGAAATCTGGTCCCGGAGACTTAGTGAGGAGTGTGGAAATCTGGTCCTGGAGACTTATTGAGGACTGTGAAAATCTGTTCCCAGAGTCTTAGAGAGGAGTGAGGAAATCCGGTCCCAGAGATTTTGAGAGGAGTGTGGAAATCCGGTCCCGGTGATATAGAGAGTAGTGTGTATATCAGGTCCCGGAGACATATAGAGAAGTGTGGAAATCTGGTCCCGGAGACTTAGAGAGCAGTGTGGAAATCTGGCCCCGGAGGCTTACAGAGCGGTGTGGAAATCTGTTCCCGGAAACTTCGAGAGGAGTGTGGAAATCAGGTCCCGGAGACTGAGAGAGGTGTGTTGAAATCTGGTTCCCGAGACTTATAGAGGAGTGTGGAAATCCTGTCCCGGAGACGTGGAGAGGACTGTGGAAATCTGGTCCAGGAGACGTAGAGAGGAATGTGGAAATCTGGTCCCGGAGACTTAGAGCGGAGTGAGGAAATCTGATCCCAGAGACTTCGAGAGGAGTGTGGAAATCCTGTCCCGGACACTGAGAGAGGAGTGTGGAAATCCCGTCCCGGACACATTGAGAGGAGTATGGAAATCTGGGCAAGGACACTTAGAGAAATCTGGTCATGGAGACGTAGAGGGGAGTGTGGAAATCTGGTCCCGGAGACTTAGAGAGCAGTGTGGAAATCTGGTCCCAGAGGCGTAGAGCGGAGGGTGGAAATCTGCTCCCGGAGACTTAGAGAGGGTGGAAATCTGGTCCAGGAGACGTACAGAGGAGTGTGGAAATCCTGTCCCGGAGACTTAGGGAGGAGTGCGGAAATATGGCCACGGAGACTTGGGGAGAATTGTGGAGAACCGGTCGCGGAGACTGAGAGTAGTGTGGAAATCCGGTCCCGGAGACTTAGAGAGGGTGGAAATCTGGTCCAGGAGACGTACAGAGGAGTGTGGAAATCCTGTCCCGGAGACTTAGAGAGGAGTGCGGAAATATGGCCACGGAGACTTGGGGAGAATTGTGGAGAACCGGTCGCGGAGACTGAGAGTAGTGTGGAAATCCGGTCCCGGAGACTTAGAGAGGAGTGGGGAAATCGTGTCCCGGTGATATAGAGAGTAGTGTGTATATCTGGTCCCGGAGACATATAGAGGAGTGTGGAAATCTGGTCCCGGAGACTTAGAGAGCAGTGTGGAAATCTGGTCCCAGAGGCTTACAGAGGGGTGTGGAAATCTGTTCCCGGAAACTTAGAGAGGAGAGTGGAAATCTGGTCCCGGAGACTTAGAGAGGAGTGCGGAAATATGGCCAAGGAGACTTGGGGAGAATTGTGGAGAACCGGTCGCGGAGACTGAGAGTAGTGTGGAAATCCGGTCCCGGAGACTTAGAGAGGGTGGAAATCTGGTCCAGGAGACGTACAGAGGAGTGTGGAAATCCTGTCCCGGAGACTTAGAGAGGAGTGCGGAAATATGGCCACGGAGACTTGGGGAGAATTGTGGAGAACCGGTCGCGGAGACTGAGAGTAGTGTGGAAATCCGGTCCCGGAGACTTAGAGAGGAGTGGGGAAATCGTGTCCCGGTGATATAGAGAGTAGTGTGTATATCTGGTCCCGGAGACATATAGAGGAGTGTGGAAATCTGGTCCCGGAGACTTAGAGAGCAGTGTGGAAATCTGGTCCCAGAGGCTTACAGAGGGGTGTGGAAATCTGTTCCCGGAAACTTCGAGAGAGTGTGGAAATCAGGTCCCGGAGACTCAGAGAGGTGTGTGGACATCTGGTTCCCGAGACTTAGAGAGGAGTGTGGAAGTCCGGTCCCGGACACTTAGAGAGCAGTGTGGAAATCTGGTCAGGAGATTTGGAAAGGAGAGTGGAAATCTGGTCAAGGACACTTAGAGAAATCTGGTCACGGAGACGTAGATGGGAGTGTGGAAATCTGGTCCCGGAGACTTATAGAGGACTGTGAAAATCTGCTCCTGGAGAATTAGAGAGGAGTGTGGAAATCTGGTCCCAGAGAGAGGAGTGTGGAAATCTGGTCCCGGAGACTTAGAGCGGAGTGAGGAAATCTGGTCCCAGAGACTTCGAGAGGAGTGTGGAAATCCTGTCCCGGACACTGAGAGAGAAGTGTGGAAATCCCGTCCCGGACACTTTGAGAGGAGTATGGAAATCTAGGCAAGGACACTTAGAGAAATCTGGTCATGGAGACGTAGAGGGGAGTGTGGAAATCTGGTCCCGGAGACTTAGAGAGCAGTGTGGAAATCTGGTCCCGGAGGCGTAGAGCGGAGTGTGGAAATCTAGTCCCGGAGACTTCGAGAGGAGTGTGGAAATCAGGTCCCGCAGACTGAGAGAGATGTGTGGAAATCAGGTCCCGGAGACTGAGAGAGGTGTGTTGAAATCTGGTTCCCGAGACTTAGAGAGGAGTGTAGAAGTCCGGTCCCGGACACTTAGAGAGCAGTGTGGAAATCTGGTCTCGGAGATTTGGAAAGGAGAGTGGAAATCTGGTCAAGGACACTTAGAGAAATCTGGTCACGCAGACATAGAGGAGAGTGCGGAAATCTGGTCCCGGAGACTTAGTGAGGAGTGTGGAAATCTGGTCCTGGAGACTTAGAGAGGAGTGTGGAAATCTGGTCACGCAGACGTAGATGGGAGTGTGAAAATCTGGTCCCGGAGACTTAGAGAGGTTGGATATCTGGTCCTAGAGACGTAGAGAGGAGTGTGGAAATCCTGTCCCGGAGACGTGGAGAGGACTGTGGAAATCTGGTCCAGGAGACGTAGAGAGGAATGTGGAAATCTGGTCCCGGAGACTTAGAGCGGAGTGAGGAAATCTGGTCCCAGAGTCTTCGAGAGGAGTGTGGAAATCCTGTCCCGGACACTGAGAGAGGAGTGTGGAAATCCCGTCCCGGACACTTTGAGAGGAGTATGGAAATCTGGTCTCGGAGATTTGGAAAGGAGAGTGGAAATCTGGTCAAGGACACTTAGAGAAATCTGGTCACGCAGACGTAGAGGAGAGTGCGGAAATCTGGTCCCGGAGACTTAGTGAGGAGTGAGGAAATCCAGTCCCGGAGAGTTTGAGAGGAGTGTGAAATCCGGTTCCGGACACTTGGAGAGCAGTGTGGAAAGCTGGTCCCGGAGATTTGGAAAGGAGAGTGGAAATCTGGTCAAGGACACTTAGAGAAATCTGGTCACGGAGACGTAGATGGGAGTGTGGAAATCTGGTCCCGGAGACTTAGAGAGCAGTGTGGATATCTGGTCCAGGAGATGTAGAGAGGAGTGTGGAAATCTGGTCACAGAGACTTAGAGAGGAGTGTTTAAATCCGGTCCTGGAGACTGAGTGAGGACTGTGGAAATCAGTCCTGAAGGCTTAGAGAGCAGTGTTGAAATCACGTCCTGGAGTCTTAGAGAGGAGTGTGGAAATCTGGTCCCGGAGGCTTAGAGAGCAGTGTGTAAATCTGGTCCAGGAGTCATAGACAGGAGAGTGGAAATCTGGTCTGGGAGACAAACAGAGGGTGGATATCTGGTCCTAGAGACGTAGAGAGGAGTGTGGAAATCCTGTCCCGGAGACGTGGAGAGGAGTGTGGAAATCTGGTCCAGGAGACTTAGAGAGGAATGTGGAAATCTGGTCCCGGAGACTTAGAGCGGAGTGTGGAAATCTGGTCCTGGAGACTTAGTGAGGAGTGTGGAAATCTGGTCCAAGAGACTGAGCGAGGACTGTGGAAATCAGTCCCGAAGGCTTAGAGAGCAGTGTTGAAATCAGGTCCTGGAGTCTTAGTGAGGAGTGTGGAAATCTGGTCCCGGAGGCATAGAGAGCAGTGTGTAAATCTGGTCCAGGAGTCATAGACAGGAGTGTGGAAATCTGGTCTGGGAGACAAACAGAGGGTGGAAATCTGGTCCAGGAGACGTAGAGAGGAATGTGGAAATCTGGTCCCGGAGACTTAGAGCGGAGTGTGGAAATCTGGTCCCGGAGACTTAGTGAGGAGTGTGGAAATCTGGTCCAAGAGACTTAGAGAAGAGTGTTGAAATCTGGTCCTGGAGACTGAGCGAGGACTGTGGAAATCAGTCCCGAAGGCTTAGAGAGCAGTGTTGAAATCAGGTCCTGGAGTCTTAGTGAGGAGAGTGGAAATCTGGTCCCGGAGGCATAGAGAGCAGTGTGGAAATCTGGTCCCGGAGGCTTACAGAGGGGTGTGGAAATCTGTTCCCGGAAACTTCGAGAGGAGTGTGGAAATCTGGTCCCGGACACTTGGAAAGGATAGTGGAAATCTGGTCAAGGACACTTTGAGAAATATGGTCCCACAGAAATAGAGGGGAGTGTGGAAATCTGGTCCCGGAGACTTAGAGAGGAGTGTGGAAATCTGGTCCCGGAGGCATAGACAGCAGTGTGGAAATCTGCTCCCGGAGGCTGAGAGAGCGGTGTGGAAATCCGGTCCCGGACACTTAGAGAGGAGTGTGGAAATCTGGTCCCGGAGACTTAGAGAGGAATGTGGAAATCTGGTCCCGGAGACTTAGAGCGGAGTGTGGAAATCTGGTCCTGGAGACTTAGTGAGGAGTGTGGAAATCTGGTCCAAGAGACTGAGCGAGGACTGTGGAAATCAGTCCCGAAGGCTTAGAGAGCAGTGTTGAAATCAGGTCCTGGAGTCTTAGTGAGGAGTGTGGAAATCTGGTCCCGGAGGCATAGAGAGCAGTGTGTAAATCTGGTCCAGGAGTCATAGACAGGAGTGTGGAAATCTGGTCTGGGAGACAAACAGAGGGTGGAAATCTGGTCCAGGAGACGTAGAGAGGAATGTGGAAATCTGGTCCCGGAGACTTAGTGAGGAGTGTGGAAATCTGGTCCAAGAGACTTAG
This sequence comes from Hypanus sabinus, assembly GCF_030144855.1. Taxonomy (NCBI): domain Eukaryota; kingdom Metazoa; phylum Chordata; class Chondrichthyes; order Myliobatiformes; family Dasyatidae; genus Hypanus; species Hypanus sabinus. The sequence goes on along the minus strand of NC_082712.1, from coordinate 87,319,998 downwards.
AGAAGAGTGTTGAAATCTGGTCCTGGAGACTGAGCGAGGACTGTGGAAATCAGTCCCGAAGGCTTAGAGAGCAGTGTTGAAATCAGGTCCTGGAGTCTTAGTGAGGAGAGTGGAAATCCGGTCCTGGAGGCATAGAGAGCAGTGTGGAAATCTGGTCCCGGAGGCTTACAGAGGGGTGTGGAAATCTGTTCCCGGAAACTTCGAGAGGAGTGTGGAAATCAGGTCCCGGAGACTGAGAGAGGTGTGTTGAAATCTGGTTCCCGAGACTTATAGAGGAGTGTGGAAATCCGGTCCCGGACACTTAGAGAGCAGTGTGGAAATCTGGTCCCGGACACTTGGAAAGGATAGTGGAAATCTGGTCAAGGACACTTTGAGAAATATGGTCCCACAGAAATAGAGGGGAGTGTGGAAATCTGGTCCCGGAGACTTAGAGAGGAGTGTGGAAATCTGGTCCCGGAGGCATAGACAGCAGTGTGGAAATCTGCTCCCGGAGGCTGAGAGAGCGGTGTGGAAATCCGGTCCCGGACACTTAGAGAGGAGTGTGGAAATCTGGTCCCGGAGACTTGGAAAGGCGAGTGGAAATCTCGTCAAGGACACTTAGAGAAATCTGGTCACGCAGACGTAGAGGGGAGTGTGGAAATCTGGTCCCGGAGACTTAGTGAGGAATGAGGAAATCTGGTCCCGGAGACAGAGAGGAGTGTGGAAATCTGGTCCCGGAGACTTAGGGAGCAGTGTGGATATCTGGTCCAGGAGACGTAGAGAGGAGCGTGGAAATCCTGTCCCGGAGACGTAGAGAGGAATGTGATATCTGGTCCCGGAGACTTAGAGTGAAGTGAGGAAATCTGGTCCCAGAGACTTCGAGAGGAGTGTGGAAATCCTGTCCCGGACACTGAGAGAGGAGTGTGGAAGTCGCGTCCCGGACACTTTGAGAGGAGTATGGAAATCTGGGCAAGGACACTTAGAGAAATCTGGTCATGGAGACGTAGAGGGGAGTGTGGAAATCTGGTCCCGGAGACTTAGAGAGCAGTGTGGAAATCTGGTCCCGGAGGCATAGAGAGGAGTGTGGAAATCTCGTCCCGGAGACTTCGAGAGGAGTGTGGAAATCAGGTCCCGGAGACTGAGAGAGATGTGTGGAAATCTGGTCCAGGAGACATACAGAGGAGTGTGGAAATCTGCTCCCGGAGACTTAGAGAGGAGTGGGGAAATCGTGTCCCGGTGATATAGAGAGTAGTGTGTATATCTGGTCCCGGAGACATATAGAGGAGTGTGGAAATCTGGTCCCGGAGACTTAGAGAGCAGTGTGGAAATCTGGTCCCGGAGGCTTACAGAGGGGTGTGGAAATCTGCTCCCGGAAACTTCGAGAGGAGTGTGGAAATCAGGTCCCGGAGACTGAGAGAGGTGTGTTGAAATCTGGTTCCCGAGACTTAGAGAGGAGTGTGGAAGTCCGGTCCCGGACACTTAGAGAGCAGTGTGGAAATCTGGTCCAGGAGATTTGGAAAGGAGAGTGGAAATCTGGTCAAGGACACTTAGAGAAATCTGGTCACGGAGACGTAGATGGGGGTGTGGAAATCTGGTCCTAGAGACGTAGAGAGGAGTGTGGAAATCCTGTCCCGGAGACGTGGAGAGGACTGTGGAAATCAGGTTCCGGAGACTGAGAGAGGTGTGTGGAAATCTGGTCCAGGAGACGTAGAGAGGAGTGTGGAAATCTGGTCCGGGAGACATAAAGAGGAGTGTGGAAATCTGCTCCCGGAGACTTAGAGAGGAGAGTGGAAATCTGGTCCCGGAGACTTAGAGAGGAGTGCGGAACTCTGGTCCAGGAGGCATAGAGAGCAGTGTGGAAATCTGGTCCCGGAGGCTTAGAGAGGGGTGTGGACATCTGGTCCCGGAGACTTCAAGAGAAGCGTGGACATCAGGTCCCGGAGACTGAGAGAGGTGTGCTGAATCCTGGTTCCCGAGACTTAGAGAGGAGTGTGGAAATCCGGTCCAGGAGACGTAGGGAGGAGTGTGGAAATCTGTTCCGGGAGACGTAGCGAGCTGTGTGTAAATCTGGTCCTGGAGATGTAGAGAGGAGTGTAGAAATCCAGTCCCGGACACGTTGAGAGGAGTGTGGAGGTCAGGTCCAGGAGACGTCGAGAGTAGTGTGGAGAACCGGTCGCGGAGACTGAGAGAGGAGTGTGGAAATCTGGTCCCAGAGACTTAGAGAGGACTGTGGAAATCAGTCCCGAAGGCTTAGAGAGCAGTGTTGAAATCAGGTCCTGGAGTCGTAGAGAGGAGAGTCGAAATCTGGTCCCGGAGGCATAGAGAGCAGTGTGGAAATCTGGTCCCGGAGGCTTAGAGAGGGGTGTGGACATCTGGTCCCGGAGACTTCAAGAGAAGCGTGGACATCAGGTCCCGGAGACTGAGAGAGGTGTGCTGAATCCTGGTTCCCGAGACTTAGAGAGGAGTGTGGAAATCCGGTCCCGGACACTTAGAGAGGAGTGTGGAAATCTGGTCCCGGAGACTTAGTGAGGAGTGAGGAAATCTGGTCCCGGACACTTATTGAGGACTGTGAAAATCTGGTCCCAGAGTCTTAGAGGGGAGTGAGGAAATCCGGTCCCGGAGAGTTTGAGAGGAGTGTGAAATCCGGTTCCGGACACTTCGAGAGGAGTGTGGAAATCAGGTCCCGGAGACTGAGAGAGGTGTGTGGAAATCTGGTCCAGGAGACATAGAGAGGAGTGTGGAAATCTGTTCCGGGAGACTTCGAGAGGAGTGTGGAAATCTGGTCCTGGAGACTTAGAGAGGAGAGAGGAAATCTGGTCACGGAGACTTAGAGAGGAGTGCGGAAATATGGTCACGGAGACTTGGAGAGTAGTGCGGAAATAGGGTCCGGCAGACTTGGAGAGGAGTGTGGATATCTTGTCCCGGAGACTTAGAGAGGAGTGTGGAAATCTGGTCCCAGAGACTTAGAGAGGACTGTGGAAATCAGTCCCGAAGGCTTAGAGAGCAGTGTTGAAATCAGGTCCTGGAGTCGTAGAGAGGAGAGTCGAAATCTGGTCCCGGAGGCATAGAGAGCAGTGTGGAAATCTGGTCCCGGAGGCTTAGAGAGGGGTGTGGACATCTGGTCCCGGAGACTTCAAGAGAAGCGTGGACATCAGGTCCCGGAGACTGAGAGAGGTGTGCTGAATCCTGGTTCCCGAGACTTAGAGAGGAGTGTGGAAATCCGGTCCCGGACACTTAGAGAGGAGTGTGGAAATCTGGTCCCGGAGACTTAGTGAGGAGTGAGGAAATCTGGTCCCGGACACTTATTGAGGACTGTGAAAATCTGGTCCCAGAGTCTTAGAGGGGAGTGAGGAAATCCGGTCCCGGAGAGTTTGAGAGGAGTGTGAAATCCGGTTCCGGACACTTCGAGAGGAGTGTGGAAATCAGGTCCCGGAGACTGAGAGAGGTGTGTGGAAATATGGTCCAGGAGACGTAGAGAGGAGTGTGGAAATCTGTTCCGGGAGACTGAGAGAGGAGTGTGGAAATCTGGTCCTGGAGACTTAGAGAGGAGAGAGGAAATCTGGTCACGGAGACTTAGAGAGGAGTGCGGAAACATGGTCACGGAGACTTGGAGAGTAGTGCGGAAATAGGGTCCGGCAGACTTGGAGAGGAGTGTGGATATCTTGTCCCGGAGACTTAGAGAGGAGTGTGGAAATCTGTTCCTGGAGGCTTAGTGATGAGTGAGGAAATCTGGTCCTGGAGACGTAGAGAGGAGTGTGGAAATCCGGTCCAGGAGACGTAGGGAGGAGTGTGGAAATCTGTTCCGGGAGACGTAGCGAGCTGTGTGTAAATCTGGTCCTGGAGATGTAGAGAGGAGTGTAGAAATCCAGTCCCGGACACGTTGAGAGGAGTGTGGAGGTCAGGTCCAGGAGACGTCGAGAGTAGTGTGGAGAACCGGTCGCGGAGACTGAGAGAGGAGTGTGGAAATCTGGTCCCAGAGACTTAGAGAGGACTGTGGAAATCAGTCCCGAAGGCTTAGAGAGCAGTGTTGAAATCAGGTCCTGGAGTCGTAGAGAGGAGAGTCGAAATCTGGTCCCGGAGGCATAGAGAGCAGTGTGGAAATCTGGTCCCGGAGGCTTAGAGAGGGGTGTGGACATCTGGTCCCGGAGACTTCAAGAGAAGCGTGGACATCAGGTCCCGGAGACTGAGAGAGGTGTGCTGAATCCTGGTTCCCGAGACTTAGAGAGGAGTGTGGAAATCCGGTCCCGGACACTTAGAGAGGAGTGTGGAAATCTGGTCCCGGAGACTTAGTGAGGAGTGAGGAAATCTGGTCCCGGACACTTATTGAGGACTGTGAAAATCTGGTCCCAGAGTCTTAGAGGGGAGTGAGGAAATCCGGTCCCGGAGAGTTTGAGAGGAGTGTGAAATCCGGTTCCGGACACTTCGAGAGGAGTGTGGAAATCAGGTCCCGGAGACTGAGAGAGGTGTGTGGAAATCTGGTCCAGGAGACATAGAGAGGAGTGTGGAAATCTGTTCCGGGAGACTTCGAGAGGAGTGTGGAAATCTGGTCCTGGAGACTTAGAGAGGAGAGAGGAAATCTGGTCACGGAGACTTAGAGAGGAGTGCGGAAATATGGTCACGGAGACTTGGAGAGTAGTGCGGAAATAGGGTCCGGCAGACTTGGAGAGGAGTGTGGATATCTTGTCCCGGAGACTTAGAGAGGAGTGTGGAAATCTGGTCCCAGAGACTTAGAGAGGACTGTGGAAATCAGTCCCGAAGGCTTAGAGAGCAGTGTTGAAATCAGGTCCTGGAGTCGTAGAGAGGAGAGTCGAAATCTGGTCCCGGAAGCATAGAGAGCAGTGTGGAAATCTGGTCCCGGAGGCTTAGAGAGGGGTGTGGACATCTGGTCCCGGAGACTTCAAGAGAAGCGTGGACATCAGGTCCCGGAGACTGAGAGAGGTGTGCTGAATCCTGGTTCCCGAGACTTAGAGAGGAGTGTGGAAATCCGGTCCCGGACACTTAGAGAGGAGTGTGGAAATCTGGTCCCGGAGACTTAGTGAGGAGTGAGGAAATCTGGTCCCGGAGAGTTTGAGAGGAGTGTGAAATCCGGTACCGGACACTTCGAGAGGAGTGTGGAAATCAGGTCCCGGAGACTGAGAGAGGTGTGTGGAAATCTGGTCCAGGAGACGTAGAGAGGAGTGTGGAAATCTGTTCCGGGAGACTGAGAGAGGAGTGTGGAAATCCTGTCCCGGAGACTTAGAGAGGAGTGTGGAAATCTGGTTCCGGAGACTTCGAGAGGAGTGTGGAAATCTGGTCCTGGAGACTTAGAGAGGAGAGAGGAAATCTGGTCACGGAGACTTGGAGAGTAGTGCGGAAATAGGGTCCGGCAGACTTGGAGAGGAGTGTGGATATCTTGTCCCGGAGACTTAGAGAGGAGTGTGGAAATCTGGTCCCAGAGACTTAGAGAGGACTGTGGAAATCAGTCCCGAAGGCTTAGAGAGCAGTGTTGAAATCAGGTCCTGGAGTCGTAGAGAGGAGAGTCGAAATCTGGTCCCGGAAGCATAGAGAGCAGTGTGGAAATCTGGTCCCGGAGGCTTAGAGAGGGGTGTGGACATCTGGTCCCGGAGACTTCAAGAGAAGCGTGGACATCAGGTCCCGGAGACTGAGAGAGGTGTGCTGAATCCTGGTTCCCGAGACTTAGAGAGGAGTGTGGAAATCCGGTCCCGGACACTTAGAGAGGAGTGTGGAAATCTGGTCCCGGAGACTTAGTGAGGAGTGAGGAAATCTGGTCCCGGAGAGTTTGAGAGGAGTGTGAAATCCGGTACCGGACACTTCGAGAGGAGTGTGGAAATCAGGTCCCGGAGACTGAGAGAGGTGTGTGGAAATCTGGTCCAGGAGACGTAGAGAGGAGTGTGGAAATCTGTTCCGGGAGACTGAGAGAGGAGTGTGGAAATCCTGTCCCGGAGACTTAGAGAGGAGTGTGGAAATCTGGTTCCGGAGACTTCGAGAGGAGTGTGGAAATCTGGTCCTGGAGACTTAGAGAGGAGAGAGGAAATCTGGTCACGGAGACTTAGAGAGGAGTGCGGAAATATGGTCACGGAGACTTGGAGAGTAGTGCGGAAATAGGGTCCGGCAGACTTGGAGAGGAGTGTGGATATCTTGTCCCGGAGACTTAGAGAGGAGTGTGGAAATCTGTTCCTGGAGGCTTAGTGATGAGTGAGGAAATCTGGTCCTGGAGACGTAGAGAGGAGTGTGGAAATCCAGTCCCGGACACGTTGAGAGGAGTGTGGAGAACCGGTCGTGGAGACGGAGAGAAGTGTGGAAATATGGTCCCGGAGGCATAGAGAGCAGTGTGGATATCAGGTCCCGGAGACTTAGAGAGCAGTGTGGAAATCTGGACGCGGAGACTTTGAGAGGAGTGTGGAAATCTGGTCCCGGAGACTGAGAGAGGAGTGTGGAAATCTGGTCCCGGAGACTTATAGAGGACAGTGCAAATCTGGTCCCGGAGACTTAGAGAGGAGTGTGGAAATCTGGTCCCGGAGACTTAGAGAGCAGTGTGGAAATCTGGACGCGGAGACTTTGAGAGGAGTGTGGAAATCTGGTCCCGGAGACTTAGAGAGCAGTGTGGAAATGTGTTCCCGGAGACTGAGAGAGGAGTGTGGAAATCTGGTCCCGGAGACTGAGAGAGGAGTGTGGAAATCTGGTCCCGGAGACTTATAGAGGACAGTGCAAATCTGGTCCCGGAGACTTAGAGAGGAGTGTGGAAATCTGGTCCCGGAGACTTATAGAGGACAGTGCAAATCTGGTCCCGGAGACTTAGAGAGGAGTGTGGAAATCCCGTCCCGGAGACTGAGAGAGGAGTGTGGAAATCCGGTGCTGGACACTTAGAGAGAGGTATGGAAATCTGGGCAAGGACACAGAGAAATCTGGTCATGGAGACGTAGAGGGGAGTGTGGAAATCTGGTCCTGGAGACGTAGAGAGGAGTGTGGAAATCCTGTCCCGGAGACTTAGAGAGGAATGTGGAAATCTGTTCCCGGAAACTTAGAGAGGAATGTGGAAATCTGGACCTGGGGACGTAGAGAGCAGTGTGGAAATTTGGTCCCGGAGACGTAGAGAGGAGTGTGGAACTCTGGTCCAGGAGACGTAGCGAGCTGTGTGTAAATCTGGTCCTGGAGACGTAGAGAGGAGTGTAGAAATCCAGTCCCGGACACGTTGAGAGGAGTGTGGAGATCAGGTCCAGGAGACGTCTAGAGTAGTGTGGAGAACCGGTCGCGGAGACTGAGTGAAGTGTGGAAATCCGGTCCCAGAGACTTAGAGAGGACTGTGGAAATCAGTCCCGAAGGCTTAGAGAGCAGTGTTGAAATCAGGTCCTGGAGTCGTAGAGAGGAGAGTGGAAATCTGGTCCCGGAGGCATAGAGAGCAGTGTGGAAATCTGGTCCCGGAGGCTTAGAGAGGGGTGTGGACATCTGGTCCCGGAGACTTCAAGAGAAGCGTGGACATCAGGTCCCGGAGACTGAGAGAGGTGTGCTGAATCCTGGTTCCAGAGACTTAGAGAGGAGTGTGGAAATCCGGTCCAGGAGACGTAGGGAGGAGTGTGGAAATCTGTTCCGGGAGACTGACAGAGGAGTGTGGAAATCTGCTCCCGGAGACTTAGAGAGAGTGGAAATCTGGTCCTGGAGACGTAGAGAGGAGTGTGGAAATCCTGTCCCGGAGACTTAGAGAGGAGTGTGGAAATCTGGTCCAGGAGACGTAGAGAGGAGTGTGGAAATCTGTTCCGGGAGACTGAGAGAGGAGTGTGGAAATCTGCTCCCGGAGACTTAGAGAGAGTGGAAATCTGGTCCTGGAGACGTAGAGAGGAGTGTGGAAATCCTGTCCCGGAGACTTAGAGAGGAATGTGGAAATCTGGACCTGGGGACGTAGAGAGCAGTGTGGAAATTTGGTCCCGGAGACGTAGAGAGGAGTGTGGAACTCTGGTCCAGGAGACGTAGCGAGCTGTGTGTAAATCTGGTCCTGGAGACGTAGAGAGGAGTGTAGAAATCCAGTCCCGGACACGTTGAGAGGAGTGTGGAGATCAGGTCCAGGAGACATCGAGAGTAGTGTGGAGAACAGGTCGCGGAGACTGAGAGAAGTGTGGAAATCCGGTCCCAGAGACTTAGAGAGGACTGTGGAAATCAGTCCCGAAGGCTTAGAGAGCAGTGTTGAAATCAGGTCCTGGAGTCGTAGAGAGGAGAGTGGAAATCTGGTCCTGGAGGCATAGAGAGCAGTGTGGAAATCTGGTCCCGGAGGCTTAGAGAGGGGTGTGGACATCTGGTCCCGGAGACTTCAAGAGAAGCGTGGACATCAGGTCCCGGAGACTGAGAGAGGTGTGCTGAATCCTGGTTTCCGAGACTTAGAGAGGAGTGTGGAAATCCGGTCCCGGACACTTAGAGAGGAGTGTGGAAATCTGGTCCCGGAGACTTAGTGAGGAGTGAGGAAATCTGGTCCCGGAGACTTACTGAGGACTGTGAAAATCTGGTCCCAGAGTCTTAGAGGGGAGTGAGGAAATCCGGTCCCGGAGAGTTTGAGAGGAGTGTGAAATCCGGTTCCAGACACTTCGAGAGGAGTGTGGAAATCTGGTCCCCGAGACTTGGAAAGGAGAGTGGAAATCTGGTCAAGGACACTTCTAGAAATATAGTCACGGAGACGTAGATGGGAGTGTGGAAATCTGGTCCCGGAGACTTAGAGAGCAGTGTGGAAATGTGTTCCCGGTGACTGAGAGAGGAGTGTGGAAATCTGGTCCCGGAGACTGAGAGAGGAGTGTGGAAATCTGGTCCCGGAGACTTATAGAGGACAGTGCAAATCTGGTCCCGGAGACTTAGAGAGCAGTGTGGAAATCTGGTCCCGGAGACTGAGAGAGGAGTGTGGAAATCTGGTCCCAGAGACTTAGAGAGGACTGTGGAAATCAGTCCCGAAGGCTTAGAGAGCAGTGTTGAAATCAGGTCCTGGAGTCGTAGAGAGGAGAGTCGAAATCTGGTCCCGGAAGCATAGACAGCAGTGTGGAAATCTGGTCCCGGAGGCTTAGAGAGGGGTGTGGACATCTGGTCCCGGAGACTTCAAGAGAAGCGTGGACATCAGGTCCCGGAGACTGAGAGAGGTGTGCTGAATCCTGGTTCCCGAGACTTAGAGAGGAGTGTGGAAATCCGGTCCCGGACACTTAGAGAGGAGTGTGGAAATCTGGTCCCGGAGACTTAGTGAGGAGTGAGGAAATCTGGCCCCGGAGAGTTTGAGAGGAGTGTGAAATCCGGTACCGGACACTTCGAGAGGAGTGTGGAAATCAGGTCCCGGAGACTGAGAGAGGTGTGTGGAAATCTGGTCCAGGAGACGTAGAGAGGAGTGTGGAAATCTGTTCCGGGAGACTGAGAGAGGAGTGTGGAAATCCTGTCCCGGAGACTTAGAGAGGAGTGTGGAAATCTGGTTCCGGAGACTTCGAGAGGAGTGTGGAAATCTGGTCCTGGAGACTTAGAGAGGAGAGAGGAAATCTGGTCACGGAGACTTAGAGAGGAGTGCGGAAATATGGTCACGGAGACTTGGAGAGCAGTGCGGAAATAGGGTCCGGCAGACTTGGAGAGGAGTGTGGATATCTTGTCCCGGAGACTTAGAGAGGAGTGTGGAAATCTGTTCCTGGAGGCTTAGTGATGAGTGAGGAAATCTGGTCCTGGAGACGTAGAGAGGAGTGTGGAAATCTGTTCCTGGAGGCTTAGTGATGAGTGAGGAAATCTGGTCATGGAGACGTAGAGGGGAGTGTGGAAATCTGGTCCTGGAGACGTAGAGAGGAGTGTGGAAATCCTGTCCCGGAGACTTAGAGAGGAATGTGGAAATCTGTTCCCGGAAACTTAGAGAGGAATGTGGAAATCTGGACCTGGGGACGTAGAGAGCAGTGTGGAAATTTGGTCCCGGAGACGTAGAGAGGAGTGTGGAACTCTGGTCCAGGAGACGTAGCGAGCTGTGTGTAAATCTGGTCCTGGAGACGTAGAGAGGAGTGTAGAAATCCAGTCCCGGACACGTTGAGAGGAGTGTGGAGATCAGGTCCAGGAGACGTCTAGAGTAGTGTGGAGAACCGGTCGCGGAGACTGAGAGAAGTGTGGAAATCCGGTCCCAGAGACTTAGAGAGGACAGTGGAAATCAGTCCCGAAGGCTTAGAGAGCAGTGTTGAAATCAGGTCCTGGAGTCGTAGAGAGGAGAGTGGAAATCTGGTCCCGGAGGCATAGAGAGCAGTGTGGAAATCTGGTCCCGGAGGCTTAGAGAGGGGTGTGGACATCTGGTCCCGGAGACTTCAAGAGAAGCGTGGACATCAGGTCCCGGAGACTGAGAGAGGTGTGCTGAATCCTGGTTCCAGAGACTTAGAGAGGAGTGTGGAAATCCGGTCCAGGAGACGTAGGGAGGAGTGTGGAAATCTGTTCCGGGAGACTGACAGAGGAGTGTGGAAATCTGCTCCCGGAGACTTAGAGAGAGTGGAAATCTGGTCCTGGAGACGTAGAGAGGAGTGTGGAAATCCTGTCCCGGAGACTTAGAGAGGAGTGTGGAAATCTGGTCCAGGAGACGTAGAGAGGAGTGTGGAAATCTGTTCCGGGAGACTGAGAGAGGAGTGTGGAAATCTGCTCCCGGAGACTTAGAGAGAGTGGAAATCTGGTCCTGGAGACGTAGAGAGGAGTGTGGAAATCCTGTCCCGGAGACTTAGAGAGGAATGTGGAAATCTGGACCTGGGGACGTAGAGAGCAGTGTGGAAATTTGGTCCCGGAGACGTAGAGAGGAGTGTGGAACTCTGGTCCAGGAGACGTAGCGAGCTGTGTGTAAATCTGGTCCTGGAGACGTAGAGAGGAGTGTAGAAATCCAGTCCCGGACACGTTGAGAGGAGTGTGGAGATCAGGTCCAGGAGACATCGAGAGTAGTGTGGAGAACAGGTCGCGGAGACTGAGAGAAGTGTGGAAATCCGGTCCCAGAGACTTAGAGAGGACTGTGGAAATCAGTCCCGAAGGCTTAGAGAGCAGTGTTGAAATCAGGTCCTGGAGTCGTAGAGAGGAGAGTGGAAATCTGGTCCTGGAGGCATAGAGAGCAGTGTGGAAATCTGGTCCCGGAGGCTTAGAGAGGGGTGTGGACATCTGGTCCCGGAGACTTCAAGAGAAGCGTGGACATCAGGTCCCGGAGACTGAGAGAGGTGTGCTGAATCCTGGTTTCCGAGACTTAGAGAGGAGTGTGGAAATCCGGTCCCGGACACTTAGAGAGGAGTGTGGAAATCTGGTCCCGGAGACTTAGTGAGGAGTGAGGAAATCTGGTCCCGGAGACTTACTGAGGACTGTGAAAATCTGGTCCCAGAGTCTTAGAGGGGAGTGAGGAAATCCGGTCCCGGAGAGTTTGAGAGGAGTGTGAAATCCGGTTCCAGACACTTCGAGAGGAGTGTGGAAATCTGGTCCCCGAGACTTGGAAAGGAGAGTGGAAATCTGGTCAAGGACACTTCTAGAAATATAGTCACGGAGACGTAGATGGGAGTGTGGAAATCTGGTCCCGGAGACTTAGAGAGCAGTGTGGAAATGTGTTCCCGGTGACTGAGAGAGGAGTGTGGAAATCTGGTCCCGGAGACTGAGAGAGGAGTGTGGAAATCTGGTCCCGGAGACTTATAGAGGACAGTGCAAATCTGGTCCCGGAGACTTAGAGAGCAGTGTGGAAATCTGGTCCCGGAGACTGAGAGAGGAGTGTGGAAATCTGGTCCCAGAGACTTAGAGAGGACTGTGGAAATCAGTCCCGAAGGCTTAGAGAGCAGTGTTGAAATCAGGTCCTGGAGTCGTAGAGAGGAGAGTCGAAATCTGGTCCCGGAAGCATAGAGAGCAGTGTGGAAATCTGGTCCCGGAGGCTTAGAGAGGGGTGTGGACATCTGGTCCCGGAGACTTCAAGAGAAGCGTGGACATCAGGTCCCGGAGACTGAGAGAGGTGTGCTGAATCCTGGTTCCCGAGACTTAGAGAGGAGTGTGGAAATCCGGTCCCGGACACTTAGAGAGGAGTGTGGAAATCTGGTCCCGGAGACTTAGTGAGGAGTGAGGAAATCTGGTCCCGGAGAGTTTGAGAGGAGTGTGAAATCCGGTACCGGACACTTCGAGAGGAGTGTGGAAATCAGGTCCCGGAGACTGAGAGAGGTGTGTGGAAATCTGGTCCAGGAGACGTAGAGAGGAGTGTGGAAATCTGTTCCGGGAGACTGAGAGAGGAGTGTGGAAATCCTGTCCCGGAGACTTAGAGAGGAGTGTGGAAATCTGGTTCCGGAGACTTCGAGAGGAGTGTGGAAATCTGGTCCTGGAGACTTAGAGAGGAGAGAGGAAATCTGGTCACGGAGACTTAGAGAGGAGTGCGGAAATATGGTCACGGAGACTTGGAGAGCAGTGCGGAAATAGGGTCCGGCAGACTTGGAGAGGAGTGTGGATATCTTGTCCCGGAGACTTAGAGAGGAGTGTGGAAATCTGTTCCTGGAGGCTTAGTGATGAGTGAGGAAATCTGGTCCTGGAGACGTAGAGAGGAGTGTGGAAATCCAGTCCCGGACACGTTGAGAGGAGTGTGGAGAACCGGTCGCGGAGACGGAGAGAAGTGTGGAAATATGGTCCCGGAGGCATAGAGAGCAGTGTGGATATCAGGTCCCGGAGACTTAGAGAGCAGTGTGGAAATCTGGACGCGGAGACTTTGAGAGGAGTGTGGAAATCTGGTCCCGGAGACTGAGAGAGGAGTGTGGAAATCTGGTCCCGGAGACTTATAGAGGACAGTGCAAATCTGGTCCCGGAGACTTAGAGAGGAGTGTGGAAATCTGGTCCCGGAGACTTATAGAGGACAGTGCAAATCTGGTCCCGGAGACTTTGAGAGGAGTGTGGAAATCTGGTCCCGGAGACTGAGAGAGGAGTGTGGAAATGTGTTCCCGGAGACTTATAGAGGACAGTGCAAATCTGGTCCCGGAGACTTAGAGAGGAGTGTGGAAATCTGGTCCCGGAGACTTATAGAGGACAGTGCAAATCTGGTCCCGGAGACTTAGAGAGGAGTGTGGAAATCCCGTCCCGGCGACTGAGAGAGGAGTGTGGAAATCCGGTGCTGGACACTTAGAGAGAGGTATGGAAATCTGGGCAAGGACACAGAGAAATCTGGTCATGGAGACGTAGAGGGGAGTGTGGAAATCTGCTCCCGGAGACTTAGAGAGAGTGGAAATCTGGTCCTGGAGACGTAGAGAGGAGTGTGGAAATCCTGTCCCGGAGACTTAGAGAGGAATGTGGAAATCTGTTCCCGGAAACTTAGAGAGGAATGTGGAAATCTGGACCTGGGGACGTAGAGAGCAGTGTGGAAATTTGGTCCCGGAGACGTAGAGAGGAGTGTGGAACTCTGGTCCAGGAGACGTAGCGAGCTGTGTGTAAATCTGGTCCTGGAGACGTAGAGAGGAGTGTAGAAATCCAGTCCCGGACACGTTGAGAGGAGTGTGGAGGTCAGGTCCAGGAGACGTCGAGAGTAGTGTGGAGAACCGGTCGCGGAGACTGAGAGAAGTGTGGAAATCCGGTCCCAGAGACTTAGAGAGGACTGTGGAAATCAGTCCCGAAGGCTTAGAGAGCAGTGTTGAAATCAGGTCCTGGAGTCGTAGAGAGGAGAGTGGAAATCTGGTCCCGGAGGCATAGAGAGCAGTGTGGAAATCTGGTCCCGGAGGCTTAGAGAGGGGTGTGGACATCTGATCCCGGAGACTTCAAGAGAAGCGTGGACATCAGGTCCCGGAGACTGAGAGAGGTGTGCTGAATCCTGGTTCCCGAGACTTAGAGAGGAGTGTGGAAATCCGGTCCAGGAGACGTAGGGAGGAGTGTGGAAATCTGTTCCGGGAGACGTAGCGAGCTGTGTGTAAATCTGGTCCTGGAGATGTAGAGAGGAGTGTAGAAATCCAGTCCCGGACACGTTGAGAGGAGTGTGGAGGTCAGGTCCAGGAGACGTCGAGAGTAGTGTGGAGAACCGGTCGCGGAGACTGAGAGAGGAGTGTGGAAATCTGGTCCCAGAGACTTAGAGAGGACTGTGGAAATCAGTCCCGAAGGCTTAGAGAGCAGTGTTGAAATCAGGTCCTGGAGTCGTAGAGAGGAGAGTCGAAATCTGGTCCCGGAGGCATAGAGAGCAGTGTGGAAATCTGGTCCCGGAGGCTTAGAGAGGGGTGTGGACATCTGGTCCCGGAGACTTCAAGAGAAGCGTGGACATCAGGTCCCGGAGACTGAGAGAGGTGTGCTGAATCCTGGTTCCCGAGACTTAGAGAGGAGTGTGGAAATCCGGTCCCGGACACTTAGAGAGGAGTGTGGAAATCTGGTCCCGGAGACTTAGTGAGGAGTGAGGAAATCTGGTCCCGGACACTTATTGAGGACTGTGAAAATCTGGTCCCAGAGTCTTAGAGGGGAGTGAGGAAATCCGGTCCCGGAGAGTTTGAGAGGAGTGTGAAATCCGGTTCCGGACACTTCGAGAGGAGTGTGGAAATCAGGTCCCGGAGACTGAGAGAGGTGTGTGGAAATCTGGTCCAGGAGACGTAGAGAGGAGTGTGGAAATCTGTTCCGGGAGACTGAGAGAGGAGTGTGGAAATCCTGTCCCGGAGACTTAGAGAGGAGTGTGGAAATCTGGTTCCGGAGACTTCGAGAGGAGTGTGGAAATCTGGTCCTGGAGACTTAGAGAGGAGAGAGGAAATCTGGTCATGGAGACTTAGAGAGGAGTGCGGAAATATGGTCACGGAGACTTGGAGAGTAGTGCGGAAATAGGGTCCGGCAGACTTGGAGAGGAGTGTGGATATCTTGTCCCGGAGACTTAGAGAGGAGTGTGGAAATCTGTTCCTGGAGGCTTAGTGATGAGTGAGGAAATCTGGTCCTGGAGACGTAGAGAGGAGTGTGGAAATCCCGTCCCGGACACTTAGAGAGGAGTATGGAAATCTGGGCAAGGACACTTAGAGAAATCTGGTCATGGAGACGTAGAGGGGAGTGTGGAAATCTGCTCCCGGAGACTTAGAGAGAGTGGAAATCTGGTCCTGGAGACGAAGAGAGGAGTGTGGAAATCCTGTCCCGGAGACTTAGAGAGGAGTGTGGAAATCTGTTCACGGAAACTTAGAGAGCAATGTGGAAATCTGGACCTGGGGACGTAGAGAGCAGTGTGGAAATTTGGTCCCGGAGACGTAGAGAGGAGTGTGGAACTCTGGTCCAGGAGACGTAGCGAGCTGTGTGTAAATCTGGTCCCGGAGACTTCAAGAGAAGCGTGGACATCAGGTCCCGGAGACTGAGAGAGGTGTGCTGAATCCTGGTTCCCGAGACTTAGAGAGGAATGTGGAAATCTGGTCCCAGAGACTTAGTGAGGAGTGAGGAAATCTGGTCCCGGAGACTTACTGAGGACTGTGAAAATCTGGTCCCAGAGTCTTAAAGCGGAGTGAGGAAATCCGGTCCCGGAGAGTTTGAGAGGAGTGTGAAATCCGGTTCCGGACACTTCGAGAGGAGTGTGGAAATCTGGTCCCGGAGACTTGGAAAGGAGAGTGGAAATCTGGTCAAGGACACTTCTAGAAATATGGTCACGGAGACGTAGATGGGAGTGTGGAAATCTGGTCCCGGAGACTTTGAGAGGAGTGAGCAAATCTGGTCCCGGAGACTGAGAGAGGAGTGTGGAAATCTGGTCCCAGAGACTTCGAGAGGAGTGAGGAAATCCCGTCCCGGAGACGGAGAGAGGAGTGTGGAAATCCGGTACCGGACACTTAGAGAGAGGTATGGAAATCTGGGCAAGGACACTTAGAGAAATCTGGTCATGGAGACATAGAGGGAAGTGTGGAAATCTGGTCCCGGAGCAGTAGAGAGGAGTGTGGACATCTGGTCCCGGAGACGTACAGAGCAGTGTGGAAATCTGGTCCTGGAGACTGAGAGAGGTGTGCTGAATCCTGGTTCCCGAGACTTAGAGAGGAGTGTGGAAATCCGGTCCCGGACACTTAGAGAGGAGTGTGGAAATCTGGTCCCGGAGACTTAGTGAGGAGTGAGGAAATCTGGTCCCGGAGAGTTTGAGAGGAGTGTGAAATCCGGTACCGGACACTTCGAGAGGAGTGTGGAAATCAGGTCCCGGAGACTGAGAGAGGTGTGTGGAAATCTGGTCCAGGAGACGTAGAGAGGAGTGTGGAAATCTGTTCCGGGAGACTGAGAGAGGAGTGTGGAAATCCTGTCCCGGAGACTTAGAGAGGAGTGTGGAAATCTGGTTCCGGAGACTTCGAGAGGAGTGTGGAAATCTGGTCCTGGAGACTTAGAGAGGAGAGAGGAAATCTGGTCACGGAGACTTAGAGAGGAGTGCGGAAATATGGTCACGGAGACTTGGAGAGTAGTGCGGAAATAGGGTCCGGCAGACTTGGAGAGGAGTGTGGATATCTTGTCCCGGAGACTTAGAGAGGAGTGTGGAAATCTGTTCCTGGAGGCTTAGTGATGAGTGAGGAAATCTGGTCCTGGAGACGTAGAGAGGAGTGTGGAAATCCAGTCCCGGACACGTTGAGAGGAGTGTGGAGAACCGGTCGTGGAGACGGAGAGAAGTGTGGAAATATGGTCCCGGAGGCATAGAGAGCAGTGTGGATATCAGGTCCCGGAGACTTAGAGAGCAGTGTGGAAATCTGGACGCGGAGACTTTGAGAGGAGTGTGGAAATCTGGTCCCGGAGACTGAGAGAGGAGTGTGGAAATCTGGTCCCGGAGACTTATAGAGGACAGTGCAAATCTGGTCCCGGAGACTTAGAGAGGAGTGTGGAAATCTGGTCCCGGAGACTTAGAGAGCAGTGTGGAAATCTGGACGCGGAGACTTTGTGAGGAGTGTGGAAATCTGGTCCCGGAGACTTAGAGAGCAGTGTGGAAATGTGTTCCCGGAGACTGAGAGAGGAGTGTGGAAATCTGGTCCCGGAGACTGAGAGAGGAGTGTGGAAATCTGGTCCCGGAGACTTATAGAGGACAGTGCAAATCTGGTCCCGGAGACTTAGAGAGGAGTGTGGAAATCTGGTCCCGGAGACTTATAGAGGACAGTGCAAATCTGGTCCCGGAGACTTAGAGAGGAGTGTGGAAATCCCGTCCCGGAGACTGAGAGAGGAGTGTGGAAATCCGGTGCTGGACACTTAGAGAGAGGTATGGAAATCTGGGCAAGGACACAGAGAAATCTGGTCATGGAGACGTAGAGGGGAGTGTGGAAATCTGGTCCTGGAGACGTAGAGAGGAGTGTGGAAATCCTGTCCCGGAGACTTAGAGAGGAATGTGGAAATCTGTTCCCGGAAACTTAGAGAGGAATGTGGAAATCTGGACCTGGGGACGTAGAGAGCAGTGTGGAAATTTGGTCCCGGAGACGTAGAGAGGAGTGTGGAACTCTGGTCCAGGAGACGTAGCGAGCTGTGTGTAAATCTGGTCCTGGAGACGTAGAGAGGAGTGTAGAAATCCAGTCCCGGACACGTTGAGAGGAGTGTGGAGATCAGGTCCAGGAGACGTCTAGAGTAGTGTGGAGAACCGGTCGCGGAGACTGAGAGAAGTGTGGAAATCCGGTCCCAGAGACTTAGAGAGGACTGTGGAAATCAGTCCCGAAGGCTTAGAGAGCAGTGTTGAAATCAGGTCCTGGAGTCGTAGAGAGGAGAGTGGAAATCTGGTCCCGGAGGCATAGAGAGCAGTGTGGAAATCTGGTCCCGGAGGCTTAGAGAGGGGTGTGGACATCTGGTCCCGGAGACTTCAAGAGAAGCGTGGACATCAGGTCCCGGAGACTGAGAGAGGTGTGCTGAATCCTGGTTCCAGAGACTTAGAGAGGAGTGTGGAAATCCGGTCCAGGAGACGTAGGGAGGAGTGTGGAAATCTGTTCCGGGAGACTGACAGAGGAGTGTGGAAATCTGCTCCCGGAGACTTAGAGAGAGTGGAAATCTGGTCCTGGAGACGTAGAGAGGAGTGTGGAAATCCTGTCCCGGAGACTTAGAGAGGAGTGTGGAAATCTGGTCCAGGAGACGTAGAGAGGAGTGTGGAAATCTGTTCCGGGAGACTGAGAGAGGAGTGTGGAAATCTGCTCCCGGAGACTTAGAGAGAGTGGAAATCTGGTCCTGGAGACGTAGAGAGGAGTGTGGAAATCCTGTCCCGGAGACTTAGAGAGGAATGTGGAAATCTGGACCTGGGGACGTAGAGAGCAGTGTGGAAATTTGGTCCCGGAGACGTAGAGAGGAGTGTGGAACTCTGGTCCAGGAGACGTAGCGAGCTGTGTGTAAATCTGGTCCTGGAGACGTAGAGAGGAGTGTAGAAATCCAGTCCCGGACACGTTGAGAGGAGTGTGGAGATCAGGTCCAGGAGACATCGAGAGTAGTGTGGAGAACAGGTCGCGGAGACTGAGAGAAGTGTGGAAATCCGGTCCCAGAGACTTAGAGAGGACTGTGGAAATCAGTCCCGAAGGCTTAGAGAGCAGTGTTGAAATCAGGTCCTGGAGTCGTAGAGAGGAGAGTGGAAATCTGGTCCTGGAGGCATAGAGAGCAGTGTGGAAATCTGGTCCCGGAGGCTTAGAGAGGGGTGTGGACATCTGGTCCCGGAGACTTCAAGAGAAGCGTGGACATCAGGTCCCGGAGACTGAGAGAGGTGTGCTGAATCCTGGTTTCCGAGACTTAGAGAGGAGTGTGGAAATCCGGTCCCGGACACTTAGAGAGGAGTGTGGAAATCTGGTCCCGGAGACTTAGTGAGGAGTGAGGAAATCTGGTCCCGGAGACTTACTGAGGACTGTGAAAATCTGGTCCCAGAGTCTTAGAGGGGAGTGAGGAAATCCGGTCCCGGAGAGTTTGAGAGGAGTGTGAAATCCGGTTCCAGACACTTCGAGAGGAGTGTGGAAATCTGGTCCCCGAGACTTGGAAAGGAGAGTGGAAATCTGGTCAAGGACACTTCTAGAAATATAGTCACGGAGACGTAGATGGGAGTGTGGAAATCTGGTCCCGGAGACTTAGAGAGCAGTGTGGAAATGTGTTCCCGGTGACTGAGAGAGGAGTGTGGAAATCTGGTCCCGGAGACTGAGAGAGGAGTGTGGAAATCTGGTCCCGGAGACTTATAGAGGACAGTGCAAATCTGGTCCCGGAGACTTAGAGAGCAGTGTGGAAATCTGGTCCCGGAGACTGAGAGAGGAGTGTGGAAATCTGGTCCCAGAGACTTAGAGAGGACTGTGGAAATCAGTCCCGAAGGCTTAGAGAGCAGTGTTGAAATCAGGTCCTGGAGTCGTAGAGAGGAGAGTCGAAATCTGGTCCCGGAAGCATAGAGAGCAGTGTGGAAATCTGGTCCCGGAGGCTTAGAGAGGGGTGTGGACATCTGGTCCCGGAGACTTCAAGAGAAGCGTGGACATCAGGTCCCGGAGACTGAGAGAGGTGTGCTGAATCCTGGTTCCCGAGACTTAGAGAGGAGTGTGGAAATCCGGTCCCGGACACTTAGAGAGGAGTGTGGAAATCTGGTCCCGGAGACTTAGTGAGGAGTGAGGAAATCTGGTCCCGGAGAGTTTGAGAGGAGTGTGAAATCCGGTACCGGACACTTCGAGAGGAGTGTGGAAATCAGGTCCCGGAGACTGAGAGAGGTGTGTGGAAATCTGGTCCAGGAGACGTAGAGAGGAGTGTGGAAATCTGTTCCGGGAGACTGAGAGAGGAGTGTGGAAATCCTGTCCCGGAGACTTAGAGAGGAGTGTGGAAATCTGGTTCCGGAGACTTCGAGAGGAGTGTGGAAATCTGGTCCTGGAGACTTAGAGAGGAGAGAGGAAATCTGGTCACGGAGACTTAGAGAGGAGTGCGGAAATATGGTCACGGAGACTTGGAGAGCAGTGCGGAAATAGGGTCCGGCAGACTTGGAGAGGAGTGTGGATATCTTGTCCCGGAGACTTAGAGAGGAGTGTGGAAATCTGTTCCTGGAGGCTTAGTGATGAGTGAGGAAATCTGGTCCTGGAGACGTAGAGAGGAGTGTGGAAATCCAGTCCCGGACACGTTGAGAGGAGTGTGGAGAACCGGTCGCGGAGACGGAGAGAAGTGTGGAAATATGGTCCCGGAGGCATAGAGAGCAGTGTGGATATCAGGTCCCGGAGACTTAGAGAGCAGTGTGGAAATCTGGACGCGGAGACTTTGAGAGGAGTGTGGAAATCTGGTCCCGGAGACTGAGAGAGGAGTGTGGAAATCTGGTCCCGGAGACTTATAGAGGACAGTGCAAATCTGGTCCCGGAGACTTAGAGAGGAGTGTGGAAATCTGGTCCCGGAGACTTATAGAGGACAGTGCAAATCTGGTCCCGGAGACTTTGAGAGGAGTGTGGAAATCTGGTCCCGGAGACTGAGAGAGGAGTGTGGAAATCTGGTCCCGGAGACTTATAGAGGACAGTGCAAATCTGGTCCCGGAGACTTAGAGAGGAGTGTGGAAATCTGGTCCCGGAGACTTATAGAGGACAGTGCAAATCTGGTCCCGGAGACTTAGAGAGGAGTGTGGAAATCCCGTCCCGGCGACTGAGAGAGGAGTGTGGAAATCCGGTGCTGGACACTTAGAGAGAGGTATGGAAATCTGGGCAAGGACACAGAGAAATCTGGTCATGGAGACGTAGAGGGGAGTG
The DNA here is from genome assembly GCF_030144855.1 of Hypanus sabinus. NCBI lineage: Eukaryota > Metazoa > Chordata > Chondrichthyes > Myliobatiformes > Dasyatidae > Hypanus > Hypanus sabinus. The sequence continues at coordinate 87,299,443 of NC_082712.1, read as the reverse complement.
TGGAAATCTGCTCCCGGAGACTTAGAGAGAGTGGAAATCTGGTCCTGGAGACGTAGAGAGGAGTGTGGAAATCCTGTCCCGGAGACTTAGAGAGGAATGTGGAAATCTGTTCCCGGAAACTTAGAGAGGAATGTGGAAATCTGGACCTGGGGACGTAGAGAGCAGTGTGGAAATTTGGTCCCGGAGACGTAGAGAGGAGTGTGGAACTCTGGTCCAGGAGACGTAGCGAGCTGTGTGTAAATCTGGTCCTGGAGACGTAGAGAGGAGTGTAGAAATCCAGTCCCGGACACGTTGAGAGGAGTGTGGAGGTCAGGTCCAGGAGACGTCGAGAGTAGTGTGGAGAACCGGTCGCGGAGACTGAGAGAAGTGTGGAAATCCGGTCCCAGAGACTTAGAGAGGACTGTGGAAATCAGTCCCGAAGGCTTAGAGAGCAGTGTTGAAATCAGGTCCTGGAGTCGTAGAGAGGAGAGTGGAAATCTGGTCCCGGAGGCATAGAGAGCAGTGTGGAAATCTGGTCCCGGAGGCTTAGAGAGGGGTGTGGACATCTGATCCCGGAGACTTCAAGAGAAGCGTGGACATCAGGTCCCGGAGACTGAGAGAGGTGTGCTGAATCCTGGTTCCCGAGACTTAGAGAGGAGTGTGGAAATCCGGTCCAGGAGACGTAGGGAGGAGTGTGGAAATCTGTTCCGGGAGACGTAGCGAGCTGTGTGTAAATCTGGTCCTGGAGATGTAGAGAGGAGTGTAGAAATCCAGTCCCGGACACGTTGAGAGGAGTGTGGAGGTCAGGTCCAGGAGACGTCGAGAGTAGTGTGGAGAACCGGTCGCGGAGACTGAGAGAGGAGTGTGGAAATCTGGTCCCAGAGACTTAGAGAGGACTGTGGAAATCAGTCCCGAAGGCTTAGAGAGCAGTGTTGAAATCAGGTCCTGGAGTCGTAGAGAGGAGAGTCGAAATCTGGTCCCGGAGGCATAGAGAGCAGTGTGGAAATCTGGTCCCGGAGGCTTAGAGAGGGGTGTGGACATCTGGTCCCGGAGACTTCAAGAGAAGCGTGGACATCAGGTCCCGGAGACTGAGAGAGGTGTGCTGAATCCTGGTTCCCGAGACTTAGAGAGGAGTGTGGAAATCCGGTCCCGGACACTTAGAGAGGAGTGTGGAAATCTGGTCCCGGAGACTTAGTGAGGAGTGAGGAAATCTGGTCCCGGAGACTTACTGAGGACTGTGAAAATCTGGTCCCAGAGTCTTAGAGGGGAGTGAGGAAATCCGGTCCCGGAGAGTTTGAGAGGAGTGTGAAATCCGGTTCCGGACACTTCGAGAGGAGTGTGGAAATCTGGTCATGGATACTTAGAGAGGAGTGCGGAAATATGGTCACGGAGACTTGGAGAGTAGTGCGGAAATAGGGTCCGGCAGACTTGGAGAGGAGTGTGGATATCTTGTCCCGGAGACTTAGAGAGGAGTGTGGAAATCTGTTCCTGGAGGCTTAGTGATGAGTGAGGAAATCTGGTCCTGGAGACGTAGAGAGGAGTGTGGAAATCCCGTCCCGGACACTTAGAGAGGAGTATGGAAATCTGGGCAAGGACACTTAGAGAAATCTGGTCATGGAGACGTAGAGGGGAGTGTGGAAATCTGCTCCCGGAGACTTAGAGAGAGTGGAAATCTGGTCCTGGAGACGAAGAGAGGAGTGTGGAAATCCTGTCCCGGAGACTTAGAGAGGAGTGTGGAAATCTGTTCACGGAAACTTAGAGAGCAATGTGGAAATCTGGACCTGGGGACGTAGAGAGCAGTGTGGAAATTTGGTCCCGGAGACGTAGAGAGGAGTGTGGAACTCTGGTCCAGGAGACGTAGCGAGCTGTGTGTAAATCTGGTCCCGGAGACTTCAAGAGAAGCGTGGACATCAGGTCCCGGAGACTGAGAGAGGTGTGCTGAATCCTGGTTCCCGAGACTTAGAGAGGAATGTGGAAATCTGGTCCCAGAGACTTAGTGAGGAGTGAGGAAATCTGGTCCCGGAGACTTACTGAGGACTGTGAAAATCTGGTCCCAGAGTCTTAAAGCGGAGTGAGGAAATCCGGTCCCGGAGAGTTTGAGAGGAGTGTGAAATCCGGTTCCGGACACTTCGAGAGGAGTGTGGAAATCTGGTCCCGGAGACTTGGAAAGGAGAGTGGAAATCTGGTCAAGGACACTTCTAGAAATATGGTCACGGAGACGTAGATGGGAGTGTGGAAATCTGGTCCCGGAGACTTTGAGAGGAGTGAGCAAATCTGGTCCCGGAGACTGAGAGAGGAGTGTGGAAATCTGGTCCCAGAGACTTCGAGAGGAGTGAGGAAATCCCGTCCCGGAGACGGAGAGAGGAGTGTGGAAATCCGGTACCGGACACTTAGAGAGAGGTATGGAAATCTGGGCAAGGACACTTAGAGAAATCTGGTCATGGAGACATAGAGGGAAGTGTGGAAATCTGGTCCCGGAGCCGTAGAGAGGAGTGTGGGAATCTGGTCCCGGAGACGTACAGAGCAGTGTGGAAATCTGGTCCCGGAGGCGTAGAGAGGAGTGTGGAAATCTGGTTCCGGAGACTTCGAGAGGAGTGTGGAAATCAGGTCCCGGAGACTGAGAGAGGTGTGTGGAAATCTGTTCCAGGAGACGTAGAGAGGAGTGTGGAAATCTGTTCCGGGAGACTTCCAGAGGAGTGTGGAAATCTGCTCCCGGAGACTTAGAGAGAGTGGAAATCTGGTCCTGGAGACGAAGAGAGGAGTGTGGAAATCCTGTCCCGGAGACTTAGAGAGGAGTGTGGAAATCTGTTCACGGAAACTTAGAGAGCAATGTGGAAATCTGGACCTGGGGACGTAGAGAGCAGTGTGGAAATTTGGTCCCGGAGACGTAGAGAGGAGTGTGGAACTCTGGTCCAGGAGACGTAGCGAGCTGTGTGTAAATCTGGTCCCGGAGACTTCAAGAGAAGCGTGGACATCAGGTCCCGGAGACTGAGAGAGGTGTGCTGAATCCTGGTTCCCGAGACTTAGAGAGGAGTGTGGAAATCCGGTACCGGACACTTAGAGAGAGGTATGGAAATCTGGGCAAGGACACTTAGAGAAACCTGGTCATGGAGACATAGAGGGGAGTGTGGAAATCTGGTCCCGGAGACTTAGAGAGGAGTGTGGAAATCCCGTCCCGGAGACTGAGAGAGGAGTGTGGAAATCCGGTGCCGGACAATTAGAGAGAGGTATGGAAATCTGGGCAAGGAGACGTAGAGGGGAGTGTGGAAATCTGCTCCCGGAGACTTAGAGAGGAGTGTGGAAATCTGTTCCCGGAAACTTAGAGAGGAATGTGGAAATCTGGACCTGGGGACGTAGAGAGCAGTGTGGAAATTTGGTCCCGGAGACGTAGAGAGGAGTGTGGAACTCTGGTCCAGGAGACGTAGCGAGCTGTGTGTAAATCTGGTCCTGGAGACGTAGAGAGGAGTGTAGAAATCCAGTCCCGGACACGTTGAGAGGAGTGTGGAGATCAGGTCCAGGAGACGTCTAGAGTAGTGTGCAGAACCGGTCGCGGAGACTGAGAGAAGTGTGGAAATCCGGTCCCAGAGACTTAGAGAGGACTGTGGAAATCAGTCCCGAAGGCTTAGAGAGCAGTGTTGAAATCAGGTCCTGGAGTCGTAGAGAGGAGAGTCGAAATCTGGTCCCGGAGGCATAGAGAGCAGTGTGGAAATCTGGTCCCGGAGGCTTAGAGAGGGGTGTGGACATCTGGTCCCGGAGACTTCAAGAGAAGCGTGGACATCAGGTCCCGGAGACTGAGAGAGGTGTGCTGAATCCTGGTTCCCGAGACTTAGAGAGGAGTGTGGAAATCCGGTCCCGGACACTTAGAGAGGAGTGTGGAAATCTGGTCCCGGAGACTTAGTGAGGAGTGAGGAAATCTGGTCCCGGAGACTTACTGAGGACTGTGAAAATCTGGTCCCAGAGTCTTAGAGGGGAGTGAGGAAATCCGGTCCCGGAGAGTTTGAGAGGAGTGTGAAATCCGGTTCCGGACACTTCGAGAGGAGTGTGGAAATCTGGTCATGGATACTTAGAGAGGAGTGCGGAAATATGGTCACGGAGACTTGGAGAGTAGTGCGGAAATAGGGTCCGGCAGACTTGGAGAGGAGTGTGGATATCTTGTCCCGGAGACTTAGAGAGGAGTGTGGAAATCTGTTCCTGGAGGCTTAGTGATGAGTGAGGAAATCTGGTCCTGGAGACGTAGAGAGGAGTGTGGAAATCCCGTCCCGGACACTTAGAGAGGAGTATGGAAATCTGGGCAAGGACACTTAGAGAAATCTGGTCATGGAGACGTAGAGGGGAGTGTGGAAATCTGCTCCCGGAGACTTAGAGAGAGTGGAAATCTGGTCCTGGAGACGAAGAGAGGAGTGTGGAAATCCTGTCCCGGAGACTTAGAGAGGAGTGTGGAAATCTGTTCACGGAAACTTAGAGAGCAATGTGGAAATCTGGACCTGGGGACGTAGAGAGCAGTGTGGAAATTTGGTCCCGGAGACGTAGAGAGGAGTGTGGAACTCTGGTCCAGGAGACGTAGCGAGCTGTGTGTAAATCTGGTCCCGGAGACTTCAAGAGAAGCGTGGACCTCAGGTCCCGGAGACTGAGAGAGGTGTGCTGAATCCTGGTTCCCGAGACTTAGAGAGGAATGTGGAAATCTGGTCCCAGAGACTTAGTGAGGAGTGAGGAAATCTGGTCCCGGAGACTTACTGAGGACTGTGAAAATCTGGTCCCAGAGTCTTAAAGCGGAGTGAGGAAATCCGGTTCCGGACACTTCGAGAGGAGTGTGGAAATCTGGTCCCGGAGACTTGGAAAGGAGAGTGGAAATCTGGTCAAGGACACTTCTAGAAATATGGTCACGGAGACGTAGATGGGAGTGTGGAAATCTGGTCCCGGAGACTTTGAGAGGAGTGAGCAAATCTGGTCCCGGAGACTGAGAGAGGAGTGTGGAAATCTGGTCCCAGAGACTTCGAGAGGAGTGAGGAAATCCCGTCCCGGAGACGGAGAGAGGAGTGTGGAAATCCGGTACCGGACACTTAGAGAGAGGTATGGAAATCTGGGCAAGGACACTTAGAGAAATCTGGTCATGGAGACATAGAGGGAAGTGTGGAAATCTGGTCCCGGAGCCGTAGAGAGGAGTGTGGGAATCTGGTCCCGGAGACGTACAGAGCAGTGTGGAAATCTGGTCCCGGAGGCGTAGAGAGGAGTGTGGAAATCTGGTTCCGGAGACTTCGAGAGGAGTGTGGAAATCAGGTCCCGGAGACTGAGAGAGGTGTGTGGAAATCTGTTCCAGGAGACGTAGAGAGGAGTGTGGAAATCTGTTCCGGGAGACTTCCAGAGGAGTGTGGAAATCTGCTCCCGGAGACTTAGAGAGAGTGGAAATCTGGTCCTGGAGACGTAGAGAGGAGTGTGGAAATCCCGTCCCGGAGACAGAGAGAGGAGTGTGGAAATCCGGTACCGGACACTTAGAGAGAGGTATGGAAATCTGGGCAAGGACACTTAGAGAAACCTGGTCATGGAGACATAGAGGGGAGTGTGGAAATCTGGTCCCGGAGACTTAGAGAGGAGTGTGGAAATCCCGTCCCGGAGACTGAGAGAGGAGTGTGGAAATCCGGTGCCGGACAATTAGAGAGAGGTATGGAAATCTGGGCAAGGACACTTAGAGAAATCTGGTCATGGAGACGTAGAGGGGAGTGTGGAAATCTGCTCCCGGAGACTTAGAGAGGAGTGTGGAAATCTGTTCCCGGAAACTTAGAGAGGAATGTGGAAATCTGGACCTGGGGACGTAGAGAGCAGTGTGGAAATTTGGTCCCGGAGACGTAGAGAGGAGTGTGGAACTCTGGTCCAGGAGGCATAGAGAGCAGTGTGGAAATCTGGTCCCGGAGGCTTAGAGAGGGGTGTGGACATCTGGTCCCGGAGACTTCAAGAGAAGCGTGGACATCAGGTCCCGGAGACTGAGAGAGGTGTGCTGAATCCTGGTTCCCGAGACTTAGAGAGGAGTGTGGAAATCCGGTCCCGGACACTTAGAGAGGAGTGTGGAAATCTGGTCCCCGAGACTTAGTGAGGAGTGAGGAAATCTGGTCCCGGACACTTATTGAGGACTGTGAAAATCTGGTCCCAGAGTCTTAGAGGGGAGTGAGGAAATCCGGTCCCGGAGAGTTTGAGAGGAGTGTGAAATCCGGTTCCGGACACTTCGAGAGGAGTGTGGAAATCAGGTCCCGGAGACTGAGAGAGGTGTGTGGAAATCTGGTCCAGGAGACGTAGAGAGGAGTGTGGAAATCTGTTCCGGGAGACTGAGAGAGGAGAGAGGAAATCTGGTCATGGAGACTTAGAGAGGAGTGCGGAAATATGGTCACGGAGACTTGGAGAGTAGTGCGGAAATAGGGTCCGGCAGACTTGGAGAGGAGTGTGGATATCTTGTCCCGGAGACTTAGAGAGGAGTGTGGAAATCTGTTCCTGGAGGCTTAGTGATGAGTGAGGAAATCTGGTCCCGGAGGCATAGAGAGCAGTGTGGAAATCTGGTCCCGGAGGCTTAGAGAGGGGTGTGGACATCTGGTCCCGGAGACTTCAAGAGAAGCGTGGACATCAGGTCCCGGAGACTGAGAGAGGTGTGCTGAATCCTGGTTCCCGAGACTTAGAGAGGAGTGTGGAAATCCGGTCCCGGACACTTAGAGAGGAGTGTGGATATCTGGTCCCGCAGACTTAGTGAGGAGTGAGGAAATCTGGTCCCGGTGACTTACTGTGAAAATCTGGTCCCAGAGTCTTAGAGGGGAGTGAGGAAATCCGGTCCCGGAGAGTTTGAGAGGAGTGTGAAATCCGGTTCCGGACACTTCGAGAGGAGTGTGGAAATCTGGTCCCGGAGACTTGGAAAGGAGAGTGGAAATCTGGTCAAGGACACTTAGAGAAATATGGTCACGGAGACGTAGATGGGAGTGTGGAAATCTGGTCCCGGAGACTTAGAGAGCAGTGTGGAAATGTGTTCCCGGAGACTGAGAGAGGAGTGTGGAAATCTGGTCCCGGAGACTGAGAGAGGAGTGTGGAAATCTGGTCCCGGAGACTTATAGAGGACAGTGCAAATCTGGTCCCGGAGACTTAGAGAGGAGTGTGGAAATCCCGTCCCGGAGACTGAGAGAGTAGTGTGGAAATCCTGTGCCGGACACTTAGAGAGAGGTATGGAAATCTGGGCAAGGACACTTAGAGAAATCTGGTCATGGAGACGTAGAGGGGAGTGTGCAAATCTGGTCCCGGAGACTTAGAGAGGAGTGTGGGAATCTGGTCCCGCAGACTTAGAGAGGAATGTGGAAATCTGGTCCCAGAGACTTAGAGAGGAGTGTGGAAATCTGGTCCCAGAGACTTGGAAAGGAGAATGGAAATCTGGTCAAGGACACTTAGAGAAATATGGTCACGGAGACGTAGATGGGAGTGTGGAAATCTGGTCCTGGAGACTTAGGGAGCAGAGTGGATATCTGGTCCCGGAGACTTTGAGATGTGTTTGGAAATCTGGTCCAGGAGACTTTGAGAGGAGTGAGCAAATCTGGTCCCGGAGACTGAGAGAGGAGTGTGGAAGTCTGGTCCCAGAGACTTCTAGAGGAGTGAGGAAATCCCGTCCCGGAGACGGAGAGAGGAGTGTGGAAATCCGGTACCGGACACTTAGAGAGAGGTATGGAAATCTGGGCAAGGACACTTAGAGAAATCTGGTCATGGAGACATAGAGGGGAGTGTGGAAATCTGGTCCCGGAGCCGTAGAGAGGAGTGTGGGAATCTGGTCCCGGAGACGTACAGAGCAGTGTGGAAATCTGGTCCCGGAGGCGTAGAGAGGAGTGTGGAAATCTGGTTCGGGAGACTTCGAGAGGAGTGTGGAAATCAGGTCCCGGAGACTGAGAGAGGAGTGTGGAAATCTGGTCCAGGAGACGTAGAGAGGAGTGTGGAAATCTGTTCCGGGAGACTTCCAGAGGAGTGTGGAAATCTGCTCCCGGAGACTTAGAGAGAGTGGAAATCTGGTCCTGGAGACGTAGAGAGGAGTGTGGAAATCCCGTCCCGGAGACGGAGAGAGGAGTGTGGAAATCCGGTACCGGACACTTAGAGAGAGGTATGGAAATCTGGGCAAGGACACTTAGAGAAATCTGGTCATGGAGACATAGAGGGGAGTGTGGAAATCTGCTCCCGGAGACTTAGAGAGAGTGGAAATCTGGTCCTGGAGACGTAGAGAGGAGTGTGGAAATCCCGTCCCGGAGACGGAGAGAGGAGTGTGGAAATCCGGTACCGGACACTTAGAGAGAGGTATGGAAATCTGGGCAAGGACACTTAGAGAAATCTGGTCATGGAGACATAGAGGGGAGTGTGGAAATCTGGTCCCGGAGACTTAGAGAGGAGTGTGGAAATCCCGTCCCGGAGACTGAGAGAGGAGTGTGGAAATCCGGTGCCGGACAATTAGAGAGAGGTATGGAAATCTGGGCAAGGACACTTAGAGAAACCTGGTCATGGAGACGTAGAGGGGAGTGTGGAAATCTGCTCCCGGAGACTTAGAGAGGAGTGTGGAAATCTGTTCCCGGAAACTTAGAGAGGAATGTTGGAAATCTGGACCTGGGGACGTAGAGAGCAGTGTGGAAATTTGGTCCCGGAGACTTAGAGAGGAGTGTGGAAATCTGTTCCTGGAGGCTCAGTGATGAGTGAGGAAATCTCGTCCCGGAGACTTAGAGAGGTGTGTGGAAATCCTGTCCCGGAGACGTAGAGAGGAGTGTGGAACTCTGGTCCAGGAGACGTAGCGAGCTGTGTGTAAATCTGGTCCTGGAGACGTAGAGAGGAGTGTAGAAATCCAGTCCCGGACACGTTGAGAGGAGTGTGGAGGTCAGGTCCAGGAGACGTCGAGAGTAGTGTGGAGAACCGGTCGCGGAGACTGAGAGAAGTATGGAAATCCGGTCCCAGAGACTTAGAGAGGACTGTGGAAATCAGTCCCGAAGGCTTTGAGAGCAGTGTTGAAATCAGGTCCTGGAGTCGTAGAGAGGAGAGTGGAAATCTGGTCCCGGAGGCATAGAGAGCAGTGTGGAAATCTGGTCCCGGAGGCTTAGAGAGGGGTGTGGACATCTGGTCCCGGAGACTTCAAGAGAAGCGTGGACATCAGGTCCCGGAGACTGAGAGAGGTGTGCTGAATCCTGGTTCCCGAGACATAGAGAGGAGTGTGGAAATCCGGTCCCGGACACTTAGAGAGGAGTGTGGAAATCTGGTCCCGGAGACTTAGTGAGGAGTGAGGAAATCTGGTCCCGGAGACTTACTGAGGACTGTGAAAATCTGGTCCCAGAGTCTTAGAGGGGAGTGAGGAAATCCGGTCCCGGTGACTTGGAAAGGAGAGTGGAAATCTGGTCAAGGACACTTAGAGAAATTTGGTCACGGAGACGTAGATGGGAGTGTGGAAATCTGGTCCCGGAGACTAAGAGAGGAGTGTGGAAATCTGGTCATGGAGACGTAGAGGGGAGTGTGCAAATCTGCTCCCGGAGACTTAGAGAGAGTGGAAATCTGGTCCTGGAGACGTAGAGAGGAGTGTGGAAATCCTGTCCCGGAGACTTAGAGAGGAGTGTTGAAATCTGTTCCCGGAAACTTAGAGAGGAATGTGGAAATCTGGACCTGGGGACGTAGAGAGCAGTGTGGAAATTTGGTCCCGGAGACGTAGAGAGGAGTGTGGAAATCAGGTCCCGGAGACTGAGAGAGGTGTGTGGAAATCTGTTCCAGGAGACGTAGAGAGGAGTGTGGAAATCTGTTCCGGGAGACTTCCAGAGGAGTGTGGAAATCTGCTCCCGGAGACTTAGAGAGAGTGGAAATCTGGTCCTGGAGACGTAGAGAGGAGTGTGGAAATCCCATCCCGGAGACAGAGAGAGGAGTGTGGAAATCCGGTACCGGACACTTAGAGAGAGGTATGGAAATCTGGGCAAGGACACTTAGAGAAACCTGGTCATGGAGACATAGAGGGGAGTGTGGAAATCTGGTCCCGGAGACTTAGAGAGGAGTGTGGAAATCCCGTCCCGGAGACTGAGAGAGGAGTGTGGAAATCCGGTGCCGGACAATTAGAGAGAGGTATGGAAATCTGGGCAAGGACACTTAGAGAAATCTGGTCATGGAGACGTAGAGGGGAGTGTGGAAATCTGCTCCCGGAGACTTAGGGAGGAGTGTGGAAATCTGTTCCCGGAAACTTAGAGAGGAATGTGGAAATCTGGACCTGGGGACGTAGAGAGCAGTGTGGAAATTTGGTCCCGGAGACGTAGAGAGGAGTGTGGAACTCTGGTCCAGGAGACGTAGCGAGCTGTGTGTAAATCTGGTCCTGGAGACGTAGAGAGGAGTGTAGAAATCCAGTCCCGGACACGTTGAGAGGAGTGTGGAGATCAGGTCCAGGAGACGTCTAGAGTAGTGTGCAGAACCGGTCGCGGAGACTGAGAGAAGTGTGGAAATCCGGTCCCAGAGACTTAGAGAGGACTGTGGAAATCAGTCCCGAAGGCTTAGAGAGCAGTGTTGAAATCAGGTCCTGGAGTCGTAGAGAGGAGAGTCGAAATCTGGTCCCGGAGGCATAGAGAGCAGTGTGGAAATCTGGTCCCGGAGGCTTAGAGAGGGGTGTGGACATCTGGTCCCGGAGACTTCAAGAGAAGCGTGGACATCAGGTCCCGGAGACTGAGAGAGGTGTGCTGAATCCTGGTTCCCGAGACTTAGAGAGGAGTGTGGAAATCCGGTCCCGGACACTTAGAGAGGAGTGTGGATATCTGGTCCCGCAGACTTAGTGAGGAGTGAGGAAATCTGGTCCCGGAGACTTTGAGATGTGTTTGGAAATCTGGTCCAGGAGACTTTGAGAGGAGTGAGCAAATCTGGTCCCGGAGACTGAGAGAGGAGTGTGGAAGTCTGGTCCCAGAGACTTCTAGAGGAGTGAGGAAATCCCGTCCCGGAGACGGAGAGAGGAGTGTGGAAATCCGGTACCGGACACTTAGAGAGAGGTATGGAAATCTGGGCAAGGACACTTAGAGAAATCTGGTCATGGAGACATAGAGGGGAGTGTGGAAATCTGGTCCCGGAGCCGTAGAGAGGAGTGTGGGAATCTGGTCCCGGAGACGTACAGAGCAGTGTGGAAATCTGGTCCCGGAGGCGTAGAGAGGAGTGTGGAAATCTGGTTCGGGAGACTTCGAGAGGAGTGTGGAAATCAGGTCCCAGAGACTGAGAGAGGAGTGTGGAAATCTGGTCCAGGAGACGTAGAGAGGAGTGTGGAAATCTGTTCCGGGAGACTTCCAGAGGAGTGTGGAAATCTGCTCCCGGAGACTTAGAGAGAGTGGAAATCTGGTCCTGGAGACGTAGAGAGGAGTGTGGAAATCCCGTCCCGGAGACGGAGAGAGGAGTGTGGAAATCCGGTACCGGACACTTAGAGAGAGGTATGGAAATCTGGGCAAGGACACTTAGAGAAATCTGGTCATGGAGACATAGAGGGGAGTGTGGAAATCTGGTCCCGGAGACTTAGAGAGGAGTGTGGAAATCCCGTCCCGGAGACTGAGAGAGGAGTGTGGAAATCCGGTGCCGGACAATTAGAGAGAGGTATGGAAATCTGGGCAAGGACACTTAGAGAAACCTGGTCATGGAGACGTAGAGGGGAGTGTGGAAATCTGCTCCCGGAGACTTAGAGAGGAGTGTGGAAATCTGTTCCCGGAAACTTAGAGAGGAATGTTGGAAATCTGGACCTGGGGAAGTAGAGAGCAGTGTGGAAATTTGGTCCCGGAGACTTAGAGAGGAGTGTGGAAATCTGTTCCTGGAGGCTCAGTGATGAGTGAGGAAATCTCGTCCCGGAGACTTAGAGAGGTGTGTGGAAATCCTGTCCCGGAGACGTAGAGAGGAGTGTGGAACTCTGGTCCAGGAGACGTAGCGAGCTGTGTGTAAATCTGGTCCTGGAGACGTAGAGAGGAGTGTAGAAATCCAGTCCCGGACACGTTGAGAGGAGTGTGGAGGTCAGGTCCAGGAGACGTCGAGAGTAGTGTGGAGAACCGGTCGCGGAGACTGAGAGAAGTATGGAAATCCGGTCCCAGAGACTTAGAGAGGACTGTGGAAATCAGTCCCGAAGGCTTTGAGAGCAGTGTTGAAATCAGGTCCTGGAGTCGTAGAGAGGAGAGTGGAAATCTGGTCCCGGAGGCATAGAGAGCAGTGTGGAAATCTGGTCCCGGAGGCTTAGAGAGGGGTGTGGACATCTGGTCCCGGAGACTTCAAGAGAAGCGTGGACATCAGGTCCCGGAGACTGAGAGAGGTGTGCTGAATCCTGGTTCCCGAGACATAGAGAGGAGTGTGGAAATCCGGTCCCGGACACTTAGAGAGGAGTGTGGAAATCTGGTCCCGGAGACTTAGTGAGGAGTGAGGAAATCTGGTCCCGGAGACTTACTGAGGACTGTGAAAATCTGGTCCCAGAGTCTTAGAGGGGAGTGAGGAAATCCGGTCCCGGAGAGTTTGAGAGGAGTGTGAAATCTGGTTCCGGACACTTCAAGAGGAGTGTGGAAATCTGGTCCCGGTGACTTATAAAGGAGAGTGGAAATCTGGTCAAGGACACTTAGAGAAATTTGGTCACGGAGACGTAGATGGGAGTGTGGAAATCTGGTCCCGGAGACTAAGAGAGGAGTGTGGAAATCTGGTCATGGAGACGTAGAGGGGAGTGTGCAAATCTGCTCCCGGAGACTTAGAGAGAGTGGAAATCTGGTCCTGGAGACGTAGAGAGGAGTGTGGAAATCCTGTCCCGGAGACTTAGAGAGGAGTGTTGAAATCTGTTCCCGGAAACTTAGAGAGGAATGTGGAAATCTGGACCTGGGGACGTAGAGAGCAGTGTGGAAATTTGGTCCCGGAGACGTAGAGAGGAGTGTGGAAATCAGGTCCCGGAGACTGAGAGAGGTGTGTGGAAATCTGTTCCAGGAGACGTAGAGAGGAGTGTGGAAATCTGTTCCAGGAGACTTCCAGAGGAGTGTGGAAATCTGCTCCCGGAGACTTAGAGAGAGTGGAAATCTGGTCCTGGAGACGTAGAGAGGAGTGTGGAAATCCCGTCCCGGAGACAGAGAGAGGAGTGTGGAAATCCGGTACCGGACACTTAGAGAGAGGTATGGAAATCTGGGCAAGGACACTTAGAGAAACCTGGTCTTGGAGACATAGAGGGGAGTGTGGAAATCTGGTCCCGAAGACTTAGAGAGGAGTGTGGAAATCCCGTCCCGGAGACTGAGAGAGGAGTGTGGAAATCCGGTGCCGGACAATTAGAGAGAGGTATGGAAATCTGGGCAAGGACACTTAGAGAAATCTGGTCATGGAGACGTAGAGGGGAGTGTGGAAATCTGCTCCCGGAGACTTAGGGAGGAGTGTGGAAATCTGTTCCCGGAAACTTAGAGAGGAATGTGGAAATCTGGACCTGGGGACGTAGAGAGCAGTGTGGAAATTTGGTCCCGGAGACGTAGAGAGGAGTGTGGAACTCTGGTCCAGGAGACGTAGCGAGCTGAGTGTAAATCTGGTCCTGGAGACGTAGAGAGGAGTGTAGAAATCCAGTCCCGGACACGTTGAGAGGAGTGTGGAGATCAGGTCCAGGAGACGTCTAGAGTAGTGTGCAGAACCGGTCGCGGAGACTGAGAGAAGTGTGGAAATCCGGTCCCAGAGACTTAGAGAGGACTGTGGAAATCAGTCCCGAAGGCTTAGAGAGCAGTGTTGAAATCAGGTCCTGGAGTCGTAGAGAGGAGAGTCGAAATCTGGTCCCGGAGGCATAGAGAGCAGTGTGGAAATCTGGTCCCGGAGGCTTAGAGAGGGGTGTGGACATCTGGTCCCGGAGACTTCAAGAGAAGCGTGGACATCAGGTCCCGGAGACTGAGAGAGGTGTGCTGAATCCTGGTTCCCGAGACTTAGAGAGGAGTGTGGAAATCCGGTCCCGGACACTTAGAGAGGAGTGTGGATATCTGGTCCCGCAGACTTAGTGAGGAGTGAGGAAATCTGGTCCCGGTGACTTACTGTGAAAATCTGGTCCCAGAGTCTTAGAGGGGAGTGAGGAAATCCGGTCCCGGAGAGTTTGAGAGGAGTGTGAAATCTGGTTCCGGACACTTCGAGAGGAGTGTGGAAATCTGGTCCCGGAGACTTGGAAAGGAGAGTGGAAATCTGGTCAAGGACACTTAGAGAAATATGGTCACGGAGACGTAGATGGGAGTGTGGAAATCTGGTCCCGGAGACTTAGAGAGCAGTGTGGAAATGTGTTCCCGGAGACTGAGAGAGGAGTGTGGAAATCTGGTCCCGGAGACTGAGAGAGGAGTGTGGAAATCTGGTCCCGGAGACTTATAGAGGACAGTGCAAATCTGGTCCCGGAGACTTAGAGAGGAGTGTGGAAATCCCGTCCCGGAGACTGAGAGAGGAGTGTGGAAATCCGGTGCCGGACACTTAGAGAGAGGTATGGAAATCTGGGCAAGGACACTTAGAGAAATCTGGTCATGGAGACGTAGAGGGGAGTGTGCAAATCTGGTCCCGGAGACTTAGAGAGGAGTGTGGGAATCTGGTCCCGCAGACTTAGAGAGGAATGTGGAAATCTGGTCCCAGAGACTTAGAGAGGAGTGTGGAAATCTGGTCCCAGAGACTTGGAAAGGAGAATGGAAATCTGGTCAAGGACACTTAGAGAAATATGGTCACGGAGACGTAGATGGGAGTGTGGAAATCTGGTCCTGGAGACTTAGGGAGCAGAGTGGATATCTGGTCCCGGAGACTTTGAGATGTGTTTGGAAATCTGGTCCAGGAGACTTTGAGAGGAGTGAGCAAATCTGGTCCCGGAGACTGAGAGAGGAGTGTGGAAATCCTGTCCCGGAGACTTAGAGAGGAATGTGGAAATCTGTTCCCGGAAACTTAGAGAGGAATGTGGAAATCTGGACCTGGGGACGTAGAGAGCAGTGTGGAAATTTGGTCCCGGAGACGTAGAGAGGAGTGTGGAACTCTGGTCCAGGAGACGTAGCGAGCTGTGTGTAAATCTGGTCCTGGAGACGTAGAGAGGAGTGTAGAAATCCAGTCCCGGACACGTTGAGAGGAGTGTGGAGATCAGGTCCAGGAGACGTCTAGAGTAGTGTGCAGAACCGGTCGCGGAGACTGAGAGAAGTGTGGAAATCCGGTCCCAGAGACTTAGAGAGGACTGTGGAAATCAGTCCCGAAGGCTTAGAGAGCAGTGTTGAAATCAGGTCCTGGAGTCGTAGAGAGGAGAGTCGAAATCTGGTCCCGGAGGCATAGAGAGCAGTGTGGAAATCTGGTCCCGGAGGCTTAGAGAGGGGTGTGGACATCTGGTCCCGGAGACTTCAAGAGAAGCGTGGACATCAGGTCCCGGAGACTGAGAGAGGTGTGCTGAATCCTGGTTCCCGAGACTTAGAGAGGAGTGTGGAAATCCGGTCCCGGACACTTAGAGAGGAGTGTGATGTGTTTGGAAATCTGGTCCAGGAGACTTTGAGAGGAGTGAGCAAATCTGGTCCCGGAGACTGAGAGAGGAGTGTGGAAGTCTGGTCCCAGAGACTTCTAGAGGAGTGAGGAAATCCCGTCCCGGAGACGGAGAGAGGAGTGTGGAAATCCGGTACCGGACACTTAGAGAGAGGTATGGAAATCTGGGCAAGGACACTTAGAGAAATCTGGTCATGGAGACATAGAGGGGAGTGTGGAAATCTGGTCCCGGAGCCGTAGAGAGGAGTGTGGGAATCTGGTCCTGGAGACGTACAGAGCAGTGTGGAAATCTGGTCCCGGAGGCGTAGAGAGGAGTGTGGAAATCTGGTTCGGGAGACTTCGAGAGGAGTGTGGAAATCAGGTCCCAGAGACTGAGAGAGGAGTGTGGAAATCTGGTCCAGGAGACGTAGAGAGGAGTGTGGAAATCTGTTCCGGGAGACTTCCAGAGGAGTGTGGAAATCTGCTCCCGGAGACTTAGAGAGAGTGGAAATCTGGTCCTGGAGACGTAGAGAGGAGTGTGGAAATCCCGTCCCGGAGACGGAGAGAGGAGTGTGGAAATCCGGTACCGGACACTTAGAGAGAGGTATGGAAATCTGGGCAAGGACACTTAGAGAAATCTGGTCATGGAGACATAGAGGGGAGTGTGGAAATCTGGTCCCGGAGACTTAGAGAGGAGTGTGGAAATCCCGTCCCGGAGACTGAGAGAGGAGTGTGGAAATCCGGTGCCGGACAATTAGAGAGAGGTATGGAAATCTGGGCAAGGACACTTAGAGAAACCTGGTCATGGAGACGTAGAGGGGAGTGTGGAAATCTGCTCCCGGAGACTTAGAGAGGAGTGTGGAAATCTGTTCCCGGAAACTTAGAGAGGAATGTTGGAAATCTGGACCTGGGGAAGTAGAGAGCAGTGTGGAAATTTGGTCCCGGAGACTTAGAGAGGAGTGTGGAAATCTGTTCCTGGAGGCTCAGTGATGAGTGAGGAAATCTCGTCCCGGAGACTTAGAGAGGTGTGTGGAAATCCTGTCCCGGAGACGTAGAGAGGAGTGTGGAACTCTGGTCCAGGAGACGTAGCGAGCTGTGTGTAAATCTGGTCCTGGAGACGTAGAGAGGAGTGTAGAAATCCAGTCCCGGACACGTTGAGAGGAGTGTGGAGGTCAGGTCCAGGAGACGTCGAGAGTAGTGTGGAGAACCGGTCGCGGAGACTGAGAGAAGTATGGAAATCCGGTCCCAGAGACTTAGAGAGGACTGTGGAAATCAGTCCCGAAGGCTTTGAGAGCAGTGTTGAAATCAGGTCCTGGAGTCGTAGAGAGGAGAGTGGAAATCTGGTCCCGGAGGCATAGAGAGCAGTGTGGAAATCTGGTCCCGGAGGCTTAGAGAGGGGTGTGGACATCTGGTCCCGGAGACTTCAAGAGAAGCGTGGACATCAGGTCCCGGAGACTGAGAGAGGTGTGCTGAATCCTGGTTCCCGAGACATAGAGAGGAGTGTGGAAATCCGGTCCCGGACACTTAGAGAGGAGTGTGGAAATCTGGTCCCGGAGACTTAGTGAGGAGTGAGGAAATCTGGTCCCGGAGACTTACTGAGGACTGTGAAAATCTGGTCCCAGAGTCTTAGAGGGGAGTGAGGAAATCCGGTCCCGGAGAGTTTGAGAGGAGTGTGAAATCTGGTTCCGGACACTTCAAGAGGAGTGTGGAAATCTGGTCCCGGTGACTTATAAAGGAGAGTGGAAATCTGGTCAAGGACACTTAGAGAAATTTGGTCACGGAGACGTAGATGGGAGTGTGGAAATCTGGTCCCGGAGACTAAGAGAGGAGTGTGGAAATCTGGTCATGGAGACGTAGAGGGGAGTGTGCAAATCTGCTCCCGGAGACTTAGAGAGAGTGGAAATCTGGTCCTGGAGACGTAGAGAGGAGTGTGGAAATCCTGTCCCGGAGACTTAGAGAGGAGTGTTGAAATCTGTTCCCGGAAACTTAGAGAGGAATGTGGAAATCTGGACCTGGGGACGTAGAGAGCAGTGTGGAAATTTGGTCCCGGAGACGTAGAGAGGAGTGTGGAAATCAGGTCCCGGAGACTGAGAGAGGTGTGTGGAAATCTGTTCCAGGAGACGTAGAGAGGAGTGTGGAAATCTGTTCCAGGAGACTTCCAGAGGAGTGTGGAAATCTGCTCCCGGAGACTTAGAGAGAGTGGAAATCTGGTCCTGGAGACGTAGAGAGGAGTGTGGAAATCCCGTCCCGGAGACAGAGAGAGGAGTGTGGAAATCCGGTACCGGACACTTAGAGAGAGGTATGGAAATCTGGGCAAGGACACTTAGAGAAACCTGGTCTTGGAGACATAGAGGGGAGTGTGGAAATCTGGTCCCGAAGACTTAGAGAGGAGTGTGGAAATCCCGTCCCGGAGACTGAGAGAGGAGTGTGGAAATCCGGTGCCGGACAATTAGAGAGAGGTATGGAAATCTGGGCAAGGACACTTAGAGAAATCTGGTCATGGAGACGTAGAGGGGAGTGTGGAAATCTGCTCCCGGAGACTTAGGGAGGAGTGTGGAAATCTGTTCCCGGAAACTTAGAGAGGAATGTGGAAATCTGGACCTGGGGACGTAGAGAGCAGTGTGGAAATTTGGTCCCGGAGACGTAGAGAGGAGTGTGGAACTCTGGTCCAGGAGACGTAGCGAGCTGAGTGTAAATCTGGTCCTGGAGACGTAGAGAGGAGTGTAGAAATCCAGTCCCGGACACGTTGAGAGGAGTGTGGAGATCAGGTCCAGGAGACGTCTAGAGTAGTGTGCAGAACCGGTCGCGGAGACTGAGAGAAGTGTGGAAATCCGGTCCCAGAGACTTAGAGAGGACTGTGGAAATCAGTCCCGAAGGCTTAGAGAGCAGTGTTGAAATCAGGTCCTGGAGTCGTAGAGAGGAGAGTCGAAATCTGGTCCCGGAGGCATAGAGAGCAGTGTGGAAATCTGGTCCCGGAGGCTTAGAGAGGGGTGTGGACATCTGGTCCCGGAGACTTCAAGAGAAGCGTGGACATCAGGTCCCGGAGACTGAGAGAGGTGTGCTGAATCCTGGTTCCCGAGACTTAGAGAGGAGTGTGGAAATCCGGTCCCGGACACTTAGAGAGGAGTGTGGATATCTGGTCCCGCAGACTTAGTGAGGAGTGAGGAAATCTGGTCCCGGTGACTTACTGTGAAAATCTGGTCCCAGAGTCTTAGAGGGGAGTGAGGAAATCCGGTCCCGGAGAGTTTGAGAGGAGTGTGAAATCTGGTTCCGGACACTTCGAGAGGAGTGTGGAAATCTGGTCCCGGAGACTTGGAAAGGAGAGTGGAAATCTGGTCAAGGACACTTAGAGAAATATGGTCACGGAGACGTAGATGGGAGTGTGGAAATCTGGTCCCGGAGACTTAGAGAGCAGTGTGGAAATGTGTTCCCGGAGACTGAGAGAGGAGTGTGGAAATCTGGTCCCGGAGACTGAGAGAGGAGTGTGGAAATCTGGTCCCGGAGACTTATAGAGGACAGTGCAAATCTGGTCCCGGAGACTTAGAGAGGAGTGTGGAAATCCCGTCCCGGAGACTGAGAGAGGAGTGTGGAAATCCGGTGCCGGACACTTAGAGAGAGGTATGGAAATCTGGGCAAGGACACTTAGAGAAATCTGGTCATGGAGACGTAGAGGGGAGTGTGCAAATCTGGTCCCGGAGACTTAGAGAGGAGTGTGGGAATCTGGTCCCGCAGACTTAGAGAGGAATGTGGAAATCTGGTCCCAGAGACTTAGAGAGGAGTGTGGAAATCTGGTCCCAGAGACTTGGAAAGGAGAATGGAAATCTGGTCAAGGACACTTAGAGAAATATGGTCACGGAGACGTAGATGGGAGTGTGGAAATCTGGTCCTGGAGACTTAGGGAGCAGAGTGGATATCTGGTCCCGGAGACTTTGAGATGTGTTTGGAAATCTGGTCCAGGAGACTTTGAGAGGAGTGAGCAAATCTGGTCCCGGAGACTGAGAGAGGAGTGTGGAAATCTGGTCCCAGAGACTTCTAGAGGAGTGAGGAAATCCCGTCCCGGAGACGGAGAGAGGAGTGTGGAAATCCGGTACCGGACACTTAGAGAGCGGTATGGAAATCTGGGCAAGGACACTTAGAGAAATCTGGTCATGGAGACATAGAGGGGAGTGTGGAAATCTGGTCCCGGAGCCGTAGAGAGGAGTGTGGGAATCTGGTCCCGGAGACGTACAGAGCAGTGTGGAAATCTGGTCCCGGAGGCGTAGAGAGGAGTGTGGAAATCTGGTTCGGGAGACTTCGAGAGGAGTGTGGAAATCAGGTCTCGGAGACTGAGAGAGGAGTGTGGAAATCTGGTCCAGGAGACGTAGAGAGGAGTGTGGAAATCTGTTCCGGGAGACTTCCAGAGGAGTGTGGAAATCTGCTCCCGGAGACTTAGAGAGAGTGGAAATCTGGTCCTGGAGACGTAGAGAGGAGTGTGGAAATCCCGTCCCGGAGACGGAGAGAGGAGTGTGGAAATCCGGTACCGGACACTTAGAGAGAGGTATGGAAATCTGGGCAAGGACACTTAGAGAAATCTGGTCATGGAGACATAGAGGGGAGTGTGGAAATCTGGTCCCGGAGACTTAGAGAGGAGTGTGGAAATCCCGTCCCGGAGACTGAGAGAGGAGTGTGGAAATCCGGTGCCGGACAATTAGAGAGAGGTATGGAAATCTGGGCATGGACACTTAGAGAAATCTGGTCATGGAGACGTAGAGGGGAGTGTGGAAATCTGCTCCCGGAGACTTAGGGAGGAGTGTGGAAATCTGTTCCCGGAAACTTAGAGAGGAATGTGGAAATCTGGACCTGGGGACGTAGAGAGCAGTGTGGAAATTTGGTCCCGGAGACGTAGAGAGGAGTGTGGAACTCTGGTCCAGGAGACGTAGCGAGCTGTGTGTAAATCTGGTCCTGGAGACGTAGAGAGGAGTGTAGAAATCCAGTCCCGGACACGTTGAGAGGAGTGTGGAGATCAGGTCCAGGAGACGTCTAGAGTAGTGTGCAGAACCGGTCGCGGAGACTGAGAGAAGTGTGGAAATCCGGTCCCAGAGACTTAGAGAGGACTGTGGAAATCAGTCCCGAAGGCTTAGAGAGCAGTGTTGAAATCAGGTCCTGGAGTCGTAGAGAGGAGAGTCGAAATCTGGTCCCGGAGGCATAGAGAGCAGTGTGGAAATCTGGTCCCGGAGGCTTAGAGAGGGGTGTGGACATCTGGTCCCGGAGACTTCAAGAGAAGCGTGGACATCAGGTCCCGGAGACTGAGAGAGGTGTGCTGAATCCTGGTTCCCGAGACTTAGAGAGGAGTGTGGAAATCCGGTCCCGGACACTTAGAGAGGAGTGTGGATATCTGGTCCCGCAGACTTAGTGAGGAGTGAGGAAATCTGGTCCCGGTGACTTACTGTGAAAATCTGGTCCCAGAGTCTTAGAGGGGAGTGAGGAAATCCGGTCCCGGAGAGTTTGAGAGGAGTGTGAAATCCGGTTCCGGACACTTCGAGAGGAGTGTGGAAATCTGGTCCCGGAGACTTGGAAAGGAGAGTGGAAATCTGGTCAAGGACACTTAGAGAAATATGGTCACGGAGACGTAGATGGGAGTGTGGAAATCTGGTCCCGGAGACTTAGAGAGCAGTGTGGAAATGTGTTCCCGGAGACTGAGAGAGGAGTGTGGAAATCTGGTCCCGGAGACTGAGAGAGGAGTGTGGAAATCTGGTCCCGGAGACTTATAGAGGACAGTGCAAATCTGGTCCCGGAGACTTAGAGAGGAGTGTGGAAATCCCGTCCCGGAGACTGAGAGAGGAGTGTGGAAATCCGGTGCCGGACACTTAGAGAGAGGTATGGAAATCTGGGCAAGGACACTTAGAGAAATCTGGTCATGGAGACGTAGAGGGGAGTGTGCAAATCTGGTCCCGGAGACTTAGAGAGGAGTGTGGGCATCTGGTCCCGCAGACTTAGAGAGGAATGTGGAAATCTGGTCCCAGAGACTTAGAGAGGAGTGTGGAAATCTGGTCCCAGAGACTTGGAAAGGAGAATGGAAATCTGGTCAAGGACACTTAGAGAAATATGGTCACGGAGACGTAGATGGGAGTGTGGAAATCTGGTCCTGGAGACTTAGGGAGCAGAGTGGATATCTGGTCCCGGAGACTTTGAGATGTGTTTGGAAATCTGGTCCAGGAGACTTTGAGAGGAGTGAGCAAATCTGGTCCCGGAGACTGAGAGAGGAGTGTGGAAATCTGGTCCCAGAGACTTCTAGAGGAGTGAGGAAATCCCGTCCCGGAGACGGAGAGAGGAGTGTGGAAATCCGGTACCGGACACTTAGAGAGAGGTATGGAAATCTGGGCAAGGACACTTAGAGAAATCTGGTCATGGAGACATAGAGGGGAGTGTGGAAATCTGGTCCCGGAGCCGTAGAGAGGAGTGTGGGAATCCTGTCCCGGAGACGTAGAGAGGAGTGTGGAACTCTGGTCCAGGAGACGTAGCGAGCTGTGTGTAAATGTGGTCCTGGAGACGTAGAGAGGAGTGTAGAAATCCAGTCCCGGACACGTTGAGAGGAGTGTGGAGGTCAGGTCCAGGAGACGTCGAGAGTAGTGTGGAGAACCGGTCGCGGAGACTGAGAGAAGTATGGAAATCCGGTCCCAGAGACTTAGAGAGGACTGTGGAAATCAGTCCCGAAGGCTTTGAGAGCAGTGTTGAAATCAGGTCCTGGAGTCGTAGAGAGGAGAGTGGAAATCTGGTCCCGGAGGCATAGAGAGCAGTGTGGAAATTTGGTCCCGGAGGCTTAGAGAGGGGTGTGGACATCTGGTCCCGGAGACTTCAAGAGAAGCGTGGACATCAGGTCCCGGAGACTGAGAGAGGTGTGCTGAATCCTGGTTCCCGAGACATAGAGAGGAGTGTGGAAATCCGGTCCCGGACACTTAGAGAGGAGTGTGGAAATCTGGTCCCGGAGACTTAGTGAGGAGTGAGGAAATCTGGTCCCGGAGACTTACTGAGGACTGTGAAAATCTGGTCCCAGAGTCTTAGAGGGGAGTGAGGAAATCCGGTCCCGGAGAGTTTGAGAGGAGTGTGAAATCTGGTTCCGGACACTTCAAGAGGAGTGTGGAAATCTGGTCCCGGTGACTTGGAAAGGAGAGTGGAAATCTGGTCAAGGACACTTAGAGAAATTTGGTCACGGAGACGTAGATGGGAGTGTGGAAATCTGGTCCCGGAGACTAAGAGAGGAGTGTGGAAATCTGGTCCCGGAGACTGAGAGAGGAGTGTGGAAATCTGGTCCCGGAGACTTATAGAGGACAGTGCAAATCTGGTCCCGGAGACTTTGAGAGGAGTGTGGAAATCCCGTCCTGGAGACTGAGAGAGGAGTGTGGAAATCCGGTGCCGGACACTTAGAGAGAGGTATGGAAATCTGGGCAAGGACACTTAGAGAAATCTGGTCATGGAGACGTAGAGGGGAGTGTGCAAATCTGCTCCCGGAGACTTAGAGAGAGTGGAAATCTGGTCCTGGAGACGTAGAGAGGAGTGTGGAAATCCTGTCCCGGAGACTTAGAGAGGAGTGTTGAAATCTGTTCCCGGAAACTTAGAGAGGAATGTGGAAATCTGGACCTGGGGACGTAGAGAGCAGTGTGGAAATTTGGTCCCGGAGACGTAGAGAGGAGTGTGGAACTCTGGTCCAGGAGACGTAGCGAGCTGTGTGTAAATCTGGTCCTGGAGACGTAGAGAGGAGTGTAGAAATCCAGTCCCGGACACGTTGAGAGGAGTGTGGAGATCAGGTCCAGGAGACGTCTACAGTAGTGTGGAGAACCGGTCGCGGAGACTGAGAGAAGTGTGGAAATCCGGTCCCAGAGACTTAGAGAGGACTGTGGAAATCAGTCCCGAAGGCTTAGAGAGCAGTGTTGAAATCAGGTCCTGGAGTTGTAGAGAGGAGAGTCGAAATCTGGTCCCGGAGGCATAGAGAGCAGTGTGGAAATCTGGTCCCGGAGGCTTAGAGAGGGGTGTGGACATCTGGTCCCGGAGACTTCAAGAGAAGCGTGGACATCAGGTCCCGGAGACTGAGAGAGGTGTGCTGAATCCTGGTTCCCGAGACTTAGAGAGGAGTGTGGAAATCTGGTCCCGGAGACTTAGAGAGGAGTGTGGAAATCTGGTCCCGGAGACTTAGTGAGGAGTGAGGAAATCTGGTCCCGGAGACTTACTGAGGACTGTGAAAATCTGGTCCCAGAGTCTTAGAGGGGAGTGAGGAAATCCGGTCCCGGAGAGTTTGAGAGGAGTGTGAAATCCGGTTCCGGACACTTCGAGAGGAGTGTGGAAATCTGGTCCCGGAGACTTGGAAAGGAGAGTGGAAATCTGGTCAAGGACACTTAGAGAAATATGGTCACGGAGACGTAGATGGGAGTGTGGAAATCTGGTCGCAGAGACTTAGAGAGCAGTGTGGAAATGTGTTCCCGGAGACTGAGAGAGGAGTGTGGAAATCTGGTCCCGGAGACTGAGAGAGGAGTGTGGAAATCTGGTCCCGGAGACTTATAGAGGACAGTGCAAATCTGGTCCCGGAGACTTAGAGAGGAGTGTGGAAATCCCGTCCCGGAGACTGAGAGAGGAGTGTGGAAATCCGGTGCCGGACACTTAGAGAGAGGTATGGAAATCTGGGCAAGGACACTTAGAGAAATCTGGTCATGGAGACGTAGAGGGGAGTGTGCAAATCTGGTCCCGGAGACTTAGAGAGGAGTGTGGGAATCTGGTCCCGCAGACTTAGAGAGGAATGTGGAAATCTGGTCCCAGAGACTTGGAAAGGAGAATGGAAATCTGGTCAAGGACACTTAGAGAAATATGGTCACGGAGACGTAGATGGGAGTGTGGAAATCTGGTCCTGGAGACTTAGGGAGCAGAGTGGATATCTGGTCCCGGAGACTTTGAGATGTGTTTGGAAATCTGGTCCAGGAGACTTTGAGAGGAGTGAGCAAATCTGGTCCCGGAGACTGAGAGAGGAGTGTGGAAATCTGGTCCCAGAGACTTCGAGAGGAGTGAGGAAATCCCGTCCCGGAGACGGAGAGAGGAGTGTGGAAATCCGGTACCGGACACTTAGAGAGAGGTATGGAAATCTGGGCAAGGACACTTAGAGAAATCTGGTCATGGAGACATAGAGGGGAGTGTGGAAATCTGGTCCCGGAGCCGTAGAGAGGAGTGTGGGAATCTGGTCCCGGAGGCGTAGAGAGGAGTGTGGAAATCTGGTTCCGGAGACTTCGAGAGGAGTGTGGAAATCAAGTCCCGGAGACTGAGAGAGGTGTGTGGAAATCTGGTCCAGGAGACGTAGAGAGGAGTGTGGAAATCTGTTCCGGGAGACTTCCAGAGGAGTGTGGAAATCTGCTCCCGGAGACTTAGAGAGAGTGGAAATCTGGTCATGGAGACATAGAGGGGAGTGTGGAAATCTGGTCCCGGAGACTTAGAGAGGAGTGTGGAAACCCCGTCCCGGAGACTGAGAAAGGAGTGGGGAAATCCGGTGCCGGACACTTAGAGAGAGGTATGGAAATCTGGGCAAGGACACTTAGAGAAATCTGGTCATGGAGACGTAGAGGGGAGTGTGGAAATCTGCTCCCGGAGACTTAGAGAGGAGTGTGGAAATCTGTTCCCGGAAACTTTGAGAGGAATGTGGAAATCTGGACCTGGGGACGTAGAGAGCCGTGTGGAAATTTGGTCCCGGAGACGTAGAGAGGAGTGTGGAACTCTGGTCCAGGAGACGTACAGAGTTGTGTGGGAATCTGGTCCCGCAGACTTAGAGAGCAATGTGGAAATCTGGTCCCAGATACTTGGAGAGGAGTGTTGAAATCTGATCCTGGAGAAGGAGTGAGGACTGTGGAAATCAGTCCCGAAGTCTTAGAGAGCAGTGTTGAAATAAGGTCCTGGAGTCTTAGAGAGGAGTGTGGAAATCTGGTCCCGGAGGCATAGAGAGCAGTGTGGAAATCTGCTCCCGGAGGCTTAGAGAGGGGTGTGGAAATCTGGTCCCGGAGACTTTGAGAGGAACGTGGAAATCTGGTCCCAGAGACTTAGAGAGGAGTGTTGAAATCAGGTCCTGGAGACTGAGTGAGGACTGTGGAAATCAGTCCCGCAGGCTTAGAGGGGAGTGTGGAAATCTGGTCACGGAGACATAGAGAGGTGTGTGGAAATCTTCTCCCGGAGATATAGAGAGTAGTGTAGAAATCTGGTCCCGGACGCTTAGAGAGCAGTGTGGAAATCTGGTCCTGGAGGTGTGGACAGGAGTGTGGAAATCTGGTTCCGGAGAATTCGAGAGGAGTGTGGAAATCAGGTCCCGGAGACTGAGAGAGGTGTGTGGAAATCTGGTCCAGGAGACGTAGAGAGGAGTGTGGAAATCTGCTCCTGGAGACTTAGAGAGAGTGGAAATCTGGTCCTGGAGACGTAGAGAGGAGTGTGGAAATCCTGTCCCGGAGACTTAGAGAGGAGTGTGGAAATCTGTTCCCGGAATCTTAGGGAGGAATGTGGAAATCTGGACCTGGGGACGTAGAGAGCAGTGTGGAAATTTGGTCCCGGAGACGTACAGAGGAGTGTAGAAATCCAGTCCCGGACACGTAGAGAGGAGTATGGAGATCCGGTCCCGGAGACTTCGAGAGAAGTGTGGAGAACCTGTCCCGGAGACTTAGACAGGAGTGTGGAAATCCATTCCCGGAGACTTACAGAGGAGTGTGGAAATCTGGTCCTGGAGACTTAGAGAGGAGAGTGGAAATCTGGTCCCAGAGACATACAGAGGAGTGTGGAAATCTGGTCACGGAGACTTAGAGAGGAGTGCGGAAATATGGTCACGGAGACTTGGAGAGTAGTGCGGAAATAGGGTCAGGCAGACTTGGAGAGGAGTGTGGATATCTTGTCCCGGAGACTTAGAGAGGAGTGTGGAAATCTGGTCCTGGAGACTTAGTGATGAGTGAGGAAATCTGGTCCCGGAGACTTAGAGAGGAGTCTGGGAATCTGGTCCTGGAGGCATACAGAGGAGTGTGGGAATCAGGTCCCACAGACTTAGAGAGCAATGTGGAAATCTGGTCCCAGAGCCTTAGAGAGGAGTGTTGAAATCTGATCCTGGAGAAGGAGTGAGGACTGTGGAAATCAGTCCCGAAGGCTTAGAGAGCAGTGTTGAAATAAGGTCCTGGAGTCTTAGAGAGGAGTGTGGAAATCTGGTCCCGGAGGCATAGAGAGCAGTGCGGAAATCTGCTCCCGGAGGTTTAGAGAGGGGTGTGGAAATCTGGTCCCGGAGACTTAGAGAGGAGTGTGGAAATCCGGTCACGGAGACTTCGAGAAGAGTGTGGATATCTGGTCCCGGAGGCTTAGAGAGGAGAGTGCAATTCTGGTCCCGTAGACTTAGAGAAGAGTGTGGAAATCTGGTCCCAGAGACTTCGACAGGAGTGTGGGAATCCCGTCGCGGAGAGTGAGAGAGGAGTGTGGAAATCCTGTCACGGACACTTAGAGAGGAGTATGGAAATCTGGGCTAGGACGCTTCGAGAAATCTGGTCACGAAGATGTAGAGGGGAGTGTGGAAATCTGCTCCCGGAGACTTAGAGAGGAGTGTGGAAATCTGGTCCCGGAGACTTAGAGAGGAGTGTGGAAATCTGGTCCCGAAGGCTTAGAGAAGAGTGTTGAAATCTGGTCCCGGAGTCTTTAAGAGGAGTGTGGAAATCTGGTCCTGGAGGCTTAGAGAGGAGTGTGGAAATCCAGTCCCGGAGACTTAATGAAGCGAGTTGAAATCTGGTCACGGAGACGTAGAGAGGGGTGTGGAAATCTGGTCCCGGAGACTTAGAGAGGAGTGTGGAAATCTGGTCCCGGAGACTCAGCGAGGAGTGTTGAAATCTGGTCCCAGAGACTTAGTGAGGAATGTGGAAATCTGGTCCCAAAGGCTTAGAGAGGAGTGTGGAAATCCGGTCCCGGGGAATTAGAGAGGAGTGTGGAAATCCAGTCCCGGAGACTTAATGAGGCGAGTTGAAATCTGGTCACGGAGATGTAGAGAGGAGTGTGGAAATCTGGTCCCGGAGACTTAGAGAGGAGTGTGGAAATCTGGTCCTGAAGGCTTAGAGAAGAGTGTTGAAATCTGGTCCCGGAGTCTTTAAGAGGAGTGTGGAAATCTGGTCCTGGAGGCTTAGAGAGGAATGTGGAAATCTGGTCCCGGAGAGTTAGAAAGGAGTGTGGAAATCTGGTCCCGGAGACTTAGAGAGGAGTGTGGAAATCTGGTCCCGGAGAGTTAGAAAGGAGTGTGGAAATCTGATCCCGGTGACTTAGAGAGGAGTGTGGGATTTTTCGGCATTGGGGAAATGGAAGGAAGCATAGGGACTAAGGCCTTGGCAAGTGGAAAGACATCAGGGAAAATCCAGGGCCATTGTGGATAGAAAGGATAACATTTCCATGTGTGCATGGGTTTCCTCTGGGTGCTGTGGTTTCCTCTCAAAATCTAAAGATGTATTGGTTTGTTGGTTAATTACTCATTGAAAATTGTCCCGTGATTTTGCTATGGTTAAATTGGTGGGTTGCACAACACAGCTAGATGGTCTGGTCAGTCCTCTTCTATACTGTATCTCTAAATAAATAAACAAACACTTCCAGATAAACCAGTTGCCAAACCACTGGGATATCCAAGTACTCAGATAGCAGAGAATCTTAGCTTAAACCATTTTCTTCTGCATCTTTCTTCTTCAGGAAAAGATCAGAAGAGACGGATATAATTCCAATGCCATCCACTGGACAAAATTATCAACAGGGAACTATTTTTACAGAGAATCTCCTTTGTGAATGTTTACACGGGGAGTCTATGTTTGATGCTGAGACTGCTCCTTATATATTAGCCATCTGAATGATGGATTTGTTGGCTTTGTGGCCAAGCTTGTGGATATACGAAGGTAGCTGGAGGGGCAGGTAATGTGAAGGAAGCAGGGAGTCTGCTAAAGGACTTGATCAGAGTGAGAGAATCGGCAAAGAAGTGGCAGATGGAATAAAGTGTAGGGAAGTGTATGGTCATGCTCTTTGGTACAAGGAATAAACAAATTGACTATTTTTCTAAATGGAGAGTAAATTCAAAGATTGAATATGCATAGGGAATTAGGATTTCGAGTGTAGGATTGTCAGCGGTGAGGAAGGCAAGTGCAGTGTATTGTTAGTATTAATTTCAATAGGAGTAGAATTTAAAAGCAAGGGTGTAATGCTAAGGTATTTGCACAGGTGAAAGTTCTGAGTAAGTTTATTATCAAACTACATATATGTCACCATATACAACTCTGAGATTCATTTTCTTGAGGGCATACTCAATAAGTCTACAGAATAATAACCATAATAGAATCAATTAATGAATTCGCAACTAGGGTGTTCAACCAGGATGCAGAAGGTAACAAACTGTAAATACAAAAATATAGAAATAATAATAATAAATAAGCAATAAAGATCACCTGATCACCTAGACAATCATAAGGTTTTTATGAAGTCAC
Source organism: Hypanus sabinus (assembly GCF_030144855.1). NCBI lineage: Eukaryota > Metazoa > Chordata > Chondrichthyes > Myliobatiformes > Dasyatidae > Hypanus > Hypanus sabinus. The sequence continues at coordinate 87,270,545 of NC_082712.1, read as the reverse complement.
AAATTCAACTGTTTCCATGTACACTTTCACCCAAAGAGCATCAGCCTTATTGTATGATTTTATTTTTCTTTTCCATTTGTCCTTTTACCTTTCTTCATTGTTCTCAATATTTGTTTTGATTTGTACATCTTCAAAGTTTTTCTTCCATACAATTCAAGCCAAATGCAGAACATTTTATGTATCTGTAAACTAATGTGGCCATTCCTGTCTGCTTTACTTCCTCTTTCATCATGATTTTCTTTGTGTTCTTATTGTTATGTATACTATCTATGTCCATCCTGTTTACTTTTCCAGGACTGATTTGAAGTTTGCATGGCTCTCATCTTCATCTATCAATAGTCGCAATGTATTTGAGCAATGGCTGTACTTTGAATTTGAAATATGGTGAGTTACTCCTGTTTAATCTGAGCTCCCTGGGTGTCTGGATATACCTGAGTTGGTCCACCAGCCTTTCCTCCATTTCCTGGAATTATCTTTGCTGGCTATGTTTCTATGTCTTACAAGTAAACAATTGATATGCTCACCTCGTTCCTGCCCCAGGCTTGGAACTTAGAACATTTGGACTTTTGTGAGCAGTTTTGGACCCCATATCTAAGAAAGGATGTGCTGACATTGGAGGTGGTTCATGAGAAAGATTCCAGCAGTGAAAGGTGTGGGTTGGGGTGGAGGAAAGATCTCATTGAAAGCTATAGAATATTGAAAGGCCTTGATAGAATGGACGTGCAGAGGACGTTTCCTGTGTCTAGAACCAGAGGGCACCTCCTTAGGATACAAGGATGTCCCTTTAGAACAGAAACAAGAAGGAATTTCTTCAACACACACAAAATGCTGGTGGAACACAGCAGGCCAGGCAGCATCTATAGGGAGAAGCACTGTCGACATTTCGGGCCGAGACCCTTTGTCAGAATTTCTTCAGCCAGAGGGTGGTGAAACTATGGAATTCGTTGCCACAGTCACTTGTGGAGGCCGAGTCATTGGGTATGTTTAAAGTAGAGGTTGATAGATTCTAGATTAGTGAGGTCATGAAGCGATACAGGGAGAAAGTAGGAGACTGGGGCCGAGAGGGAAATGGACCAGCCATGATGAAATGGTGAATCTGTGGAATTCATTGCCGCAGACAGCTATGGAGGCTAAGTCATTGGATATAGTTAAAGCGGAAGTAGCTACAATAGGTTCCCAATTAATAAAGGACATTAAAGGTAAAGGCTGGAGATTGGGATTGAGAGATAATAAATTCATTATGATCAAATGACAGAACAGATTTGATTGTCCGAGTAACCTAATTCTGCTCTTGTGACTTCTGGTCTTTAATGGAAACGGAAGTTGGGCAGCATGGGGTTGGAGATTAACATAACTTAAGATTGTCCCTAGTGCAAAAACCATCAGCACGCAGCAACGTCACTCTTTTAACATTAAACACTTAACTTCCCAGCTGCACTGATATCTAAATCATTGACTAATTAAAACCATATTCTTAATTAAGTACTCCTGATCCCCTTTTGGCTTGGTTATGCATTCATCCTCAATTATTTTAAAACAATCAGTAATCACTGTCTAAACCTCCTTCAGGATAAAAGCCATCAGAGAGCTTTGGTCTTTAAAAGCTCATAATGATCACTGTTAATGAAGATTAAACAGTTCTCAGAGCGTTTGACATTTTACCATTTCTTATCTATGAGCTGTGTTCCATTAGAAAAGACGAGGTTTTCGAATCTTATCTAATGGTAAAAATGGATACAGTTTTGGGAAGTGTCATTGTACACACAGACACATTGTTCTCTCAGGCCTCCTCTAGCTCCTCCCTGTTGCTTTGCTCTTTCAATTTTATTGGTCTTTGATCCGTCAAAAATTCTCCACTGTGCCCATGTGCTGAACACCATCTCACGGCATTCTGCAGTGCTGCTATCCAATATCTGCATGCACCACACACAGTGTCATACAGTCACACAACACAGAGACAGGCCATTCAGCCCATCTAGTCCATGATGAACTAATTGTCCTGTCTTGTCCCATTCACCTTCACCCAGACCGGTGCCCTCCATACCTCCATATCATGCACCGATTCAAATTTCTCTTAAATGTTGAAGTCCAACCTGCATCCACCATTTCCACTGGCAGCTTGTTCTGCCCTCCTACTATCCTCTGAGTGAAGAATCTTCTCCCTCATGCTCCCCTGAAACATTTCACCTTTCACCCTTAACCCAAGACCTCTCGTTCTCATTTCATCCAAAACTTAATTGAAAAAACTTGCTTCCATTTACTCTATCTATACCCCTCCTAATTTTGTACACTGTTCTCAAATCTTCCCTCATTCATCTATGCTCCAGGGAATAAACCTTTCCCTATAATTCAGATCCTCAAGTCCTGGCAACATCCTCGTAAATGTTCCCTGCACTTTTTCAAGCTTATTCACATCTTTCCTGTAGGTAGGTGACCAGAACTGCATGCAATACTTCAAATCAGGCCTCACCAACATCTTATACAACTTCTACATAACATCCCATTTCCGGTAGCAATACTTTGGTTTATGAAAGTCAATGTGCTAATGTGGAAACCTCTAAACCAGGAAAACGCAGATAATAAAACCAAGACTGTACTCCAGCCATGTTCCAAGTATTCACAGCACCTCGTGTTTTATTTTTGCACTTATGTAAACTTGACCCAGTCAAGAGCTTCCATGCAAGTCAGACTGTTCCGTTCCACACTGGTTCCTGAGCATCAGATAGTGTTTGCTGATGGTAAACATGTTCTATACTATCAACTCACCAGTGACTTCAATAGGAGGATCAAGAAAATTGTGTGAAAAGGTTCATGGACACAGATCAATTTTATTCATCATATACATTTACATGTATTAGGAAGTTGCTGTGGTGCATTGGTCAGGGCACAACATGCAACAAAAACAATATTCAGTATCTGTGTACTTTTATTTACTTATTTATTGAGATATAACGTGCAGCCACATTGCTAAGCAGTCCCGCAATTTAATCCTGGCCTAATCATGGGACAATTTACAATGATCAATTACCTACCAACTGGTACACCTTTGGACTGTGGGAAGAAACCAGAGCACCCAGAGGAAACACAACTATAAAGAATAAAGAATTATATATAAGAACATAAGAAGATAATAATAGGAGGAGTAGGCCATCTGGCCCGTCAAGCCTGTTCCACCATTCAATAAGATCATGGCTGATCTGACCATGGACTCATCTCCGCCTACCCCCCTCTCCTCCGTAACCCTTAATTCCCCTACTATGTAAAAATCTGAAGTAAAACAAATAAGAACTGAGTAAAGTTAAAAGTTGAAGGACAGATATGGAATAAAATGCACAAATAAATACCAGCATGTACTTACAAAGTTAACAGTATTATAAAAAGTGCATTAAAGTGTTTACAGTGCAATGATGTGGATAATAGATAGAGGAGGTGGGAGCTAACAGGAATGGTTGATCAGATTAACTGACTCCAGTTCCAAAATACTGTAAGTGCTACATGCTAAAAGCCAAAGATGAATTTTTACTTCAAGCTCTTCAATGGCTTACTGAGGGAATCCAGAGATGCTGTTTACACTGGGACCTTGCTATGATGATTAACACAGATCTCTCTGAACTACACTAAGTATCTGAGCAAATACATCCGCCTCAACGTGCATCATTAAATAAGTACAACTTGTAACTTTTGCAATTTTGCTAGATCAAATATGGCTGCTAAGTGTTTCCTAAAACATTTAGGAATTTTTTCTAAACCTAAAACTAAAATATTTTTTGAAAAACAGTTCGCTTTTCTGAACTGTAACAGTTTCTTAATCATAATTAAAATTTCTAGAAGTAGTCAATTTATTACATTATCTGAATTACAGATTTTAAAAGCTACAATTCACTGACAAACCACAACAAGGTATTACGTTCTGAAGAGGAAACTGCAATGGGAGTGAAATTAACCACAGACTGAACTTCATCCTTAAACTCCATAAAGTTTGTCTCCCCTCTCACTGTGGAAGGAGAGACACCTCTCTCTCATATCAAAGTGCTGAGTTATGAACTGTGGTTTTTGATGGACCTAGATCATGGTCTCTTTTGGGCTTTTGCTATTGCTTGCATGGTGGGTGGTGAGGCCTGATGCTTCCAGCCAGAACAAGTGGGGGAGGGCTGATGTTTTGCTGCTGTTTGTGCTTGGGAGGGGGGAAGAGGGGCTTTGGAGTTCTTTCTGTCATTCATTCTTTGGGATTTTCTTCTGTTTTGTGGATGTCTGTAAGAGTAAGAATTTCAGGTTATATACATTCTCTGATAGTAAATGGATCCATTAACCACTGAAGTTGTCTCAAATTTTGCAACTGATATGGGAATGTTTTAAGATTTAGGACAATTAGTGCAAGTTTCAGTATTGTCCTGTAATGTTGTGACAGTTGGAATTTACTCCCTGTGAGCAGAGCTGTACAGCTTAGGAGGGGGAGCAAGTGGAATAAAACCAGGAAATCCATTGGACCTGGTTATAATCAGTAACACATAATAACATACACATTAGTTTGATTTGTCTAATATCTTTGTGTATGTTATTATACAGTATGTCTAATTAACTCCATGTCCTTGTAGGATTGTTTAGCAAATGCTAACACACAATTGACTACTTGTAGGAGTGGTGGAAACAGAATTTGGTGTACGTCACTAATGACTCTAGCAAATTTCTACAGACGTAGCGTCGAGAACATCCCAATTAGTTGCATCGCCCTCTGCTACGGAGGTACCAATGCACAGCATTGAAAGAGGCTGCAGATTGGTGTTCCCAGTGGGCGAAAGGTCCTCTTTCCATGCTAAATCACTGAACTAGTTGCGGTATTAATGAAAAGAGACAATGAGACTATTTAAACCAGGTGTAATAAATATTGCAAAGTACATCAGTAGGGATCATTGATGAGTTCTGTGAACTAATACCCTGAGGCTTGACACCTACATTCCGACACTGCATGAACTTCCTAAACCTCAAGAATCTCATTACAGTAAATCTAAAATTGACACAGAAAGTTGCTGTTCATCCAAAAAAAAATTGCCGTTTTGCATGTTAAGGCCAGTATCCTGTGACCTCGAGCAAACGACAGGATGGGATACGTGACAAAGAGCAGAAGGGAGCCTCATGATGTTTTACTTCGCTATCTTTCCCAGTGTTAATATTTCAAGATTGCTGCTGGTTTCAATGACATGATATAATTGGCTTTTATTAGAAACGGATATGGCAGAGTCACCGAAACAGGCTGCATTGTTGTGTTGCACTTGACGTTGGAAAGCCACTGAGATTTTTTAGGTCACCACATGCCTCCCCCCCCCCCCCCCCACCACCACAATCTTAGAAGACAAGAATCAAAACACTTTGGGAAACCATGCTACTCAATGATTTTTCCATTCATTAGCTTTTGACATTGGTGTGGAGGATTTTCTGAATCTGACAGCGGGGTAGAGACTGTAAATGCAGTCACTCAAGGATAAAACTTGATGGGCTGGGTGGCCTAATTCTGTTCTTATGCATTATGGTTTACCCTTCAGTACTTTGTTAGTGTAGTGTGTGGGCGTTAGGCTGCACAGCGCCACTCATTCTGATGATATAGATCACCTTTCATGTTAATCTAGTTACCTCAGTTCCAGCTAAAACTCCAATTCAGCCAACTCACTCCCCTGAACATTCTGACTCCTGCTTCTCAGTGGCTTCTTGCTCCCTGAACCTCATCATCTTTCTGCGGAAGAACTGTAGAATGAATAAGGCCAATCAGCTCCTAATGCAATCGCTGAGGCTGTGTCCTCTGAAAACTTGGCCTTTATGTAGTTACAATCAGCTGATACTCAATTTAAAGGCCAAGCATTCGGAGGACACACCACAGATGAACAGTGTACTGATTACATCTCCTCGTGTGGTGACGAAACGTTTGCAAATAGAATGCCAAGATCGGAGAACAACTCAACCCAACTGATACTGGTATTTCTAATGTAGAAACAGATTGCTGGGTCTATAAACCAATCTCCATTGAACCCCATTAATGGGTTCTTCTTCCTCTGTCACAAGTTTACTCAATGTCTTCTTGAACGTAGCTTCTCACACTACTGGGCCAATAACCTTTACCCAGCCATTTTGCCTTTGTTTACCAAACATATTTTTACATAACTTGCTCGGAAAATTAGACCAGTGGATCTTCCCAGCCCATGTGTGGCATTGCTGGTCACTGTCTAGAGCATTTATAGTAAGCCAACAAGGGAAGATGAACAAACTATGTGATCACACTGCTCCAAGACAGAATGCCTCTAGATAACACAGGTAGACAACACTACTGCTATCACTGCCTACTGTGCAAAAGTCTTAAGCACATATATAGCTGGATGCCTAACACTTTTGCACAATACTGTATCTGTCAATGTGGAGTGGAGACTGAATCTGTAAATCTGGCTGGACAAAGGATGTTGGGAATGGAAAGGGTGGGGAAATGTGGGACCGGTGGCAAAGAAGGAGTGCTAGGTGGCACAGGTGCAGACACACCCACCTCTGAGACACCAGGCAAGGTCATTTGATTCCAAACAACTGGATTGTTGATCATTACAGAATGTCTCTCTGGTGCTTCCCACTCCCTCTTCCCTCTCTTCCCTTTTTCCCAAACCATGATTTCCTTCACCCTGTCCCTTTCCCATTCTCAGTCCACAATAGAGACCCATGTCAGAATCAGGTTAATCATCACTCACATGTCATTAAAGATATATATATATATATATATATATAGCTGCCTACGACCTTTGCACAGTACCGTACATGTGACTGAGGGATGCGCACTTTGCAAGGCTTGGCATTAGGGTGTATTGGGGTGACTGGATAGGGGAAAAAAGATCAAGTAGAAGATCCTCAGCCACCTGTCAGCTGGTCCAGAGCTGATATGATGAAGGTGGACTCAGATGCAATACTTGTGGAGTGTGACAGTGTTGAAAGAGGGACTATGTAGCACTTTTTGACACGCCCGCTCCAAGGACTTCAAAGGCTAGTTCACAAATGGAAGATCGAGGAGTTTGGTGAAAAGATAGGAAGAACATGCAGTAGCTAGGTTTGGAATGTATAGAATCTGGTTAAGCACAGGATTAGGTTCAATCATGATGGCTTCATTGATTAAGCATCTCACTGGCACTTGTCTGACTGGGAAAGACACAGAATGGCAGATGCTGTTTATTGGGCTGACCGCAAGACATAGAAGCAGAATTAGGCCCATCAAGTCTACTCTGCTATTTCATCATGGCTAATTTATTATACCTCTCACCCCCAATGCCCTGCTTTCTTTCCATAACATTTTTTTGCCTTCCTAATCCAGAACCTAACATCAGCTTTAAATACACTCATTGACGTAGCCTCCAAAGCCATCTGTGGCAATGAATTCCACAGATTCACCTACCTCTGGCCAAAGAAATTCCTTTTCATCTCTGTTGCCAAGGAATGCCCTTTAATTCCGAAGCTGTGCCCTCTTGCCCACATAGGAAACACCCTTTCCAAATCCATTCTTTCAGAATTCAATGGATTTCAATGAGATTCTCCGTCAGGGTTCTGAAAGAGGTAGCTGAAGAGATTGTGGAAGCATCAGTTATGTTCTTTCAGGAATGGTTCCAGAAGACCGGAAAATTGTAAATGTCACTTCACTCTTTAAGAAGAGAGGGAGGCAGAAAAAAGAAAATTACAGGCCAGTTAGCCTGACCAGTGGTTGGGAAGATATTGGAGTTCATTATTAAGGATGAGTTTTCGGGATACTTACGAGGCAGATGGTAAAGGAGGCAAAAGTCAGCATCATTTCCTTAAGAGGAAATCTTGTCTGACATATCTGTTGGAATTCTTTTGAGAAAATAACAGACAGGATAGACAAAGAAGAGTCAGTGGATATTGCTTCCCTGGACTTTCAGAAGGCCCTTGACAAGGTGCTACACGAGGCTCTTAACCAGATACGAGCCCATGGTATTACAGGAAAGATATAGGAGCATGGATAGATGACTGGCTGACCGGCAGGAGGGAAGGAGTGGGAATAAAGGGAGCCTATTCTGGTGACTAGTGGTATTCTACAGTTGTTGGTATTGGGTTCACTTCTTTTCACATTATATATCAAAGATTTAGGTGACGGAAATGATGACTTTGTGGCCAAGTTTGCAGACAGTACAAAGTTAGGTGGAGGAGCAAGTAGTGTTGAGGAAGCAGAGAGACTGCAGAATGACCTAGACAGATTGGGAAAATGGAAAAGAAGTGGCAGTTGAAATATAATGTAGGGAAATATATAGTTATGCACTTTGCTAGAAGGAATAAAGGCTTACATAGACTATTTTCTAAATGGTGAGAAATGGGGAGTCCTGGTACAGGAATCCCTAAATGTTAACTTACAGTTTGAGTCGGTGGTGAGGAAGGCAAGTGCAATATTAGCACTTATTTCGAGTGGATTAGGATATAAAAGTCAGCATGTAATGCTGAGGATTTATAAGGGACTTGTCAGACTGCACTTGTGAGCAGTATTGTAAGCAGTTTTGGAACCCTTAACTAAGAAAAGATGTGCTGGCATTAGAGTGGGTGCAGTGGAGGTTCATGAGAATGATTCCGGAGAGGAAAAGGTTAATGTATGAGATGTGTTTGTTGTCTCTGAGCCTGTACTCCCTGGAGCTTTGAAAAATCAGGGGGGGAATCTCATTGAAATCTATTGAATTTTGAAAGGCCCATAGAGAGTGGATGTGGAGAGGATGTATCCTATAGTGGGGGAGTCTTGGACCAGAGGGCACAGCCTAGGGACAGAGGGACATCCCTTTAGAGATGAGGAGGAATTTCTTTAGCCGGGGGGGCGGGGTGTGAATCTGTGGAATTCATTACCACAGAAGGCTGTGGAGGCCAAGACATTGAGTATATTTAAAGTGGAGGTTGATAGGTTCTTGATTAGTTAGGGCACCAAAGGTTACGGAAGGCAGGAGGATTGTTTGGGAAGGGGAAAATAAATCAGTCATGATCAAATGGCCTAATGCTGTCTTATGTCTTATGGTCATCTTCTTCTAAACTCTGGTACAGGCCCAGAGTCACCTCTCTAGTCCCCTGCCCTACACTGCCACCCTCTTGGGATGGCTGCAGAGATTTCCCCCCACCCCTCCGGGCCCCCATTTGCTCTTGTAAACACATCAGCACTACTCACAGGAGCAAAGCTCTTCACCATCTGTGCAATGCTGCGGATGTTACTGTAGCTCCTCTCTATTACATACAGCATGTTGCCGCTGACTGTCATGTTCTGGACCTTCTGGACCGCAGCTGCCAGCAGCTTGAGACCACCCTGGACCTCCTTGGCTTTCGTCCCCATCTACCAAGAAACAATAAAGGTTAAAGGAGGGTTAGTTTTTCCCGATGAAACAAAGTGTTAGTTCTCATTAATATAGGAAAAGAGGCTGTGAACTTGCATCTTCTTGACCTTCACTTCCTCCATCCCATCCTTTGCCAGAAAGACCGGTCTTTCTGTTTTATGATACAGTAAAAGTTTTCATAAAGTAGCCCTTATTGTGCAATTATTACTAATAATGAGATAACATTTGACACAAATAGTTTTATTATTCTCTGTGCTATTTCCTCTACATTCTGAAATCTGGAGGCTGTTTTAATTTCTTCATCGTTAGCAGCAATTGAGATTCTTGATTTAAGCTTATGCTATTTTGCACAAACTGGAGCACACTTCTGAGCTTATTAGATTAGTCTTATCAGCGATTACTATCTGTATCACTACACTTTAGGCTGAGACCCCTCATCAGCACTTGAAAAGTTGACTGTCTATTCCTCTCCATAAGTGCTACCTGAACTGCTGAGCTCCTCCAGCATTTTGTGTGTGTGTGTGTGTAAGTCTAGATTTGCAGCATCTGCAGAATCTCTTGTTTATAGTTTGGCGACATGCATAGTAATTGTTGATAAGACCGATCAGAGGTTCCCTGGACACAGATGACAGAGGTGTAGGAATACTGTAGCAGCTGTTCTTGATTCTTCAAGATTCTCTTTTCCTCCATGAGCGAGCACTGCTTTTTATGCGGATATGAAACAGGCGGGGTGGACAATTGCTGAAGATTATTGATAATGGCTGGAGTCACCCGTCTTGTAAAGGCACTGCCTGGAAGACAATGGTGGAGTAGTGGAAATAAGCTCCCACTATCTATTAAATGCTCCCAATGCTGTCTACTAATAGGAGAAGAGGCAAAGGTGGGTTACTGATACATTAAAACCAGTTGCTTCAGGCTGATGGGGCTCGTCAGCTGTGGTTGGCAGCTCATGTAGAAGGCCTATGTCCTTTTAAAACAGATGAGGAGGAATTTCTTTAGCCAGAGGTCAGTGAATCTGTGGAATTCATTGCCACAAATGGTTGTGGAGGCCAAGTCATTGGGTAAACTTAAAGCAGAGTTTGATAGGTTCTTGTTTAGTGGGACTGTCATATATTACTAGGAGAAGGCAGGAGAATGGGGTTGAGAGGTATAGTAAATCAGCCAAGATGGAATGGCAGAGCAGGATCGATAGGCCAAATGGCCTTATGGTCTTATGTACCCCAGACTTTAGCAGCAGAATAATGTTAACATTGGATCTACAATAACCATATCATACAGGAATAGAGTCTGGACACTGGTCCTTGGTACCCACCATTGTAGCTGCCTTAAACACATCCCCTGACAGCTCATTCTCACAACCCCTTAATAACAAGCTCACCACCCTATCTCCATTTGTAGCTAGCCACAATCCTATAGAAATGAAAGGCCATCTCTAGTAACAGATGAACTTCATCTACCCAACTTTAAAGGGTGATGGGATGCAGATAAGTCTCTACCAAAGGAAGTTTAAGGTGCTCCTTCCATCTGCTAGCCTGCAGGTCATCCTTGGGCAAGGTGTGGCACCTGCTTAGATCCCCCCACCCCCACCCTAACCAGGATCACATGAAGCCATGGGAGCAGATGGCGAATGGTTAAGTTAGTAGCCGGTGCACATGACAAGTCCTGGTTATGTAACCACTGATGCTAAGTAGACAATCTGTGAAGAGTATCGATAATGGCTGGGGTCATCTGTCTTGTAAATACACTGCCTAGAAGAAGACAATGGCAAACCACTTCTGTAGAAATATTTGCCAAGAACAATCATGATCAAGACCATGATCGCCCATGTCATACAGCACAGCACATAATGAATGAATAAACCCAACTTTATACAACACCCTATAACTCTCTCACCAAACAAAAGTACTTTTATGTTCTATTGTTGATTAAGAATACCTTCTGCCAATTTGCTCAACAACTCTACAGTGTTCAACAAAGTTGCATCTTCAGCCCCCAATTCTGCTCCCTAAACACTCATGACTGTGGTCATAATCAGGTGTAACTCCATCTGCAAGTTTGGAGATGATCCCATTGTACTGAGCTGCATCTCAATTAACAATGAGTCAGAGAAAATGAAGGAGATAGAGAGCTTAGTAACATGGTGTTGTGACAACAAACTTTCCCTCAATGTCAACAAAATAAAATGCCTTGTCATTGACTTTAGGGAGTGGGGGGTGTACATGCTCCTGACTACATCAACGGTGTTAAGATTGAGAGGGTTGAGAGCTTCAGCTTCCCAGGAGAGAACATCACCAATAGCTTGTCCTGGTTCAACCATGTAGACATAATGGCCAAAAAAACTCTATGGACTCTGTCTACACTTCCTAACACTTCAGTAAAGCAGCTGGGGGACTTCCGGTAAGGTGGCGATTAATTAGCTGCTCCAAACTTTTGCTCCGATATTCTCCCTATCTTTGCACTATATGTCTCCATTCTTAAACCTTAGTTAGGAATTTTATTAGGTCTCTTTTACTTGCCTGCGAACACATCTATCTTATAATGTCTACCAAAAGTTCTAAATCCAGGAAAAAGGAAGCTACGGCTCTGCCGGCTGAGATCCTCGCTGTTCTGGAACAACATCGAGAAGATATTTTAAAGGAATTTAGAACTTCTTTCAACCAGCTGGATGCCAAATTGGATCGGATCAACGCTAGAGTGGACGAACATGCTGAACATTTATCTCGCATCGACTCGACCTCTGAAGATTTAAAATGTCGTGTCCAATACCTTGAGACCCTCAATTCCAGCCTAGAGGAGAAGAATAGTAAACCTTTTTTCCAAAATGGTGGATCTTGAAAACCGGAGCAGACGTTGCAATCTACGAATTCTTGGTTTGCCAGAGGCCACCGAACAGGGTTCCCTCGTTAAGTTTTTTTCCGATTTTCTCTGTGAGATTTTCGGAAACGAATTTCTTCTGAATCCACCTGAGCTTGAAAGGGCACACAGGGTCTACGTTCCCCGTGCAATTCTGGGTTCCCGCCCACGGCCGGTAATTTTGTGCTTTCATCAATACCAGGTGAAAAACCATTTGATTATGGAGGCACGCTGCAGAGGGATTTTTGCTTTTCAAAATTCAGTCATTCGTTTTGTGGAGGATTTTGCCCCCCAGGTTCTGAAGAAGTGTGCTGAGTTTAAAGGTGTAAGGAAAGTGCTTTTTGATAGTGGACTTAGACCCTCCCTTCATAACCCAGTCGACCTCCGAATTACACTTACTACTGGAGAATATAAGTGGTTTAAGTCAGTGAAGAGGCTGAGGCATTTGTTGGAAGTCTTCCGGCTATCCAGTCTTCTTCAGTACCCGGTCAGACCTCCTAAAATGGTGGATAAGTACCTCCCGTAGTAAAATTATTTTTCCCGGACTCAGAGTTTACTTGAATAACTCAGACATTAACTATTGAAACTCTATGGGCTGTAGGCAACCTCTCCCTGGACTTGGTGCGTTTTTTTCTAAATAGATATTCTGTGCTTAATGTTTCCCTGCAGACGTTTAGATTGTACTTGTGTAATCTATTTTATTCTTGTATAACTTTATCTATAGAGTTCTACAATTGACTTTAACTTGTTTTGGAGGTTTGGAGTTTTTATTGAAGGCCTCCCTGTTGGTTGATTCACAGTTTAAGTTTTGCTGCTTTTTTTTTTCTGCAAATGGTTGATAAGTACTCTCCTCGAATCTATAATTTCCCCCTTTATTCCCCTTTATACATAAATGATCTGGATGATGGGGTGGTAAATTGAATTAGTAAGTATGCCGATGATACTAAGGTAGGAGGTGTTGTGGATAATGAGGTGGATTTTCAAAGCTTGCAGGGAGATTTATGCCGGTTAGAAGAATGGGCTGAACGTTGGCAGATGGAGTTTAATGCTGAGAAGTGTGAGGTTCTACATTTTGGCAGGAATAATCCAAATAGAACATACAGAGTAAATGGTAGGGCATTGAGGAATGCAGAGGAACAGAGAGATCTAGGAATAACTGTGCATAGTTCCCTGAAAGTGGAGTCTCATGTAGATAGGGTGGTGAAGAGGGCTTTTGGAACGCTGGCCTTTATAAATCAAAGCATTGAGTACAGAAGTTGGGATGAAAGTTGTACAAGGCATTGGTAAGGCCAAATTTGGAATATTGTGTGCAGTTCTGGTCACTGAATTATAGAAAGATATCAATAAATTAGAGAGAGTGCAGAGACGATTTACTAGGATGTTACCTGGGTTTCAGCAATTAAGTTACAGAGAAAGGTTGAACAAGTTAGGTCTCTATTCATTGGAGCGTAGAAGGTTGAGGGGGGATTTGATCGAGGTATTTAAAATTTTGAGAGGGATAGATAGAGTTGACGTGAACAGGCTGTTTCCATTGAGAGTAGGGGAGATTCAAACTAGAGGACATGATTTGAGAGTTAGGGGGCAGAAGTTTAAGGGAAACACGAGGGGGTATTTCTTTACTCAAAGAGTGATAGCTGTGTGGAATGAGCTTCCTGTAGAAGTAGTAGAGGCCATTTCAGTTGTGTCATTTAAGGTAAAATTGGATAGGTATATGGACAGGAAAGGAGTGGAGGGTTATGGGCTGAGTGCAGGTAGGTGGGACTAGGTGAGATTAAGGGTTCGGCATGGACTAGGATGGCCAAGATGGCCTGTTTCCGTGCTGTGATTGTTATATGGTTATATGGTTATATAATTTTTCGCGGGTAGGTTAGTTTTGGTTTTCTCCTGCTTTTCTTTGTATTAAGTTTTATACTTCTGCAGAAGTTGTTCCTATTTGTAGTTATGTTTTCTAGTGCATAAACTAGTTACCATTTGCTATAGTATTTATACGGAACTGTTGTTAATGACACAGAACTGGAAGTCATATTTGGGTTAATTTTTTTGGTAGAACTAGCTGCTTTTTTTGGTAGCCGTCTAGTTTCGGGTTGCGTGGGTGGGGTGGATTTTCCAGTTCTAACACCACTCACTGATTCTTTTGCTTTCCTTTGTTACTCAGGACATGTTTATGGTTTGATTCTACGAATCTATGTTTGCATTTCTGCTACCAGACTATTATTGTACTGCTTGACTTTTTATATGCCTGCTGCCTTCTATGCATTAATAATTGATAATGGTTAGTACACTTAAATTTGTGAGCTGGAATGTAAAGGGATTGAATCATCCTGTTAAAAGAAGGAAGGTACTCTCACATATTAAACAACTCAAAGCTGACATTGCTTTCCGTTAAGAAACTCATATTCGTTGTTTTGATAACTCCCGGCTTTTGTCAAAGTGGGCGGGTCAGCATTTTCATTCATCCTTTGCCGCTAAAGCTAGGGGGGGGGGGGGGTCTCCATCCTTATTAACTCAAATATTCCTTTCGAACTCCATAATGAGATATCTGATACAAATGGCTGTTTTATTATTGTTTCTGGTAAACTATATAATACTAAAGTTGTACTAGCAAACCTGTATGCCCCCAATTTTGATGATGTTAATTTTTTTCCCTCACTACCAGACTTAAACTCATACTCTCTTATACTGGGCAGTGACTTCAATTGTTGGTTAGATCCTAATTTGGATCGATCATCCTCTGTTATTAGACCATCTACTAAATCTGCCTTAGCTATCCAATCGTTTCTCTCTAATTAAAGTATCTCTGATATGTGGCATTTCCTTCATCCTACTGAGAGAGATTATTCTTTTTTTTCACATGTTCACCATACCTTTACCAGAATTGACTACTTCTTACTCGATAACCAACTCATTCCATTTGTCTATTCTTGTGATTATCAGAGTATACTGATTTCTGATCATGCCCCAATTACTCTCTCTTTAAACTTTCCTGGTCTCCCTCAGAGGAATAAACACTGGCGGTTTGATTCGACTTTATTATCGGATGATGATTTTCTAAAATTTATTGAGGATCAGATAACCTTTTATTTTAACACCAACACATCACCTGAAGTTCATCCCAGATTGTCTGGGATGCCATGAAAGCATATCTGAGGGGTCAAATAATCTCCTATACAGCAAATCTTAATAGAAAGTCCTGTGCAGATCGATTAGACCTCATTAACCAGATTAAAGAATTGGATCAACTGTATGCTTAAACTAAGAATTCCAAACTATACAAGAAGCATGTAGAACTTCAAACTAAATTTAATCTTCTGTCTACTCAACCTGTCGAACACCAACTTCTCTAAAGTAAGAGTCACTTTTACATTCATGGTTTCAAATCTGGTAAATTTCTAGTCAATCAGCTGAGTCATTCCAAAGCCAAACAACATATTACAAAGATCCGGAAGGAGAACGGAGACTTTACATCGGATCACTTAGAAATTAATGACGCATTTAAAAATTTCTATTCTCGACTTTATTCCTCTGAATCTTTGAATGACAATATCTCTGTTGATCATTTTTTAAATAATCTGAATATTCCTTCACTTTCATCTGATTTTAAAGCCAAACTTAATGCACCTATATCATCATCAATTTCTGCACTGTCCTCAGGGAAATCTCCTGGACCTGATGGGTTCCCCGTAGAATTTTATAAATCATTCTCTTCACTTCTTTCTCCTCAGTTACTCTCAGTATTATCTGACTCGTTCAATTATGGTGAATTGCCACCCTCTTTTAATGAGGCATCTATTATTCTTTTATTAAGAAAGGGTAAAGACCCAACAGAGTGTTCCTCGTATAGGCCGATTTCTTTGCTTAATGTTGATGTTAAAATCTTGGCTAAAGTTTTGGCTTATAGATTAGAAACTGTTATTCCCTCTATTATTTCTGATGACCAAACTGGTTTTATTAAAAACCGTCTTCCTTTTTTTAACATTCGGCATTTATTTAATATTTTATATTCACCTCCAACTGGGATTCCTGAATGTGTTATTTCCCTCGATGCAGAGAAAGCATTTGATCGTATAGAGTGGAACTACCTTTTTGCAGTCTTAGAAAAATTTGACTTCGATCAAAGTTTTATCTCTTGGATCAAATTGATGTATTTGTGTCCTACTGCCTCTGTTTTAACTAATTTTCAGAAATCCCAGTTATTTAACCTCAAACGTGGCACCCATCAGGGATGCCCTTTAAGTCCCTTTCTCTTTGATTTGGCTATAGAATCTCTGGCGATAGCATTTCGAAATTGTCCTGAATTGACAGGGATTTGGAGAGGGGGTGTTAAGCATAAAGTTTCTGTTTATGCTGATGACTTATTACTTTTTCTTTCAAATCCGTCTACATCCTTACCGCCAATGTTTTCACTTCTTGATCAGTTTAGCCAGTTCTCTGGCTATAAACTTAATTTACATAAGAGTGAACTTTTCCCAATTAATAAAGAAGCACAAGAATTAACATTTCGTGATCTCCCTTTTAAAGTAGTCCATAATCAATTTACCTATCTTGGGATTACAGTCACAAGGAAGTTTAAAGATCTTTTTCATGAAAATTTTGCCAATCTTTCATATACTATAAAACAGAGTCTGTTACAATGGTCACCTCTATCTATGTCTTTGGTAGGTCATATTAATGTTGTTAAAATGTATGTTCTCCCTAAACTTTTATACTTATTTCAATCAATCCCAATTTTTATTCCTAAATCTTTTTTTGATTCCTTAGACTCTATTATTTTGTCATATCTGTGGAAGAATAAGCGCTCTAGAATTAATAAAGTCTATCTCCAAAAATCTAAAAAAGAGGGTGGCATGGCTTTACCTAACTTTCGTTTATATTATTGGGCAGCCAATGTACGTTGTGCTACCTTTTGGTCTTTTTTCCATGGCCAACCCTAGTGCCCTAATTGGGTGGCAATGGAGTTGAGCTCCACTAAAGAATTATCTATCTCTGCACTTCTTGGCTCTGCACTCCCTAGTAGTTTGTCCAGATTAATAGCTAATCCTCTTGTTAGACACACTTTGCATATATGGGCTCAGTTTAGGAAATTTTATGGTTTCCATGGTTTTTCCGTTTCCAGCCCTGTCGTACATAATCACCTTTTTTTACCTACTACGTATGGCTCAGCATTCCATGATTGGTATAGTAAGAGCATTAGACATTTTGAAGATCTTTTCATTGATAATCGCTTCGCTTCTTTTCAACAGCTCTCTTGCTAAGTTCAATCTGCCCAATGCTCATTTTTTTAGATATCTCCAAATTAGACACTTTATTGTTCCTTTAATTCCTAACTTTCCTGAAATGCCTGAGAAAAATGCTATGGACTTATTTCTTTCCATTAATCCACTAGGTAAAGGTTTAATATCAATTATTCGAGATAAATTAGCAGCCTTACGACGTGCCCCTGTGGATAAAATTAAAATGGCATGGGAGCAGGATTTAAATATCTCCTTATCTGATGAGATTTGGGACTCGATTCTCAAATCAGTTAATTCAACTTCTCTTTGTGCTCGCCATTGCCTTTTACAGTTTAAGATTGTTCATAGAGCCCATATGTCTAAATCTAAATTATCTCAATTTTACCCTAACATTAGTCCGCTTTGTGATAAATGCAAAAGGGGCAAGGCCTCTCTCATTCATATGTACTGGTTTTGTCCTAGCTTGGAGAAATTTTGGAAAGATGTCTTCATAATGTTATTGTATATTCTGAATCACCACCTAGAACCAAACCCTTTAATTGCTTTGTTCGGTTTCTGGGGTGAGACAGATTTACATCTGAGTTCGACGAAGTGTCGAATATTATCTTTTGCCTCTCTCCTGGCTAAATGTTTAATCCTCCTTAGATGGAGAGATGTTGCCCTGCCCACGCATGCTCAATGGCTTAACGATATTATGGCCTGCTTGGACCTCGAAAAAATTCATTATTCAGTTCTTAATTTGGATTTAAAGTTCCATAAGGTCTGGGGACCTTTTATTGAGTACTTTCATAACCTTCCTCTTAACTAAGATTTTTTTTTTCAGTCCCTTGCTTTCAGCTCCTTTTTTTTGGTAGTAGGCATTATTATCTTCTGTTGCTAAGTGTATTCACAATTTGGGGGTTTGATTGTCTTGATTTATATTCTCTATATTGTGTTGTGGTTGGTCTGGAGTTTTTTTGTGTTGTGGGGCTTGGGGAGGATACTAATTTTACTTGTCTTCAATTTGGGTGCTTTTTCAATTATCTTTCTTTGTATCATATTGTTATTGTATGCCTATTTTTGCACAGTGTCAATGTTCTTCATTTTGATCTGGGTTTTTTTAAAATCTGTAGTTATGTAGAAAATGTATAAAAAACTAATAATAAAAAAAAGCAGCTGGCATAATCAAAGACCCTACCTACCCCAGACATACTTTCTTCTCCTCTCTCCCATCAGGCAGAAGGTACAAAAGCCTGAAAGGACATTCCACCAGGCTCAAGGACAGCTTCTACCCCAGTGTTACAAAACTATTGAAAGACCCGCTAGGGCAATAAAATGGAGTCTTGATCTCACAATCTACGTCATTATGATCTTGCACCTTACTGTTTACCTGCACTGCGCTCTCTCTGTAGCTGCTGCACTTTATTCAGCGTTGTTATTGTTTTACCCTGTTCTAGCTCAAAGCACTGTGTAATGATTTGATTTGTATGATCAAATCATTGTATTTCACTATATTGTGGTACACATGACAATAATAATCCAATTCTGATTCCAATTCCAATTCATGTCAAAAGCCTATTCCTGATATTTTACTTACTTTTCCTTACTTGCCATGTGATATTTGAAACTATATTTTAATAAACAATGCACTTCAATGAGCCTTTTCGACTCCTTTGTAAATTTTAATGAAACTTAACAAGGTTAACCTGATTTTTTATTATAAAACCACTCCCCCCAAATTATTCTGGCTTCTTCCCCCTTTCCAGTCCTTTTGGAGGGTCTTGGCCTGAAACGTCCATTGTTTATTCCTCTTCATAGATGCTTCCTAACCTGCTGAGTTCGTCCAGTATCTTGTATTTGTTTCTCTGGATTTCCAGCAACTGAGAACCTTCTGTGGTTATGATTAGGCTGACTATATTTTTTCCTCACATCTATGATGCTTAGAACACGTTCAGACCAGTTACTTGTCTCCATGGCCTTTAATGGGCACTGAGATCTCTCAAATAGGTCTGCCATCAACCCCCACATACCAGCATGTCATCAAGATACTAACACATCCTCAACTGTAGCTGCACTATCTCTGCTATAAAAAACTTCATCAAATGTTTTTGTAACCTAACATTTTAATGATCTTTAACCACAACAATACATTGAATGGTTTTATCAGTTTTATTCACCATGCCTCAGAAACTCTACCCCATCTCTACACAGCACAATTCAACTTCTTTTATTTTGATGATCAACCTTACTTGCCTTATACAATTACATGTTTTTAGAATTTGTTAAGGTGTGTTGGGCAGGGTGTGATATGCAACAAAAAAACAACTTTCAACAATCATAATAAAGAATTATATAAAAATTAAAGTTAGAGATTAAAGTATGGATATGGAATAAAATGTGCATAATTACATAAATACTAATGTGTATTTCCAATGTAAATCATTCATTTGTTATGTGCCTTGTCATATGTCGTGGGTGGTCATGGTCTTTCCATGATCATGATTGTTCTTGCCAAATTTTTTTCTTACACAAGTGGCTTGTCATTACCTTCTTCTGGGCAGTGTCTTTACAGATGGGTGACTCCAGTCATTATCACTATTTTTTCGATATTGTTTGCCTGGCGTCAGTGGTCACATAACCAGGACTTGTGATATGCACTGGATGCTCATTCAACCATTCACCACATACTCCCATGGCTTTGCATGACCCTGATCGGGGGGAGGGGGGCAGGGGCTAAGCAAATGCCACACTTGCCCAAGGGTGACCTTAAGGCTAGCAGAGGGAAGGAGCACCTTACACCTCCTCCGGTAGAGAAGTAACTCCACCCCGCCAACTACAATGTAAGTAGCATTGTAAAAAGTGATTCTGTGAGGTGACTGATATAAAAGATGGGGGTGGGGGGAGTTAACTAGAATGGTAGATCAGATTAACTGCCTTAGGGAAGATACTTTTAAATTGGTGCAAAGATTTTGTTTTTTTACGGTGCCTTCCAGAGGGATATTTTAGGAAAAGGCATTTTGCAGGGGTGGTAGTGTCCACAATTATATTTTCCAGCCCATTTCTTTGTCTTGGACACATATGTTGTAATTTGTAACTTCAAAACATTAAAATAATTGTAAGTAAGAGAGCCAAGAGATACCAGCCTTTTATTTGTTCTTTGAGGGAGGCAGGCACTTATCATGTGGTAGCATCATGATGTATGCAATTCATGTATTTTTATTGGTGAATAAAATTGATAAAACATTCAAAGTGTTGTTGTGGTTAAAGACCATTAAAATATTAGGTTATGAAGATTGTTATAGCAGAGATTGTACCGCTGTGGTTGAGGAGCCACACCATAATAGTCAGAGGAACAGACAGGAGATTTTGTGGATGTGAATGGGATACCCAGATGGTATGCTGCCTCCCAGGTGCCAGGGTCAGGGACATCTCAGATCGTGTCCACAGCATTTTGCAGGGTAAGGATGTCTTGGTACCAATGACATAGGAAAGAAAAGCAAAGAGGTCCTGAAGAGAGGAATTGGAGAGCTAGGAAGAAAGCTGAGAAGCAGGACCTCCAAGGTAGCAATTTCTGGATTGCCAGTGAGGGTAAAAACAGGGTGACTTGACAGATAAATGCATGGCTGAGAAGCTGGTTCAGGGGACAGGGCTTCAGGTTCCTGGATCATTGGGATTTCTGGGGGAGGTATGACCTATACAAAAGTGACAGGTTATACCTGAACTCGAGGAGAACCAATATGCTCACAGGCAGATTTGTTACAATTGTTGGGGAGGGTTTAAACTAATTTGGCAAGGGGATGGGAACCAGAGTGAAGGGACTCAGGACAGGATGGATGGTAAAAAAGCAAAGATAGCATGTAGTCAGACTGTCAGGAAGGGCAGGCAGATGATGGGACAAAATTGCAGCCAGCAGGGTGAATATTAGTGCATTAGGGATGCAGAATCAAGAAGGGTAGCAAATACAGTGTTATTTCTCAATGCATGGAGTATAAGAAATAAGGTGGATGATCGTGTTGCACTTTTACAGATTGTTGGGTATGATGTTGTGGCCATCACTGAATCATAGCTGAAGGATGGTAGTAGTTGGGAGCTGAATGTCCAAGGTTACACATCGTATCAGAGGGATAGGAGTTTCGGCAGAGGGGATGGTGTGGCTTTGCTGATAAAGAATGGCGTCAAATGTGACATGACGTGACATAGAATTGGAAGAGGTTGGATCCTTGTGAGTTCAGTTAAGAAAATGCAAGGGTAAAGAACTCTTATGGCAGTCATACACAGGCCTCCAAACAGCAACTGGGATGTTGGCTACAGTATACAATGGGAAATAGAAAAGGCATGTCAAAAGAACAATGTTATGATAGTCATAGGAGATTTTAACATGCAGGTAGATTGGGAAAATCAGGTTCAAGAGAGTGAATTGGTTTAATGCCTACGAAATGGCTCTTTAGAGCAGCTTATTGTTGAGCCTACTAGGGAATCAGCTCTACTGGATTGAGTGTTCGGTAATGAACCAGAGGTGATTAGGGAGCTTAATGTACAAGAACCCCTAGGAGGCAGTAATCACAATATGATTGAGTTCAGCTTGAAAGCTGATCGGGTGAAAGTAAAGTCTGACAGCTGTATTTCAGTAGAGTAAAGGAAATTACAGTGGTATGAGAGAGGAGTTGGCAAAAGTAAATTGAAAGGAGATTCTAACAGGGATGACAGCACAGCAGCAATGGCTTGAGTTTCTGGGAAAAGTGAGGAAGGTGCAGGACAGATTTATTCCAAAAACAAAGAAATATTAAAATGGATAATAGTACAACAGTGGCTGACAAGGGAAATCAAAGCTAATGTAAATGCAAAAGAGAGGGCACACAACAAAGCAAATATTAGTGAGAAGATAGGGGATTGGGAAGCTTTTAAAATACCCACAGAAAGCAACTAGAAGAATCATTAGGAGGGAAAAGATAAAATTTGAAAGCAAGTTAGCAAACAATATCAAAATGGATCAAAAATGAGACCAGAGAAATAAAAAATGGGGACACAAGGAGATGGAAAATCAACCAAATGAATATCTCACATCAGTCTTCACTATGGAAGACACTAGCAGTGTGCCAGGTGTTGAAGGGTGTGAGGGAAGAGAAATGAGCATAGTTACTATTACAAGGGAGAAGGTGCTCGAAAAGCTCAAAGACCTTAAAGTGCATACATTACATGGACCAGATGAACTGCACCCTGGGGTTCTGAAAGAGGTAGCAGTAGAGATTGTGGTGGCATTAGTAATGATCTTTCAAGAATCATTGGACTAGCATGGTTCCGGAGGACTGGAAAATTGCAAATGTCACTCCACTCTTTAAGAAAGGAGGGAGGCAGCAGAAAGGAAATTATAGACCAGTTAACCTGACTTCAGTGGTTGGGAAGATATTGGAGTCAATTGTTAAGGATGAGGTTATGGAGGGTGACACAGACACAAGATAGGACAAAGTCAGCATGGTTTCCTTAAGGGAAAATCTTGCCTGACGAACCTGTTGGAATTCTTTGGGGAGATTACAAGTAGGATAGATAAAGTGGATGTGGTGGATGTTGTATATTTGGATTTTCAGAAAGCCTTTGACAAGGTACCAAACATGAGGCTGCTTACCAAGTTTAGAGCCCATGGCATTATAGGAAAGCTACTAATATGGTTGGACCAGTGACTGATTGGTAGGAGGCAGTGAGTGGGAATAAAAAAATCCTTTTCTGGTTGACTAGTGGCGATCCACAGGGGTCGGTGTTGGAACTGCTTCTTTTTATGCTGTATATCAATGGTTTAGATGATGGAATAGATGGCTTTGTTGTCAGGTTTTCAGATGAAACAATGATTGGTGGAGAGGTAAGTGGTGTTTAGAAAACAGGAAGATTGCAGAAGGACTTAGAAAGATAAGGAGAATGATCAAGAAAGTGGAAAATGAAATACAATGTTGGTAAATGCATGGTCATACATTTTGGTAGAAGAAATAAATGTGCAGACTGTTTTCTAAACAGGGAGAAAATCCAAAACTCTGAGATGCAAATAGTTTTGGGAGTCCTTGTGCAGAACACCTTAAAAGTTAATTTTCAGGTTGAGTTGGTGTTGAGGAAGGCAAATGCAATGTTAGCATTCATTTCATGAGGTCTAGAATATAAGAGCAGGAATGTGATGGTAAGTCATTATGAGGTACTGGTAAGACCTCACCTTGAGTGTTGTGAGCAGCTTTGGGTTCCTTATCTAAAAGATGTGCTGGCATTGGACGGGGTTCAAAAGAGGTTCACAAGGATGATTCCAGGAATGAAAGGATTATTATATGAGGAGTGTTTGATGTCTCTGGGCCTGTACTCACTGGAATTTAGAAGGATGGGGTGGGGGGGGGGAATCTCATTGAAACCCTAGACGGAGTAGATGTGGAAAGAATGTTTCCCGTGGTGGGGGAGTCTAGGACAAGAGGGCACAGCCTCGGGATAGAGGGCATCCATTTAAAACAGAGGTGCAGAGAAATTTCTTTAGCCAGAGTGTAGTGAATTTGTGGAATTTGTTACCACAGGCAGCAGTAGAGGCCAGGTCATGGGTGTATTTAAGTCAGAGACTGATAGGTTCTTGATTGGCCACAGCATCAAAGATTGTGGGGAGAAGGACAGGGAGTGGGGTTGAGCAGGGGAAAAAAGGATCAGCCATGATTGAATGGGAGAACAGACTTGATGGGCTAAATGACCTAATTTTTCTCCTATGGTCTTAATACTAGGCTAATCTTGAGACAATTTACAGTGACCTATTAACTTACCAACCAGTACATCTTTAGCCTGTGGGAGAAAATCAGAGCATTCAGAAGAAACCTATGTGGTCACAGGAGAACATACGATCTCCTTATAGGCAGCGGTGGGAATTGAACCCGGGTTGCTTGTACTGTAAAGCATTGTGCTAACCACTATATTACTGTGCTGCCTATATTCCCTCTCCTAAAATAGAATGCTAAAAGTGCATGATACAGGGGAGGCTATTTGCCCTACCAGGACTATACCAGCCCTCAATACAGTAATCCCAGCAATCTGTTTTTATCATGTCTCCTTTGAACTTTTTGGCCCATTTTCCCCCCCAAAATGGTGATATGATGGCCTAGTGGCTAGAATAACATTCTACAGTGTTTCCTCTGGGTGCTCCATTTTCCTCCTGTATTCCAAAGACAGTTGGGTTGGTAGGTTAATTGGTTCACCCGGATGTAACTGGATGGTGTAAGTTTGTTAGGACAGGTTGGCTGGCTGGTTGGTTGGTTGTTTTGTTAGACCAAACATGAGGAAATCTGCAGATGCTGGAAATTCAAACAACACACAAGCACAGTGCTTCTCCCTATAGATGCTGCCTGACCTGCTGTGTTCCACCAGCATTTTGTGTGTGTAGGGTGTTTTGTTGATTGGTTGGGTGGATGGAGGGACAGACGAACAGATGGATAGATGGATGGGTGTAATTTCTGCCCCATGTGCCTTTCCCTTCTGTCCACAATTTTGAATCTGTGTCCTTTCCACTTCTCTGAATAAAATTCAAATGTCCCTGGAAGATCAAGATTCCAGGAAGTCAAGTAACTTAATTGGGTGCAGGAATTGAGGCCTGGTGTAGATAAACTACGACCAAATTGAATGGTGGAGCTGGCCTGGTGGCCTAGTCCTACTCCAGTTGTCTTGTTTTCTTCCAATCAGCCATTCAGCTACTCAACCCTACTCTGCCATTAAAGAATATCTTGGCTAACCTTCAACCTCAACTCAACCTCCTTGCTATTTCTTTATATACTCCTTGATTCCTCTGATGTTGACATGCTAAAGATTGGTGCTGGGTAAGATACCCTTTCGTTCTTTGCTGATCAGTGCAACCATAGAAAAAGGATACACTTACATCCTTTGCTGCCCATTCTCTGTAGCTGACACTGGTTTTCGGAAGGGTGAAATTTCCTGCGAGTGCACAGGTCTCCTCACACTGTTTCTAAATGGAATCACACATCACAATGAGACAAGGGTCAGTATTCAAAGTACATATATGTCACCGTTTACCAGCCCGAGATTTGTGCGGGCATTCACAGTAGGACAAAGAAACACAATAGAGTGAATGAAAAGCTTACACATAAATAATGACTGAAAAACAACCAATATGCAAAAAATATGAAATAATAATAAATAAATAATATTGAGAACATGAATTGTTGAGTCCTTGAAAGTGTGTCCACTTTCACTATTGTGGTTATCCACTCTGGTTCAGGAGCCTGACGGTTGTAGGGCAATGGTCCCCAACCACCAGGTCACAGACCGGTACTGGGCCGTGAGGAAATGATATGATTTGGCGGTATGAAGCGATATGAGTCCGCTGCACGGTCGCTGACTCATATCGCTTCATACCACCAAATCATAGTTTCCTTGCAGCCCAGTAGCACATGCTTTGCAGCCCAGTGGTTGGGGACCACTGTTGTAGGATAATGATATTTCCTGATCCTGGTGGTTGGGAAGCTAAGGCTCCTGTACCTCCTTCCCTTTTGAACCTTACCTACTGAGATTACAACCAGAAGGAACAAAAATATTGAGATGGGGATGGGTTTGGTATCATTAGCAGAGCTGGAGGTCCTGCTAATGTTGGAGGTTGGAGAGGATGGCATTGTTGGTGCCATCTTTACACATATACAGAGAACAAACTCACTATATGGCAACAACAGCAAGTGGACAATGGCAAATTAGATGCTAATTTTACATGATGTTCTGTTTAATTCTCCAAAGAAGTGAATGGATTTGCTTTCAATGGTTTTGTGCTACAAAATAAACAGTTCTTCCTTGACTAATTGTCGACTACAACAAGTTGACCAATAGGCAAGAGAGGTGGTTAGTAGCAGCAGAGAGAAAGGGCCAGAGTTGGCACATTTCACACAATTTGTAGCCCACTTGTTACTTGGAGGGGGGTTACTTTGCAATGCTAAACTACATCTATTGTCCCACGCAGGGTAATAAACTTCCCAGCCTTTTCCTAGGGCATCAGAGCAGGTTTTTATGTAACCTCTACCATGCAGAATGGCATTTCAAGGTACTTTATGGAGCAGCAAAAGGGAACTGAAACTGAGCAGAGAAGGGGATTGTGGTAGGTGGGTGGTAGAGTTTTAGATGTGCCGGAGTAATCTGCTCAGCTTCACGAGCCTCTTCCACAATTATTTAAACCTTGGCTCATCTGTTAGATTGTTACTGTCTGTTATACCACTAGCGTTTAGGGCAACAATGAAGGTTCTCCATCTCTGTCTGTCCTTGGCCATCTTCTGTATTGTGCCCCAAGTATGGTTCAGGGACCTCATGTTTACCTCTACAGTACGGTGCCAAGTTGCCTTTGGTCTCCCGTGTTTCCTCTGCCCTTCAGGGATCCCATAAAGTGCTGTCTTGATGACAGAGTGGGTCTCTTTTCTCATCAGGTGCCCAATCCATCCTCACTATTTCCTCATGATGACTGTGGCCACGTCCTCTTGGTGACACATACTCGTCTGTGCTCAAATCTATTTCTCTAACCTCTGACATTCCTCATTATGAAACAAAATCACTATAAACCCTGGAAGTTTAATTTACCATCCCAGACTCCTGGTGGCATTACCTGTGGAACTGGGGGGGGGGGCAGGGGATGTCAGTAGGCAGTGCATATCAGATTTGCACGTCCCTTCTTTGGAATTCCTATGGAATAGATGGGCTGAAGGGCCTGTTGTGCTGTAGTGCTCTACGAATATCCCAGCTCTAATCTTATACCCCTTTATTCTGAATCTACTGGCTCAAATCCTTTCCTATGTCCTCTTTGTGGCTTTTGACTCAACTCTCCTGTCCACCCACCTTTATGTTTAACAGCCTCATTCCTCTAATCTTGAAGGAATACCAGATAAACTGATGGAACCTGTCATCTTTACCTAACTGCTTAAGCCTTGCTATCAATCCAGTGCTTCTGGATTGCATCTAATCTATTGAAGATGTAACCTGTCATCTTAATCTAACTATTTAAACCCTGCTACTAACTGGTGTATCTGGACTACACCTAATCCCATGAGTGCATACTATAAATAGCTGGAATAATCCAGGCAGGCTCAATATAAATACAGTATAATCTTCCCTTTAATCATCATCATTATGTGCCATGTCATATGATGCAAGCGATCATGGTCTGTAACCACAATTGTCCATGGCAAATTTTTCTACACAAGTGGTTTGCCATTGCCTTCTTCTGGGCAGTGTCTTTACAAGATGGGTGACCCCAACCATTATCAATACTCTTCAGAGATTGTCTGCCTGGCATCAGTGGTCACAGGGTGGCACAGTGATTAGCACAACACTTTACATTACCAGTGACGCGGGTTCAGTTCCCGCTGCTACCTACAAGAAGCTTGTGCATTCTCCCTGTGAACACGTGGGTTTCTCTGGGTGCTCCAGTTTCCTCCCACATTCTAAAGGTGTACCGGTTGGTAGATTAATTGATCATTGTAATTAGACGGTTTAAATTGGGGGGATTGCTGGGTGGCACGATTCAAAGGGCCAGAAGGGCCTATTCTGCACTGTACACCAATAAATAAATAAATAAACAAGCAAACAGGCCAGGTCTTGCGATATGCACCAGCTGCTCATAC
Source organism: Hypanus sabinus (assembly GCF_030144855.1). NCBI lineage: Eukaryota > Metazoa > Chordata > Chondrichthyes > Myliobatiformes > Dasyatidae > Hypanus > Hypanus sabinus. Next base: position 87,242,525 of record NC_082712.1, on the reverse strand, counting down.
GACCATTCACCACCCACTCCCATTACTTCACATGACCCTGATTGGGGGGGTGGAACAGGTGCTACACCTTGCCCAAAGGTGACCATCGGACTAGCAGAGGGAAGGAATGCCTTACACCTCCTTTGGTAGAGACATATCTGCATCCTGCCACCCAAAAGTATACAAGCAAAATACCTATTCCATCAGTCATCTTCATCAGTTTGCGTGCTTAAGGAAGAACGTTTAGTGATTAATACACATCCCATTCCTCTCCTCCTCCACAAATCCTATTTGAGTACTAATAAGAGAACACTAATGTGAACACTTTATTTCTCTTTGTAAATGCTGCCTGACCTGTTGAGTTATTACAACATTTTGTGTGTTAACACTTGATTCATCCTTCTTATATTCAAAGTGGATGACAGACTGATGTGTAGGAAATGCAGAGCAAAGGAGATCCAAAGCGTGACACAGAGATGCAAGCTGAATTTGGAGGAATGCAAGAGGGGTTCAGAGGTTTTTGGTGCGAAGGTGGGGTGGGGGGGGTGGTAGAGGCGAATAAACGCACGTAATTCTGGAGAAACTCGGCAGTCAACACTTCAGGAGAACTTTTGTCAGTCTAAGACCAGAGGTCACAGCCTCAGAATAGAGGGACATCCATTCAGAAGGGAGATGAAGAAGAATTTCTTTAGCCAGAGAGGGTGAAGCTGTGGAATTCATTGCCCAGGCAGCCGTGGAGGCCAAGTCATTGGGTATATTTAAGGAATAGGTTAATAGATTCTTAATGCTTCAGGGCATGACAGATACAGGGGATTAGGGCAGGAGATTGGGGCTGAGATGGAAATGGATCAGCCATGATCAAATGTTAGAGCAGACTCTATAGGCCAGTTAGCCTAATTCTGCTCCTATATATCCTATGAAACATCTATTGCTTATTCCTTTCCATGGATGCTGCCTGTCCCGCCAAGTTCCTCCATCATGTTATATGTGTTGCTCTGGATTTCCAGCATCTTTAAGACTCCACAAAGACTTGAGTGGGAACAGGAAACAAGAAACCAGATAAGGATAAGGCTGATGGAAATCTGGACCTCAGCATGGGCAAGAAGACATTCTGGGTAGCTTCAGAGAAGCCAGTAAAGGGAAGTGTAATTCAGAATGTCATCAGAATCAGGCTTAATATCACTGGCATATATCGTGAAATTTGCTAACTTTGCAGCAGTAGTACAATGTAATGCATAGTAATAGAAAAGAGAAAAACTGAAATACAGTAAGTATATACATATTAAATAGTTAAATTAAATAAGTAGTGCAAAAATAGAAATAAAAAAGTAGTGAGGTAGCATTCATGGGGTCAATGTCCATTCAGATGGCAGAGGGGAAGAAGTTGAACAATTTTGAGTGTGTGCCTTCAGGCTTCTGTACCTCCTTCCTGATGGTAGCAATGAGAAGAGGGTATATCCTGGGTGATGGGGGTCCTTAAAGCTGGATGCTGCCTTTTTGAGGCAACGCTCCTTGAAGATGTCCTGGATGCTACAGAAGCTAGTGCCCATGATGGAGCTGCCTAAGTTTACAACTCTCTGCAGCTTACTTTGATCTTTGCAGTAGCTCCCCCCCCCCCCCCATACCAGACGCTGATGCATCCGGTTAGAATGCTCTCCAAGGCAATCTGTAGAAATCTGTGTTTTACGTGATGTACCAAATCTCCTTAAGAAGAGACAGACCACAAGGGGTCTGGGGTGAGAGAAGTTAATGTGGCGTTGCAGTAACAGATGGATTGATGGAGAGCTGCTACAAAGGTACTACATCCATCATTTAAGTGCCAACAGGGGTAAAACTGATCTATTTGGTGGTAATCCGCTATACACATCTAAAAGAATTAGTCAGCACTAGCCTGCTGTTTCAAAAATCATTGCAGGCTGCTGGTGACAGTAAGGCATGTTATCAACCAAACACTTAACATACTGGTGTGAAATTCCACTCTCTGCTTTTTTAACAGAGGTGCTAACTGCTTTCACAAACACCAAGTTAGGCATTTACAGAAATAGTGGGAAGTGGAATCTGACTACAGGCCCACTGACGGTGTGAAATGATAACTAGAGTCCCTTATTGATGGGGCATGTTCAAAATAAGGCGATGCAATGTGGTTGCGTGATGACTGTCCCCTCTCGAGCTCTTCCTGCCTACGTCACTTATACCATTACTGTACAGCCTGGAGAGCAGAGAGAGGTGGGCAGTGGGTCCAATAAGAAGACCAATAACCAGACTGGGTTCAAAGTTCAAAATAAATTTTATTATCAGACTATATACAACACTGAGATTCATTTTCCTGCAGGCATATTTACTCAGTAAATCTATAGAATAGTAACTATAAACTGGATCATTGGAAGATCAACCAGAGTGCAGAAGGCAACAAACTGTGCAAATACATATATAAATAAATAGTAATAAATAACGAGAACAGGAGATATTGAGTTAAAAGAGTCCTTAAAGTGAGATCATTGGTTGTGGGAACAAGCTCAATGGATGGGCAAGTGAGTGTAGTTATCCGCTTTTGGTTGAGAACAGTAACTGTTCTTGAACCTGGTGATGCGAGTCCTGAGGCTCTTGTACCTTCTAACTGATGAGAAAAGAGCACGGGTGGTGCGGCCCTCGAGGGAAGCTTGCCATCTCTGTTTCCTAGTTAGAGGTAACCTGTCCCTCTTTCAGAATGGCTATCATTAGAACAGGGAACTGAGACTCATTCTAGGTCATCATGCCTCGTGTCAGCAACTGGAATTTCTGGGAAGCCTGGCATTACTTACAATATTCCCCAGTATGCTGTCACTTAGTTCTAGGAGGATGCGTCATAGTTGCACTTACTCACCCTCCACTGGATATTATCAGGGCCATAACACATGAAGCCCCATCCTAAATTCCTCTCCCCGGCATTCTATTCACATCCACTGTCCTTTGACTCTCTGCCCGAAATAGTTGTGAGGACAAACTATGTTAAGACTTATATGGTGTGCAGTAGAACTGGGGAATCTGGGAACACAAATCCATAATTCTTTTAAAGTGGCATCACGGGTAGATAGGATTGTAAAGAGAGCTTTTGGCACATTGACCTTCATAAATCAAAGAATGGAGTACAGTGGTTGAGATGTTATGTTGGAAATTGTGTAAGATGTTGATGAGGCCTAATTTGTAATACTGTTTGCAGTTCTGGCCACTTAACTACAGGAAAGATATTAAGATTGAAAGAGTACAGAGAAATTTACAAGGGTGTTGCCAGAATTTGTGTACCTGAGTTATAGGGGAAAAGATTGAATAGGTTAGGACTTTATTCTGTGCAGCATAAGAGAATGAGGGGTGATTTGATAAAGGTATACAAAATTGAGGGGTATAGATAGAGTAAATGTAAACTTTTTCCCGAGGTCGTGTGAGGCTAAAACTAGTGGTCATGGGTTAAGGGTGAAAGGTGAAATGTTTAAGGGGAACATGAGGGGAAACTTCTTCACTCAGAGGGTGGTACGAGTGTGGAAAGAACTGCCAATGGAAATGATGGACGGAAGTTCAATTTCAGCATTTGAGAAATTTGAGCAAGTATATAGATGTGAAGAGTATAGAGGGTTATGATCCAGGTGCAAGTTGATGGAACTAGGCATAATAATAACTGGGCTGAAGGGCTTGTTTCTGTGCTGGAGTGTTCTATGACTAGGTGAAGTTTTATAGGCCATTTTGATTCTTTAGTGAGAGAGTGTGATGCAAACTAAACCTTATTTTCACCTGGCATTCACTTCCTAATGGCAATAGAAACCTGTCTGATCTCCTGAGGTGAAGTGAGGCAGGTTAGCAGACTCGGACGATGGGGAATGGATCATGGAGGCTTCCTGATTCATGAACATCAATGACACTGCTAAAACAAATCACACTATCAAGAGATATGAAATTATATCGGTATATATGATTGATTGACACCCATCAGCAAAAGCTAAAGTAATTTTTTTCACGTCTCTAGTTAGAGGAAAGGTACGTACTTTGGGACTGACTGACTCTCATGGTTGTATATGGTGATATATATGTAATTTGATAATAAGTACACTTTTGAACTTTGAATCTTGGGATAAAGACAATGACCCAGATCTAATTTTATAGAATGCACAAATGAATATGATTTAAAAATTAGTTACTACCCTATATATTAAAAAAATCCCTTAAAAATTGTCATCAACAGAATGTGAGTTATACAGTCATCTACGGTATATCAACTTTGACCCATCACCGATTATGCAATTTCTCCAGGATATTCACAAATTTTTCACAACTTGTAGTAGAAGAGCTCATGGGAGGATAAACGACAGTTCTCTACAGGGTTCTTGAGTCTTTTGAAGCAGACTCACCAGGTCGGAAACATTGCCCTATTATCCCAAGTTAAACTTTGTTGTTTTGATTAATGCATCATATAAAGCATTAAATATTATTGGAGTTGGGTTGGGTATATTTTGATCTTTTCTCTCTTGTTTTTCTTCTAAGATCATTAATTTCTAGTATTATAGCTTTTTAAAAAATATATATATATATTATTTTGCCTATTTCTGAGAGCAGTTAAGAACCAAGCCAGAGTTTGTCATCAGAATGTCAGTTATATTTAATACCTGTAACCAGCTGGAAGCCTAAGGCAAGTTTATTCATGGTACATTTTCTTCCCAAAATAATATTCATGATCAGATGGACGGTGACAATGTACGTTTGCCGGGTTTGTAGTGCAGGCCCTTAAATTGCTAGTACAGAAACTTAACTATTATTGTTATTAAATAGATTGAGAACAGTACGTACAGGCTTTTATTTTTCCCTGCACGTAAAAAGAACTGTTGTCAATTGTAGGTATACCACCACCCCCACCCACCCCACCCTCAGCCTCAACTTTCCCCTATTATGGTATCTCCAACTTGGAAAGGAACTTTCAAAGTTTTACCGAGACATTAAAATGTCTATTAAGAAATATAAAAATTAATCAGATGCTACGTCTCTCCAATTTCGGAAGTGTCTCGTATTAATCTATTGTTGAGGACAATGGTCAGTCTCAAGCATAAATGAAACACTGCGTTATGCCACAGAAATTCACATAATGGCCTACCGCTGTATTTGCAGCATTCTTTGCTTCTCTAATGTAATTGTCCAGGACCCGGATGTCACAGACTGGTTGGAGAGGAGTTGACTTTGCAGGTTTTATGTAACCGAATAACATCATTAGAACTGCAAGAAGTCCTAAGTTGGAGTAAACATAAAGAACATAGAGAACATAGAGTTAACATAGAATCATAGAGCACTAGAGCAGAGAAACAAGCTGTCAAGCCTATCTAATCCATGCTGAACTATTAATCTGCCTATTCCCATCGTCTTGTACCTGGACCGTAGCCCTCATAACCCTCCCATCCACGTACCTATCCAAACTTCTCTTAAAATGTTGCAATTGAACCTGCATCAGAATCAGACTTTAATCGCCAAGTACCTGTGCACATACAAGGAATTTACTTCCGGCAGATGTTGTCTCTCTGCTCATAACAATAATAATGATAAATATAAATAAAAAATATAGATTATACATACAAGTAGTGCAATCCAAGTAATAGTTAGCCGACAGTTAACCGGCAGTTAACTGTTCAGCAAAGTGACCGCAGTAGGGAAAAAACTTCTCCAGTGCCTATTAGTCTTAGTCTGGAGGAATCTGAAGCGCCTACCAGACGGAAGCAGTTCAAACAGTCCGTGCGCAGGATGGAAGGAGTCCTTTATGATGTTCCCCGCCCTCTTCTTCAACCTGGAAGAGTACAGGTCCACAATAGAGGGCAGGGAGGCTCCAATGATGCGCTTGGCAGTCCTCACTGTGCGCTGTAGTCTGGTTCTATCCTGCTTGGTGGCGGCTCCAAACCACACAGTGATGGAGGTGCACAGGACAGACTCAATGACTGCAGTATAGAACTGCAGCAGCAATACCTGAGGCAGACCATATTTCCTCAAGAGCCGCAGGAAGTACATCCGCTGCTGGGCCTTCTTCAGGATGAAGCTGATGTTCTGCTCCCACTTCATATCCTGAGAGATGGTGGTTCCCAGGAACCTGAAGTTCTCCACGGTGGACACAGGGCTGCCGAGGACTGTGAGGGGGGACATAACGGGGGGATGTCTCCTAAAATCCACTATCATCTCCTTCGTCTTGAGCGTGTCAGCTCCAGATTGTTCCGACTGCACCAGAGCGCCAGTTGGTCCACCTGCTGTCGATATGCAGTGGATATGCATCCACTGCTTCCACTGGTATTTCGTTCCACACTCTCACCTCCCTCTGAAGAAGTTCCCCTTAAACATTTCACCCTTCACCTTTAACCTATTCTCCTCCCAACATGTGGTAATATCTGTGGCAAAAACAAAACTTCCTGTTATACGTGAGCCGCTCAGTGGTGGGCTTTGCAATATCATTTTAGGGAGGGATCTAATGGAAACTGAATGCTCTGTTGTAAGAACAATACAAAAACCAAGCTGAATGTGCAGATATCTGACACCAGCAGAAATCTGGCCATCGGTCATCTAAAGATAAGAGCAGTATCTGAATAGGAAACAAACGTGTGTCAGGGAGGTTAGGCTAACTTTCAGGGACAGTAAGTAGATCAACTGGAATTTTATCAACTGAATCCATGGGGTCTTGTGCTTCAGTTATCCAAGTTAGCAATGCCAGAAACAGGGGTGGAGGGAATGTTGTGAGCCTATAGAGGTGGGGTGCAAAGGTTTTGCTGGCTGCTCACTCTCAAGAACCTATTTTTTCCTTGGCTGCAAAGAGAGGAACCATAGGACTGTCGCAAACGCTACTGAGCGAGCCTGCAGATGGCTATGGATCAAGAGGTACGACTGGTGGACCAATGCTCCCGGGACACAAGCCTGGGGCCTGATCAGCTCTGGCTGGGTTGCCTGGGAGAAGGCGTCTGATGTTGAAAGACCTGAAATACCCAATGACCCCATACTGATGATGTGTCCCACCTCATCCTAGCATGCACTTCTGCATCATTAGATTTTAAAAATGCTTCTCATTGTCTAATTGACGCAGGTTGTGGGTTGGACTCTGTAGTTCACGTTATAATGTGTATCTGGTTTCTGGTCACTCCTTTTGGGCGATTTTGGATCAGAGTGGCCTGCAAATAATACGCTGAACTGAATATGCCTGGACTCTTTCAATTTTGTGTTTTATATTCTGCATTTTTTGTTCTTTTTTTTGTTGCCATTTACGCAACTTTTTTGTGTGTTGAGGAGGATTGATGTTTCTCTTTGAATGGGTTTTATGGGTCTCTGTGGGAAGACCAATCTCAGGGTTGTATGCTGCACATATACTTTGATAATAAATGTACTTTGAATCTTTTGGATTTTATTGGCATTGCCTCTTTAGCCTCTTTGGAATGATTAGGAAAATTTTGGAGTGCCTGACAAACTACTTGTGGTTCAGTGGGAAAAATACGTTTTTAATGGGTTAAAAACTCTTTTTCATTCATCCCTTTCTGACTAATCAAACAAAGATGAAGATTAACGAATTCACAATAAATCCTCCAAACTAGGGATTCTCCACCACTTATCCACACCCTCTACTACCTCCCACCCCTCTCGGGGTCTGTGGGGAAATTTTACTACAGAAACAAAGCTTCAGTGGGGTGGAGATAGATCTCTGCCAAAGGAGGTGTAAGGCACTCTTTCCCTCCACTAGCCAGCAGGTCACCCTTGGGCAGGGTGTAGCACCTGCTCAGCCACTGCAGGACCCCAGCCCTATCAGTGTCATGTGAAGCCATAAGAACAGGTTGTGGGTGGTGGATTTGCCAAGAATAATCAGGGTCATGGCCAGGATTGCCCACATCATACAACATGATACATACTGAGTTGTAAATTCAGTCAGCTCCATCATGGACACTAGCCTTCCCAGCATTCAGGACATCTTCAAGGAACGATGCCTCAGAAAGGTGGCATCCTTTAATAAAGACCCCTGTCACCCAGCACATACCCTCTTCTCATTGCTACCATCAGGAAGGAAGTATAGAAGCCTGAAGGCACACACTCAGCGATTCAGCAACAGCTTCTTCCCCCCCCCCCCACCCCCCGCGCCATCAGATTTCTGAATGGACACTGAACCCATGAACACAACCTCACTATTTTTGCATTACTTATTTAACATACAGGTAATTCACAGTTTTTATTATTATGTATTACAATGTACAGCTGTCACATAACAAATTTCATGACATATGTCAGTGATATTAAACCTGCTTCTGATACTGATGATGATCAAAATCAAGGATGTCATGTTGAGACTTTATAAAGCTCTGGTGAGGCCTCACTCAGAGTATTGTGAGCAGTTCTGGGCCACTTATCTTAGAAAGGAAGTACTGAAATTGGAGAGGGTTCAAAGGAGGTTCACAAAAATGATTCCAGGATTAAATGGCTTGTCATATGAAGAGTGTTTGATGGCTCTGGACCTGTATTCACTGGAATTCAGATGAATGAGGGGTAACCTCAGTGAAACCTATTAAATGGTGAAAGGCCTCGATAGACTGGATGTGAAGAGATGTTTCTAAGACCAGAGGACACAGCCTCAGAATAGAGGGGTATTCTTTCAGAATGGAGATGAGGAGCAATTTCTTTAGCCAGAAAATGGTGAAATCTGTGGAAATCTTTGCCCCAGGCAGCTATGGAGGCCAAGTCTTTAAGTATAGTTAATGCAGGGGTTCATAGATTGGTCAAGGCATGAAGGGAAGAAGGTAGGAGACTGGGGTTGTGAGGAAAATTGGATCAGCAATGATGAATTGACAGAGCAGACTTGATGGGCCGAATGGCCTAATTCTGCTCCTCTATCGTATGGTCTTATGACAAAACTACTTCTAAAGTAGACAAGCAGCAAAATGAAAGGAATTTGGCAGAAGGTCACAGTGTTATAGGAAAATAAGGAGGTGGGGTTGAGGTGGTAGAAATGTGTCTGAACAAATGCTGTGCTGGGAGCCAGCCACGGACTAATGGGCCTCCTCTGTAATAAAAAGTGGTAGGAATTGAGGCTGTCAATTTTGTAAGTGGATACATAGAGATAAGGAAGAGAAAATACTGTTGAAAATTGAAAGTGGAGGGATGTAATTATAATGAATCCTTGATGCAGGATCCTGGTCACATGGCCAGGATCTGTGATATGTACCAACTACTCATACGACCATCCACCATGGCTTCATGAGACCCTGATAGGCAGTGTTGGGGGGTGGGGGCTAAGTAGATGCTACACCTTGCCCAAAGGTGACCTGCTGTCTTATCTGCCTCCACCACCGTCACAGGCAGCCCATTCCACTCTCTGCATTAAAAATTTACCCTTGACATCTCATCTGTACCTACTTCCAAGCGCCTTAAAACTGTTTCCTCTCGTGCTAGCCATTTCAGACCTGGAAAAAAGCCGCTGACTATCCACACGATCAATGCCTCTCATCATCTTATACACCTCTATCAAGTCACCTCTCATCTCTGTTACTCCAAGGAAAAAGGGCCATGTTCACTCAACCTTTTCTCATAAGGCACGCTCCCCAATCCAGGCAACATCCTTGTAAATCTCCTCTGCACCCTTTCTGTGTTTTCCACATCCTTCCTATAGAGAGGCAACCAGAACTGAGCACAGTACTCCAAGTGGGGTCTGACCAGAGTCCTATATAGCTGCAACATTACCTCTGGCTCCTAAACTCAATCTCATGATAGATGAAGGCCAACGTACAAAATCAGTGCAAGCCCCTAGTGCAAATAATGCACTGCCTTCATATGAGAGGTGATTGATAAGTTGTGACCCAAGGTAGAAGAAGTCAATTTTAGAAAACCTAGCACATGTAGTTTTCAACATAGTCCTCTCCCGCATTCACACACTTAGTTCAGCGGTCGTGGAGCATACGGATCTTAGACCTCCAGAAAGTGTCCACAGCAGGGGTGATTGATAATTTCGTGGCCTACGGTAGAAGGAGATGAGTTATACAGCTCTCGTTACATGCACATGCAGTTCAACTCTTTGAGTGATTATGCAGAAAGTCTGGTTAATAACTCATCTCCTTCTACCTGAGGTCATGAACCTATCAATCATCCCTGATGAGTTATTAACTTCAGACTTTCTGCATAATCACTCAAAGAGTTGAACTGCATGTGCATGTAACGAGAGCTGTATAACTCATCTCCTTCTACCGTAGGCCACGAAATTATCAATCACCCCTGCTGTGGACACTTTCTGGAGGTCTAAGATCCGTATGCTCCACGACCGCTGAACTAAGTGTGTGAATGCGGGAGAGGACTATGTTGAAAACTACATGTGCTAGGTTTTCTAAAACTGACACCTGCTACCTTAGGCCACGTACTTATCAATCAGCCCTCATACAGTGCTTTTGACAATTGCATCCTCCAAATTTTCATTTTCATTGCAACATTCAAAATGATTGTTGATACCTTCAAATTCTTCATAGTTCCTAACTTAGTGAAATGGTTTCATTTTCACTCCTAGCCACTCTTGACAACTCTGATCCTGAATGCTCGAAACCGTGGTGAGGAAAACAGTTCAGAATTGCCTTACTACTTATTTCTCACCCACTATCAGTGATAAAATATCACTGCTTTTCAAGCACAAATACACGCAACAGCCGTTATTTAAAAATGGTTTGCTCTAAGCATGGTCTAGTGTTTAACAATCGTACTAGTGCATGTAACCAGTTAAAACATTCAGCTATTGTCTCTGTCCAATTAGCAGCATATTTTCTCAATTAGTTTTTGCTTTCTAAGGGACGTTCCAAGTAAGTGGCTGCCCCGATTAACTGATGATCCAATTAACCAGAATCCACTGTACATGAAAGCATACAAGTGAAATATGCTAAAGGTAGCTCACAAGAGTCACCAATATAGTGTGTCCACAATGTCCATCAATCAAATTAAAAATTAAAAGTCCACCATTGTCAACCTGCAATAGGTTTGATATTATGACTATTTTCTACCCCAAATAAAATCAAAGGAGACGTGTAACATAAAGCTAAAATAAATAGAAAGCATTTTCCAACCCCACATTTATGAACATGGGCTTCCATGGGAATTTTGTGCCATTTTTCAATAGTTGTGATGAAGGAACTCAGCCAGGGATGTTGACTGTTTTCATTTGCTTAAACACTGCCTGACTTGTTGAGTTCCTCCAAGATTTTATGTGTTACTCTGGATTTCCAGTATCTGCAGAATCTCTTGTGTTTAGCAAAACATTTTCATTGTTTCTCTTTTCTTTCTCATATACTGATCTTCCCCTTAAAGGCATTTGGTGTGCACCCTAGAACTGTATACCAAGTACGCAAAACTGGCTATAGGCCAAAATTTGGAAGATGCTCTACTGGGGTGGTGAACACGTGAATGAATGCCCAAGATGGCACGTGGAAATTGTTTTGTTGGCATAAAGCTTGCAGTGCTTCCCCTTGATTCTTTAAAGCCCACCCATAACAAAAGAAACATGATTATTATCTTTACTGCCAAATGAAACAGTGAATGAAGATGTGCCCACCATTGAGCACATCTGCACAAAGCGTCATTGCAGGAAAGCAGTGTCTATCGATCAGGGACCACCCCCCATCCCCCAGCATCAACCAGGCCATGCTCTCTTCTCACTGCTGCAATCAGGAAGAAGGTACAGGACCCTCAGCTCTCACACCATCAGGATCAGGAACAGTTCTGACTTCTTCACCATCAGGCTCTTGAACCAAAGGGGATAACTTCACTCAACTTTTGCATATTGGTTGAACACCCAAACTGGTGCACTCTTGTTCTGTTATGGCTATTCTATTATGGATTTATTGAATTATATGTACTTCGATAATAAATTTACTTTGAACTTAGAATACTTTTTTATAACACAAGAGCAGTGAGTTGTTCAAAGTTCAAAGTAAATTTATTATCAAAGTACTGTAAATACATGTCACCACAGACAACCCTGATATTCATTTTCTTGTAGGCATATGCAACAATCCAAAAAACACAACAGAATCAATGAAAGACCGCACCCAACAGGACAAGCAAACAACCAATATGCAAAAGACAACAAACTATGCAAACACAAAAAAAAGAGCAATAAGTCTCGAGAATATGAGATGCAGAGCCATAGAAAGTGAGTTCACAGTTTGTGGGAACAGCTCAGAGAAACTGAGTGAAGTTATCCCCTCTGGTTCAAGAGCACTGTTGAGGGGTAGTAACTGTTCCTGAACCTGGTGGCGTGGGTCCTGAGACTCCTATGCCTTCTTCCTGATTGTAGCAGTGAGAAGAGAGCATGGCCTGGGTGGCAAGCTTCCTCGATGATGGATGCTGCTTTCCTGCAACAGTGCTCCGTATAGATATGTCTAATGATAGAGAGGGCTTTACCTGTGATGGACCAGGCTGTATGCACCACTTTTTGTAGAATTTTCCTATCAAGGGCATTGGAGTTTCCATACCAGGCCGTGATGCAATCAGTTAATATACTCTCCACCACACATCTATGGAAGTTTGTTGGATATCATGTTGAATCTTCATAATCTTCTAAGGAAATAGAGGCACTGTCATCCTTTCTTCATAATCAACCAGAATAGGTAATTTGAAATGATAACAGAGGAATTTAAAGTTGCTGACCCTCTCCACCTCTGATACCCTGATGAGGACTGGCTAACAGACCTCTGGTTTCCTGCTCCTCATTTTGCAGGTAACATCTAAAGCCACATTGGACATATAACGTTGGGTGATACATTTTGAAATCCTCACAAACTTGGAGTAGACATCAGTATTTAGATAATAAATGGTTCCAATAACTATTCAGAAATGATGTTATTTTTCAATTTTTTTAAAAAAGATTAATATTAATAGTTTTGAACAGATTTTTTTAAAATGCTTCATTTATTTCAATCTGTCTCTGTTATACTTCAGTAGTAGTACAACAATGAATACAGTCTTATAGTTTTTTATATTCTATGCTTTTGTCCATTCTTTCTCTTTGTTTTTTTTTGCATGGAGAGAGGCAGATTTGGGTTCAAAGTTCTTGTGGCTTTTTGCGTGGGGTGAGGGGAGTCTGGGTGCCAAAGTTCTTGTGTTTCATGTGGGAGGAGAGGGTTTGAGGGTTTGAAGATCAGGTTGCAGTTTTTTTTTTGTTCAGGTGGGAGTGGTTTGCTGTTTCTCTCTGTGTGTATACATCCACTGATGCTTCTGAACACATCATCAGTGATGTTCCTGGAATCATCGTGTGTTTCGGGTCTTTCAACATCATACACCCTCCTCCAGGTGACCCTGCCGGGGCCAATCAGACCGCAGCTTGTGTCCAGATGGCTAGCTACATATGACTCCATGGCTCCCCTCTCTTGAGCCACAGCCATCTTGATGCCCTCTCTGCCTCTACCTTGCAGAGGTCAGGATACCTGCAGATGTTCTTTTGACGGGTATTGGCTGCTCCCCAGCTCTTACACAGGCAACGGTCTGCTTGGAGGGTCGGGACCGCTTCGCCCACTCAACTCCTGCATTGATGGCTTCAGCGATGGTCTTCAGGACCTGATCATGCCTCCATCGGTACCGTCCCTCACCAAGTGCCCTTGTGCAGCCACTGAGGATGTGCTCCAGGGTTTCTCACTTGGAACACAGTGGGCACACTGATGACTCTGCTTTGCCCCATGTATGCAGATTTGATGGGCTTGGAAGCACATCATACACTGCCTGGATGAGAAACTGAATGCGGTGTGGCTCAGCTTTCCAAAGCTCAGCCCAGGTCACTTTTCTCTCCACCGCATTCTCCCAACTTGTCCGAGCTCCCTGTTGCTTCATTCCCACTGCCTTGCAGGTTCTCCTCTCCTCCACTGCTGCTCTCACCTCCTCCTGAACTAGGTGGCACCTTTCTCTCCCTCTGATGGTGTCCATTTGGGGAGTTGGAAAGGATCCTGGCCCTGCTCTGCCTCATGTGACCACTCCCACCAGCCTCCTGTGACGCAGCCATTCCTCTGCTTCCTGATCAGCTTCCTCTGCCCTCCATTTCCTGTCAGTCCTCACTTCGATCCCTGTTCTAGCCACCTTCGGATCTCTTGAGTCCTTGTATTGTATCACTTCCCTGGCTCTTGTTACTTCATATTCCTCCTCCAGGGATTTGAAAGGCAGTTACAGTTTGTTGTGGTGCCCCAGCCATCTCCTGAGGTGCTTACTGACCCTCCTCTCTGAGGTTTCGACCGTCGAGATCGGAACTGTAAAGACGAGGAGAGGCCGCAGGATTCTGGGAAGAATGCCATGCTGATACACCCAGGCTTTGAAATTCCCAGGTAAGCCAGACTTGTCCATGGATTTCAGCCAGCCATCCAACTCTGTGCAGGTCGCCTGAATGGATGCCGTGTCCCTTAGAGAACTGTTTAATGAAATATAGCAGCTGTTTTGCCTTCTTTATAGCTACATTGATAAGTTGGGACCAGGTTCGGTCCTCAGAGATATTGACACTCGGGAGCGTGAAATTGCTCACACTCTCCACTTTTAATCCCTCTAGGAGGACTGGTTTGTGTTCCCTCGTCTTACCCTTTCTGAAGTCCACAATTTTCTCCACTAAATGTTCACCTTAAATGTACATCTTATTTACATCTTTTCTGAGGTAGATGACCAAAACTACACACAATATTCCAAATTAGGCCTCAAAGTCTTATACAGCTTCAATACAACATCCAATATCCTGTACTCAATACATTGATTTATGAAGGTTAATGTGCCAAAAGCTTTCTTTCCGACCCATCTACATTTCAATGAATTATGGACCTGTATTCCCAGATCCCTTTGTTCTACTGCACTCCTCAGTGCCCTAATGTTCACTGTGTAAGACCTACCCTGGTTGGTCCTATTGAAGTGCTCACCTCACACTTATCTGTATTAAATTCCATCTGCCATTTTTCAGCCCATTTTTTCATCTGGTCCAGATCCCGCTGCAAACCATGATAGCTTTCCTCACCATCCGCTACACCCCCAATCTTGTTGCCATCGACAAACTTACTGATCCAGTTAACTACATTATCATCCAGGTCATTTATATAAATGACATACAACAGACACAACACCAATCCCTATGGCACTCCACTAGTCACAGGCCTCAGTCAGAGAGGCAACCATTTACTACCATTCTCTGGTTTCTCCCACAAAGCTAATGCCTTTACTATCTCATTGTGAATGCCAAGGGTCTGAACATTGGCTAAGTTTTTTCAACAGCATTGCAACTCCAAAACCCTTGAGCTCAGATATGCACCAACTTCTCTTTCAGGATGCACACTGCCTAGATTTGGAAATATATTGCTGTTTCCTCATTGTTGCCTAGTCTAAGTAACGGAACTCCTTATCCACCACACTGTGGGAATACCTTCTCCAGAACAACAATGGTTCAAAGTTGAATATTCAAGCTCAAAGTACGCATTTGTTACCATATACTGCCCTGCAATTCATTTTCTTGCAGGCACTTACAGGAAAAAAGAAATACAATAGAATTTTACAAAAAAACTATGCATAAACAAAGACTGACAAACATCGATGTTCAAAAGAAGACAAAAATAATACTGAGAACATGAGCTATAAAGAGCCCTTGAATGTGAGTCTGTAGGTCATAGCATCAGTTCAGAGTAGTGGTGATTAAAGTTATCTGCGTTAGTTCAGGAGCTTTATGGTAGCAGGATAATGAGAGGGAAGAGGATCCAGAGGAGTTCAGATTTCAATGTTAAAAGCTGAAAGTACATTTATTATCGAAGAATGTACATTTTATACAACCTTAAGATTCATCTCCTTACAGGCAGCCACAAAACAAAGACCCCAATAGAACCCATTAAAAACAAAAGGAGACTGTAAAATATCCGGTGTGCAGAGAGGAAAAAAAAATAAATTGTGCTAACAATAAAAGCAAGCAAACAGCACTCAGAACTGAAGTTCGCAAAGCCAGGCATCACTTCAGCTGATCCAGAAGTCTACTAGGTGCAGGCCACAGCTTTATTAGAATGATCCCAGAAAGGAAAGGTTAATGTACAAGGAGTATTTGATGGCTCTGGGCACTGTATTCACTGAAGAATAAAGGGGGATTTTATTAAATATTGAAAGGCAGAGATCGGAGGTTCCTTTTTAATGCCATGGACCAATAATATTAAGTGAGGAGTCCGTGGAACCCAAGGGAACCTCAGGCCTAGATAAAGAAGGTGTTTCAAATAATGGGAGTATCTAGGACCAGAGGGCACAGACATTGAGTAAAAGAATGTCCATTTAGGACAAAGATAAGGAGGAATTTGTTAGCCAGACGGTGGTTAATCTGTGGAATTCATTGCCACAGAAGGTCATGTCATTGGGTATATTTAAAATGGAGTTTGATAGGTCCTTGATCAATAGGGGCATCAAAGGTTATGAGGAGGTTGAGAAGGAAATAAATCAGTCATAATCAAAAGGCACAGCAGACTCGATGGGCCAAATGGTCTAATTCTAACTGTTCTTAAACCTGGTGGTGTGAGACTTAAGGCTTCCGTACCTCTAGGTTGACAGTGGTGGCGAGAAAAGAGCATGGCCTAGATGGTGGATGTCTTTCATAAAGGCAGCTGCTTTCTTGTGGCAGCTCTCCTCGTTAATATGCTCAGTGGTGGGGGAGGGCTTCAAGCTGATGGGACATTAATGACTTTCTAAAAGCAGTAAGGGATGACTTGGCATGATTGACAATACATGAAGTCTAGACCCCAAGGCCTGGAACTGTATTTCTCAATCTGACTGACTCCTGAGTCCTCCTTTAAATGCTCTTGTAAAGTGTGTTGCTTAAATTCGGGGTCCATGGACCCCTTGGGGAAGTCTGTACATTGATTCCAATCCAGGGAGTCTGTAAACCTGGAGGGGGAAAAATTACATCTTTATTTTCACTAACCTGGGACTAAAATTTTACATTTCCATTATGGGCACTAGACTCCGTAGTATTTGAGACATTTTCGAGGAGCGATGCCTCATCATTAGGAGCCCCATCACCCAGGACATGCCTTGTTCTCATTGTTACCATCAGGTAGGAGGTACAGAAGCCTGAAGGCACACACTCAATGATTCAGGAACAGCTTCCCCTCTGCCATTGGATTCCTGAATGAACAGTACCTCACTAATTTTTATTCCTATTTGTTGCACTGTTTATTTAACTAATATACACACACACACACACACATACACTCTGTTTTTACTGTTTTTTCCTCTACTATTATGTTAATAAATTTCACGGCATATTCCGGTGAAACTAAACCTGATTTTGATTCCGGAATGATGAATGTAGACAACGAACCTCAGTAGTAATAGCAGTACCTGTCACTTTGTCACAATAGAAATCACAGATGTTTTCAAATCACATTACTTCAAAATCACATCAAAACACATAATCAAATATTCTTACTCAAGCTAAGCAACAACAGCATTCACACTGATATGCCTTAAAAATAAAATAATTTTAAACTTGCCTATATGAAAAGGCAACGTAACTTCATTGGACATGTGATTCGGAAAGAGGAGTTAGAATGCATGGTAATTATGAGAAAGATTGAAGGGAAGAAAGCAAGAGGAAGGCAAAGACAAATGATGATGGAGAAAGCAGCCAGAGAACTGGAAATGAATACCAATGAATTGATCCACTTGACCCGGAACAGAAGTGTGTGGGCCATGGCAGCCAAAGCTCAAACTGGGCACGGCACCTGATGATGATATTTTAAATGTATAGTTCTGTTATTTAATGAGTGAATAAAGAAAAACATATGTTACTATATCACAATTAGTTTTAATATATTGATAACTGTATTTCTATATAATTGGTTTCTTTTATAACCCTATGTATTTTATTTTACTTTAACATTGTTTGATTTTGCTCCAGGGAAATTTTGCTGTTACAGGCGATATACAGTTTACGTTGGCACTGTTGAGCTGCCTGACAATTCTATTTTACACAGTGAAGCCAGGACAGACAGGGAAGGTCATGCCTCCCAATAACTTGGCAAATTTATCCTGTAGCCAAAACATGCACTACAATGAGCCTTAACAACCTCGCGGTTAGAAATATAACCAGGGTATACCCATCTCATCTGCTGTTCAGATGGGTGGCCTTCTTGCCTGAGGCAGATGGTTGTGGGATTAAATCCCAGTTCAGTGGCTGAAATCTAAATTCCAGGCTGAAGCTGGTACTTCTGAAGGTAGTACTAAGGAATTACTGGACAGAATTAGAATTAAGTTTAATCATATGTCAGTGATATATTTGTTGTTTTTGCAGCAGCAGTATAATGCAATACATAATAATAGAAAAAACTGTGAATTATTGTATATATAAGATAACCAAATTAAGTAATTGGTGCAAAAATAGAAATAAAAATACAGTGAAGTAGTGTTCACAGGTTCAAAGTAATCAGAAATTGGATTGCACAGGGGAAGAAACTGTTCCTAAATCATTGAGTGTGTGACTTAAGGCTTGGCTTCTGTACTCCTTCTTGATGGTGGTAATGAGAAGAGGGACGCAGGCCCTCAATGATGAATGCTGTCAGGCATCGCTCCTTGAAGTTGTGCTGGATGCTACAGAGGCTAATGCCCATGGTAGAGCTAAATTTGCAAATCTCTGCAGCTTACTTCGATTCGGCTGTCGGAAGTGGCAGCTTTTAGGTGTTATGTTGAATCGAAGCCCTGTCTGGTGTACCATATCACAACTTCAATAAGGGTTCTTCCTTGTGTATGAACCACTATTTTCCCTCTACTGACAACATAAATTTTTTTATTACTGCATTCCATTTCATTCTGACAGCTTTTGTCCATCAGTTTGCTGCAAGGTTTTCAACATTAATCATTTTCAACAGCTACGTGTCAGAGGTAATGGCATTGTTTAAAAATGGCTTGGGACATCCTGAGGGTGTGCAATCCTTCACAGAAATGCAAACTTTTCTTTTTCTTTGTCACTCCCTGCATGAAACATCATGGCTGGGAAATCATCCTTTGCTGTTACTTCCGTTGGTATCAGTTACACGATCAGAAACAGAAACAGGTTTAACACTGGCATATGTTGTGAAAATTGTCATGTGGCAGCAGTACACTGCAATACATAATAATAAAACTGTAAATTACAGTATGTATTGTGATTGATACCAATGGAAGTGACAGATATATAATTCAGACCAGGGTGTACCGCACAGTGGTACAGATAACACACATATAACTCACAATAATTTAGAAAAGTAAGAATTAAATCTACAAATGAATGATGCATAAATAAACAAAGTAAAATCCACAAATTAAATATTCAGGCTCCTGTAATTTCTCCCTGATGGTAGCAATTAAAAGATTTTGAATGATAGACCTACCAATCGCTTCAGGTTTGCATAGCACTGTGCAAAACACATGTATAGCTGAGGAGCCTAAGTCCTTTCACTGTAGTAATTTTATGTATTGCACCGTACTGCTGCCACACAAAAAAAAACAAATTTCATGTGAGTGATGATAAACCTGATTCTGATATGGGTGTATTGTGAACTGAGAGTGGGAAGGGTGCAGGGAGAGGGGAATCACGGTGGGGAAAATGGGAAGGGAGAGGGGAGGGAGCAGGAAGCACCAGAGACACAATCCGTAATGACCAATTAACCAATTATTTGGAATTAAGTGACCGTGCCTGATATTTCAGGGCTGGGTGTGCCTGCAGCCGTCCCATTCCCTGTCCCCGGCACCTCTTCTCTGCCACCAGTGCCACACCCCCCCAGCGGTGCTCCACCCTCACCATTCCCAACATCCTCTGGGGGGTAAGAGAGAGAGGGAGATATATATATCTCTCTCAAGCTGATGCAAAAACCCTGGCTGATTTACCCCACCATCCCCAGACCAATAAACCGAGGCCATTTGTAACTCGTTTTCCACTTTAACCAAAAACCATGCAAATAATAAAGTTTTTGCTCTAAGTAGCTTAAATTACATATTGTGACATGTTTAAGCTAATTACATACTTAAGCAAGAGATAATTACTATAAATATTACATAATTAATTGTGAGTTTTCCACCGGGGCTCCAAGAGGACCACAACCTGATGTAGGGTTTAGTGGTTTGCAAACCTCAGTGACCTAGAGAGCCATGTTGGCTGGAGTCAGGGCCTTCTGCTTTGACTCTTGGTAGGGTCACCCATGCTAAACAGCTCAAAGGGTAGATGCTAGACTAAGAGTGGTTCACTGGTCCTCCAGGTTTGGGGGTTCAAATCAGGGCTAACAACCCTGACTGGTCAAAAAAAAAGTATTACAGAAACAGCAATGAAGAACTGCCAGCGGCATAACGAGCAGTAAGTAAGCTCCATGGGGAAAATTAATGATTCACTATACATTATATGAAGGGAAAATTATTAAATTCAGAGGTGAAGACTTGGCTCAGCTATATCCTGGTCCTTGAGTTCACCAAAGACTGTATCCCTGTCTCTGAATTTACTTGCATATAATGTAAAAAAAAACAGCAAAGAAGCTCTATTGAACAAATTCATACACAGAGCTACATAATGGAGTTATTAAAAGTTTAGAAAACGAAGAAGAATTTAAACAGCACCTGAATGAAAGGAACCAACAAGAGGACCATAACCTTATTGTTGTGTTTGAAGGCTTGCGTGTCTCAATGACTTGGAGAGCAATAGTGGCTGGAGTCAGTGCCTTGTGCTTTGACTCTTGGTAGGGTCATCCATGCCAAATAGGTCAAAGGGTAGAGGACAGACTAAAAGTGGTCCACCGGTCCTCCAGGTTTGGGGGTTCAGTTCAGGGCTAACAAGCCTGACTGGTCAAAAAAGAAATTGTTACGGAAACAGCAATGATGAATCCTTCTATATCTGTGTGCAACTAAGGACAGACAGAGATGGAGACCCTTCACTTCTGCCCTAAACACCAGTGGCATAATGGGCAGTAAATAGGTAAGAATTAAAGGAAGTATGGTAATGAGGCAGACCAGTTTATGGACGACCTATAGGAATGACTGAATCAGTTCAGATTCGGAGGAGAAAGATAAAAGGCTAGAAGAAACTATGTAATTACTAAGATTTAATGGCAAGAAATAGTACAATAAAGCTTTACCAAGCAACTACTGGCACATTGACAATTTCCATTGCAATAATAAGTACTTTATTGATCCTGAGTGGGGGATTCTTTTGTTTCAGCAGTAACTTTAGAAACACACTTAGCAGTGTGATGACTTTAATAATAATAATGTACAGAATAATAATATTCACAATAATGTGCAAGAATAATGTACAAAATAATAAAGCAGAGACTATTGTACTGTGATTTGTGTTCTCCTATCACACAGAGATGAATTGTATATGCTTATTGCATTTGGTAGGAAAGATCCTTGTGACAGCAGAGCAGAATGAGTCTGTTCAAAAGGGTGCTCCGCTGCTTATTCAGTAGGTCATGGAGAGGATGTGTCAGATTGTCCATAATGGATAACAGTTTGTTTAGTGACCTCCTCTCCATCATTAAACCAAAGGAGTCCGTATTGTAGCCAAGGACGGATCCAGCCTTTTTGATGAGTTTATTTAGTCTTTATGCATCACCAGCACTGATGCTGCTCCCCAGCATAAAGCAGCAAAGACTGCACTCGCTACGGCAGACCAGTAAAACATCTCCAACATCCTGCTGCACACATTGAAGGTTCTCCGCTTCCTTAGAAAATAGAGTCAGCTCTTCCCCTTCTTATAAACAGCTTTGTTGTTCGTTTTCCAGTCAAATCTGTTGTCAAGGTGAACACCCAAGTATTTGTACTCCTCCACCATCGCAACTTCTTCCCCCAGAATATATACAGGACTCATCACAGTCCTCTTCCTCCTAAAATCAATCACCATCTCCCTGGTTTTGGCCACATTCCGGAGCAGGTGATTCCTAATGTAGTACTCCACAAACCTGTCTACCAGTCCTCTGTACTCTGAGTCCTGCTCATCTCTGATACTCCCAACCACTGCAAAGTCATCAGAGAATTTCTATAAGTGGCAAGACTCAGAGTTGAATTGAAAGTCTGTGATGTGCAGTGTGAACAGAAACGGAGGCAGGACATTCCCTTGTGATGCTCCAGTGCTACTCACCACCGCCTCAGACAGAGAACTACCCAGCCGTACAAACTGGGGTCTACCTGTTAGACTTCAGTAATCCAAGAGATAGGGGCACTTGCTTACGCTCATCCTTTGCAGCTTCTCACTCAAAAGAAATGGCTGGATTAACCAAGCATATGTTACTTTACTGACACAATGGCTCAAGTACACTCAATGGCCATTTTATTAGGTACACTTGTAAACCTGTTTGTTAATGCAATTCATGATCAAGACGTGATCAAGAGGTTTAGTTGTTGTTCAGACCAAACATCAATATGAGGAAGAAATGTGATCTAAATTACTTCGACTGTGCAATGATTGTTGGTGTCAGACAGGGTGGTTTTTGTATCCCAGAAATTGCTGATCTCCTGGGATTTTCATGCACAACAGTCTCTAGAATTTACAGAGAATGGAGCAAAAACAAATCCAGCAAGCAGCAATTCTGTGGATGAAAATGCCTTGTTAATGAGAAATGTCAGGCTGATTCAGGCTGACATAAAGGAAGGCGTCAGTAACTCAAATAACCATGTGTTACAACAGTGGTGTGTGGAAAAGCATCTCTGAACGCATAACATATCCAACCTTGAAGTGGATGGGCTACAGCAGCATCAGACCATGAACGTACACTCAGTGGCCACTTTATTAGGTACAGGAGGTACCTAATAAAGTGGCCACTGACTGTACACTCAAAACATATCTGCTGATATCTTGATTATCATCATCATCAAGTTAACTGATCACTCATCTCATTTGATGCTTGTGGGTGCGATATGTACTTCTGGGGATGAGAAATCAAAAATTCATTACTTGAGAAATGTTTTGACATGTTCTGAAGGAGTTAACTATACAAGAAATGTGGATTTTTAGGTCATGCCTGGGGTCACCTTGCCCATCTCCCAGAAGAGGGGCAGGTGCCAAGCATTATAAACTGATGTGCCTTCTCAGACTGACTGGTAGACTCCATGCCACTGGGGCAGAACTTATTCCATTAGCATCACCAGGACAAGGAACTCCAAGCAACAGTTTACCAAGTCAACACCATTGATTACACTTCAGAAAATATTAATGACCTCAATGATAATTTTATAAACGGTCCACCCCTCCTTTACTTTCCAGGCTGTCCTCGCTGTTCTGGCACCTACACATTAGTTTATCAAACGAAAAGGGCAGTCTAAATATAAATTGTTATTGTCACAATTGGCAGGTTTGCTCGTTGCACCAGACCAAAATTAGATGGTTCCCTACACTTCAAATTATA
The DNA here is from genome assembly GCF_030144855.1 of Hypanus sabinus. Lineage (NCBI taxonomy): Eukaryota > Metazoa > Chordata > Chondrichthyes > Myliobatiformes > Dasyatidae > Hypanus > Hypanus sabinus. The sequence continues at coordinate 87,219,192 of NC_082712.1, read as the reverse complement.
TTCCACTGGCCATCCGTGGTACAATAAAATTTACTTCTCTTGCATTTACGATTTACTTTAAAAATCGTTTGTTGGAGTTTGATTCCAACCATATAAGCAAAGGCTTTCCCACACATAACTCCCGGTTTAGTTCCTGCTCCACGACATAAAAGTGTTAAATCACAAACACTAGAAAATATGCAGATGCTGGAAATCCAAAGCAACAGACACAAAATGCTGGAGGGAACTCAGCAGGTCAGGCAGGATCTATGGAAAACAATAAACAGTCCACTTTTCGGGCTAAGACCCTTCTTCAGAACTGTTTACCTTTTTCCATAGATGCTGCCTGACCTGCTGAGTTCCTCCAGAAAACAGTTTCCGAGCACGAGTTTGGGTGCTTGGACAGGTTGGGGTCAGTGTATGCTGCAATCAAGGTGGACAATCGATTTTGTAAATAACAGATTGCATTTGGCGCCTATCGTTATCGAGAGTCTGAGCGAAGCTCTCATTTGAAACCACTTACCCGGTATCCCCATATCCAAATCTTCATAGTCCTCTTCAGTCACATTTCTTGAACTTTCATGTGTTAATCTATTTCCCATTGGGTAATATTGAACGTTGAAAAGGAGAAATAAATAGACAATGTTTGTCCCGGTTTACATCCAATTCACGGAAAATCGTTGGACCGTTTCCCCTTCCAGATTGGTCAACCAAGTCACAGTACAGCAGAGGTTCGCCGGTGGTTTAAGAAGCGATGGGGGTAAGATAAAGGAGTCGTCGGGTCGTTTCTGCTCCACCTCTCTTACTCCCTCCTCCCAGCAGAGCTGCCGTCGCAGTGTTCCTTCAGATGAACGGCGGCGGGGCAGACAGGATGGGGTAATGCTCTCCCACCGCGTCGGCGCTCCAAGAATCGGAGATTTAATGTGCGGAAGCGGAGATTTCCCTCGGAAATCCGAGCGCTGCTTTTTGAGTCGCCAAACTCATTCACCACGCAACTTCGCGCACGTTTCTCCCCGGTCACACAAAGCGCATGTGTCTGGAACAGACAATTTGGATGTAAGTCTCTGCATTAGTGTTAGTAACTCTCTTTCTTTCTGTAGGGCAGATTTAATGAGTGGTGGCGGGTGTGACTTTTAAAAAAGATTTGTTTGATGGATAATAGCTGTCAGGGCAAAATACTTTTATTTCATGATAACTGGTTTGCAAATTTTATTGTGTGAGTAGCAGCAGCCCAAGTGAATGCACAAATCCAGTCCGCATTTGAGCACTCCTCCAAAAATTGCTGAAATCCCCAGGATCCCAGAGTTGTAAAGTTAATCAGCTCCATCATGGGCACCAGTGTCCGTAGTATCCAAGAGATCAAGGAGCGATCCCTTCAGGAAGACGGCCTCCATCATTAAGGACCCCTCACCCAGGGCATGCCCTCTTCTCATTGCTACCTCAGGAAAGCCTGAAGCCTGAAGGAACAGCTTCTTCCCCATCCGATTTCCAAATGGACATTGAACCCATGAACGCTGCCTCACTGCTTTTTTACTTCTGTTTTTGGCACTACTTATTTTAACTATTTAATATACACGTATACTGTAATTCAGTTTTTTCTATATCATGTATTGCTGCCACAAAGTTAACAAATTTTACAACATATACTGGAGATATTAAACCTGTTTCTGATTCTGAACTCTTTTCAAAACTTCTGGCTCATTGCTAGGCCCTCTTGTAGATATTGACAATTGCTTGCCCCTTAGAAATGAACTCTGAACTTCCTAGTCCAAGGCTGGTTAAGTGGCGTTGTTTGCATACATTGTTTATTTAAATCTTTCCTTCATTTTAACAATGCCGAAACCCTTTATTTTCCTGAAGGATGCACCCCCACCCTGCTCATGAATGGTTTGTCCCACTCCCATCAGGGAGGAGGCTAGGCAGCATCCACACCCGGACCATCAAACTCAAAAACAGTTACTTCCGCATTTGGTCAGGCTGATCAACACCTCCACCCATTAGCCCACCTTCCATTAACCCACCAGCTAAATCACAGGTGAAAGCCAGGAACTGGACTAGGTTGTCAGAGGCTATTTCAGGTGCATGCCTTTGGGAGTATTTAATAGGTAGTGAGAGCTTGTTCCCATTATTGCCCTTGGCTATAACAACCTTTAGGAACCATTTATCTTTATACTACTTCAAGATTCCTTAAGAACTGCCTGAGAATAAATCTGCATGATTTTGTCATACTACTTAAGAACTATAATTGTTATTGCACTTTGCATCAGTGATGAATATTTGCTCTCAAGACAAACAACATGTCAGCCAGCATTTTGTATGAAAAACCCTCTCGACGGGTGATACTCGTTCAGCTGAACATCTATGGAATGTTCGCTTTACTCAGATTTCCAGAATTTGCAGTACTTTCCTTCTGCAGAAGTTGTTGCTGCTGGTATGAGATTAATTCTACACTGCAGTGAATTAGCACCTCAGTCCTTTATGCTCTGTGATCAACAGCAAACTGTCATTAGAAACATACACCAAAAACGGACCCTTGGGCCCACCATGATCATAACATCAAAAAACAAAGGAGTAGTATTAGGCCATTTTGCCCATCAAGTCTGTTCCTCCATTCGATCATGGCTGATTTATTTTCCCTTCCGCACACAATTCTCCTGCCTTCCCCCCTTAACGTATGACACTCTTACATATCAGAACATATCAATCTCCACTTTCATTATACCTAATGACGGCCTCCGTAGGCACCTGTGGCAATAAATTCAACAGATTCACCACCCTGTGGCTAAAGAGATTCTTCCTTATCTCCGGTCTATAGGGATATCCTTGTATACTGAGGCTCCGCCCTCTGGTTCTAGGCTGTCCCACAATTGGAAACAACCTCTCCGCCTCCACTTTATATAATCGTGCAGCAAGCTGACTAATGCACTTATCTATAATAGTCCTGTTTAAAGTTCAAAATAAATTTATTATCATATATATCATATGCATATAGTGCATATATATCAGGCTGAAATTGATCTTCTTGCAGCCATACTCAATAACTCCATAATAGAATAATAACCAAAGTAGAATCAATGTAAGACCTCACCAACTTGGATGTTCAACCAGTGTTGAAAGGACAACAAACTGTGCAATTACAAAGAGAAAGAAATAATAATGATAGTATCAGAATCAAGTTTGTTATCACCAGCATGTGATGCGAAATTTGTTAACTTAGCAGCAGCAGCAGTTCAATGCAATATATAATCTATCAGATAAAAAAGTAATAATAAATAAAATGAGAAAAAAAGTAAATTAATTACAGTATATGTACATTGAATAGATTTTAAAATGTGCAAAAACAGAAATACTGTGTATTAAAGAAGTGAGGTAGTATCCAAAGATTCAATGTCCATTCAGGAATCGGATGGCAGAGGGGAAGAAGCTGTTCCTGAATCGCTGAGTGTGTGCCTTCAGGCTTCTGGTACCTCCTATCTGATGGTAACAGTGAGAAAAGGGCATGCCCTGGGTGCTGGAGGTCAATAATGGAAGCTGCCTTTCTGAGACACCACTCCCTGAAGGTGTCCTGGGTATTTTGTAGGCTAGTACCCAAGATGGAGCTGACTAGATTTACAACCTTCAGCAACTTCTTTCGGTCCTGTGCAGTAGCCCCTCCATACCAGACATTGATGCAGCCTGTCAGGAATCCACCTTGCAAGGGTTCACTCTCTTTAAAGACAGCCTAACATCGGCCTCTGAGATGGTGATCACAGGGTCATCAGGTGGAGTAGGGATCCTCGCAGCTGTAGTTGTGTTCTCCCTTTTGAAACATGCATAGAAGACATTGAGTTCATCTGGTAGAGAAGTATTGCTGCCATTTAAGTTATTGGGTTTTGCTTTGTTGGAAGTAACGTCTTGCAGACTGCCAGTGTTGCCGTGTATCCGATGTCGTCCCCAACCTCGTTCGAAATTGTCTCTCTGCCCTTGAAATAGCCCTCCACAAATCATACCTGGTTTTCTGGTACAGGCCTGGGTTGCCGGACTTAAATGGCACAGATCTAGCTTTCAGCAGACGATGTACCTCCTGGTTCATCCACGGCATTTGGTTTGGGTACGTACAGTAAGTCTTTGTGGGCACACATTCATCCACACAGGTTTTAATGAAGTCGGTAACAACTGCAGCATACTCATCCAGGTTCAAAGATGAATCCCTGAATATAGTCCAGTCCACCAATTTAAAGCAGTCCTGTAGGCGTTCCTGTGCTTCCCTTGTCCAAACCTTCTCGGTTCTCACTGCTGGTGCTGCAGTCTTCAGTCACTGCCAATGCTCAGGGAGTAGAAGTACAGCTCAGTGATCAGACTTCCCGAAGTGAAGGTGTGGAATAGCACGGTAGGCATTCTTGATAGTGGTTTAGCAATGGTCCAGTGTGTTGTTTCTTCTGGTATTGCAAGTGATCTGTTGATGGTAGTTGCTTAATGATTTTTTTCAGACTGGCCTGGCTAAAATCTCCCAGAATGATGGTGAAGGCGTTAGGGTGCGCTGTTTCATGCATGTTGATCCCATTGGATCATATAAAGCCTGCTTGACATTGGCCTGAAGTGGAATGTAAACTGCGACCAAAATGACCCTGGAGAACTCCCATGGTAGGTAAAAAGGATGGAACTTTACTACTAGATATTCCAGGTCTGGTGAGCAGAATTGGGACAGCACTAATATGTTTGTGCACCAAGAAGAGTTGATCATGAGGCATACTCCTCATAAGTAAGCAATAAATATAAAGAACATAAGATTAAATCTATGAAAGTAAATAGATTGCATGAACATTTCCTTTGTTTGATCCATAATATAATTATGGCAATTCATATGCTTATTTAGATGCTTCTTAAATATTGTAAGAGCACTTACTTCCTCAGACAGTACATTCTCTGATCCTCCCTAAACCTCCTACCTCTCAACTTGTACTTATGCCTTAATGCTTTAGATACCTTCAGCATGGGGAGAAGATTCTCTCTATTGCCCATTATACTGTTGGTGTTCAGAGCAGCAATGTTGGTCTTCCATCTCTGGCAGTGTTCAAGGCTTCCTTCATTGTGTCACTAGCTCGGTTTTCACCACTGTCAGTCATGCAAATCCCGGGTGGAGACTCAGGAATACTGTCACATTCAGATATAGAAGAATTCTTCATTGCTGTTTCCAAAACAACTTTGTTTTACCAGTCAGGATTGGTAGCCCTGAGCTAAATGTTCGAACCTGGAGGACTGGTGGACCACACTTAGGAAACTTCTGCACAACCTGAAAACTGTGTGGCACTTTAAATTTTTTTTAAAATATGCATACTATGAATAATTAGAATGAAATTTGAAAGATCATATACTTTTGATTTCATTCATTAATTGAAGGGTATAATGAAATCTTCCACATTTCGTAAACGTTTTTCTTGTGTATCTTTATTACAAATCCATTGTCTATAAACGTGTATGATGTTCTTGTGGCCATTTTGCATGATTTTTTATTTGCACATTTGTGGTTAATATTTTTCTTTGAACAGCTTTAATGGTTTTCTTTGTTTTGTTTTATGGCTGTCTGGAGAAGACAAATCTCAGAGTTGTATACTGCATACATACTTTGATAACTAATTTACCTTGAACCTTGAAACCACAGTCATGCAAACAATTAAAAAGCAAACTTTTATCCTGTTGTAACAATTTTTAATTAAATTAATCTTATTAGATTATGATTTCTTTGAAAGATTACTGACCAAAAAAGTCAGAATATAGAATTTTTCACATCGAACAAACACAAACCACAACTCACGATACAAGTAAGCTATGCCAGGCCATCAAGACAACTAACTGACAGGGAGAATTGCAAAAGTAACACGTTTTGATTAAATGGTGTTGGTGTTCTGTAGAGCGGCGGTTTATTAAAATAAACTCCCAACCCTTATGGTTACAATTTGTGACAGTGTTGTAAATTGAAACAATGTAAATACATTGAAGTTCTAAAGTGTTTCAAAGTAAAGGCTGTGGTACATTTTTATTTAGAAAATTTATGAATTCTATTAATACAAGTAACTAATTACTGGTATTTCACAACTATATTATATAGATTATATTAGCATCAGTTCAAACTTATACTTATTTTCTATAAAAGAAAATTCGAGCTGCGTGGCAACGAAGGTTATGTGCATGAAGGAGGTCATTTCACTTACTGTGCACCTGCGCACTTTAGAGGGAACAGTCACCCATAGACACAAACTTACAATCAGAAAAGTAACTCTCCTCGAGGTAGCAAAAGCATTTTTTGTAGTAACATCATTAAATTTATCTATAGTATTCCCTTTTATATATTTTAACACTTTGCAAACCTGTTGGAAGACCCAATCTCTCACAGATGCTATTTTTGTTTTCTTCAAAAGGTCCAAAATACAAATTTACCAACTTAGTGGATCAAAGGAAATTAAAACTGAATTTTAAACATGATTAATAAATCTGCTTCTTAGGTAATTTAAGTAGAAGAAATCAAAATTCAAAGTAAGTTTATTATCGAAGTACATGTACAACACTGAGACATATTTTCTTCTGGACAACAGAAACTCAAATGTGATTTGTTGCATGTATGAGATAGAAAAATTCATATGTACATACATGCAATAAAAAGCATGGAAACAAGCCCTTCGGCCCAACTTGTCCATGCTGATCGTGATGCTTATTTAAACTAATCCCGTATCCCTGCATTTAGCCCCCATGTCTCTAAATCCTTCCTATCCATGTGCCTGTCCACTTTGTTTATGTTTCATATCATCCTCTGTCTCTTCCTCTGGCAGCTCATCCAATATATAGCACCCACCATCCTCTGTGTGAAATTCACCCCCCCCCCAATCTTAAGCCTATGCCCTTGGAAAAGAGACTGTGACCAACTACCATTTCTACGCCCCTCCATTTTATAAATCTTCATAAGAATGTAAGAGGGGATGACACAGATCTTAAGTAACTGTTTTCTAACATTAGAGCTGTTATCAACAGAATGTGACAGAAAAGTGTAATCGGGGTAAGTGTTAGAAAGGAAGTGAGGCCAGGATACACCAGCATCCTGGAAGGCAAAATTCAGCTCCTTGTTTGTTCGAGGCTGCAGAGAAATTGAACCTCAATTACAGGTCAAAAAAGATCTGCCTTTCAGTTGGGCTTCTGAAAACTTGAAGTCGAATGAAGGCAATGATATATTTTTGAACCTATGAACTCTCTTTGTCACATTAAATTATTGAATCATAAATTTCATTAACATTCATCAGAGGAGAATTTTTCAAACCCTCTTCTAAAGTGAAGTTTACCATGATAACCTGCACCTCAGGGAATTGGAAGAACCCTGTCTTAATTATTTATCTTCCAGGTAGATTGAAATTACTGGGGAAAATAAATGAGATCGTTTGTGATATTTCCCTGAGTAAAATAAATCTGTTCTTTTAGAAATCAGCACTTCATCAGGAGATCATTTAGTAACTGTATCAGTCCGCTTCAAAATTAGTCTCACTCCTATGATTTATGGTCCTGAAAAATGTTGTCTCATTTTTACTATGTACTGTACCAGCAGATATGGTTGAAATAACAATAAAAGTGACTTGACTTGATTTCCAAAATATTGCATATTTCTCCTTTTCATATCTTCAATTCTCTTTTGAAGATTTCCATTCCTCCCACTGATGGTTTCCAGTTATAGCAACTTTCTAATTTCTTCTCTGAGCACCTGTATGCTTGCTCATTAATGCAAATATCTAATTGGCCAGTCATATGGCAGCAACTCAATGTTTAAAGTAATACCGACATAGTCAAAAGGTGCAGTTGTTGTTTAGAGCAAACTTCAGAATGGAGAAGAAATGTGGTCCAAGTGACTCTGACCATGGAATGATTCTCAGTGCCAAATGGGGTGGTTTGAGTATCTTCTGGGATTTTCATGCACAACAATCTCTAGAGTTTACAGAGAATGGTGTGAAAAATCAAAAAATGTCCAGTGAATTGCAGTTCCTTAGGTGAATATGCCTTCTTAATGAGAGAGGTCAGAGGAGAATGGCCAGACTGGTTCAAGCTGACAGGAAAATGACAGTAACTCAAATAACCACATGTTACAACATTGGTGTGCAGAAGAGCATTTCTGAACTCACAACGTGCCAAACCTTGAAATGGATGGGATACAGCAGCAGAGAATCATGAACATACACCCAGTCGCCACATTATTAGGTACAAGAGTTACCTAATGAAGTGGGCACTGTATGCCCTCTGGTTATTGCCTCTTGTGCCAATGCAAACAGTTTCTTAACATGTTAGGTTTTTGATAATATATTGACACAGTTATAAGCATGGAAACAGGCCTTTCAGCCTAACTACCCTTGCCTACTGTCTTGCCCTAGTGAGCTACTCTCATCTGACTCCATTTGGCCCATACCTCTGTTCCACTCCTATCCACGTATCTAAATGGCTTTTGAATGTTGCTAATGTGCCCTCTCAGCTCATTCCAAACATGCACCACACTTTGTGAGAAGAAACAGCCCTGAAATCTAATATAACACACACAAGATGAAGCCACCTTCAGGGAGGAGGAGCAACACCTTATATTCCATCTGGAAAGCCTCCAACCTGATGCCATGAATATTGATTTCTCTTTTCAATTTAAATAAAATCCTTCACCTTTCCCTCATCTTCTATTCCCCATTCTGGCCTGTTACATCTCCTCGTATACTAATCACTTTCCCCGGGTCCCTTTCTCATTGCCCTTTCTCCAAAGGTCCGTTCCCTTTTCCTATCAGATTCCTTCTCCAGCCCTTGACCTTCCCCACCCACCTGACTTCACCTATAACCTTCTAGTTATCCTTCTTCCCCTACTCCCACCTTTTTATTCTGACGTTTTCTGCCTTCCTTTTCAATTCTGAATAAATGTCAACTGTATACTCTTTTCCATAGATTTTGCCTGACCTGTTGAATTCCTCCAGCATTTTCTGTGTTACTTTATATCTCCTTACCTTGATTCAGATAGTCCGTACTTTTATCCGAATCAAAGTTCAAAGGTAAATTTTATTATCAAAGTACATTTATGTCATCATATGCAACCCTGAGATTTATTTACTTGTGGGCATACTCTGCAAATCTATAGAAGAGTAACTGTAGCAGGATCAATGAAAGATCAACTGGAGTGTTCAAAGTTAAAGTAAATTTATTACTAATAAATCTATAATAGAGTCAATGAAAAACTGCACCAAATTGGGTGTTCAACCAGTGTGCAAAAGACAACAAATTGTGCAAATACAAAAAGAAAGAAATAACATTAATAAATAAATAAGGAATAAATATTATTTATCAGTATGTACAGTATTGATTAAAAATTACACTGAGGAGAGGCAATATTTTGCAGGCAGCAGAATGCTTTTATATCAATGTTCTGATCTTCTTATTGAAAGAAAGATGTTAATGTGTTGGAAGTAGTTCAGAGAATGTTTACTAGACCAGTATTTATAACTGTTGTCATATGACAGTCTCGGGAACTAATTCACCATAAATATTTCATCCTTAACCTATGACTTCCAGTTCTAGTCTCACCCAACTTAAGTGGAAAAAGCTTGCTTGCATTTACTGTCTCTATGCCTGTCATAATTTTGTATATGTTGATCAAATCTCCTGTCATTCTCCTACACTCCAGGGAATAAAGTCCTAACCTATTCAACATTTCCCTATAACTCAGTCCTCAAGTCCCAGCAACATCCATGTAAATTTTCTTTGTACTTTTTCAATATTATTATTAATCTGGAGATACAAAACTGATTTTTTGGTTGTTTGTCCAGCCTGCTGTGTGCAGTCTATTGTGTTTCTTGTGATTATTGATTACCTGACTGGCAGACCACAGTACGTGCACTTTCAACACTGTGTGTCAGACAGAGAGGTCAGCAGCACTGGGGCTCCACAGGGGACTGTCCTATCTCCCTTTCTCTTCACCATCTACACCTCGGACTTCAACTACTGCAGAGTCTTGCCATCTTCAGAAGTTTTCTGATGACTCTGCCACAGTTGGATGCATCAGCAAGGGAGATGAGGAGGAGTACAGGGCTACGGTGGGAAACTTTGTCACATGGTGCGAGCAGAATCATCTGCAGCTTAATGTGAAAAAGACTAAGGAGCTGGTGGTGGACCTGAGGAGGGCTAAGGCATCGGTGACCCGTTTCCATCCAAGGGGTCAGTGTGGACATGGTGGAGGATTACAAATACCTGGGGATACGAATTGGCAATAAACTGGACTGGTTAAAGAACATTGAGGCTGTCTACAAGAAAGGTCAGAGCCGTCTCTATTTCCTGAAGAGACTTAGGTCCTTTAACATCTGCCAGACAATGCTGAGGATGTTCTACGAGTCTGTGGTGGTCAGTGCTATCATGTTTGCTATTGTGTGCTGGGGCAGCAGGCTGAGGGTAGCAGACACCAACAGAATCAACAAACTCATTCATAAGACCAGTGATGTTGTGGGGGTGGAACTGGACTCTCTGACATTGGTGTCTGAAAAGAGGATGCTGTCCAAGTTGCATGCCATCTTGGACAATGTCTCCTATCCACTCCATAATGTACTGGTTAGGCACAGGAGTACGTTCAGCCAGAGACTCATTCCACTGAGATGCAACACTGAGTGTCATAGGAAGTCATTCCTGCCTGTGGCCATCGAACTTTACAACTCCTCCCTCGGAGTGTCAGACACCCTGAGCCAATAGGCTGGTCCTGGACTTATTTCCACTTGGAATAATTTACTTATTATAATTTAATTATTTATGGTTTTATATTGCTATATTTCTACACTATTCTTGGTTGGTGTGACTGTAACGAAGCCCAGTTTCCCTCAGGATCAATAAAGTATGTCTGTCTCTTGAACTCAATCCCACAGTTGATGAAGGCCAATACACCCTATGCCTTCTTAACCACACAGTCAACCTGTGCAGCAACTTTGAGTGTCCTATGGACTCAGACCTCAAGATCCCTCTGATCCTCCACACTGCCAAGAGTCTTACCATTAATACTATATTCTGCCGTCATATTTGACCTAATAAAATGAAACACTTCAAACTTATCTGGGTTGAAGTCCACCTGCCACTTCTCAGCCCAGTTTTGCATCCTATTGATATCCCGCTGTAACGTTTGACAGCCCTCTACACTATCCACAACACCCCCAACCTTTGTGTCATCAGTAAATTTACTAACCCATTCCTCCACTTCCTCATGCAGGCCATTTATAAAAATCACGAAGAGAAGGGTTCCCAGAACAGATCCCTAAGACACTCCACTGGTCACTGACCTCCATGCAGAATATGACCCATCTACAACCACTCTTTGCCTTCAGTGGGCAAGCTAGTTCTTCATCCACAAAGCAATGTCCCCTTGGATCCCCCTCCTTACTTTCTCAATAAGCCTTGTATGGGGTACTTTATCAAATGCCTTGCTGAAATCCATACGTACTACATCTACTGCTCTACCTTCATCAATGTGTTTAGTCACACAAAAAATCCTCAAAAAATTCAAACAGGATCATAAGGCATGACTTGCCTTTGACAAAGCCATGCTGACTATTCCTAATCATATTCTGCCTCTCCAAGTGTTCATAAATCCTGCCTCTCAGGATCTTCTCCATCAACTTACCGATCGCTGAAGTAAGACTCACTGGTCTATAATTTTCTGGGCTATCTCTACTCCCTTTGTTGAATAAAGGAACAACATCTGCAAACCTCCAATCCTCTGGAACCTCTCCCATCCCCATTGATGATGCAAAGATCATTGTCAGAAGCTCAGCAATCTCCTCCCTTGCCACCCACAGTAGCCTGGGGTATATCTCATCTGGTCCCAATGACTTATCCAACTTGATGCTTTCCAAAAACTCCAGCACATGCTCTTTCTTAATATCTATATGCTCAAGCTTTTCAGTCCACTGTAAGTCATCCCTACAATTGCCAAAGTCCTTTTCCATAGTGAATACTGAAGCAAAGTATTCATTAAGTACCTCCACTACCTCCTCTGATTCCATACACACTTTTCCACTGTCACACTTGATTGGTCCTATTTTCTCATGTCTCATCCTCTTGCTTTGGTGTTTTCCTTAATCCTGCTCACCAAGGCCTTCTCATGGCCCCGTCTGGCTTTCTTAATTTCATTCTTAAACTCTTTCCTGCTAGTCTTATAATCTTCTAGATCTCTATCATTACCTAGTTTTTTGAACCTTTCATAAAATTTTCTTTTCTTCTTGACTAGGTTTTCAACAGCCTTTGTACACTACGGTTCCTGTACCCTACCATCCTTTCCCTGTCTCATTGGAACGTACCTATGCAGAATACCACACAAATATCCCCAAACATTTGCCACATTTCTGCCATACATTTACCTGAGAACATCTGTTCCCAAGGTATGCTTTCAAGTTCCTGCTTGATAGCTTCATATTTCCCTTATTCCAATAAATGCTTTCCTAACTTATCTGTTTCTATTCCTCTCTGCTATGGGAAAGGAGATAGAATTATGATCACTATCTTCAAAATGCTCTCCCACTGAGAGAGCTGACACCTGACCAGGTTCATTTCCCAATACCAGATCAACTATAGCCTCTCCTCTTGTAGACTTATCGACATATTGTGTCAGGAAACCTTCCTGAACACCCCTAACAGACTCCAACCCATCTAAACTCCTTGCTCTAGGGAGATGCCAATCAATATTGGGGAAATTAAAATCTCCCATCACCACAACCCTGTTATTATTGCACCATTTCAGAATCTGTCTCCTTATCTGCTCCTCGATGTCCCTGTAACTACTGGGTGGTCTATAAAAAACACCCAGTAGAATTATTGACCCCTTCCTGTTTCTAACTTCTACCCACAGAGACTCAGTATACAATCCCTCCATGACTTCCTCCTTTTCTGCAGCCATGATAATATCTCTGATCAATAGTGCAACGCCCCCAACCTCTTTTGCCTCCCTCCCTGTCCTTCCTGAAACATTTAAAGCCTGGCAGTCTAAATAGCCACTCCTGTCCCTGCACCATCCAAGTCTCTGTAATGGCCACAACATCATAGATCCAACTACTGATCCACGCTCTAAGCTCATCTGCTTCGTTCATGATACTCCTTGCATTAAAATAGACACATCTCAAACCATCAGTCTGAGTGCATCCCTTCTCTAACACCTGCCTATCCTCCCTCTCACACTGCCTACAAGATTTCTTTATTTGTGAGCCAACCGCTTCTTGATGGCAGCAGCAAGAACAGAGCATGACCTGGGTGATAGGAGTGCCTGATGATGGACGCTGCTTTACTGTGACAGTGTTTCATGCAGATATGCTCAATGGTGGGGAGGGCTTAATCAACTGGGTCATATCCATTACTTTTTTTCCATTTATGGGCATTGTATAAAGAATAGGCTGCACTATCCCAACCATTACCATGATTTTAGGAAAACATAGAGTCATAGAAAAGACACAAAACGATGGCAGAACTCAGCAGGCCAGACAGCATCTATGGGAGGTGGTAATAACAATGTTTCGGGCCGAAACCCTTCATCAGGAGTGAAGTAACATGGGATGGTCAAGGGGAGATAAGAAGTGGGGGGAAGGATGAAGTAGAGAGCTGGGAAGTGATAGGCTGGAGGGAAATGGGCTGGGGGGGGGGGAAGGTGGAGAATTATGGGAAATAAAAGAGAAAGAAAGGTAGGGTTGGGGGGAGAAATTATAGTGGGGGGGGGGAAGAGAAAGAGAACCAGACCAAAATAATAGATAGGGATGGGAGTAACGGGTGGGGGGCAGGGGTATCAATTGAGGTCAGTGAGTTGGATGTTCATGCCGGCAGGTAGGAGGCTACCTAGGCGGGAGATAAGGTATTGCTCCATCGACCTGCATGTGGCCTCATCTTGACAGTAGAGGAGGCCATGGACAGACATGTCGGAGTGGGAGTGGTCTGTGGATTTGAAGTGTGTGGTCACAGGGAGATCCCGCCACTGCTGGAGGACTGAGCGCCGGTATTCGGCGAAACGGTCTCCCCAATGTATAAATGGCCACATCAGGAGCACCGGATACAGTATATCACCCCAGCTGACTCACAGGTGAAGTGGTGCCTCACCTGAAAGGACTGTCGGGGGCCTGGGATGGTGGTGAGGGAAGAAGTGTGGGGGCAGGTGTAGCACTTCTTCCGTTTGCAGGGATGAGTGCCCGGAGGGAGGTCGGTGGGGAGGGATGGGGTGGGGGATGAATGGACAAGGGAGTCACGTAGGGAGCGATCCTTGCGGAAAGCCGAGAGTAGGGGGGGGGAGGGGAAGATGTGGTTGGTGGTGGGATCACGTAGGAGGTGGCGGAAGTTACGGAGGATTATACGTTGGATCTGTAGGCTGGTAGGGTGATAGGTGAGGACCAGGGGGACTCTATCCCTGGTGGGCTGGCGGGGGGATGGGGTGAGGGCAGAGGTGCGTGAAATACGGGAGACATGATGGAGGATAAAGGTCCTTTCACTCTAGGACAAAGGAGATGTCTTCCTTTTTTAAAGAAAGGGGCTTCCCTTCGTCCACTATCAACTCTGCCCTCCATCGCGTCTCCCGTATTTCACGCACCTCCTACGTGATCCCACCACCAATCATATCTTCCCCTCCCCCCCCCCCACTCCTGGCTTTTCGCAGGGATCGCTCCCTACGTGACTCCCTTGTCCATTCATACCCCCCATCCCTCCCCACGGACCTCCCTCCGAGCACTCATCCCTGAAAACGGAAGAAGTGCTACACCTGCCCCCACACTTCTTCCCTCACCACCATCCCAGGCCGCAGACAGCCCTTTCAGGTGAGGCACCACATCACCTGCGAGTCAACTGGGGTGATATACTGTATCCGGTGCTCCCGATGTGGCCACTTATACATTGGGGAGACCGTTTCGCCGAATACCGGCGCTCAGTCCTCCAGCAGTGGCGGGATCTCCCTGTGACCACACACTTTAATCACACAGACCACTCCCACTCCGACATGTCTGTCCATGGCCTCCTCTACCGTCAAGATGAGGCCACACGCAGGTCGATGGAGCAATACCTTATCTTTCACCTAGGTAGCCTCCTTCCTGCCGGCATGAACGTCCGACTCACTGACCTCCATTGATACCCTTACCCCCATCCCTATCTATTATTTTAGTCTGGTTCTCTTTCTCTCTCTTTTCCCCCCTCACTATAATCTCTCCACCCAGCCCTACCTTTCTTTCTCTTTTATTTCCCATAATTCTCCACCTTCCCCCTAGCCCATTTCCCTCCAGCCTATCACTTCCCAGCTCTCTACTTCATCCCTACCCCCACTTCTTTTCCCCCCTCGACCATCCCATGTTACTTCACTCCTGATGAAGGGTTTCGGCCCGAAATGTCGTTATTACTTCCTCCCATAGATGCTGTCTGGCCTGCTGAGTTCTGCCAGCTTTTTGTGTTTTTTATTTATTTCCAGCATCTGCAGATTCACTCGTGTAGTCATAGAAAAGAATTGCATTGAAAAGGCACTTCAGCCCATCTACTCCATGCTGAACCAGTTAAGCTGCCTACTCCCATCAATTTGCACCAGGACCTACCATCCAAGTACCTATCCAAACTTAAATGGTGAAATTGTGCTCACTTGCATCACATATAAAATGTATTAATATTTTCATCAAATGGAAAATTCTGAAAAAACAAAGTTAGATGGTTCTTATCTCTTGAAGTTTATCCTGTGCAATAGGACAGGGAAGAAAGTCACTGTTTTTTTATGTGAGTGAGTGGATGTCCATGGCAGGCACCGTCGGTCAAGAATTATACAAATGTTCAGCATTCCACTGTTGTATATGTCGCAGGCGTCAGTCAACAAAACACGGCGCCTGTGATTGTCAACTCTAGATAGCCTGGCACACCCAGGGTTAAAGGTTAATCCCATTAGACTTTTGTTTTTTTAATAGTATTGATAGCAGAGTCTGAGATTAAGTACATGTGTGATACCTATGGACTGCAGCCAGTTTATACTTCCCAGGATGTCTATTCAGATATTTAACCTCCTCACTGCTGCAATTTTGAAAATATCCACCATATTCTTCTGTGAGTTTTCCCACTGCCCAACATTCCCTTACCACCCCCACTCTCCCCAGTCCGTATTTTCTCTTCCTTTTGCCAAAGCTCCTGACTGATGTGAGGATTGAACTCCAAGGGCATAGGACACTCTTAATTCTTCAAGTTCAGCTTCATGGGTCATGAGTCTCATTCTCTGTACTAACTGCATGAGGCACTGTGTTAACAAAAATTATCTTGGATATCTCTTAAAACTTTTTTAAATTTTAGAGAATGTTTGAAGAAAAGCAGTTAGCCAAAACCAGCACAAAATACAAATCTAATCATAGAGTCATAAAGAACTACAGCTCAGAAAAAGGCCATTTGGTTCATCTAGTCCATGGCAAAACCACTTTCACTGCCTACGCCCAATGACCTGCATCAGGGACCATTGCTCTCCATACTATCCATGTACCTAGCCAAACTTCTCTTCAACGCTGAAATTGAGCTTGCATGAAATTGTGCTGGCAGCTCGTTCCACACTCTCACAACCCTCTGAGTGAAGAAGTTTCCCTTTATGTTCTCCTTAAACTTTTCACCTTTCACCCTTAAGCCATGACCTTGGCTGTAGTCCCACCCAACCTCAGTCAAAAAAGCCCCTTACATTTACCCTATCTATACCCCTCATAATTTTGTATACCTCTATCAAATCTCCACTCAGTCTTCTACATTACAAAGAATAAACTGTTCAATCTTTCCTTATAACTCAGGTCCTCCAGAACCAGCAACTATGATAAAATTTAACACTGATGTTAAAGCATTGCTAATTTAGCTGATCCTTTTAAACTCAAAGGCTAAACCAAACCTTGAATTTACCTCTCTACTCCACTGATAGGTATAAGCACTGATAAGAAAAACAAGACAATACACAAATAAAAGCATGAACCAAATTAAAATGGTAGCTCCCAGTGACATAAAGGTATGACAATATTAACACAAGCCACAAAGACAAGGTTAATCTCCAAAATGAAACCAGACTCTGAATGTTCTGGAGAGAACCCAAAAGTCTATTCATGGTTGAAAGATTCCAAGTAGCAGATAAAAAACAAGATAGTAAATAGGACTGCCGTAGATTTTAAAGGTTCAGAAAGAGCAGTATTTTGAAGTGGGTCTAGAAGAGCTGTTTGAAAACATTATGCAATGGCCTTAGGAGAGAAGGAGCATGACTGGATCTAATCTTGGGAACATAGCTGATGAAGTGTATTGATTGTTACTGGGGTATCATTTTGGAAAGAATAATAACTGTACATTTTAAACTGGTTATGAAAAGGTCATGGATAAACCAATAACACTGGACAACAATTTTTTTTCAAAAGTTGCTTCATCAGAATTTTTTTTGTTTATGATAGACTGCTTGAAGTGAACACAAATATAATTTCAGACTGCAGTATCACATAGGAATTTGGAGAAACAAGAAATTAACTTCTATTGAACATTATGCATTTAATTGCATAATGGTGCTGATGCTTTGTTCAACTAAGCTGAAAATGTTGTGTTGATGATTTTCATTTGAGCTTACTTTCTGAGGCTTCTTGCTTAAGTGTCTAACAATAATTAGCCAGATTAATAGATGCCCTTATACTGGTTCTCCATGACTGCAATATCCAGAAAATGAATCTTCAGTGACATGTTGCACTTCAAGGTTTTGTATACTTGAAGCATGTTGTTAATCAACAACAGATAGTTTGGTGCTCTGTTGTTGCCAAGAAAATTTCAACAACATCCTCAAACACCTTCCATGCGATCCTCTCTGGTCCCTCTAGAATTGTCTGTCATTGATGACCTGTTTGATTTGTGGACCAACAAAAATGCCTTCCTTAATCTTGACATCAGTTATTCAGATTTGAATTATGAATTGAATAAACAAATGTAGGCGATGTCAAAAAATGCTGCATGATAGGAAAAATTCATGATGATTTTCATGACCAGCAGTCCAAAATCCATAAAATACATCCAAAAATATTGAGCAAAATCTTTGTTGTCCAGTGTAATGTTGGCTTTATGTCAGGAATAAGCTTTCATCAACATTAGCGAGGAACTGGCAAAGGAAGATTGGAAGCATCCACTTGCAAGTAAGTCTATATTTGCATACTGGGAAACATTCAATGGAGAAATAACAAGAATTCCAGGCCAACATAAGAGTATATGCCAGGGGTAACCCTCACACTAACCTTGGACATCAAGGGATATCGAGGGTCGGATAAAGAGAAAAATGAAAGCTTCATTGAGCACCTGTGCTCCATATGCTAAAAGCAGAACTTACTGGTGGCCCAAGATTTTATTCCGATTCCCTTTCCTATTCTGACATGTTGGTCCATAGCCTCCTGTTGTGTCATAAAATGGCCACCCTTGGGGTGGAGGAGCAACACCTTATATTCTGCCTGGGTGGCCTCCAACTTGATGGCATGAATATTGATTTCTCCTTATGGTAAAAAAAATTCCCTCCCCTCCCCTCTTCTATTTCCCTCTGTGGCCTCTTAGCTCTATCCACCTACCTATCATCCTCCCTCCCCTCCCCCCGTACTCCTCCTCCTTCCCTTTCTCCTATATTCCACCTTCTTCTCCAATCAGATTCCTTCCTCTCCAGCCCTTTACCTTTCCTACCCACCAGGTTTCACCTATCACCTTCCAGCTATCCTCCTTCCCCTCTTCCCACATTTTTATTCTGGCATCTTCTCCCTTACTTTTCAGTCCTGAAGAAGGGTCTTGGCCTGAAACATCAACTGTTTGTTCATTTCCATGGATGCTGCCTGACCTGCTGAGTTCTACCAGCATCTTGTGTGTATTGTTTCTTCTTAAGGCAAGTCCAAAGGCATACTATAAATATATTAAGGAGAAAAGGATAATCAGAGAAAAAGTGGGGCCAATTAGAAACAACAGGGGCAATTTGGATATAGTTGTGGTCCTAAATTAATACTTTCCATTTGTATTCACAAATGGAACAGACTTTATAAATCAATAACTCATTGAAGGGATAAGTGAAAATCTAGCGTACGTCCCCATATTTAAAGAGGAGGTACTCAATGCCATGGAGGCTTTGAAGTGGAAAATGCTCAGGACTGGATGGGGTTTATCCTAGGCTGCTAATGGGAGAGAACGAAGAGTTCATTCCTGGGGCTCTGGCTGTGTTTTCTGAGTTTTTGCTGGACATAAGTGAGGTACTAAAGGACAGCAAACATGGTCCACCTTTTTAAGAAAGGCATCAGGGAAAAACCTGGAACAGACCTGTGAGCCAAACGTCAGTAGTAGGGAAAAATCTCAGGGGCAGGATAAATGATCATTTAGAGAGAAAGAGTCTAATCAAAGACAGCCAATGGGTCTTTGTCAAAGGAAAATCTTGTCTGACCAATTTGACTGAAATCTTTGAAGAGAGTGCAACATATATCGATGACGGCAGGGCAGTAGATATGACTTACATGGACTTTAGTAAAGCCTTTGATAAAGCTCCACACAGAGACTGGTTAGGGGCTATGGGATCCAGAGCAAGTTGGCAAACTGAATGCAAAACTGGTTGGCATTAGAAGACAGCAGCTGATGGTAGGGGAGGTTGGTTTTGTACTGGATATTTGTAACTATTTATGTCCCACAAGGAATGGTGCTGGGACCCCTGCAGTATGTGCTTTTTGGATGAGGATGTGGGCATGGGAGGCAAAATCGGTAAGTTTGCAAATAAAATGAAGGCTGGCAGAGTTGTTGTTAGCATGGGAGGTAGTTTTAGGCTACAGAGAGATAGCAGTGCATTGGTGAAAAATATAAAATGGAGTTTAACCCAAACCAATGTGAGCTGATACATTTTTGGCAGTATTAATGAATAACTACATCATGTTTGGTAGGGTCATTGAGGAACACAGGGACTTTGTCAACAAATCCCAGAAGATAGCAATGCAGATAGATAACATGTTTAGGCTTTCATTAGTTGCCAGATTGAATATAGATGTAGGGAGATTATACTCCAACCTTATGAAATCTTGGTCAGACCTTAGCTGGAGTACCACATGCAGATTTTGTGACCAAAGTTTAGTAAGGATATGATAACACAGGAGGAAGTGCAGAGGAGATTCACCACTTGCCAGGGATGGAACATTACAGTTAGATTGGAGAAGCCAGGTCTGTTCTTCTTAAATCAGAGAGGGTCAAAAGGGGACATAGTTGAGGTATATGACATTACGAAGGGTACAGATAGACCCTATCTGTTTTCCCCTTATCAGTAGTAGATAAAACAGAGGGCATAGGTTTAGAGTAAGGGGAAGAGAGTTAGAGATGATCTGAAGGGGACCTAATTCACCTAGAGAGTGGTGAGTGCGTGGAATCCTTTGCCAGAGAGAGTAGTGAAGCAGAGTCGCTGATAGCATTTAAGAATTATTTAGATGAGCACAGGAATAGAGGACAATGGATCAAGTGCTAGGTGATGGGATTAATACAGAATAGTGCCTACCGGTCCATGTGGACAATGGTTTGAATGGACTGTTTCCATGTTGTGCATCGGGATCTGGACCAGCTAGAAAAATGAGCTGAAAAATGGCAGATGGAACTTAATGCAGATCAGTCAGTTTGAGGTATTGCACTGCAGTAGGATCAACTAGGGTAGGACTTACACAGTGGATGGTAGGGCACTGAAGAGTGCAGTAGAAGAAAGGGATCTGGTAATACAGGTCATTGAAAGTGGCGTTATAGGTAGGTAGGGTCATAAAGAAATCTTTTGACACATTGACCTACATGAAAGTACTGAGTACAGATGGGCTGTTATGTTGAAGATGTCTGAGATGTTGGTGAAGCCTAATTTGGAGTATTATGTGCAGTTTTGGTCTCCTACCTACAGGAAAGATGTAAATAAGGTTGAAAGAGTACAGAGAAAATTTACAAGGAGTTTATAGGCATTGTGTAGGCAGAAGAGACAAACAAGAGAAAATCTGCAGGTTCTGGGAATCCAAAATGCTGGAGGAACACACACAAAATGCTGTACAAAAAGAGTACATTTGACATTTTGGGCTGAGACCCTGAAGAGTCTTTTCCATAGATGCTGCCTGGCCTGCTGAGTTCCTCCAGTATTTTGTGTGTGTTGCGTAGACAGAAGATACTAGTTTAGTTGGCCATTTGATTACTAACTTAGTTGGTTCAGCACAATACTGTGGGCCAAGGGACCTGTTCCTGCACTGTACTGTTCTATTTTCTGTGTTAACTGGTAATTATCATCTTGTTATGTGCAGGGGCTTTCTGTTTGCAAACTGGTTGCTATGTTTTAAGCGATGTTCAGAAGGAGTGAAAAGTATGATATAAATCCAAATGTTCCTTCCGCCTTACCATCTGAAAATGCCTTTCAGTGGTAGCACATCCAGGTGGATCATCATTATATGTATGTACAAAGTAAATAGTTTCATTTAGACCACCACATCTCTGTGCCAAGACAGCGAGATTACAATTGTAGATCTTACAGGCATGTAATAAAACATTTCCACAGGGAGCTTTGAAACCCAGCAGCACAAAACAGTCAAACAAGGACAGACTGCGGCTTTGGAAAACACGGTGCAAAATGGTCAAAATGATAAATAGGGTTTGAAAAATAAAAATGAGATGCTGTACATTGCAGCCAATCCAGTACAACATCAGCATCTACAAGGGGCACAAATCTCAAAGACCCTTTTATTATTTATTATTTTTATTTATTTAGAGATACAGTGCAGAACATGAGATAAAAGGTGACCTGATAGGGGTGTATAAGATGAATTGAATTGAATGAACTGAATTTATTTCTTACATCTTGGGGGCCCATACCAAACTTCTTCAACTGTCTGAGATGTAAGAACCGCTATTGTGCCTTTTTTCATCGCACAGCTAGAGCGTATAGACCACGTGAGGTCCTCAGTGATGTGGATGCCAGTGAACTTAAAGCTGTTTACCCTCTCAACCCTAGATCCATTGATCTCAATAGGGGTTAGCCTGATTCTTTTCCTTCTGTAATCCACAACCAGCTCCTTGATTTTTTGCGACATTGAGGGACAGGTTGTTTTCTTGACACCACTATGTCAGAGAGGTGACTTCTTCCCTGTAGGCCACCTCGTTATTATTTGAGATTAGGCCAATCAATGTAGTGTCGTCAGCAAATTTAATTAGCAGATTAGAGCTCTGGGTGGCAACGCAGTCATGGGTATACAGGGAGTAAAGGAGGGGACTTAGTACACAGCGCTGAGGGGCTCCTGTGTTGAGAGTCAGAAGAGTGGAGGTGAGGGAGCCCACTCTTACCACCTGCTGGCGATCTGACAGGAAGTCCAGGATCCAGCTACAATAAGGCAGAGGTCACTGAGCTTCTTGTCAAGCCTGGATGGAATTACAGTGTTGAATGCTGAACTGTAGTCCAAGAACAGCAATCTCACATAAGCATCCTTCTTCTGTGGAAGGACAGTATGTAGAGCAGTGACTATTGCGTTGTCTGTCAATTAGTTGTGTCGATAGGCGAATTGTAGGGAGTCCATTTTGGATGGTAACAAGCTGCAGATGTAATCCTTGATCAGCCTCTCAAAGCATTTGCTTATTATTTAGGTGAGTGCGACAGGACGCCAGTCGTTCAGGCATGTTACCTTGGTATTTTCTGGACGATGGTGGATAATTTGAAGCAGGA
Organism: Hypanus sabinus; assembly: GCF_030144855.1. Lineage (NCBI taxonomy): Eukaryota > Metazoa > Chordata > Chondrichthyes > Myliobatiformes > Dasyatidae > Hypanus > Hypanus sabinus. Next base: position 87,196,526 of record NC_082712.1, on the reverse strand, counting down.
GGGCGCTCTACAGTGGGAGAGGGAGAGATTAAAAATGTCTGGAAATACACCTGCCAGCTGAGCTGCGCACATCCTGAGTACTCACCTTGGGATGCCATCCGGTCCCGCAGCTTTGTGACTGTCCAGTTGTTGGAAACATCTGCGTACCTCAGCCTCAGAGATGACCAGGTTGCAGGCTGTAACAGTGGCTTTCCTCAGAGGCTCAGAGTTAGCGACATTGAACCGGGCATAAAAGTGATTGAGCTCATCTGGGAGGGAGGCTGCGATGTTGGCAGCACCACTACATTTGGCTTTGAAGTCTACGATGGTATGCATCCCCCGCCACAAATCACATGTGCTATTCATTGGGAATCCTGACTCAATCTTCTCCCTATATTGGTGTTTTGCAGCCTTGATAGCTTTGCGCTGATCATAGCTGCTTTTCTTGAGCTCTAGCTGATTGCCAGCAATGTAAGCTCTGTGTCACGTGGTAAGTGCTGCTCGCACAGAACTATTGATCCAGGGTTTCTGGTTTGGGAATACCCTGACCATCTTCAGGGGGACAATATCATTGATGCACGTCCGGATGAAGCACGTGACTCCATCCGTGAACTCAGAGACACCCTCATCATGGAAGACATTCCAGTCGACATCATTGAAGCAGTCCTGCAGATTGAAGGCCGATTGGTCGGATCAACAGTGGGCGATTTTAACTATCGCCACCCCTTGATTCAGCTACTGTCTGTATGTTGGCAAAAGCAGAATCAGAGTGGTCTGATTTTCCAAAAGCTGGGCGAAAGAGAGCTTTGTAAGCGTTGTGGAAGGGAGTGTAACAGCAGTCAAGTATCTTATCTCCACCAGTGCTCACCTGGATGTGCTGACAAAACTTTAGAGAGACTTTCGTCAGCGATGCTTGATTAAAGTCACCGGTGACAATGAAGGCAGCCTCTGGGTGTGCAGACTCCAGTGTGTTGATGGTGAGATGATGAGAGGCATTGATTGTGTGGGTAGCCAGAGGCCTTTTCCCAAGGCTGAAATGGCTAACACAAGGGGGCATAGTTTTAAGGTACTTGTAAGAAGGTACAAGGGGGATGTCAAATGTAAATTTTTTACACAGAGAAAGGTGGGTGTGAGGAATGCACTGCCAGTGAAGGTGGTAGAAGCAGATACTTTTAAGCGAACCTTAGATAGAGTGTCTTTTAAGTGACCCTTAGATAGGTACATGTAGTTTAGAAAAATAAAGGGCTAAGCAGTAGGGAAATTCTAGGCAGCTTCTAGAGTAGCTTACATGGTTAGCACAACATTGTGGGCCTGTAATGTGCTGTAGACTTTCTATGTTTCTAATAGACCTTTCAAGCCACTCTATCCAGCAACCCACCTACTTAACTCCATCCTAATCATGGGACAATTTACTATGACCAGTAAACCTACCAACTGTGGGAGGAAACTGGAGCACCTGGGGGAAACCCACATGGTCACGGGGAGAACTTACAAACTCCTTACAGACCTCAAAGTTCAAAATAAATGTTATTATCAAAGTACATATATGTCACCACATACAACCTTGAGATTTAATTTCCTGTGGGCATACTCAGCAAACCTATAGAATGGTAACTATAATGGGGGTCAATGAAAGATCATCCAGAGTGCAGAAGTATAACAGGACCCCAAGATTGGGGGGAGTGTAGTGGACAATTGGGAAGGCTAACATGGCTTACAGAAGGATCTGCATCAGCTGGAAAAATGGCAGATGAAATTTAATGCAAACAAGTGTGACTTTACTGGGACCAACCAGGGTAGGTCTTACACAGTAAATGGTAGGGTACTGAGGTGTGTGTAGAACAGAGCAATCTAGGAGTACAGATCCATAATTTGTTGGCAGTGGCGTCACAGGCAGATAGGGTTGTAAAGAAAGTTTTTAACATATTGGCCTTCATAAATCAATGTACTGAATACTAGATGTTACGTTGAAGTTGTATAAGATGTTAGTGAGGCCTAATTTGGGGTATTGTGTGCAGTTTTGGCACACAAGATGTAAACAAGGTTGAAAGAGTGCAGAGAAAACTTACAAGGATGTTGCTGGGTCTGGAGGACCTGGAGGAAAGATTTAATAGATTAGGACTGTATTCTTTAGAATGTAGAAGATTGAGAAGAGATTTGATAGGGTTATACAAAATTATGAACGGTATAAATAGGGTAAATAAAAGCAGGCTTTTTCCACTGAGATTGGGTGGGACTACAACCAGAGGTCATGGGTTAAGAGTAAAAGATGAGAAATTTGAGGGGAGCAAGAGGAGAAATTTCTTTACTCAGCGGGTTGTGAGAGCATGGAAAGATCTGCCAGCGCGAGTGGTCCACGTGAGCTTGAATTCAATGTTGAAAAAAAGTTTGGATAGGTACATGGATATTAGGGATATGGATTGCTATGGTCCTGGTGCAGGTCGAGGGGAGTAGGCAGTTTAAATGGTGTCAGCATAATCTAGATGGGCTGAATGGACTTCTGTGCTATACTTCTCTATGACTATGACTCTAGATAATTTACACACAGAGTATGCTGTCAGCTGACATCCATAAAATTTAACTGTCTTGACCATCTGCTTTAAATTTGAGATTCATGATAGTTGGCAAAATGGAAGGAAAATGGTGTTTTGGTGCCAGCTTTGCTCCATGTGAATACTAAAAAAAACTTCATAATCTTTAATGTCAAGAGGAAATGTTAAAATCTTTATAAACTTTGAACAAGATCTTTTACAGTGATTGTAACATACTGCCAGTTTGTGTTGACAAGGTTTAAACAATCAGTAAATTATTCAGCTAGCTACTTCTATTTTTTCAACAGTGGGAAAGATAACCATAAAACTTTTGAAAGACTTAAAAAGATTTTCTATTCTATTAAGCATACAAGTAGTCCCAGATACTCCTCTGAAACTTACTTACCCATTGGTGTTTAAGTCAGCAATGAAGGTCCTCCATCTGTGTTTGCACTTGGCCCCAGGAATGGTTCGGGGTCCTCACTTCTGCCTCTACAATTTGGTGGCAAGTTGTCTTTGATCTCCTGTGTTCCCCCCACCCTTCAGGAATTCAGTGAAGTGCTGTCATGTTGATAGAGTTGGCCTCTCTTCTCATCACATGCCCAAACCATCCCCACTGCATGATAACTGTGGCCATGTTCTCTTGATGAAACTGAAGGAGTAGATTAGGGCATGGTTGGATTCTTGGTCAGAAGATATGGAGCAGTTTCCAGAGGCTCATGGTGTGAAATTATGACAGTTTAGCAAGGTCATTCTCTATCATGAGCCAGCATTCTGCTGCTTTTAGTGACACACAGAATATGTAGGCTGTAACAGCACATTTCTGCAGTTATTTATGCTAGCTTGCCAGTGATGTACATGGTTTGTACATTCCAGAAACCAATTTTGGCCTTGGTCTTGGTGGTGTTCAGGGCTTCCTTCATTGAGCTAGTAGCTTCCTCTCAGTTTTCACTACTGTCAGCAATGCAAGTCTCGGGTGAGACTCTGAAATACATTGCACACAGACGTAGAAGGATTCTTCATTACTGCTTCCATAACAGTTTTGTTTGAAGGTCAGGGTTGTTAGCCATGAGCTGACTTTGAAAGTTAGATCACTAATTGACATCTTCCTTTTAAGATGAAAACACAAAATTCTGGGGGAACTTGGTAGATCAGACAGGCCTGAAATGGCGACTGCTTATTCCTTTCCAGAGAGACTGCCTGATCTGTTGAGCTCCTCCAGCATGTGTTACTGTGTTACTATGGATTTCCAGCCTCTGTACAATCTGTAGTGTTTATGATTTCCTCTGAAGGTGACTTAGAAGGCAACTTAGAAGCCTATAATTTTGATGTAAAATTCATTGACTCCTTTGGATATCAACGCAGTCAGACAATGAAACCAATGTTGAAGCATCCCAAGATTGAAATAAGAGACAGTAGTATATGTTGCTGTTGAAAGAAGGCTCTCTCTCTCACACACACACACACACACACACACACACACACACACACACACTCACACACACACACACACACACACACACACACACACACACACACACACACACACACACACACACACACACACACATCCTCGAGTTGGGGGAACTCGAATAAGCGATGCTGCATACTGTCACATCGAAACGGCGAGCTGTTGGTCTCACTTTCACCTGTTGCAGGAGTGATATTTCTCTCTCACTTAATAGTGAGAAAGAGAGAGAGAGGGAGCCTGTCTGAGATGTCGAAGTGTTGGGATGGACAGTAGTTTTTGATGGACTCTAGATAATGGTCTCTAGGGGTTTGGTATTGCTTGCCATTAGGTGGTGGAAGTTGATGTTTTGCTGGACCAAGGGGGAGGGAGGAGGGGGGAGGGTTGATGCCTTTGCTGCTGCTTGTGCGTGGGGGGGAAGGGGCTTTGAGGATCTAAACTTTTTCTGTCATTTATTCTTTGGGGTTTTTCTTCCGTTTTGTAGATGTCTATGAAGAGTAAGGATTTCAGACTGTATACTATATACATTCTCTGATAGTAAGTTAACCATAGAACCATTGAATAATCAGTAAAAAAAAGGTTTCAATACTTCTGTATAACATCAGTAAATTACTGTAATTGCCGTAGGTACATTGCAAATGTTTTTTAAAGAACTGGAAGAACGGTTTAGTCTCAAAGATAAGGCAACAAATGATTTTTAAACAGTATTTTGTGATTCAATCACAGGGTACCATCTTTAGTTAAAAAAGCTATTAAACTTTGATCTCCTCATGATGTGGTGTATGATTTGATACCGATCTAAAACCCTTTTCACCTACTCCACAAGTGTTAATACTCAAATAGCCTGACTTTTAAAACTTTTTCGTTTTTAACTTCACAGGTTTCACAAAGCTCTTTTGGTTGTATTCTATATATAGTTAAGCCTGGACAAAACAGATAACTCTCTTTCAACACAGACTAAATCAGGCAACAGCATTACAAAAGAAAATCTGCAGACACTGGAAATCAAAGCAATACACACAAAGCATTGGAGGAACACAGCCAGGCACGTCTATGGAAAAGAGTGAACAGTCAATGTTTCAGGCAGAGACCCTTCATCAGGACTGGTAAAAAAAGACAGAAAGTCAGAGTAAGAAGGTAGGGGAGGAGAGGAAGAAGTACAAGGTAGTAGGTGATAGGTGAAACCGGGAAAGAGGGAAGGTCGAAATTAAGAGCTCCGATGCATTCATTTCCAACGGTTGAATAGTGTTGTTCGTTGCATGGAGGAGAACTATTGAAAATCCGATGTCTGTTTTTCCTACAATTCTCCAGCATTATTCTGAAAAATTTGCTCTTCTGATCCTATACCAGTCAGATCTGGCTTAGGATTGGAGATTTAATGTTCGTTTGGGCTGGAGAATGGTCAAAGTAACCTGCTATCAAATCTTGGCATGGTGATCCAGGGGCAGGCCCTCTATTTGCTTTTGAGGCTTTGCTACCTAACTCTCAGATGTGTAAGGTCAGCAGGATCAGCCATCCCACCTCTCAGCCAGTCATCATCATCATTATCATTGTGTGCCATGTTGTATGATGTGGGTGATCATGGTCTTTCCATGACTGTGATTGTTCTTGGCAAATTTTTCTACAGAAGTGGTTTGCCATTGTTTTCTTCTGGGCAGTGTCTTTACAAGACAGGTGGCCCCAGCCACTATCAATACTCTTAGGAGATTGTCTGCCTGGCATCAGTGGTCACATAACCAGGACTTGTGATCTGCACTGGCTGCTCATACGACCATCCACCATCTGCACCACATGAATTCATGTGACCCTGATTGGGATATGGGGTGGGGGGCTAAGCAGGTACACCTTACCTAAGGGAGACCTGTAAGCTAATCAGGTGGAAGAATTGCCTTCCACCTCCTTTGATAGAGATGTATCTCCACCTCGCCACTCATCTCTCAGCTAGCAGGCAGTAGATTTATTCACTACCTTTGAACAGACACTCTTAACCAACACCTCATTGTTATGGTGAGAGAAATTCTGTTACTAAATATGATATAATATCCTGTCTGCTCAGAAGAACATCTTCAAAAGATGTTCTTTTGAATATTAAAAGATTGAATATTTAAAGATGTTCTCCTTTAAATATCACGGAGAAAGCAGACATGTTTAATTCACATGCTGTTTACTAACCTTACTGTGCACAAAGTAGATGCTGTGCTTCCTAACTCAACAAGTTGACTAAGTTTCAGAAGGGAACTGATCAAATGCCATCGATAAATTTGCTGATGATACAACCATTGTTGACAGAATCTCAGATTGTGACAAGAGGGCGTACAGGAGCGAGGTATGCCAGCTAGTTGAGTGCTGTTGCAGCAACAACCAGCACACAACATCAGTGAGACCAAAGAGCTGATTGTGGATTTCAGGAAAGGTAAGACAATGGAACACACACCAACCCTTATAGGGAGATCAGAAGTGGAGAGAGTGAGCAATTTCAAACTTCTGGGTGTTAATATCCCTGAGGACCTAACCTGGCCCCAACATATCAATGCAGCTAAAAAGAAGGCAAGACAGTGGCTATATTTCATTAGGAGTTTGAGTTTGAGATTTGGTGTAAAACACTCGCAAATTTCTACAGATGTACCTTGGAGAGCATTCTGACAGGCTGCACCACCATCTGGTATGGGGTGGCTGCTACTGCATAGGATTGAAATAAGCTGCAGAGAGTTGTAAAATTAGTCAGCACTATCATGGGCACTAGCCTCCGTAATATCCAAGACATTTTCAAGGAGCGGTGCCTCGAAAAGGTGGCGTCCATCATTAAGGACCTCCACCACTCAGGAAATTTCATCTTCTTACTGTTACCATCTGAAGGAGGTACAGAAGCCTGAAGTCACACAGTCAACAATTCAGGAACAGCTTCTTCTGCAAACTAATTATCCAATTTCTGAATGGACATTGAACGTATATATAAAAATGGCAAAGTTAACAAATGTCATGATATAAACTGGTGATATTAAACCTAATTCTGATTCTGTTTGTGTAAAAGGAAAGGAAAGGTAACAGCCAATGACTAGCTACTGAAAGCAGTCATTCTGATCAAAAATATGGATTCAGCCTAATCCATCCTAGTAAATTATTATAAAAAAAGAGTCAGACTCAATTTCTTGAATCTTCCCATGTTTCATAATGGCGTATTCTGAGGAAAATGCAACATAGATTCTCAACAAATTTTTTTCCAAGAAAATGTAGCACGGTTAACATTTTAATTTGTAACCTAATCTTCATCCCAACCAGCATTGTCAATATTCCCAGTCTAATGTCACTAAAAGAATTGTTGAAATCAGTGAGTTGGCAAAGAATACAGTTTCCAGCTTTGTACGTCATTGGCTCCATTGAGACACAAAGATTCCGTTTTCACAGATTGGGAGATGGAATTGGAACACAGTGGTGCAACAACATTGTTAATTATAGTTGGAGTCCTACTTGGTTTTTATTTATGTTGCTTAGCAATGCTCAAGTCACTCAGGATGCTTCTAATCGGTAGACTCACATGGTCTGCTGCTGCTAACGGCACCATTACCTCAAACACAGTCACTAAAATGATTCTGTATCAACGTTATTCAGATAAAGAGCATTTCTGAAATTTCTGTGCAATTTATCCTTAACCCCATCTACTCTTGTATAAAACCTGGATGTGAGAGTTAGTGTCCAATGCCCTGGGGGCTATGGTTTCTGGACATCTACACTCAGTGGCCACTTTATTAGGTACCTCCTGTACTTAATAAGGTTGCCACTGAGTGAATGTTTGTGGTTTTCAAGGTTCGACGTGTTGTTCTTTCAGAGATGCTCTCCTGCACAGTATTGTTGTAACACATGGTTATTTGAATTACTTTCACTTTCTTGTCAGCTTGAACCAGTCTGGCCATTCACTTCTGACCTCTCTCTTTAACAAGGTGTCTTTGCCCACAGAACTGCTGCTCGCTGGAATTTTTGCACTATTATCTGTAAACTCTATAGAGACTGGGGAACCCAGGGGGATCAGTAGTTTCTGAGGTACTCAAGACCAAAAAAAGTAAAAAGGGCCCAAAGGATCATTGGGGACCCAAGTCACCCCAACCACAAACTGTTCCAGCTGCTACCATCCAGGAAACGGTACCGCAGCATAAAAGCCAGGACCAACTGGTTCCGGGACAGCTTCTTCCACCAGGCCATCAGACTGATTAATTCAAATTGTATTTCTATTGACTGTCTAGTTGTACATACAATTACAAATTACTATAAATTGCTCATTGCAGATTTAGATGGAGATGTAACATAACAATTTTTACTCCTCATATTTATGAAGGATGTAAGTAACAAAGTCAATTCAATTTAATACCCTGTTTGGCAGCAACAATCGTTCCATGGTCAAAGTCACTTAGATCGCATTTCTTCCCCATTCTGATCTTCGGTCTAAACAACAAATGAACCTCTTGACCAAGTCTGCCTGCTATTATGCATTAAGTTGCTGCCACATGATTGGCTGAACAGATATTTGTATTAACAAGCAGGTGTGCAGGTGTACATATGTACCTAATAAGGTGGCCACTGAGTGGATATTTTAAGAACTGTGCATTCTATGATAAATTCACAAAAGCAGATTTCTTTTTTTATAGCTTGCTTTGGTTGGAAATGAAAAAAAAATCACTATTTAAGTACATTTACCATTGAGCACATCTATATTAAACACTGTCGTAGGATAGCAGCGTCCATCACCAGAGATCCCAACCACCCATGGGTGTTGCCATCAGGTAGAAGGTACAAGAGCCTCAGGACTCACACCACCAGGTTCATGAACAGTTACTACCCCTCAACCATCAGGCTCTTGAATAGAAGGGGATAACTGCACTCACTTCCCATCCATAGAATTGTTCCTACAACCAATGATATCACTTTAAGGACTCTTTAATTCATTTTCTCATGTCTTCATTATTTATTACTATTTATTGATATTTGCATCACACAGTTTGTTGTCTTTTGAACTCTGGTTGATCTTTCATTAATCCTGTTATAGTCACTATTTATAGATTTGCTGAGTCTGCCCACAGGAAAATGAATCTCAGGGTTGTTTCTGGTGACATATATGTACTTTGATAATAAAATTTACATCAAACTTTATATTTTTGTCCTGTATTGAGTTTGTACTGAGAAAACCAAGAGAAGTTTAAATTGATTCAAAACTAGATTAGTGCTTTTGCATCAGGAAAGATGAGTTAATATGCAGGAAATCATATAGTGTGTATCAGTCAATTTCACTTAATAATCTAAGAAAAAAATATTCAAAATGCAATAATGACATGTGCAAGGTAATCAGAATCAAGTTTAATATCACTGGCATATGTTGTGAAATTTGTTAACTTAGCAGCAGCAGAACAATGCAATACATGATAAATGTAGATAAATAGATAAATTACAGTAAGTATTTATATGTGTGTATGTATAGTAAATAGTTAAATTAAGAATAGTAGTGAAAAAACAGAAATGAAAAACAAAAGTGAAGTAGTGTTCATGGGTTCCAAAGTCCATTTCAAAATCGGATGGCAGAGGGGAAGAAAGCTGTTCCTGAATTGCTAAGTATGTCTTCAGGCTTCTGTACCTCTTTCCTGATGGTAACAATGAAAAGGGGCATGTACAGGTGATGGGGGTCCTTAATAATAGACACCGCCTATCTGAAGCTCTGTGCCTTGAAGATGTCTTTGAAACCATGGAGGCCGTGATGGGGCTGACTAATCTTACAACTTTCTGCAGCTAAGCATCTTCCTGCAAAAGAAATAGAGCAAGTAGAGTTTGGGGTTGTGAGCTCTTTTTTACTTTGGTACAGTGGCAACACTTCTGAAGAACCTCCTCATGTGTAAAGTTATTCTACACATATTCTGCTCTTTCTAATCCTCTCAAAGCTACTAGATGGGTAATTTATATTTCTAATGAAAGTTGCTTAGGCAGTTCAATGTTAATAGCAGTGGCTCCTGGTGGCTTTAAACTATTCCAAAATTCGAGTGGAAGGATCCCTCAAAGAGATCAGTAATAACATTGTCTTCCCTGCTGAATTTCTTAAAATTAGTGCTCTACTGAGAGTGTTTAGATAACATTTCTCTGTCACCTCCAGACCTTGTCCTGTGCAACACTGTGACAAATCCTCAGGGACTCCCCCACCACTCAGGCCATGCTTTCTTCTTGTTGCTGCCATCAGTAAGGAGGTACAGCAGCCTCAGGGCTCACACCACCATGCTCAGGAACAGTTAGTATCCCTCAGCTATCGGGCCGAGAAACATATGTGAATCAGCCAAGTACAGTGTCCAAAGGTGAAGTTGTACTGGAGTTATGCTCCATCTACACTCTTGTATGGGTCAGAATGCTGGCATGTGCCAAAGAACGACCTTGCTAAGCTGTTGTCATTCCACAGCATGAGCCTCTGGAAGATCCTCCCTATTTTCTAACCAATAAAATTCTCCAGTCATGCCCTACTCCTTCTGTGTCATCAAAAGAACGTGACTACAATCATCAAGAGGAAGTGTTGGAGATGGATTAGGTGATGAGAAGAGAGGCCAACTCCATCAGCAAAATAACAGTTCATTTGACCCCTGAGGGATGGAGGAAACTCGAGAGACCAAAGATAACATGGCACCATACCACAGAGGCAGAAATAAGGACAACTGGGGCACAGTAAAGATAGCTAAGGACAGAAAGAGATGGAGGACCTTCATTGCTGCCCTAAATCAGGCTTTTGAACTAAAGGGGATAAAGAGGAGGACCTCATTCAACTTCATACTTGTCCCATTATTGAAATGTTCCCACTACCTATGGACTTAGTTTCAAGGACTGTTCAACTCACGTTTTCATATTTATTGCCTATTTATTTGTTATTATTATTTCTTTCTTTTTGCATTTGCAGAGTTTGTTGTCTTTTCCACGTTGGTTGAATGCCTAAGTGGTCTTCCATTGAATTGTTATGTTTATTAATCTAATATAGATTTATTGAGTATGCCCACAAGAAAATGAAACTCATGGTTGACATATATGTACTTTGGTAACAAATTTACTTTGAACTTTGAATTTATGATTCTCTAGAACGGGGTTTCCCAACATTTTTTTCATGTCATGGACCTTAACTGAGCAGTCTATGGACCCCAGGTTGGGAACCCCTGCTCTAGAATCTCTGCCCTTCCCCAGTCTTGGTAACTCACATGTAATTGCTTTAACCATTCCTTCATGCCAACTCCCAATTCCCAAACCTCATTACTTCTCTCTCCTCGTTTCAATGCTCTTTAACATCTCCCTCTTTGACAAAGCTTTTGATCACCTTTTCTAACCTTACCTAACTCAGTGTCCTTAGTGCCACTTTTTGTCTGATTAATTTCCTGTGAAGTACCTTGGCACATTTTACTTTATTTACCTTGGCACATTTTACTTTATTAAATGTGCAGTACACTTGCAAATTCTTCTCTTTGGGAAGTTTCAATTATCAAGTCATTTACTGATATCAATGAAGATCACAAGGATTTTCTGTTACTACTCCGAACTCCAGCTGAATCAGAATCAGCATCAGGTTCAATGTCAATGGCATATGTCATGAAATTTGTTATAGCAGTATAATGCAATATCTGATAACATAGAAAAAATGTGAATTGCTGTCTAAGTGTGTGGGGGTATATATATATAGAAGAAACTGTTCCTGAATCATTGAGTGTGTGTCTTCAGGCTTGTGTGTCTCCTTCCTGATGGTAGCAATGAGTGCAAGACACATCCCGAGTGGTAGGGGTCCTTAATGATGGATGCCATCTTTTTGAGGCATCACTTCTTGAAGATGTCTTGGATATTACGGAGGCTAGTGCCCATGATGGAACTGACTAATTTTACAACTCTCTGCAGTTTATTTCCAACCTGTGCAGTAGCAGCCCCTCCCCCGTCCCAGATGGTGATGCAGCCACTTAGAATGTTGTGTAAATTTAAATTCTCTTTACTTTTAAATTTTGGATATGAAGCTCATCGGAAAACGTTGCCTTCACATGAATGTTTTAATTCATATGACTTGTTTGAAAGGCCACTGCAGAGGGCAGTAAAGATTCAACCATGTTGATGTAGCTCTGTGGTTGTGTAGAACATTGGAATACAATAACAAAGAAATGGGAGAAGCTGTTTCACTCCTTGAGATTGTTTTATTACTCATGCCTGACTTGTGATCTGCCTCTATGTCCACTCTTTTAGCATCTATCCCTTATCATAGTTAACAGAAGTCTGACAATCTCCTCTTTAAAATTAACACTTTTAAATTAATTACTCTTTACTTAAGAGATTTCAAAATTTCTAATGACCTCTGTGTGTAAAAATTCTTCTTAACTCCACTGATGTGAAATGTCTGGTTTTAATTTTTAAGAGTCTCTTGTCTAGACTGTTCAATTAGTTCTAGCAACCTGATCAGTTCCGTTAAAGACCCTGAAAAACTCAATCATTCACCCCTTCACCTTTTACGTTCCAGGGTTTGTAATCTTAGATGACATAGTTTTTAACTCGTGCCCTTCAGTAATCATTCTGGTAAAACTTTACTGTGTTACCTCCAAAACCAACATAATCATCTTAAGGTGCAGTGTACTGAACAGTTATAGTTACCCAGTTATGACCTAACAGGGGCTTTGTAGAGATGTAGCATAATTTCTCCCGCGTGCAAGTATGTAGCATAATTTCTCCCTTGTGTATTATTTTATGTCCCACATCATTTTAATGGTCTTCAATCTCCAAGTCTCCCAGCTTTAGTTTGACAAAAATGGGCTGCACAGGTTTCAATTAAAGTTTGAAGTAAATTTATTATTGAAGTACATATATGACACCATAAAGAACCCTGAGATTCATTTTCTTGTACGCATACACAATAAATTTATGGAATAATAACTATAACAGAATCAATGAAAGACTAACCAACTAAGGCATTCAACCGGAGTGCAGAAGGCAACAAACTGTGCAAATAGAAATGGAAGAAATAATAATAATAAATAAATAAGCAATAAATATCAAAAACATGAGGTGAAAAGTCGTTAAAAGTGAGTCCATTGATCGTAGGAACATTTCAATGATAGGGCAAGTAAAGTTGAGTGAAGTTAGCCCTTTTGTTTCAAAAATCTGATGATAGGGAATGTTCCTGAATGTGGCTCCTGTATCTTCTTCCTGATGGCAGCAGTTAGAGGAGAGCTTGGTCTCAGTGGTGGGGGTCCCTGTGAATGGATGCTACTTTCCTTCAACAGCGTTTCATGTGGATAGGCTCAGTGATTGGGAGGGCTTTACCCTTGAAGGACTGCTGTGCTTTCTTCGTAATTCCATTTACATGCTGGGCCCAGGACAGGTCCTCTAAAATATTAACACCAAGGAATTTAAAGTTGCTAATCCTCACCATCTCTTATTCTCTGTTGAGGACTGGCTCATGGACCTCCAGTTTCCTTCTGCTTAAGTCAATAATCAGCTCCTTGGCAGCACGAGTGAATCTGCAGATGCTGGAAATAAATAAAAACACAAAATGCTGGCAGAACTCAGCAGGCCAGACAGCATCTATGGGAGGAGGTAGTGACGACGTTTTGGGCCGAAACCCTTCATCAGCTCCTTGGTCTTGCTAACATTGAGTAAGAGGTGGTTTTTATAGCACCACTCAGCCAGATTTGTAATACAAGGCAAAAAGGGGAACCTCTCTTTAGGGACAGCGAGATCAGTGGTGGATTATTAGCGAAACCTGACAAGGGAATGAGAAACCTCAGGCACCCCCACCCAAACAGAATGGATGAGCCCTGCTGATTAAGTTATGGGTGCTTTATATTGATAGATTGCATTGTCTGGACTGTCCCCAAGCACAAGAATGCTTGAGACCTTGGCCTGATAATCCTATCTTTAAATCCTCTGGATTGTGGTGCCTCGAGAAGGGACTATGCACCTGCTATAAGGCAAGCAGACACTCTGTTTAAGGGTTCTGTTATTGAATTTTTTCTATCATGAAAAATGGTGTACTGTATGTGTTTGTTGACACTATGGTACACAAAAGTTATGTGTTACACCTAATTTTCAGTAATGTAACATTTTCATAGATATTTCAATCTGCAGGAATACAAAGACCTAAAAATATATGGTTTTAAGATTGCTGACTTAGAAGTAATCTTCCAGCTCTTTTATTTAGATACATTCTGAACCAGATGTTTGGAGGATGATTTCAGTGCCAATTGAATCAGACAGACAGACATACTTTATTGATCCCGAGGGAAATTGGGTTTCCCCAATCACTAAGTATAGGTTAATCAAGGTGGCAGGGTCCAGGCCCCAGAGCATATCGAAGCAATTGGACCTGATGATTGGCTGCTGAATAAGGTGCCGGGCCAGATTGAAAAAGTCAGGGTGTCAAGGCTTGAGACAACATGATGCTCAGCTCTGCACTAAACTAAAGGTCTGTGGCTGGACTCTGTGGACTTCAGTTCGGAACACTATTTGCTTGTGTTTGTTGTTTGAATGGTTTGTTTTATTTCCTCTCTTCTGCGCATTGGGTGTTCAATGGACTTCTCTTTTTTGAATGGGTTCTTTTGGGTTTCTTTGTTTCGTGGCTGCCTGTTAGGAGACAAATCTCAAGGTTGTGTTTTATATCTATATATATATTTACACACACTTTGATAATAAATGTACTTTGAACTTTGATTTACTGTGTTATTACATTGATGAAATTTCAAACTGGTGATAAGGAAAGCAGTTTCCCTCTATATTAGTTGAATGATCAGAGTGAGAATCAGACTCAGTTCTAATATAGCATATGTTGTGAAATTTGCTAACTTTGTGGAATACATGATAATGTAGGAAAAAACTGTAAATTACAGTAAGTATATATATGTGTATATTAAATAGTTCAATTCAATTAGTGCAAAAACAGAAATAAAATAAAACAGTGTTATAAAATGTAGTTTCTAATCAGTAATTGGATAGCAGAGGGGAAGAAGCTGTTCCTGAATCGCTGAGTGTATGTCTTCAGGCTTCTGTACCTCCTTCCTGATGGTAATAATGAGAAGAGGGCATGATAATGTAGACTGTTGCTTGCTGTATGTTGTACTGAAAATGATTGTTCATGGTGCTCTCCTTCAACCTTATTTGTTGAAGGTTTTCTTTGCTGGAGATCTCTGCACGTACCGACAGGAGAGCACAGGAGAACAGAGCTGCCTTATCATTGGACTTTCGCTCTCACTGTTAACTGTGTTAACATTGTATAGTGTTGGCATAATACACCTCTCTGATTGTCTATGTCAGGAGCTCATGCACAAGAATCACCGAGCTCATATATTAACAGAATGTAGTCCTCTAAAGGAAATAAACTGCTGGAGGGTAAAAGTAAAGGTGATAATGTGATATGGTAGGGCAAATGTGAAGAAGGCATATGACAAGCTATTGTTAAAAGTATGAGACAAGAAGCCGAGGAGGATGAGAAAGTTGGTGTTTAAAGAAAGTTGGTCATTAAAGAATTTATCCTAACATTGTAAGGATCCTTACATTGCAATTTTCATGCCTCATTAGATTGCATAGACTGGTGGTTAAACTATCTCAGTAAATGCTGTTGAGAATTAGAAACAGAATCAGGCTTAACATCACTGGAGTATGTCATGAAATTTGTTGACTTTGCGGCAGTAGTACAATGCAATACATGATAAATAAACAAAAAAGAGAACTGAATTACAGCAAATATATTAAATAGTTAAATTAAAATAAGTAGTGCAAAAAACAAATTTTTTAAAAAGTAGTTAGATAGCATTCATGGGTTCAATGTCCATTTAGAAATCGGATGGCAGAGCTGTTCCTGAATTGTTGAGTGTGTGCCTTCAGGCTTCATGATGGTAGCAATGAGAACAAGCATTGTCCTGGGTGGTAGGGATCCTGAAAGATGGACGTCACCTTTTTGAGACATTGTTCCTTGGAGATGTCTTGGATACTAAGGGGGCTGGTACCCATGATGGAGCCGACTGATTTCACAACTCACTGTAAC
Source organism: Hypanus sabinus (assembly GCF_030144855.1). Taxonomy (NCBI): domain Eukaryota; kingdom Metazoa; phylum Chordata; class Chondrichthyes; order Myliobatiformes; family Dasyatidae; genus Hypanus; species Hypanus sabinus. The sequence goes on along the minus strand of NC_082712.1, from coordinate 87,180,532 downwards.
TTCTTTTGATAGCATAGAAAGCCTATCATTTCAACTTGTAAATATGGTATCCAATGTTGCTGGAGAACTGAGTCAACTGCAGCCCATTGGTATCTGTTCAGTCCATTGTCACAAAGCCATAGCAAAATCTAAGGAAACAGATCCAAGTCCACAGCTTATTGGTGAGACACACTCAGTCCGTTCACATTACTGCACTGACCATCAGTGAACTTGAACTTGTCAGTTTCGAAGTGTTTCATTGGTAAAGGAATGGCACACTTCACAGCCTGCTGAATCAATGACATTCAAAATCACATCAGAAAATATGACTTATTTTTGTTTGGAAGTCCTTTCAGATGGGAATGTGTGGTATCTACTCCACATGCAATAATGGCAGCAAACATGCAGACTTCTGCATAGTAGTATAGTGGTTAGCACAATGCTTTACAGTACCAACAATCTGGGATTCAATACCCACTGCTGCTTCAAGAGAGTGAATCCAAAGAAAGCATCCGGTCCAGACAGAGTACCTGGACAAGTAGTGAAAACTTGTTCCAGCTGGTGTATTCGTGAATATCTTCAACCTCTTGCTCCAGCAGTGTGCTTCAAGCAGGCTTCAATTGTACTGGTGTCCAAGGAGAGAGTGGTAACCTGTCTAAATGATTGTCACCCAGAGCCACTTAAGTTCACAGTGATGAAGTGTTTTGAGAGGCGATGTTGAAGCACATCAGCTCCTGTCTGAATGGTGACTTGGGTCTGCTCCAATTTGCCTACTAAATCAGTGGGTATACAGCAGATGCTATCTTGTTAGCTCTTCACACAACCCTGGGATATCTGGACAGCAAAGATGCATACATCAGGATGCTCTTTATCGATTACAACTCAGCATTTAACACCATCATCTTATCTAAAATAATCATTAAACTCTAAGACCTTGGCCTGAATATCCCATTATGCAATTGGATCCTAGATTTCCTCACATGTCCGCCCCAGTCTGTTCAGATTGGCAAAAGCCACAATCTCCTCCACAATCTCCATCAGCACAGGAACACCACAGGGATGTGTACTTAGCCTGCTCTTCACCTATAACTGACTGTGTGGCTATGTTCAACTCCAACACCATATACAAGTTAGCTGATGACACCACTTTTGTGGGCTGTATCAAAGGTGGTGATGAATCAGCATACAGAAGGGAGATTTAAAATTTGGCTGAGTGGTGTCATAACAACAAAAGTCCTGCCGAAGGGTCTCGGCCTAAAACATCAACTGTACTTTTTTCCACAGATGTTGCTGGCCTGCTGAGTTGGCCCAGTTCCTCCAGCATTTTGTGTGTGTAACCTTTCACTCAATGTCAATAAGACCAAGGAACTGGTAGTAAGTAGACTTCAGGAGAGGGAAACCAGAGGTCCATGAGCCAGTAGTCATTGGAGGATCAGAGATGGAGAAGGTCAGTAACTTTAAATTGCGAAGATAGCGTGACAGCACCTCTACTTCCGTAGGATTCTGCAGAGATTTGACATGTCATTGAAATCCTTGGCAAACTTCTATAGATGTGTGGTGGAAAGTGTGCTGACTGGCTGCATTATGGTCTGGTATGGGAACATAAATGCCTTTGAACAGAAAATCCTACAAAAGGTAGTGGATTCAGTTCAGTATATCACCGGTAAAACCCTCCCAACCATTGAGCACATCTACATGAAACGTTGCCGTAGAAAAGCTGCATCCATCATCAAAGATCCTCACCATCCAGGCCATGCTCTTTTCTTGCTGCTGCCGTCAGGTAGGAGGTACAAGATCCTCAGGACTCACACCACCAGGTTCAAGAACAGTTACAACCCCTCAACAATCAGGTTCTTGAACAAAAGGGGATAACTACACTCATTTAAGGACTCTGTTATATTGAAATTTCATGCATTATTTATTGCTATTTATTTATTATCTGCATTTGCACAGTTTGTTTATAGTTTACAATTCCTGATGTTCATAGTTTATAGATCCTGTTTGCAGTTACTGTTCTATAGATTTGCTAAGTATGCCCAGAGGAAACAGGAATCTCAGGGTTGTATGTGGTGGCATGTATGTACTATGATAATAAATTGTACTTTGTAAGGAATTTGTATATTCTCCCTGTGACTGTGTGGGTTTCTTTCTGGGTGCCCCAGTTTCTTCCCACAGTCCAAAAATGTACTAGTTGGTAGGTTAATTGGTCATTATAAATTGTCCTGTGATTAGGCTGCAGTTAAATTAAGGGTTGCTGGGCGGCACAGCTCAAAGAGCTGCAAGGGCCTATTTTATGCTGCATCTCAATCAATAGATAAATAGATGATAGATAGATAGATAGAAAGATGTTAACTTAGAACCCAAGGGTTGACAATTGAATTGATATTGTCACAGACTGCAGCGAGTCAAAACATTTCTCAAATTCAGCCTGATAAACAGACAGTGGGTACAGCTACTCATCATTGTAGCAAACTGTGGAGATGGCCCAACTCTAATGGAGAAGAGACTGCTCAGACAAAATACTATATTGAACAATATATTCAGTGGTTGATGCTTCAAAGTTATGTCAATGCAATCTTTTCAAAATATTAAAGGAGAGCTTCCATAAGACACAGAATTAAGCCATTTAGCCCATCAAGTCTGCTCTGCCATTTCATCATGTGCAATCCATTTTCCCTCTCAGTCCCAATCGCCCGCTTTCTCCCTGTATCCCTTTGTGCCCTGACTAATTAAGAATCGATCAACCTCTGCCTTAAATATAACCAATGACTTGGCCTCCACAGCTACCTGTGTCAATGAATTCCACAGATTCAACACTCTCTGGCCAAATAAATTCTTCTTCATCTCCATTCTCAAAGGATGTCACTCTATTCTAAGGCTGTATCATCTGGTCTTAGACTCCCCCACCATAGGAAACATTCTCTCCATTTCCACAATATTGATGCCTTTCAACATTCAATAGGTTTCAATATCACCCCTCATTCTTCTTAATTCCAGTGAGTAGAAGCCCAGAGCCATCAACTGCTCCTCATGATAAGTCTTTCAATCCCGATATAATTTTGGTGAACCTCCTTTGAACCCTCTCCAATGTCAGCACATCCCTTCTTAGATAAGGAGCCCAAAACTGCTTACAATTTCACTGTGTAACAGGAGATACAACGAGGCTACACTTAAGTCCCAACCTAGATTGGGAGACCGCTTTGGCAAGCACATATCTGCCAGAAAGAGTGGGATCTCCTGGTGATGCACACATTTCAGTTCTACTTCCTATTCCCATTCTAACATGTCAGTCCATGGCCTCCACTACTGCCGCAATGAGGCCACACTCAATTTGGAGGAGCAACACCTTATATTCCGTCTGGGGGGCCTTCAACCTGATGGCATGAACATTCATTTCTCGACCTTGTGGTAATTGTCCTACTTTCACCATTCCCCCATTTCTGTTTCCCTCTCTCACCTTACCTCCTTACCAGCCTATCACCTCCTTCTGGTGGTCCTCCCCCTTCCCCTTCTTTCTTGTTATTCTACCCTCTTCTATCAGATTCCCCCTTCTCCAGCCCTTTATTTCTTTCACCAATCAACTTCCCAGCTCTTTACTCCACCTCTCCCCCTCCTGGTTTCACCTATCACTTACCCCTTGTACTTCTTCCCCCCCCTCCCCCCACCTCCTTACTCTGACTTTGCTCTTTCCAGTCCTGATGAAGGCTCTTGGCCCAAAATGTCGACTGTTTAACTCTGCTTCATAGGTGCTGCCTGACCTGCTGAGTTGCTACCACATTTTGTGTGTGTTGCTTTGGATTTGCATCATCTGCAGATTTTCTTGTACAGTATTTGTTATTTGCTTTTGTACTACTTATTTATTCTTTTTACACTATTTACTATATATTTTGCTTATATGCACTCAACAGCCAATTTATTAGGTAAACCTGTTTACCAGCTTGTTAATGCAAATATCTAATCAGCCAATCATGTGACAGCAAATCAATTCATAAAAACATTCAGACATGGTCAAGAGGTTCAGTCCAAACATCAGAATGGGGAAGAAATGTGATCTGAGTGACTTTGACCATGGAATGATTGTTGGTGCCTGATAGGGTGGCTTGAGTATTTTTGAAATGCTGACCTGTTGGAATTTTCATTACACACAACAGTATCTAGGCTTTACAGAGAATGGTGTGAAATCTAAAAAACATCTAGTGAGCAGCGATTCTATGGGAGAAAACACTTGGTTAATGTGGTTAATACAAAGGTCAGAAAAGAATGGCCAGACTGTTTCAAGCTGACAGGAAGGTGACTAACTCAAATAGGAAGATGACTAACTCAAATAACCACGCATTACAAAAGTGGTGTGTAGAAGAGCATCTCTGAATGCACAACATATCGTACCTTGAAGTGGATGGGCTACAGCACCAGAAGACCATGAACATACACAATGTTTATATTTCTAATTGTAATTTATAGCAATTTTTATGTATTGAATTAGAATCAGGTTGAATATTAATTGTCATGAAATTTGTTGTTTTGCGGTGGCAGTACATTGCAAAGCATAGTACTAAAAGCCATAAATTACAATAAGTAGTATATATAAAAAAGAAAATTAAGTTAAATAAATAGTGCAAAAAGAGAGAAAAAAATTCTGAGTTGGTGTTCATGGATTGTCTGTTCAGAAATCGGATGGCAGAGGTGAAGAAACTGTTCCTAAAACATTGAGTGTGTGCCTTCAGGCTCCTGTACCTCCTCCTTGATGGTAGCAATGAGAAGAGGGCATGTCCTAGGTTTTGGGGCTCCTTAAAGATGGATGCTGCCTTTTTGAGGCATTTTGAAGGTGTTTTGGATGCTGGGGAAGCTAGTGAGCACGATGGAGCTGACAGAGCTTACAACTTTCTGCAGCTTTTTCTGATCCTGTGCAGTAGCCCCTCCATATCAGACTGTGATGCAACCAGACAGAATGCTGTCCATGGTATATCTGAAAAAATTAGTGTCTTTGCTGACAAACCAAATCTCATAGAACCATAGAACACTACAGCACAGTACAGGCCCTTCAGCCCTCCATGTTGTGCCGACCCATATAATCCTTAAAAAAAAGTACTAAACCCACACTACCCCATAACCCTCCATGTTTCTTTCATCCATGTGCCTGTCCAAGAGGCTCTTAAATACCCCTAATGTTTTAGCCTCCACCACCATCCCTAGCAAGTCATCCCAGGCACTCACAACCCTCTGTGTAAAAAACTTACCCTTGATGTCTCCCCTAAACTTCCCTCCCTTAATTTTGTACCTATGCCCTCTGGTGTTTGCTATTGGTGCCCTGGGAAACAGGTACTGACTATCCACCCTATCTATGCCTCTCATAATCTTGTAGACCTCTATCAAGTTCCCTCTCATTCTTCTACGCTCCAAAGAGAAAAGTCCCAGCTCTGCTAACCTTGCTTCATTTGACTTGTTCTCCAATCCAGGCAACATCCTGGTAAATCTCCTCTGCACCCTCTCCATAGTTTCCACATCCTTCCTATAATGAGGTGAGTGACTAGAATTGAACACAATAAGTGCGGTCTCACCAGAGATTTGTAGAGTTGCAACATGACCTCTCTACTCTTGAACTCAATGCCCCCATTAATGAAGCCTAGCAACCTATAGGCCTTCTTAACTACCCTATCAACCTGTGCAGTGACCTTGAGGGATGTATGGATTTGAACCCCAAGGTCCCTTTGTTCATCCACACTCTTAAGTAACTGACCATTAATCCTGTACTCAGTCTTCTGGTTTGTCCTTCCAAAATGCATCACCTCACACTTATCCAGATTGAACTCCATCTGCCATTTTTCTGCCCAACTCTGCAGCCTGTCTATATCCTCTTGTAACTTGCGACCACCTACAGCTCCATCCACAACTCCTCCAATTTTCGTGTCATCTGCAAACTTACTCACCCATCCTTCCACCTCCACATCCAGGTCATTTATAAAAATCACAAATAGCAGGGGTCCCAGGACAGATCCCTGCGGCACTCCACTAGTCACCGACCTCCAGGCAGAATACTTTCCTTCCACAACTACCCTCTGCTTTCTTCCTTTAAGCCAATTTTTTATCGAAACAGCCAAGGTTCCACTTATCCCATGCCTCATGACTTTCTGGATGAGTCTCTCATGAGGGACCTTGTCAAATGCTTTGCTAAAGTCCATGTAGACCACATCCACTGCCCTACCCTCATCAATTTCTTTTGTTACCTCTTCAAAAAACTCAATCAGGCTCATGAGGCACAACCTTCCCTTCACAAAGCCATGTTGACCACCCTTGAGTAGACTGTACTTCTCCAAATGCTCGTAGATCCTATCCTTAAGAATCCTTTCCAGTAGTTTGCAGACCATTGACATAAGACTCACCGGTCTATAGTTCCCAGGTGTCTCCCTATTACCTTTTTTAAACAAGGGAACTACATTTACCATTCTCCAGTCCTCCGGCACTTCCCCTGCAGCCAAAGAGGATTCAAAGATCATAGGTAATGCTCCTGCGATCTCTTCTCTCAATTCCCACAACAACCTGGGGTGTATCATATCCGGCCCTGGGGATTTATCAATCTTAATGTTTTTAAGAAGATCCAGCACTTCTTCTTCCTTAATCTCCACATTGTCCAGCACACAGGCCCGTTCTACTTCAACCTCATCCTGATCAAGATCCTTTTCACTTGTGAATACTGAAACAAAGTATTAATTTAGGATCTCCCTCCCCAACCTCCTCCACCTCCAGGCACATGTTGCCCTCTTTATCCTTTAGCAGTCCCACCTTCGTTCTCGTCATCCTCCTATTCTTCACATACGCATAGAACGCCTTGGGGTTCTCCTTAATCCTACATGCCAAGGCCTTCTCATGCCCCCTTCCAGCTCTCCTAAGTCCTTTCTTTAGCTCCTTCCTGGCTACCCTATATTTCTCATAAGCCCCTCCTACTTCCTGCTTCTTAAATCTAACATATGCTTCCTTTTTCCTCTTGACGAGTTGCCTCATGTTTCGTCAGTCACGGTTTCCTTTTCCTACCATTTTTTCCTTGCCTCAGTGGGACAAACCTATCCTGAACCCAGCTCAAGTGGTCCCTAAACTTCTCTCACATTACTTCTGTGCTTTCCCCTTTGAACATCTGTTTCCAATTTACTCTCGCTAGTTCCTGTCTCATCCCTTCAAAGTTAGCCCTTCCCCAGTTAAGCTCTTTACCATTTTGTCTGATTTTATCCCTTTCCATAGCTATGCTGAAGCTAAGGGAGTTGTGGTCACTCTCATCAAAATGCTCCCCCACCAAGAGGTCTGTCACCTGACCAGGTTCATTACCCAGAACTAGATCCAGTATAGCCTCCCCTCTCATCAGCTGGTCCACATACTGTGTCAGGAATCCTTGAACACATCTGACAAATTCTGCCCCGTCTATCCCCCTTGCACTCAGGAGGTGCCAGTCAATATGAGGGAAGTTGAAATCACCCATAACCACTACCCTGTATTTCCTGCACCATTCTAAAATCTGCCTCCTTATCTGCTCCTCGGTGTCCCGAGGGCTATTTGGGGGCCTATAGACTACACTCAGCACAGTGATTGATCCCTTCCTATTCCTGACTTCCATCCAGACTCTCCGTGGACACTCCTTCTGCAGCGACCTCCCTTTCTATAGCCATGATACTATCCCTGACCAGCAATGCCACTCCCCCCTTTTCTACCCCCCATCCTATTCCTTTTAAAACATCTGAACCCTGGGACCCCAATCCTGCCCTTCGTCCAACCATGTTTCAGTAACGGCCACAACATTGTAATTCTACATACTAATCCATGCTCTAAGTTCATCCTCCTTGGTCCTAATACTCCTATCATTGAAATAGACACATTTCAACCCCTTTAACTGGCTACAATTATGTTTTGTCACCTGCCAGTCCTTCCTCATCAACTCAGAACTCTTAGCATCATGCCCTTGTCCTTCTACCTTAATCCCTGCACTCACATTCTGATTCCCATCCCCCTGCCAAACTAGTTTAAACCCTCCCCGACGGCTCTATCAAACCTGCCTGCCAGGATATTGGTCCCCCTGGGATTCAAGTGCATCTCCTTGAACTATAATGAAATATAGCCACTGTTATGCATTCTGTACTACTTTTACAAAACAACATATTTCCTAATATACAGTGTATCAGTGATAATAAACCTGATTCTGATAACTTGGTTTATGAGCTGTGATGCTTTAATGATGGCTAATAATTTACCTTCACTGGTGGTAGACTATTGACATTAACCTACAAATCAAGGTATACTATTTTTATTGGAAAATCACTCATTTTCTTTATTTTAACTTCATACTATGCTTGTGTAATCACCTCCAAAATGTGAAGGTTGTTATGATGCTGCGCTCATGGTAATCAGCAGATCACTTTGGTTATATGAGCAATGATCCAGTCCTTATAAGATTGTATCCTCTGTTGTCTAGGAAATATTGAGCCAAGAGCTGATTTGATGTACAGTATATAAATAGAACGAGTGTGTCTTTATGATGAGATACTGCTTTTCATCAACATTCATTTGTGTACCCTGATGAAAGAGGCCCAACTTTATGAACTTTCTCAATCTTGCTGATTCTATACACATTTTGATGTGGATAACTAATATTGTTGACTATCAACAATGTGATTTGTTATGAATCCTTAGTCTCAACAGAACTGCTGTTTTGTCTATCGGATACTTACTTACCACCTGTTACACCGCTGGCATTTAGGGCAGCAATGAAGGTGCTCCGTCTCTGGCGGTGTTCAAGGTGTTCAGTATTCATCGTGTCAGTAGCTTCCTCTTGGTCTCACTACTGTCAGTCATGCAAGTCCCAGGTGGAGACTCAGGAATACCATTGCACTCAGATTCTTCATTTTTCTGTTTTCATTACAATTTAGTTTTACCAGTCAGGGATGTTAGCCCTGAGCTGAACCCCCAAACCTGGAGGACCGGTGGACCACTCTCCACTCTTAGTCTGGCCACTATCCTTTGACCTGTTCAGGATGGGTAATACTACCAAGAGCCAAAGCATATAGCCCTGATTCTAACCAACATAGCTCACCTGTTCATCAGGTTGGAGGCTACACAGATAGAATATAAGGTGTTGCACCTCCAACCTGAATGTGGACTTATCCTGGCAGTAGAGGAGGCCATGGTCTGACATGTTGGAATGGGAAAAAAAATATTTGTTTTCTTATGGATTCGCGTTATCATGCATTTTTCCATCTCTCAATTCAGTGCTTACACCATTCAATCACTTGCCTTAGGGTTAATGTTAAAGTTGAAAATGGAATGGAAATAGAATTTTAGAAGGAATAACAAATGCTGAGATTGAATGCATGAAAATATTAGCAAGAGAAGCTCTCTTTGTACATAAAGACGCTACCTATGAGTTGAAGCTGACATGTGATAGTTCAAGTAATAAGCCACATTGCAGGTTATGACCAAGAAATTCATCCATTTCACATCTTGCACAACACACATGTACAATAAGTGAGCACAGTTATCTACAGAATGAGAAGGAAACACATAGGAAAGTATTTGGAATCAAGTTAAGTCTGTGGAGCTCCTGCTATCTGTGATAGATATTCAGTCTGTAACATAGAGCATGTTAATGATTCAACATGTGAACTGTTTTGTGGATGATTTCTAAAATAATACCTCTACCTTTCTTGTATTTCCTCCAAGAGGACCACAATCTTGTCACTGGGTTTGGAGGGTTGTGTGCCTCAATGATCCGGAGAGCTATGTTGGTTGGAGTCAGGGCTTTTAGCTTTGGCTCTTGGTAGGGTCACCCATGCCAAACAGGTCAAAGGGTAGAGGTCAGACTAGGAGTGGTCCACTGGTCCTCCAGGTTCAGGAATTCAGCTGAGGGCCAATAACCCTGACTTGTAAAAAAAATTGTTACAGAAATAGCAATGAAGAATCCTTCTATATCTGTGTGCGAAAGTACATGGCCAAGGATAGACAGATATGGTGGATTTTCATTACTGCCTTAAACGCCAGGGGAATGACAGGCAGCAACTAACCTATTGTTTCTAAATATATATGTCTCATTTCATTCATGAAGACTATATTTTGGAAGATTTTAAGTGAATTCTGTTCTGCTCAGACGGACAACAGTCAAGGTACTTAGAAGTGAAGCTAAAAGAAAAGGGAAGATTTACATTTTATTGTCAGTTTATTGTCATTTAATTATATACATGTATACAGTCAAACGAGGCAACATTTCTCCAAACCAGGGTGTAAAGTAGTGGTCGTCAACCTGTCGATCACGATCAACGGGTTGATCTTTGAGACTTTCCCAGTAGATCCCGGAAAAAAAAAACGAAAAATAAATCAAATAATATTGAGAGATTGTTTCCGGGTTGCGGGGTTTTAGTTCCATTCTTTCTGCCCAATGCGCATGTGTGTGGCTCCCCCCGCACTACACAGTGTAACTCAATGGTCCTCAACGACTGGGCCGCGAGGAAATGATATGAGTCAGCTGCACCTTTCATGCCACTGTTGAATTTGAACCCATGTGAGGTCATCAGTCGCCTAAATGCAGTGATACCCTCGCTGGCCAGCTAGAAGTGGCGTTGCTACGGGCCTGGAGCACAGAAAGATTGGCGCCGCCTCTAAACCTGTTCACCACGCCGAATGTTTGTGGGGAACCCGGTGCTAAAATATTCACAGGCAACCTAATTTGGGCTCAAGGTTTTGTAAGTATCAGAGCAGCTACCGCGCTGAGATCTAATAAACAAACTTTAGTCGGCTGATAGATCCTACAAGGGGGCGGGTACAGGCCTGTCGCACTCCTTGCTCAGTTGGCCGCTCTCTCCGGACTGCGACCGCCGCGGCCCCAGTACGGGGACTTCCAGCCCTGACCTCATCCTCTCACCCCAACCTGCGACCAGCCGCACCTGGCCAGGGCGTCTGGCGGCAGGCGGGTGGGAGGCTGCAGTTCAGGCCGGGAGGCTGTCCAAGGCAATGAAGCCCTCAAAACGGCTTCGGCACCTTGAGTCCAAGCATCCCGCACTTAAAGACAAATGTGTTGAGATTTTTCAGCAGAAAAAATGTGAGCAAGCGGGACAGAAACTAAGTGCCAAGAGCCACGAAAACTAAATTGCGGAATAGACTGGACATAAGGAACCTGTATCGGTGTATTCTGGTCATGTTTAACACCAACCCCCCCCCCCCCCCCCATCGGCCAGTCCGCAAGAATATTGTCAATATTAAACAGGTCTGCGGTGCAAAAAAGGGTGGGCACCCCTAGTGTTTGTACATTATTTCTACTTCCGGTCTTTTCTGCCCCGGTGCGCGTGTGTGCAACTAGTCGATCTTGCCTTTCACTAAGGCCAAGGTAGGGGATCTTGGGCTTAAAAAGGTTGGTGACCACTAGTGTAAAGCATTGTAGTGTAGATAACACACATAACACATAACTTATGAAAGTAAGGATGAAATCTACAGATTGATTACGTAAATAAACAAACTAAAGTGCATAAATTAAATATTGTAAGGTACAGAACAGATTACCCAGTGACACTTATAGAGTGCTTCTTGTATGGTATCATAATGGTTAGTATCAGTGATCAGGGTTCAAAAGCCGACTGCTGCCCTGGAGGAGCTTGTATGTTCTCCCCGTGACCACGTGTTTCCTCTGGGTGCTCCGGTTTCCTCCTACAGTCCAAAGATGTTCTGGTTGGTAGATTAATTGGTTATTGTAAATTGTTCCATGATAAAGCTCGGATTAAATTGGGAGATTGCTGGGTGGAGTGGTTTAAAAAGCCATAACAGCCTATTCTGTGCTGTATCTCAATAACAAGAAAAACGCTAGACATTCTAAACTAATAAAATGATTTTTTGAGGTTTTAGACACTGCTGTAACATTGGTGAATCAATTCCAATCTGCCATAAAAAGGAATGAGATAATACTCAGATAATCTGTATCAGGGCAGCTGGTTAAAACTAAATATTGGTCGTGAACTCATGCTGGGTGACTTTGGCATCATCTGAAATGAGACAGGGAGCCAGGTTTCAGTGCAATAAAAGTGTCTGTCTGGATTCTGTGTTATGGTCTTCTAAAAGAGCCTTGAATCTGCAGTCTCCTGTTTTAGAGATGAGTGTGCTATCAGCTGATAATGTGTCTTGGAACGATGTCAATATGTTTGTAACTGACTCCTCTTTTAAAGAGAGGTGAAAGAAGTCAAATACAAAAACATACTTATTGGAAAGTTTAGTACCACTGTTGATAGTATACCTGACGCCACATTGCCTGGTCTATAAATAATATTGAATAGAACCCCTAATTACAGACGATTTATCCTGAGGTTGTATTGGGACAAACTTTGTCACTGGTGCCTGTTTCATCACTACAACCACCCAGAGAGACGCCAGATCGTTGATGTAAACTTTCCAGAAAGTCCTTTGTCTCACAAAAACGACAAGCCATTATGTCAGTTCAATCAAGGGTCATTTTAAGTAATCACTCCTGGAGAAACATACATCTTATAGAGCCTTGTGGGGGGATTTTGAAATCCTGAGGTGGATTTAGAATTACCTTTTGACTTTGAAGAGCAGCAGGCTTTGTTATTCATTATCAGTGTTCCAAAGGCAGGAAACCTAGTTAACGCTTTAGTAGAAGTATGGCTAAAGGCCAAAGACAGCACTCTACGTGCTGTATTACATGTCTCACTGCCAGAGACCTCAATAGACACATGCACTCAACTTATTGACCAGTGTGTTTATTCGCAGAACTGGTCCAATCAGTTAAGGACAGAATTGGCACAGAAGTGACCAAGGCAATGAAGAGTTGTAAATAACAAAGGCTACATAATGTGATGCTGTGCATAGTCGAGTCAGAGAAGCTGAAAGGTTAGTCAGTTGGTGAAAATCTATGCAGATAATAAGAACTAGTTAAAGATGGGGACAGTTTAAACATGAGAAAAGTTTGTTCAAGTTTAATATGTGAGGACAATTACTTGGAATCATAGACTCCTACTATATAAGGAGGCCATTCAACCTCTTGTGTTTGTGCTAGCTCTTTGAAAGAAAGATTAAATGTCACACAATTCTGCTTACTACTTTAATGAGCCTAAGATACTTCAGTCTGAATAAGTGCTGATTTTTAATATTCTATTTCTGATGGGATTTTAACTCCTGCCTAATTTTTCTCCATACCTCAGCTGACGGAACTGCATGGGGTCATTGGAGGCACGCTTTGGCGCATCGCCCAATTGGCTATTGTAAATGAGTCAGTTCCAACAGAGTGTTTCTGAGATGTTTGATCAGAGTGATCTACATACATCGCCTCTGACTTGGCTGAGCTATGAGACTTCAAGAAGGGCAAGTTGAGGAAACACACAGCAATGGAAAGGGTGAACAGTTTCAAGTTCCTGGGTGTCAACATTTCTGAAGGTCTAGCCTGGGCCCAACAGATTGATGCAATTACAAAGAAGGCACAACAGTGACTATATATATTTGGAATTTGAGAAGACATGGTATGTCACCAAAGAGTCTTGCAAATTTCTAAAGATATACCGTGGAGAGCATTATACCTGGTTGCATTACCATCTTGGTATGAAGGGTCCACTGCACAGGATTGGAAAATTCTGCAGAAAGTTGCAAACACAGCCAACTCCATCATGGACACTAGCCTCCCCAGCATCAAGGACATTTTCAAAAGGCGATGCCTCAATCATTAATGACCCCCAGCACTCACGGCATGCCCTCTTCTGAGCTGCCATCAAGGAGGAGGTACAGGAGCCTGAAGGCACACACTTAACATATTCGGAGCAAGTTCTTCCCCCATAAACGGATTTCAGAATGGACCATTAACCCATGTACACTACCTCATTACTTTTTTCTCTTTTGTTGCTCTCCTTTCACACGACTTAATATATTTCTTATTGTAAATTATAGTTTTACTGTGTAATTGCAAAGTACTACTGCTGCAAGACAATATTTTTCACAACTTATGCCAATGATATTAAACTTGAATCTGATTCAAAAAAAAATTACAATAGCTTGTTAAAAAGATATTCTATTAAGTCCTGGCCATCAGGTTTTCAAGTAAATGAGTATTTTCCTGGAATAGTTTACTCAGCATGCACTCTGATGACAAAATAAATAAATATAGTAATTAATATTTAACTGTATGTTCCCCTTTATACACCAAACTCCAGGAATACTCTCCGTCTCACTTTACACTTTGCATGGGTAATGACCTGGATTTGATCTCTATCAAAAACACAAGAGATTCTGGAGAGAGAGAGAGAGGGAGAGGGAGGGAGAGAGAGGGAGAGAGGGAGGGAGGGAGAGAGGGAGAGAGGGAGAGAGGGAGAGAGGGAGAGAGGGAGAGGGAGAGAGGGAGAGAGGGAGAGAGAGAGAGAGAGAGAGAGAGAGAGAGAGAGACCAAGGAACTCAGTAAGTCTGGCAGCTTCTATGGGGGGAAATGAACAGCTGATGTCTTTTCATCAGGACTGGAAAGGTAAAGTGTAGAAGCCAAAATAAAAAGGTAGGGGAGAGGATGAGAGAGAGGTGCACGTTTAATTTCCTCTCTTCCCACCCCCCTTTACTTTCCTTCATTCCTGTAGCCCCTCACCACTTCTCTTCCCCTCTCCCAGCTTCACAACCTGTCCATCACCTCCCTCTAGTTCCCCATCTCTTTTCCATTATCTATCATCCTCTTCTATCTAATTCCTTCCTTAGCCCATAAGACAGTCTGCAGATGCTGGAAGCCTTGAGTAATACACAAGGAAGTTGGCAAGTCAGGCACCATCTATGGAGGGGAATAAAAATTTCAAATTGCAAAGTATATTTAATTATCAAAGTATGTAAGCAATATACAACCCCGAGAATCGTCTTCAGTACTGGAAAAAAAGAGGGCGGATGCCAAAATAAAAAGGTGAGGAGAGGTGAGATGCGAATCCAGTGAGGGGGAGAAATGGGAATGATATAAGATGCTGGGAAGTGAGAGGTGTAAGAGGTAAAGGGCTGATTCTGTTAGGAGATGAGAGTGGTCCAAGGAATAAGGGAAAGAAGGTGGGGAAACAGAGGGAGGAAATGGCAAATCATGAGGGCAGGGGAGAGGAAGAGAATGGGTGAGAGGGCCACCAGAAAGAGGCAAAACAAAAATGGGGTGTAGGATAACAAAAGAGAGTGTGGTGTCAGACAGTTATAGAGCATGGAAACCCAAATCATCCATGCCAACCATGGTGACTTCCTGAGCCATTTTCACTTGCATATAATTGGTCGATATGTGAGGGAGGCCAGGTTGGCAGTCGTTCTCCAAGAAGGACGGAGTTTGAACTCTCCTCGATGCTGATGAAGAATGTTTTCAAAATTCTGTGATTTCTGTGATTATTGGTGTGGACTGTATTAGCCTCCTTCAGTTTTCTGTGTTTTTCTTTCTTGTTGATGATTGGTGAGTTGAGGGTTTGGGGTTTACTGGGTGCGCGACGTTAGTTTTTGTGCAAGGGAGGGGTTGGGGATTTGGGATCTGATGTTCTTGTTAGTGTTTTTCCATTTGGGCAATCTATTAGTTGTTTGTGTGCGATGGAGGAGGTTGGGGGTTTGATGTTATTGTCACTTTTTTTCTCTTGTGGCTGATGCTAGTTTTTTGCAACAGAGCGGTCTGGGGTTTGACATTCCAGCTGCTGTTTTCTGGGTGGGCGATCTGTTAGTTTTTGTGCAAGGGATGGGCGGCTTTGTGAGTTCTTTTTTCTTTTTCGTGCATTGGGGGATGATGTCTTTTCTTTCAACAACTTCCATCGTTTTTCTGTATTTCATGGCTATCTCAGAGTTATATTCTGTATTCATACTTTGATAATAAAATGAACCTTTGAATCGTTTTGAAGCTTTGATATTCTTCTAAGTCCTTCCTGTCCATGACTCTATCCAAACAACTTTTAATTGCACCCACCTGGCCTACTTCCTCTGGAATTTAGAGAAATCAATGTTCTTGTCACCAGGTTGGAGACTAACAGATGGACTATGAAGTATTTCTCCTCTAGTCTGCATTTAGCCTTATCTTGGAAGTATAGGAGGCAATGGAGAGATATGTTAGTGTGACAGTGGGAACTGATGGGAATTTGAGGTGAATAAAATGTGATCAGTGCAAAAACTTATTTAAAGTTTCCCTTGGAAGCTGCCCCTCTTGGTGATAATTTTTAAGTTTGAATTCCTGAGCAGTAAAATCCTGGAGAATCTATCCTGGGCTCAATACATCAATGTTATCATGACAAAGGCACACCAGCAGCTCTACTTCATTAGGAGTTTGAGGAGACTTGATATGTTATCAACTCTCTACTACCACTGGCGTTTAGGGCAGTAAGGAAGGTCGTCCATCTCTGTTGGCATTCAGGGTTTCTTCATCGTGTCAGTAGCTTCCTCTCAGTTTTCACTACTGTCAATCTTGCAAGTCCTGGGTGGAGATTCAAGAATATTGTCGCATTCAGATGTAGAAGGATTCTTCATTGCTGTTTCCATAACAATTTTGTTTTACCAGTTAGGGTTGTTAGCCCTAAGCGGAACCCCCAAACCTGGAGGACTGATGACCACTCTTAGTATAACCATTACCCTTTGACCTGTTTGGGATGGTTGATGCTACTAAGAGCCAAAGCATAAAGCCCTGACTCCAGCCAACTTAACTCTCTGAGTCATTGAGGCACTTGGGCCTCTAAACCATTGTGGTCCTCTTGGAGGATATGTCACCAAAGCCTCTTACATATTCCTATAGATGTACAGTGGAAGAATCTGACTGGTTGCATCTCAGCCTGGTATGGAGGCTCCAAGGCACAGGATCACAAAAGGCTGCAGAGGGATAGATACAACCAGTTCCATCACAGCACCATCCAGGACATGCCCTCTTCTCATTACTACCATCAGGGAGGAGCCTGAAGACCTGCACTCAATAATACAGGAACGTCTACTTCCCCTCTGCTGTCAGATTCCTTAATGGTCCATGAACCCATGAACATGCATTAGTTATTCCTATTTTGCACAAGTTGTGTATTTTATAATCATTGCAGTTTCTATGTCTTTCCTCTGTACTGCTGCCACAAAACAACTCATTTTATTATTGATGCACCATCAATAACTCTCCGAGATGTGAGGCGAGATATAGGCTTTTATTGGCTGGAAGAAAGAACAAGCAGCAAGTGACCACCATACTACATCCTGGAGACTGAGGCCGGGGCTGTGCCTCCAATTGCCTTTATACCGGGGTCCGTGGGAGGAGCCACAGGAGCAGTCAGCGGGGGGAGCCGAGTCCAGACAGGTATATGTAGTTCACCACAATTATGTATGAGTCAGTGATAATAAACACAATTCTGAAAAGCTATGTTTAATGTCACCATGGACCTTGCTGTCTGAAGAACTTGTTACCGTGCTGGTTAACTCTGTGACTTTATTGTAGGGAATGGATTGTCTTGGAAATCCATCAGACCCTCCTGTACTGAGCCCCAGGCTTTCTGTACATAATCCTGAGTACATAATCCAAGCTGAAACTTCAGAATATTACTGAGGGAATGCTGCGCTATTGGGATAAGGTGAGGCAAAGTCTACCACATGTGCCATTAAGCCACTCAGAGTTATAGAATCATCACAGCATTAATTAAAGATTAGCTTTATTTGTCATCTATAGATTTAAACATACAGTGAAATGTGTCATTTGCAGCAAATCAAATTGGTGAGAATTGTACTGCGCAGCCCACAAAGGTTCCTGTGTATCTGATGTCAACAGAGCAAGTCCACAACCTGCACGTCTTTTGGAATGTGGGAGGAAACCGGAACACCTGAAGCAAACCCAAACGGTCATGGGGAGAACGTACAAACGGCAGGAATTGAACCCTCCTATCTTATAGCTCACACTGTAAAATGTGGTGCTAACCTCTACACTACAGTTGATGTCTCTGTTGCAGCTCTCTGTGGAACAAATCAGTCAGTTACAGTTAATGTTTTAGATTTAGATCCATGCAAAAGATCCATTTTCTCTACCTGAAGGATAGCAAAGAGTTCCCTCAGTCTCCTCATACTGTTCTGAATTTGAACCATGTTGGCAAGTTCTCTCTTGTTAACAGCCTTAAGATAATACCATTATGGAGACACCCCAACTCAAAAATAGCTATGGATACTGGAAATTTTAAATCAAAACAGAAAATGGGGTATATAGTGTACTCAGTAGATTAATCTCTCCAGAGATTCTGCCTAATGTTTCAGGTCTGTGCCAGTAATCATGCAAGTATAGTGCCAGGAAATAAAGGGTTAGAGCAACAAATAAGCTGCTGGAGGAAGTCAGTGGGTTGAGCAGCATCTGTAGGAGAAGGGCATTCTCAGCATTTTGGGTCAAATCCTACATCAGGACAGAGAGGCGAGAGCAGATCAGAAAGGCAAGATGATCAGTGTAAAGAGGAGAAGGGGAGTGGTGAGAAAGGATTCCAAGCGATTGAGGAGGATGTAAGACGACTGGCAGATCTCCCAGGTAGAGGAGGTGAGTGGGTATGGAATTGAGCAGCAGATAGGAGAGAAGACTCCCAAAAGATTAATTCACAGGTTGAGTCTGTGGTAATGAAGGCAAATGCAATTTATTTCAAGGGGAAAAGAATATAAAAGCAAGGAGATAATGCTGAAGCTTTATAAGACACTAGTCAGGCTGCACTTAGGAGTATTGTCAACAATTTTGGGCTCCATATCTCAGAAAGGATGTGTTGCCATTGGAGAGAGTCCAGAGAAGCTTCTCGAGGATGATTCCGGGAATGAAGGGGTTGACATATGAGAAGTGTTTGGCAGCTTTGGGCCTGTACTAACTGGAATTTAGAAGAATGCGGAGGATCTCATCTAAACCTACTGAATGTTGAAAGGACTAGATAGGGTGGATATGGAGAGTATGTTTTCTATGGTGGAGGTAGCCAGAACTAGAGCGTACAGTCTCGGATTTGTGGAGGCGAGCCTTTAGAACAGAGGTAAGGAGGAGTTTTATTTAGCCAGAGAGTAGTGAATCTGTGCAACGCTCTGCTACAGACAATGGTAGAGGTCAAGTCTGTGGGTATATTTAAGATGGAAGTTTATAGTTTCCTGATTGGTCAGGACATCAAAGGATATGGCGAGATGGTAGGTGTATGGGGTTCCGGGATAAGACATGATGGAATGGCAGAGCAGACTCAATGGGCTGAATGGCTTAATTCTGCTCCTATGTCTTATGGTCGTAAGGTAGAATACAGCTGCTGGAGTGAGATAAGCAGGAACACAAAGTGCTACCAATGCAGGATCCTCATACTGTAAGTCAGGGGTTCCCATCCTGGGGTCCACGGACCCCACAGTTAATGGTAAGACTCCCTGGCATAAAGAAGGTTGTAAGTAAAGGAACTTAGAATGGGAAACTTTAGGGGAGATATGAATGGCATCAGAACCAGAAAGGGGGAGGGTGGGAACCTGCATGTGGTGTGTGGATGGAACACTAAGACAGAAACATAGAAAACCTACAGATCAATACAGGCCCTTCGGCCCACAAAGCTGTGCCAAACAAGTCCCTACCTTAGAACTACATAGGCTTACCCATAGCCTATTTTTCTAAGCTCCATGTATCCATCCAGGAGTCTCTTAAAAAAACACTATCGTTTCCACTTCCACAGCCGCCGCCAGCAGCCCATTCCGTGCACTAACCACTCTCTGCATAAAAAACTTAACCTTGACATCTTCTCTGTACATTCTTCCAAGCACTTTAAAACTATGCCCTCTCATGCTAGCCATTTCAGCGCTGGGAAAAAGCCTCTGACTATCCACATGATCAATGCCTCTCATTATCTTGTACACCTCTATCAGGTCACCTCTCATCCTCTGCTGCTCCAAGGAGAAAAGGACAAGTTCAATCAATCTACTCTCATAAGGCATGATCACCAATCCAGGGAACATCCTTGTAAATCTCCTCTGCACCTTTTCTATGGTTTCCACATCCTTCCTGTAGTGAGATGACCAGAACTGAACACAGTACTCCAAGGGGGGTCTGACCAGGGTCCTATATAGCTGCAACACTACCTCTCGGCTGTTCAACTCAATACCATGACCGATGAAGGCCAATGCACCATATGCCTTCTTAACCACAGAGTCAACCTGCGTAGTAGCTTTAAGTGTCCTATCGACTCAGACCCCAAGATCCCGCTGATCCTCCACACTGCCAAGAGTTGCCATTAATGCTGTATTCTGCCATCATATTTGACCTACCAAAATGAATCACCTCACTCTTATCTGGATTGAACTGCATCTGCATCCTATCAATGTCCCGCTGTAACCTCTGACAGCCCTCCACACTATTCACAACACCCTCAATCTTTGTGTCATCAGCAAATCTACCAACCCATCCCTCCATTTCCTCATCCAGGTCATTTATAAAAATCACAAAGAGTAGGAGTCCCAGAACACATCCCTGAGGCACACCACTGGTCACCAGCCTCCATGCAGAATATGATCCGTCTAGAACCACTCTTTGCCTTCTGTGGGCAAGCCAGTTCTGGATCCACAAAGCAATGTCCCCTTGGATCCCATGCCTCCTTTCTTTCTCAATAAGCCTTTCATGGGGTACCTTATCGAATGCCTTGCTGAAATCCTTATGCAGTACAGCTACTGCTCTACCTTCATCAATGTGTTTAGTCACATCCTCAAAAAATTCAGTCAGGCTCATAAGGCATGACCTGCCTCTGACAAAGCCATGCTGACTATTCCTGATCATATTATGCCTCTCCAAATGTTCATAAATCCTGCCTCTCAGAGTCTTCTCCATCAACTTCCCAACCACTGAAGTAAGACTCACTGGCCTAAAATTTCCTGGGCTATCCCTACTCCCTTTCTTGAATAAGGGAACAACATCCACAACCCTCCCTCCAATCCTCCAGAACTTCTTCCATCCTTATTGATGATGCAAAGATCATCACCAGAGGCTCAGCAATCTCCTCCTTTGCTTCCCACAGTAGCCTGGGGTACATCCCATCCGGTCCCGGTGACTTATCCAACTTCATGCTTTACAAAAGCTCCAGCACATCCTCTTCCTTAATATCTACATGCTCAAGCTTTTCAGTCTGCTGCAAGTCATCCCTACAATCGCCAAGATCCTTTTCCATAGTGAATACTGAAGCAAAGTATTCATTAAGCACCTCTGCTATCTTCTGCGGTTCCATACACACTTTTCCACTGTCATACTTGATTGGCCCTATTCTCTCATGCCTTATCCTCTTACTCTTCACATACTGTAGAACGCTTTGGGGTTTTTCTTAATCCTGTCCGCCAAGGCCTTCTCATGGCCCCTTCTGGCTCTCCTAATTTCATTCTTAAACTCCTTCCTGCTAGCCTTATAATCTTCCAGATCTTCTAGTTTTATGAACCTTTTGTATACTTTTCTTTTCTTCTTGTCTAGATTTACAACAGCCTTTGTACACCATGCTTCCTGTACCCTGTCATCCTTTCCCTGTCTCACTGGAATGTACCTATGCAGAACCCCACGCAAATATCCCCTGAACATTTGCCACATTTCTTCAATACCTTTCCCTGAGAAGATCTATTTCCAAGTTGTGCTTCCAAGTTCCTGCCTGATAGCCTCATATTTCTCCTTTCTCAATTTAAACATTTCCCTAATTTGTCTGTTCCTATCCCTCTCCAATGCTATGATAAAGGAGATAGAATTGTGATCACCATCTCCAAAATGCTCTCCCACTGAGAAACCTGACATCTGACCAGGTTCATTTCCCAATACCAGATCAAGAACAGCCTCTCCTCTTGTAGGCTTATCTACATATTGTGTCAAGAAACCTTCCTGAACATACCTAACAAACTCCACCCCATCTAAACCCCTCACTCTAGGGAGATGCTAATCAATACTTGGGAAATTAAAGTCTCCCACCACAGCAACCCTGTAATTATTATTACACCTTTCCAGATTCTGCCTCCCTGTCTGCTCCTTAATGTCCCTGTTACTATTGGGTGGTCTATAAAAAACACCCAGTACAGTGATTGACCCCTTCCTATTCCTAACTTCCACCCAGAGAGACTATGTAGAAAACCCCTCCATGACTTCCTCTTTTTCTGCAGCCATGACGCTATCCCTGATCAGCAGTGCCATGCCCTCGCCTCTTCTGCCTCCCTCCTTGTCCTTTCTGAAACATCTAAAGCCTGGCACTTGAAGTAGCCATTCCTGCCCCTGCACCATCCAAATCTCTGTAATGACCACAACATCATAGCTCCAAGTGCTGATCCATGCTCTAAGCTCATCCACTTTATTCATAATAGTCCTTGCATTAAAATAGACACATCTCAAACCATCGGTCTGAGTGCGTCCCTTCTCTATCACCTGCCTATCCTTCCTTTCGCACTGTCTCCAAGCTTTCTCTATTGTGATCCAATCTCCCTTTCCTCCATCACTTCAGTTCAGTTCCCGCCCCCCAGCAATTCTAGTTTAAGCTTCCTCCAGTAGCTTTTGCAAACCTTCCCAGCAGGATATTGGTCCCCCTCATATTCAAGTGCAACCCGTCCTTTTTGTACATTTCACACCTGCCCCAAAAGAGGTCCCAATGATCCAGAAATCTGAATCCCTGCCCCCTGTTCCAATCCCTCAGTCACGCATTTATCCTCCACCTCATTCTATTCCTATACTCACTATCACGTGGCACAGGCAGGAATCCCAAGATTACTACCTTTGAGGTCCTGCTTCTCAACTTCCTTCCTAACTCCCAGTATTTTGCTTTCAGGACCTCCTCCCTTTTCCTATCTATGTCATTGGTACCAATACATACCACGACCTCTGGCTGTTCTCCTTCCCACTTCAAGATATCATGGACGCAATCAGAAACATCCTGGACCCTGGCACCTGGGAGGCAAACTACCATCCACATTTCTTTTCTACATCCACAGAATCGCTTGACTGACCCCCTAACTATAGAGTTCCTTATCACTGCTGCCATCCTCTTCCTTTCCCTACCCTTCTGAGCCACAGGGGTGTGATCACTGTTGCTTCCCCCAGGGGCGCAACCACTGTTGCTTCCCCCAGGTAGGCTGTCTCCCCCAACAGTACTCAAACAGGAGTACTTATTGTTAAGTGGGACAGCTACCGGGGTACTCTCTAGCACTTGCTTCTTGCCCTTCCCTCTCCTGACTGTTACCCACTTACCTGTCTCCCCAGGCCCCGGAGTGACTACATGCCTATAACTCCTCTCTATCACTTCCTCACTCTCCCTGACCAGACGAAAGTCATTGAGCTGCATCTCCAGTTCCCTAATGTGGTCCCTAAGGAACTGCAGCTCAACGCCCCTGGTGCAAATGTGGCTGTCCGGGAGGCTGGGAGTCTCCAGGACCTCCCACATCTGACTCCGAGCACAGAAAACTGGCCTCACACACATTCTTTCTGTCTGTATTCTAAACAAATAACCTACCTCGCTTCCACCCTTTATCACTGAAGCCCTGTTGAGCCAAAGCCTTCCTACTCTGTCTCCCTCTATTCTGTCACCTGCTCTATAATGCTGTCTCCTTTTAAAATTCGTCCTGCTGTTCTCACTGGCTGACCTCCATGTGCTTGCGCAGACATGCCCCGTTCAAACTGCTAAAGAAATAACCGTCACCTTTTCAACTCTGCTCACTTTTAAACTCTTCCCGCTGTTCTCACTGGCTGACATCCACGCGCTTACGCATTCGTGCCCCATTCAAACTGCTGAAGAAATAAGATGTGTGAAAGAGAACTGGGGATCGTGTGAGACAAGAGAGAAAAAATTGAGAAGACAGGAAGAAGATCAAAAGGGGGAGACAGGAATCAGGAAAAAGAGTGATTACCT
Source organism: Hypanus sabinus (assembly GCF_030144855.1). Lineage (NCBI taxonomy): Eukaryota > Metazoa > Chordata > Chondrichthyes > Myliobatiformes > Dasyatidae > Hypanus > Hypanus sabinus. The sequence continues at coordinate 87,156,749 of NC_082712.1, read as the reverse complement.
AAAATTAGAAAACATATTATTTATGTTATTGGGTCATAGACTACCCAGGTGGAATATAAGGTGGGATCCTTGATCAGCCATGATGAACTGACAGAGCAGATTCAATGAGCTGAATGGCTTAATTCTGCTCCTATGTCTTATGGTCTTATAAGGTGTTGTTTCTCCTGTTTGCTCTAGGCTTCATCCTGGCAGAAGTGAGTGGCAAGGATGGGCAAGTCTTTGTTGTAATGGGATGGGGAGTTGAAATTGGAACTTGAGATGGTCACAGCAGGCTAAATGTAAGTGTTCTGTGAAATGTTTACCTACTCTGTGTTTAGTTTCACTAAGACAGAGGAGGCCACATTGGGAACACTGATTGCAGTAGATGGGATTATATACAGAGGAGGGGCTTGTGTAAGTAAGCTGCAGAGAGTGGTAAAATTAGTCAGCTCCATCATAGGTACTAGTCTCTGTAGTATCCAAGACATCCTCAAGGAGAAGTGCCTCAAAAAGGTGCGTCCTTCATTAAGGACCCCTACCACTCAGGACATGCCTTCTTCTCACTGTTACCATCAGAAAGGAGGTACAGGCCCACTCTCAGCGACTCAGAAACAGCTTCTTCCCCCTGCCATCAGATTTCTGAATGAACATTGAACCCATGAACATTACCTTACCAGTTTTTTTTAAATTTATGTTTTTATACTTACTGTAATTCACAGTTTTTCCTCTATATTATCTGGATTGCATTGTACTGCTGCCACAAAGTTAACAAATTTCATGACATATGCTGGTGATATTAAATCTAATTGTGAATCTCATTCTGGTGATTAATGGGACTGGTAGTGATGATGGAGTTGCTATGGTGGGAAGATCAAAAGAAAGGTATGAGAAAGGACGGAATACAAGAGGGATTAAATTACAAAAGCATTGAGAGTGCAAGACGACTAGGGTGAAAGGCAACAAATAAAGAAACAAGAGTGGTGTCTGAAGGAGCTGTAATGAACCACAGCCAAATTCATTGCCAAAATGATCAAGCATCAACCCATTATCACACAGGTTTGCCAGTCAGTTACTTCATTACTTTCTATGGAATCCTTCTGTGCATAAGGTAAGTGTCACATTTACCGACAGGATTCTCATTGTATTTTAAAACTACATTATTAGTAATGAACTGTGTTCAGATGTCATTGTGTGAAAGACATGTCTTTTATCCTTGGAAACCAAAATGGCTTACTTATTGGTCCCAGAATCTACATATTTACAGTACTGTGCAAAAATCTTAGGCACAGATATACAGCTAGTGAGTCTAAGCCTTCTGTACAGTACTGAATTTGTCAGTGAAGCAGAGAGCAAGTTTGTAAATCTGGGCAGAGCAAAGGACGTTGGGAATCATGAGGGTGGAGAGCTGCGGGAAGGGTGTGGGACAGGTGGTAGAGAAGGAGTGCTAGGGGCAGGGGCAGGGGCTGGCAGGTGCAGACAGACCCAGCCCTGACTCACCAGACAAGATCAACTGATTCCAAAAAATTGGTTTATTGATCATTACAGTGTCTCTTTGGTGCCTCCCATTCCTTCCCCTCCCACTTCCCCTTTTTCTCAACCATGATTCACCTCTCCCTGCCCCCTTCCCACTTTCAGTCCACAATAGAGACCCATATCAGAATTGGGATTATCACCACTCACATATGTCATGAAATTTGTTATTTCTTTGCAGCAGCAAAACAGTGCAATACATAAAATTACTACAGTGCAGTGCAAAGGTCTAAGGCACCCTAGCTATATATGTGCCTAAGACCTTTGCACAGTACTGCACATTTTCTAATGAGGTAATTTAATCCTTACTGGACTTTTGTCATGGAATGATGATAATTCCTTTTCAATCACAGATGCTGCTCGATCCATTGAGTTTTTCCAGACTTTTTGTTGTTCCAGATTCCAGCATCAGCAGTCTCTTGAGTTTTCAGAATTATTTGATACCATTCAAGACTGGGAAATCCATCCCTCACCATACATTACTGATGCCCAAAGCAACCTTCTGCTAAGTTAAAGCCAAAACCCGGATAATGAGACTGTCCTGTCGAAGGGTCGCAGCCTGAAACGTCGGCTGTACCTGGCCTGCTGCGTTCTTCCAACATTTTGTATGTGTCTCCCGGTCCTTGTAGGTCAATGCTACACATGAGGATTACTGCTTTTAGTAATGACCGAAGAATGATCTTCATTCTCCAGACTTGAGAGCAATATTTATTTATTGACACACAGCATGGTATAGGCCCATCTGGTCCTTAAGGCCACGCTGCCCAGTAATCCTCCAATTTAATCCCAGCCTAGTCACACAGCAATTTACAATGACCAATTAACTTCCCAACTGCAACATCTTTGGACTGTGGGAGGAAACCCAAGCACCTGGAGGAAACCCACATGGTCAGAGGAAGAATGTACAAATGGCAGCAGGAGTATTTTATAGCCAATTGGGAATGTTAGCAAGACTAACATTTAACACCTATTGTATTGTCCATGAAAAGGTGACAGTGAGCCATCCTCTTGAACCTCTGTAACAATTCTGTACAAGTCCTCCCTTAGTCTTTTGTGCAGGGAGATGTGCGACCCATCTCTATAGAGTAATAGAAAAGTACAGCACATAAACAGGCCCTTTGGCCCATCTAATTTGTGCTGAACCATTTAAACTGCCTACATCCCATCAACATGAATGGTAGGGTTACTGAGGGACCATTGCCTCCATAACCCTACCATCCATGTATCAACCTCACATGCACCACTCATGCCAGCACCTCATTCCATATTCTCACCATCCTCTCAGTGAAGAAGTTTACTTTCATGTTCCCCCTTAAACTTTTCACCTTTCACCATTAACCCTGGTTGTAGTCCCACCCAACCTCAGTGGAAAAAGCCTGTGCGCATTTATCCTACCTATACCCGTCCTATTTTTGTTTAGCTCTATCAAATCTCCTCTCAATCTTCTACATTCCAAGGAATAGAGTTCTAACCTATTTCATCTTTCCTTATAATTCAGGCCCTCCAGACCCAGCAACATCCTTGTAAAATTTCTCTCTGCTCTTTCAACTTATTTACATCTTTCCTGTAGGTAGGTAACCAAACTGCACAAAATACTCAAAATTAGGCATCATCAATGTCTTATACAACTTCAACATAACATCCTCATTGTCTGTACTCGATACTTTGATTTATGAAGGCCAACGTGCCAAAAGCTTTCTTTACGACCCTATCTACCTGTGACACCACTTTCAACAACTGTGGACCTGTATTCCCAGATCCTGCTATTCTACTGCACTCCTCAGTTCCATACCATTCACTGTATGCAAGAAAGGACAAATAGTTCTAAACAGGAGTGGTGTGAAGGATTAAGAGGGAATTATGCAGATAGCTGGGCTCAGCTGCACTGGAACCCTTTGTGCCTCTGGCAAAGTAACTGCAGAATAATTTATAGATGCTGCACACTGCTGGTGGAAGAAATTATTGTTCAGGCGGTAGATTGGTTGTCAATCAAACATTGCTTCAACTGGATTGTTGCAAGCTTAACTTATCCAAGCAAGTACAGAGCATTCAATTATATTCCTTACTTGTGCATTATAGATCATTGAAAGGGACAGGTGTGTTTAACCCTGCTATACGTTCTGTTGCCACTTTATCAGGAACACCAGTACACCTGCTCATTAGTGCAAATATCTAACCAGCCTATCATGTATCAGCAACTCAATGCATAAATGCAAACAGACATGGTAAAGAAGTTCAGTTTTTGTTCAGACTATATATCAGAATGGGGAAGAAATGTGATCTAAGTGGCTTTGACTGTGAATGATTGTTGGTCCCAGACAGGGTAGCTTGAGTATCTTCAACATTGCTGATCTCATGGGATTTTCACACACAACAGTCTCCAGGGTTTAAAGAGAATGGTGTGAAAAATCTAGTGAGTGGCAGTTCTATGGGCAAAAATGCCTTGTAAATGAAAGAGGTCAGAGGAGAATTGCCAGTCTGATTCAAGCTGTCAGGAAGGTGACAGTAACTCAAATAACCATGCATTGCAACAGTGGTGTGGAGAAGAGCATTGCTGAACATACAACATGTTGAAGCGGATGGCCAACAGTAGCAGAAGACAATGAACATACAGTCAATGTTCTCCTGTAGCTAATAAAGTGGCCACTGAGTTTACATTCAACATTATTTCTTGTATATAAATGTTCTTGCTGCTGCTGAAGCCCCAAATCTAAGCCAGTTGTCATATTAGAGCCTAGTAGTATCGTCAGTCTGCATGGGGTGCTGTCTATGCTTTGCAATGAAGAGCAAACTAAAAAGAGCAAACCCTAAGCACTTTAAATTGCTATGGGCCACAGGAGAATTCTCTGGATTACTCTGGAGTCAGCTGCTCTAATGTTAGGATGAATGGCCTGTTCCATGTGTGGATCTAGTTTCAGCTGTTTGCACGATGGCTTGAAGGGGAAAGTGAAAGAAAGAGAAAGGCAGTTTGAAGAGAAAGGTTTCTACTGAAGCAGTAGCTTAATGCTTAAAGCAGTAGTGACTTGGGTTCAATTCTGCCTCTGTCTGTGAGGAGTTTATATGTTCTCCTATGATCACATGGGTTTCCTCCACATGCTCCAGTTTCCTCTCGTATTCCAAAGATGTATGGGTTAGGGTTAGTAAGTTGTGGGCATGCCACGTTGGTGCTGAAAGCTTGCTGACATTTTCAGGCTGTCCCCAGCACATCCTTGAACTGCACTGGCTGTTGACAAAAATGATGCATTTCACTGCATGTTTCAATGTACATCTGACAGATTAAATTAATCTTTAAAAGTCTTATTTTAATAATCTGTTTCCTCTATTCTCAACTCCTGAAGATACCACTATGTAGTGTTGGCTCCTTAAGTTCTATGAACTTCTGCTTACCCATGAAGCTGCCATACATCAAACACAAGATTAAATTCAAGCCTGCTTTGTTGAATGTAAAATAAGCCATGGAGCTACATAGTTGAAAAATTTTCCCAGTGTCTCTGTGAACATTTCCTTCTCAAACAAGCATTTCCAAAGAAACAGAGTAAGCAGACATTAAATTTACTAAAGCTAATGAAAGCTACACGAAGCTGCCAAATTACTCAGCTCCCTCTTGGGTACTATCCTCCATCGTATCCAGAACATCTTCAAGGAGTGGTGCCTCAGAAAGGTGGTGTCCATTATTAGAGACCTCCATTACCCAGCACATGCCCTCTTCTCATTGTTACCGTCAGGAAGGAGGTACAGAAGCCTTTAAGAGTCTATACATGGCCCGGCCAGAACAAGACACATTTTTGCGCCTTGTTGTTGAATTCAGCACGATCTGCAACAGTACAGGGTTCCTCTAGCAATGGGCATTGCAGGAGATGTTGCATAGTTTGTGGCTCAGTTCCACATTCACAAGTTGTGGGGCTGGTTGTATATTCCCATTTGCTTAGTGACACCTTTGAATGACCCACACCAGTCCCAAGTCTGTTAAGCCACTTCCAGGTTGCCCAGTTGCAATTAGCTCCTGGGGGAAGGCTTTCATCCAGTGGAATTTCCATCGTTGGGGGTTGTTTGAGACTGGTGAGCCAGTCTTTCCACAAGGTGATGCGGGCTTCAGATGGGGTTGATCGTAATGGAGCAACACTGTTCATGAAGCTCTTCCTTGACTTTAGGCGGCTGGGTGTCGGTGTATGACCAGAGGGTGCCTCTCATCTGATGTTTGACAGAGTCATTCTTTCTTTCTGACTACCGTTCTTCTTATACCAGGAGCCTGAAGGCGCACACTCAGTGATTCAGGAACAATTTCTTCCCCTCTGCCATATGATTCCTTAATGGACATTGAACCCATGAACACTACCTCATTTTTATTATTTCTGTTAGTACACTATTTTTCATTTAACTATTTAATACATATATGGTATATACTTACTGTATTCAATTTAGTTTTTTATTCTATAGTTATCATGTATTGCATTATTCTGCTGCCACTAAGTTAACAAATTTCACTACATATGCTGGTGATTTGAAACAAAAAAAATGATCCTACATTAATTTACAGTGGCTGAAGCATTATGTAGCAGTTTTGGCTCCATTATATCATTGATACAGTGTTTATAAAAAGTATTAGGCATCACTGAGTCGTGGCTGAAATAAGGCCATAGTTGGGACCTGAACATCAAAAGATATAGTTTGTATCGAAAGGACAGGTAGGAAGGCAGTGGCAGTGGGTGTGACCCTATTGGTAAGAGATGTAATTACTGTAAATCTTTAGAAAGAGGTGATATAGGGTCAGAACAATGTTGAATCTTTATGGGAGGAGTTAACAAATTGCAAGAGTAAAATATCCATTATGGGAATCCATATAGGCCTCCAAATAGTAGCCAAGATGTGGGGTTGAGATTGCAAAGGGAGCTGGAAAAGGCACTTAATAAGGGGAATGACACAATTGTAAAGGGGAACCTCAATATGCAAAGGATTTGGGAAATCAGGTTGGTGTTAGATCACAAGAGAAGAAATTCGTTGAATGCCTACAAGATGGCATTTTAGAGATGCTTGTGCTTAAGCCAACTTGGGGAAAGGATATCTTAGATTGGGTGTTGTATAATAACCCAGATCTTAATTAGGGAGCTTAAAGTAAAGGAACCCTTAGGAGGCAGATCATAAGGGTTCCCTAACACCTTCACCATTGTTTTGGGAGATTTTAACAAGGCCAGTCTGAAGAATTCACTAACCAATTACCATCAACATATCACTTGCAATACCAGACGAAACAACACACTGGACCATTGTTACACCACCATCAAGAATGCCTACCTTGCTATTCCACGCCCTCACTTCGGGAAGTCTGATCATCTGGCTGTACTTCTACTCCCTGAGTATAGGCAGAGACTGAAGACTGCAGCACCAGTAGTGAGGACCAAGAAGTTTGGACAAGGGAAGCACAGGAGCGCCTATAGGACTGCTTTGAATCAATGAACTGGACTGTATTCAGAGATTCATCTTTGAATCTGGATGAGTATGCTGCAGTTGTTACCAACCTCATTAAAACCTGTGTGGATGAGTGTCAGCCTACAAAGACTTATTGTACATTCCCAAAACAAAACCCATGGATATACCAGAAGGTACGTTGACTGCTGAAGGCTAGATTTGTGGCATTCAAGTCAGGCAACCCAGGCCTATACCAGAAAATCAGGTATGATTTGCTGAGGGCTATTTCAAGGGCAAAGAGACAATTTTGAATGAGGTTGGAGGCAATATCAGATGCACAGCAACTCTGGCAGGGACTGCAAGACATTACTTCCTACAAAGCGAAACCCAATAGTATGAATGGCACTGATGCTTTACTACCAGATGAACTCAATGCCTTCTATGCATGCTTTGAAAGGAAGAAAACAACTACAGCTGTGAAGATCCCTGCTACACCTGATGACCCTGTGATCTCTGTCACAGAGGCCGATGTTAGACTGTCTTTAAAGAGAGTGAACCCTCGCAGGGCATAAGGTCCCGATGGAGTACCTGGTAAGGCTCTGAAAACCTGTGCCAACCAACTAGCGGGAGTATTCAAGGACATTTTCAACCTCTCACTGCTATGAGCAGAAGTTCCCACTTGCTTCAAAAAGGCAACAATTATACCAGTGCCCAATAAGAATAATGTGGGCTGCCTTAATGACTAACGTCCAGTAGCACGCACATCAACAGGGACGAAATGCTTTGAGAGGTTGGTTATGATGAGACTGAACTCCTGCCTCAGCGAAAACCTAGTCCCATTGCAATATGCCTATTGCCACAATAGGTCAACAGCAGACACAATCTCAATGGCTCTCCACGTGGCTTTAGACCACCTAGACAACACAAACACCTACCTCAGGATGCTGTTTATCGACTATACCTCAGCATTTAATACCATCATTCCCACAATCCTGATTAAGAAGTTGCAGAACCTGGGCCTCTGTACCTCCCTCTGCAATTGGATCCTCGACTTCCTAACCAGAAGACCACAGTCTGTACAGATTGGTGATAACATATCCTTACTGGCGCACCTCAGGGGTGTGTGCTTAGCCTTCTGCTCTACTCTCTGTATATGCTAGGCATAGCTCAAATATCATCCATAAATTTGCTGACGTTACAACCATTGATGGTAGAATCTCAGGTGGTGATGAGAGAGCATACAGGAGTGAGATAGCCAACTAGTGGAATGTTGCCGCAACAACAATCTGGCACTCAAAGTCAGTAAGATGAAAGAGCTGATTGTGGACTTCAGGAAGGGTAAGATGAAGGAGTACATAATCCTCATAGAGGGATCAGAAACGAAGAGAGTGAACAGCTTCAAGTTCCTGGATGTCAAGATCTCCGAGGATCTAACCTGGTCCCAACATATTGATGTAGTCATAAAAAAGGCAAGACAGCAGTTATACTTTATTAGGAGCTTAAAGAGATTTGGCATGTCAACAAATACACTCCAAAACTTCTATAGTTGTACAGAGGAAAACATTCTGACAGGCTGCATCACTGTCTGGTATTGAAGGGCCGAAAGAAGCTGCAGAAGGTTGTAAGTCTAGTCAGCTCCATCTTGAGCACTAGCCTACAGAGTACTCAGGACATCCTTAGGGAGCAGTGTTTCAGAAAGGCAGCGTCCATTATTAAGGACCCCCAGCACCCAGAACATGCCCTTTTCTCACAGTTATCTTCAGGTAGGAGGTACGGAAGACTGAAGGCACACACTCAGCGATTCAAGAACAGCTTCTTCCCCTCTGTCATCCGATTCCTAAATGGACATTGAAGCTTTGGACACTACCTCACTTTTAATATACAGTATTTCTGTTTTTGCACATTTTAAAAATCTATTCAATATATGTAATTGATTTTCTTGTTTATTTATCATTTCATTTTATTTATTATTATTATTTTTTTCTCTCTGCAAAATTATGTATTGCATTGAACTGCTGCTGCTAAGTTAACAAATTTCATGTCACATGCTGGTGATAATAAAACTGATTCTGATAATATGATTGAATTCATACACAATTTGAGAGGGAGAAGCATAACTCACATGCATAAGTATTGCAATGGAATAATGGGAATTACAGAGGCATGAGAAAGGAGCTTACCCAGATGGATTGGAGGAAGATACTGGTGGGAATGACGGCAGAGCAGAGATGCCTGAAGTTTCTGGGAACAGATATTGCTATTACAAAGGAAAAAGTGCTGGGCAAACTCAAAGCTCTGAAGGTGGATGTCACCTGGACCAGATAGACTACATCCCAGAGTCCTGAGAGAGGTTGCTGAAGAGATGCATTGGTCATGATCTTTCAAGAATGACTTGATTCTGGCATGGTCCCGGAGGACTGGAAGATTGCAAATATCACTCTACTCTTGTCTTGCTTATAATTAATTAATTATTGTACTGCCCTGCACTGTTTTGCGCACTTTATGTAGTCCTTTGTAGGTTTGTAATCTAGTGTAGTTTTTGTGTTGTTTTACGTAGTCTAGTGTCTCATAGTCTAGTGTAGTTTTTGTGTTGTTTTATGTAGTCTAGTGTCTCATAGTCTAGTGTAGTTTTGTGTTGTTTCATGTAGCACTATGGTCCTGGAGGAACGTCGTTTTGTTTTTACCGTGTACTGTACCAGCAGCTTATGGTTGAAATGACAATAAAAAGTGACGACTTTAAGTACAGAGGAAGACAAAAGAAAGGAAATTATAGGCCAGTTAGCCTAGACTTAGTGGTTGGGAAAGTATTGGAATTTATTATTAAGGATGAGGTTTCGAGGTACTTGGAGACTAATGGTAAAATAGGTCAAAGTCAGCATGGTTTCTGTAAAGGGAAATCTTGCCTGATAAATCTGTTACGAGTTCTTCGAGGAAGCAACAAGCCAAGGAGAGGCAGTGGATGTCATCTACTTGGATTTTCAGAAGATGTTTGATAAGGTGCCACACATGAGGCTGCTTAACAAGATAAAATCCTATGGTGTTACAGTAAAGTTACTAGCATGGATAGTGGAATGGTTGGAAGGCAGGAGGCAGCGAGTGGGAATAAAAGGGCCTTTTCTGGTTGACTGCCAGTGACTCGTGGTGTTCCTCAGGAGTCAGTATCGGGACCACTACTTTTCACATTGTTTGTCAATGATTTAGATAATGGAATTGATGGCTTTGTGGCACAGTTTGCAGATGATACAAAGATAGGTGGAGGGGTAGCTAGTGCTGAGGAAACAATGTGACTGCAGCAGGACTTAGACAAATTGGAAGACTGAACAAAAAAAGTGGCAGATGGATCAGAGTTGGAAAATGTATGATAATTCAGTTTGGTAAAAGGAACAATAGTGCAGACTATTATCTAAATGGGGAGAAGGTTCAAACTTCAGAGGTGCAGAGGGACTCGTGTAAGACTCCTAGAAAGCTAATTTACAGGTTGAGTCTGTGGTAAAGAAGCAAATGCAATATTGGCATTTATTTCAAGGGGAATTATATATAAAAGCAAGGAGATAATGCTGATGCTTTGTAAGACATTGGTCAGGCCGCACTTGAAGTATTATCAACAGTTTTGGGCCCCATATCTCAGAAAGCATGTGTTGTCATTGGAGAGGGACCAGAAGAGGTTCACGAGGATGATTCCAGGAATGAAGGGGTTGATATATGAGAAGAATTTGGTAGCTCTGGGCCTGTACTCACAGGAATTTAGAAGAATGTAGGGGGATCTCATTGAAATCTACTGAATGTTGAAAGGTCTAGATTGGGTGGATGCGGACAGGATGTTTCCCATGGTGGGGGTATCCAGAACTAGACAGCACAGTTTCAAATTTGAGGGGATGAATTTTTAGAACAGAGTTAAGGAGGGATTTGTTTTAGTCAGAGAGCAGTGACTCTGTGGAATGTTCTGCCACAGACAGTGGTGGAGGTCAAGTCCATGTGTGTACTTAAGGCGGACGTTGATCATTTCTTGATTGGTCAGTGCATCAAAGGATATGATGAGAAGGCAGGTGTATGGGGTTGAATAGGATCTGGGATCAACCATGATGGGTTCCCACTTCAAAAACTTAAGCCCAAAAGATTAGCTGATACTTTCCGGCAGCATTTATCAGATGCTGGCCTGTTGGAGATTATATTGTTTTAGACAAATGTTTAATTAAATATAATGATCCCTCTGCATTATTTCAGAGCAGAGCAGCCACAGCTCACGTTCAGTGTTGACACTTTTTCCTTAGAACCCTGGTGCTTCCTGGATTAGAAGGCATATAATTGGACAAACTTGGGTTGCTTTCTTTGGAGTGGCATAGGCTGACTGGAGGCCTGATAAAGATGATGAGAGGCAGAGATAGGGTGGTGTGCTGGTATCTTTTTCCAGAGTCAAAATATTTAGAGGTCAAAATACTAGAGGGCATGCATTTAAGTTAAGAGGGGGGAAAATTCAGAGGAGTTGTGTAGGATAGTTTTTTTTAAATGATATAGTGAGTGGTGGGTGCCTGGAATATGCTGCCCACATGTGATAGTGGAGGTGAATACGAAAGAGGCATTTAAAACATCATAGATAGGCATGTAGCAGCTACATTTCTTTAGGAGTTTAAGGAGATTTGGTATGTCCCCAAGGACACTCACAAATGAGTACAACGTACTGTGGAGAGCATTCTAACTGGCTAGATCACCATATGCGGGGGGTGGGTAACTAATTGCACAGGATCAAAAGAAACTGCAGAAAGTTGAGAAGTTAGTCAGCTCCATCATGGGCACTAGCCTGTATAGTATCCAGGACATATTCAAGGAGCAATGCCTCAAAAAGGTGGCATCCGTCATTAAGGACCACCATCACCCAGGACATACCCTCTTCTCTTTGCTGCCATCAGGGAGGAGGTACAGGAGCCTGAAGCCACACACTCAATGATTCAGGTACAGCTTCTTCCCTTCTGCCATGTGATTTCTGAATGGACATTGAACCCATGAAAATATTCTGAGTAGTTTCTTATTTTTGCACCGCTTATTTGGGGGGGGGGGAGGGAGGGAGGGAGGGAGGGAGGGAAGGAGGGAGAGAGAGAGAGAGAGAGAGAGAGAGAGAGAGAGAGAGAGATTTTATGTAGGCAGGATTAGTTTAATTAGGCATTTAATTATTAGATTAATTAATGTAGCACAACATTGTTCCTGCTCCTGTGCTGTACTGTTCTATGCAATCCCACCCCACCCCCCCCCCCAACCATTCATTTGGTGTTTGATCCTTATATCTTATGTGGCTGTCATTACTTTGTTTGAAGGTACATATGTCAAGCCCCTTGAGATGATTTTTCTCAGGTTAAAGTCACCAGATAAATGAAGATTCATTATCAGATCTTGGGGTATTCATAATTTCTGGACTTACTGTCCCTGTGACTCAGCAATTCCTCAATTAATATCTGAGAAACATAGTAATTAATTACAGTAATTATAACTACACCATTCTGTGGGACCTTGCTGTATGCAACTCAGCTGCCATATTTCCTGTATTACAATATTAGAATAGGGATTTTGCTTTTAGCAAACAATCTGCCAGAGGAAATCAGCAGATCAAGCAGCATCTGTGGGAGGAAAGCAACCGTCAATGCTTCAGGTCAAAACTCTTCATTAGGACTTTGCTTTAATTTGCTTGTAAAGCACCTTGGGGAAAATGCAAAGTAAATACAATTCTTCTGTTAATCTTTTAGGAAATAAATAGTGCCACCAGTTAACAGCTGTCTCAAAGGCAGTACATCCAATGGTACAGACTGTCCAGTAATGTGCTCATGTGCTATGAAAGGTATTCAAGCCTATAACCTTCTCAACTGACCACTGAGCAAAAATTAACTTTGAGCAAAAGTATAGCAAGTAACAGAAACAAACCAAAACAAAAAAAAAATTTGAATAGTGGTATTCTTTGATTTTTTGTAAATCTTGGGTCTAATTATAATAGTTTGCTTATACGTGAGGAAAATGTAAAAACAAGATTTTTATCTTCAAGTATGCACCATTTGGAAAAAAATTCAGAATGCCGGCAATCTGTATTTCAATAATGACCAGTAATAAATTCCATTGATCCAGTAATATAACAAATAATCCCAAAGCATTCTTCCACATCCAAAACCACATTAGGGCATAATAATAGGTTGCTGGAAATCCAAATTTGGTAAAAGACTATTAGCAAAGAGAGAAAAAAAGAATTATGTTTCTGGTTGATCCTTTACATCAGAACTTAAGCACAGCAAATTCCACAAAATAGAACTGTCGTGTGGAATCTTCCATTGACATGGCTATGTATCAGAATCAGAATCAGATTCAAGGTTAATATCACTGGTGCATGTCATGAAATTCATTGTCTTTACTGCAGCAAGTACAATGCAATACAGTGAAAAAATATGATTTACAGTAAGCAGTTAAATTAAATAAGTAGTGCAAAAATAGAAATAAAAAAGTAGTGAGGTAGTGTTCATGAGTTCAATGTCCATTCAGAAATCGGACAGCAGAGGGGAAGAAGCAGTTCCTGAATCATTGAGTGTGTGCCTTCAGGCTCCTGTACCTCCTTCCTGATGGTAGCAATGAGGACTGCATGACCTAGGTGATTGGGGTCCTCAATGATGGATGAGGTGTTGCTCCTTGAAGATGTTCTGGATACTATGGTGCTATATACTATAGTGCTCATGATGGAACTGACTAAGTTTACAGCTCTCTGCAACTTACTGCAGAAAGTTCAGAAATCTCAAGACTATGAAGCTGAATGTCAACGCTTTAACATTAACTGTGAACTTCACCTAAATGAACATGAATTTAACACAGGAAGGGTTAAAGTAAAGTACGCTTGACTGTGTGGTAAATGGTTGCTACAGTATTCATCAGGTTGACAACAGCTTCCCCTACAGGAGGGAGAATCATGTAAAAACAATTATATGAAATTTCTGACTTGCTGATGTGTTTGTTTCAGTTCAATTGATCCACGCCAGGTTATCAGTTGCTCTGCAATTGTCCTCAAATGCTTGGATAGAATTTTAACAAGAATCCCCACTCTTTTATCTCTATCCTGTGAGTTATTTCTAAAAAAAGAAAGGCACACCATTAATGCGGGTGAGGCTCACATTAAGGCTCACTTACACTGTCTTACTATTTTACTAAAGGGCAGACGTGGCAAAACCTTTGGTCTACTACTGCTTGAATACAACTATTGCACAGAATGACAAAGCCAACTAGTCAGTCAATGGCAATAACAGGCAAATCACTAAAGACAGAAAGTGGCATAAGTGCAATATAAGAAACAAATATGATACAACTATTGTTGGCAGAATTTCAGATTGTGATGAGAGGGCATACAGGAGCGAGAGCGAGATACATCAGCTAGTTGAGTGGTGTCACAGCAACAACCTTGCATTCAGTGTCAGTAAGACCAAAGAACTGATTGTAAACTTCAGAAGAGGTAAGTTGAGGGAACACACAGCAGTCCTCACAGAGGGATCAGAAGTGGAGAGTGTGAGCAATTTCAAGATCCTGGCTGTCAATATCTCTGAGGACCCAACCTAGACCCAACATATCAATACAGCTACAAAGAAGACACAACAGCGGCTATATTTGATTCGGTTTGAGGAGATTTGGTATGTCACCTAAGACAACAGCAAATTTCTACAGATGGAGTACATTCTATTTGGCTGTATCACTGTCAGATGGGGGGGGGGGGGGAGGTGGCTACTGCACAGGATTGAAATAAGCTGCAGAAAGTTGTAAACTCAGTCAGCTCTATCAGGGGCACTAGTCTCCGTAATGTCCAGAAAATCTTCAAGGAGTGATGCCTCAAAAAAAGTGGCATTCATCACTAAGGACTTCCATCATCTTTGTCCTCATGGCTACCACCAGGAGGGAGGTATATAAGCCTGAAGGCACACACTCAACAATTCAGGAACTGCTTCTTTCCTTTGCCATCCGATTTCTGAATGGACATTGAACCCATGAACACTACCTCACTATTTTTTAATTACTATTTTTGCATTACTTACTTAATTTAACTATTTAATATACAATTCATGTTTTGTTTCTATTATTCTGTATTGCATTGTACTGCTGCTGCAAGAGAAGAGATTTTATGGTATATGCTGGTGATATTAAACCTGGTTCTGATTCTGAAATAGCTAGGCCCAGAAAGAAATAAAATACCTCAGAAAATATCGCCACTTTTGATGGAGGACAATTCATGTTGTTTGATTACCGGTAAAACAGGATCAAGAGTGTCAAAGAGTATCATAAAATTAATACTCAATAAGACCCTACATAGGAGTTACCCACTGTCGGCTTATACAGAAGGTGTGCTGTTGTGCTCAATTGCATTTAAACAATATATAGCAGGTTTCACAGTATCCACCAAAAATTAAGGAGACATCTTTCAACAAATGTAGTAAAGTGGAATTTGCTGATTATGAATCACTGTTCTCTATACAATTCCAGAGGAAGTCTTATTGCTAAACATCAAAGCACCTCCTGGACTGGGCGGTAATGTTCTATGTTCTATGAGATGGTGGAGGGTGTTCAGACAGTCAACAAAATAAATAAAGAGCAGGGAAAGGGAATTGGAAATAAATAGTTATACAATGAGAGAGAGGGAGAAAAGGAGAAATACATGCAAGAGACAAACAGAAATAAAGAATCAGAAAGAGATAGAGGCAACAGACTATGAGGTAGCAGATGAAGAGAGTGTCTGAAAGAGAATAATCATCATTATGTGCTGTGTCATTTGAAATGGGTGAATAAGGTCCAATCACCATGATTTTTATTGGCAAATTTTTCTACAGAAGTGGTCCGCCATTGCTTTCTTCTGGGCAGTATCTTTACAAGATGGGTGACCCCAGCCATTATCAACGCTCTTCAGAAATTGTCTGCACGGCAGAGGTCGCACAATCAGGACTTGTGATATGCACCAGTTGCTCATACGCCCGTCAACCACCCATTCCCATGGCTTCACGTGACACTGATTGGGACGGGGGCTAAGCAGATGCTTCACTTTGCCCAAGAGTGACCCGCAGGCTAGTGGAGGGAAGGAACTCCTTGTACCTCTTTTGGCAGAGGCATATCTCTACCCCACAACCCAAAGAGAATAGGAAGGCTTAACATAAACTGGAACTAATGTCAGTCATAGAGGAATACGGTATGGAAACAGGTCCTTCAGCCCAACTTCTCCATATTGACCAAGGTGTCCCATTTGTCTATATCCTCCTAACTCTTCCTGTGGATGTGAAAAGGAAACACGGATGGTAGTTTGCTGCCCAGGTGCCAGGGTCCACAATGCTTCTGAACATGTCCACAATATCCTGAAAAGGGAGGGTGAGCAGCCAGAAGTCATGGTATATATTGGTACCAACGACATAGGTTAAAAAAAAAGGAGGAGGTCCTGAAAACAGAATACAGGGAGTTAGGAAGGAAGCAGGACATCAAGGGTAGTAATCTTGGGATTCCTGTCTGTGCCACATCACAGTGACAATAGGAATAGAATGAGGTTGCAGATAACTGTGTGGCTGAAGAATTGGAGCAGGAGGTAGGGAAACAGATTTCTGGATAATTGTGACCTCTTCTGGGCAGGTGTGACCTGTACAAAAGGGACAGGTTGCACTTGAGTCCAAGGGAGACTAATATCCTCGCAGGCATGTTTGCTAGAGCTGTTGGGAGTAACTTAAGCTAAGATGGCAGGGGAATGGGAACCAATATGATAGAGTTGAGGATGTGCCAGCAGGTTTACAAGTAGATAATGTAATATGAATGGAAGGAAGGAAAACCAATGATTGGGTAGAACTGCAGACAGAGCAAAGAGTTAAGTTGTACCACAGAAGCAAAATTCATAAGGGCAAAGAATGCAGGACTGATGGTGCTGTATTTAAATTCATGTAGCATTTGGAATAAGATTGTTGAACTCATAGTGCAATTAGAATTTGGTTGATATGATGTTGGGGCATCACTGATTCGTGGCTGAAAGAAGGCCATAGTTGGGAACTTAGCGTCAAAGGATATACTTTGTATCAAAAGGACAGGCAGGTAGTCATAGACGGTGGTATGGCTTTATTGGTAAAGATGGAATTACATTTTTTGAAAGAGGCGACATAGGGTCAGAGTGAGTCAAATCTTTATGGGTGGAGTTAAGAAACTGAAAGGGTGAAAAAAGAACATGATGGGAATCGTATATCGGCCTCCAAATAATAGCCAATGTGGGGTTAAGATTGCAAAGAGAGCTGGAAAGGGCACGTTATAAGGGTAATGTCACAATTGTAATAGGGGACTAAAATCAGGTGGGTGTTGGATCGTAAGAGAGGGAATTTGTTAAATGCCCACAAGATGGCTTTTTGGAGCAGCTTGTGCTTGAGCCTAATGGGGGAAAGGCTGTCTAAGATTGGATATTGTGTAATAACCCAGATCCTATTAGGGAACTTAATGTAAAGGAACCTTTAGGAGGCAGAAATCA
Organism: Hypanus sabinus; assembly: GCF_030144855.1. Classification (NCBI taxonomy): domain Eukaryota; kingdom Metazoa; phylum Chordata; class Chondrichthyes; order Myliobatiformes; family Dasyatidae; genus Hypanus; species Hypanus sabinus. Next base: position 87,139,342 of record NC_082712.1, on the reverse strand, counting down.
TAACATGATTGAATTCATACAGCAATTCGAGAGGGAGAAGCATAACTCACGAGTATCAGAATCACAATGAATAATGGGAATTACAGTGGCATGAGAGAGGAGCTTGCCCAGGTGAATTGTAAGGGAGATATTGGCGGAGATGACAGCAGAACAGAGGTATATGAAGTTTCTCGGAATAGTTCACAAGGCACAGGATAGCTATGTCCGACAAAAGAAGTTCTCAAATGGCAGTGTTAGGCAACTGTGGCTGACAAGGGGAGTTAAGGACTGCATAAAAGCCAAGGAAAGGGCAAATAAGGTAGCAAAAGTGAAAGGGAAATTGGATGATTGGGAAGTTTTAAAATCCAACAGAAGGTAACTAAAAATGCTATAAGAACGGAAAAGATGAAATATGAGGGCAAACTAACTGATAATATAAAGCAGGATACTGAAAGCTTATTAGTAATATAATGAATAAAAGGGATGTCAGAGTTAATATTGGACCACTGGAAATTGGTGCTGGTGTGGTAGTAAAGGGGGACAAAGAAACAGCAGATGAACATAATAAAGCTTTTCTGTGGAAGACACAGGTTGTATGCCAGAGATCTGAGAGTGTCAGGGAACAGGAGTGAATGCCATTGCTATTACAAAGGAAAAAAAAGTGCTAGGCAAACTAAACTTAAGGTGGATAAGTCACCTGGAAAAGACGGAGGACATCCCAGAGTCCTGAAGAGATTGCTGAAGAGATAACAGATGCATTGGTCATGATCGTTAAATAATCACTTGATTCTGACATGGTCCTGGAGGACTGGAAAATTGGAAATATCACTCCATTTTTTGAGAAGGAAGGAAGAAAAAAGAGAGGAAACCACAGGCAAGTTAGCCTGCTATCAATGGTTGAGGAAGTGTTCTAGTCCATTAAGAACAAGGTTTCAGGGTACATAGAGACTAATGATAAAACAAGTGAAAGTCAGCATAGTTTCTGTAAAGAGAAACCTTGCCTGGCAAATCTATTAAAAATATTCAGGGAAGTAACAAGCAGGGAGAACAAGAGAGAGGCAGTGGATGTCATTTACTTAGATTTTCAGAAGGCATTTGATAAGGTACCTCACATGAGGCTGCTAAACAAGATTAAATCCTACTGTGTTACAGAAAAGATACTGGCATGGATAGAGGAATGGCTGATAGTCAGGAGGCAGTGAGTGGGAATAAAAGGGGCCTTTTCTGGTTGGCTGCCTGTGACTATTGGTATTACTCTGGGGTCAGTATTGGGACAGGTACTTTTTGCATTGTTTGTCAGTGATTTAGATAGTGGAATTGATCACTTTAAAGAAGGCAAATGTATGTTAGCGTTTATTTCAAGGGAAATAGAATATAAAAACAAGGAGATAATGTTGAAGCTTTATAAGGCACCAGTCAGGCTGTAGTGCAGTATTGTCAACAGCTTTGGGCCCTTTATCTCAGAAAGGATGTATTTTCAGAGGAGGTTCACTAGGATGTTTCTGGGAATGAAGAGGTTAACATACGAGGAGCTTTTGGCAGCTTTGGGCCTATACTCACTAGAATTTAGAAGAATGCTTTGGGATTTAATTGAAACCTACTGAATGTTAGACCATAAGAATTAAGGCATTTAGCCTATTCAATCACGGCCTGTCCTTTTTTTTGGCCTTCTCCCTGTAACCTTTGATGCCATGTCTAATCACGAACCTTTCAATCTCTGCCTTAAATACACACAACGACCTAGGCTCCACAGCTGCATATGGCATCAAGTTCCACAAATTCACCACCCTTTAGCTAAACTAACTTCTCTACATCTGTTTTGAAAGGGAACCCCTCTATTCTGAGACTGTGCCCTTGTCTTAGACTTTCCCACCATGGGAAACATCCTTTCCCATCTACTCTGTCTAGGCCTTTCAACATTCAAAAGGTTTTGATGAGATCCCCCCCTTATCCTTCTGAATTCCAGTGAGTACAGACCCAGAACCATCAAATGTTCCTCTTATGATAACCCTTTCATTCCTGGAATTATCCTTGTGAACTTTCTCTGGATCCTCTCCAATACCAGCATATTTTTCTCAGATGAGGAGCCCAAAACTGTTCACAATACTCAAGGTAAGGCCTCACCAGCGCCTTATAAAGCCTCAGCATCACATCCTTGCTCTTGTATTCTAGACCTCTTGAAGAGTGCTAACATGGCATTTGCCTTCCTCACCACCAACTCACCACCAACTCAACACCCTCAGGGTGTTCTGCACAAGGACTCCCAAGTTCTTTTGCATTTCAGATTTTTGAATTTTCTCCCCATTTAGACAATACTTCACACATTTATTTCTACTACCAAAGGTATTGACAATCATCTTGAATATTACAATGAAAGTGAAGATTTTGGAGACGTAATTGTCTAAAGCATTGAATGAAGGCAATGTATTATCTGTACTAGGTATCTGTGCTGATTTTGTCATTAACAATCTATCAAAAGAACATGGCAGATGAATTCTTCTGTCGATAAATATTAGGAACTAATACAGTTTTATAGTACTGTACGTGTATTGCAGTGCTCTAATTTGTTCTGTATTTCATTTAAATACAAACATTATTACTCAGTTAAATGGTAGTTTGTCTTTAGTTACATCTTTTAATTATTTCCTTGAAAATTTAGCTAATTGGAGCAGCTGCTTGATTGGGCCAAAATGTACCCATCCTGATGTGTCCCAATTAACTAGAATCCTGAGTATAAATCACAACAAAATGATGAAAATCTTTGTTTTAAAACAAAAAAAGGTAAAGAAAAAGAGTGGGAGAGAAAATTCCTGTAGTTACTATTTAGACAGCTATCAGCTTTAGGAATGGTTATGAGACCAAAATTGAAGAAGATAGTAGAGCCACAAAAGATTCAGAAGTAGGAAGCAGTTGGACTTACAAAATGCCTTTCAGTAACTTGTCAACTCTTCTTCTTTCTAAGCCATACCTCTGTCACCTAAGGATGAAATATCATACATTAGAAATATACCATTCTTTCATCAGAATCAGAATTATTATCACCGGCATGTGACATGAAATTTGTAAACTTAGCAGCAGCAGTTCAATACAATACATAATCGGGGGGGGGGGGGGAAGAAAACAAGAGAGTGAGAGAGAAAATAATAATAAATAAATAAAATAAGACATAATAAATAAATAAATAAATAAACAAGTAAATCAATTACGTGTATTGAATAGATTTTTTAAAATGTGCAAAAACAGAAATACTGTATATTTAAAAAAAGTGAGGTAGTGTCCAAAGCTTCAATGTCCATTTAGGAATCAGATGGCAGAGGGGAAGAAGCTGTTCCTGAATCACTGAGTGTGTGCCTTCAGGCTTCTGTATCTCCTATCTGATGGTAACAGTGAGAAAAGGGCATGCCCTGGGTGCTGGAGGTCCTTAATAATGGACGCTGCCTTTCAGCTCCTTGAAGCTGTAATGGGTACTTTGTAGGCTAGTATCTAAGATGGAGCTGACTAGATTTACAACTTCAGCAGCTTCTTTTGGTCCTGTGCAATAGCCCCTCCATACCAGACAGTGATGCAGTCTGTCAGAATGCTCTCCACAGTACAACTAACATGCCTACCCAACAGCATGATTTAAGATCAGCCATGATTTTATTAAATGGTAGAGTAGGCTTGAGGAGCCAAATGGCTTACTTGTATTTCTAATTCTTACCTTTATACACTAGTGGACATTTTATCAGTACAGAAGGTATCTAATAAAGTAGCTGCTGAGTGTACTTCTGTATGCCTGTGGTCTGCTGCTGTTTGCCATCGATTTCTTGTTGTGCATTTAGAAATGCTCTCCTATGCACAACTGCTGCAACACATGATTATTTGGGTTACCGCCTGGTATGGGGTTACTGCACAGGATTGGAGTAAACTGCAGAGAACTTAATCAGCTCCATCATGGGCACTAGCCTCCATAGTATCTAGGGCATCTTCAAGGAGCGATGCCTTGATAGGGTAGCATCCACTATCAAGGACCCCATCACCCAGATCATGCCCTATTCTACCATCAGGAAGGAGGTTCAGAAACCTGAAGATACACTCTCAACAATTCAGGAGCAGCTGCTTCCCCTTGCCATCAGATTTCTGAATGGACATTGAACCCATGAACACTACGTCACTACTTTTTTTTGCACTATTTATTTATATTGTTTAATTTTCATTATGTATTGCAATGCACTGCTGCTGCATAACAACAATTTCATGACATATGCCAGTGATATTAAACCTGATTCTGATTCTGTTGCCTTCCTGTCAGCTTGAACCACCCTGGCCATTCTCATCTGCCCTCTCTCATTAACGCCCACAGAACTGCCACTGACTGGATTTTTTTTTTGTTTGTTGCTCATTCTCTGTAAACTCTAGAGATTGTTGTGCATGAAAATCTCAGGGGATTACCAGTTTCTTAGATACTCAAACTACCCCGTCTGGCATCAACAATCATTCCATTTCTTCTCCATTCTGATGTTTGGTCTGAGCAACAACTGAACCTCTTGACTATCTCTTCATGCATTTATGTATTGAGTTGCTGTCACATGATTGGTTGTATTAACGAGCTGATGCAAAACAACTAATTTCAGTGAACTAAACCTGATTCTGATTCTCAGGTGTACAGGTGTACCTAAAAAAGTGGTTAGTGAGTGTATATGACGCTATACAGACACCAGACATTAAGAATTGTCGGGTTAATGAGAGAGGTCAGATGAGAAAAGCCAGAGTGGTTCAAGCTGACAGGAAGGTGACAGAATCAGCTCACCACCAACTTTACAAGGGCAATTAACTTGCATATTGCTTTGATTACAAAATGTTTGTGCAAAGCGATAAAAGGGTCGATAAAGAGGCTTGAAACAAAGTACATTTAGTATCAAAATATATATACTATATATAACCTTGAGATCCATCTCCTTACAGGCAGTCCACAAAACAAAGAAACCCAATAGAACCCATTAAAAAAAAGACCGTCAAACGCCTATTGGACAGAAAAAAAACAAGTGGTGTAAGCAATAAAAGTCAGCAATTAACATTCAGAATTCAAGTTCACTAAAGTGAGTCCACAGCCACAAAGCCAGTCATCACTGCAGCCGATTCAAGAGCCCATTAGCTGCATGGGCCACAGCTGCAGCTCAGCGCAGAGACGAGTAAACCTCATGGAGCAGTGAGCAGTGAGTCCCTTGCCATATGCCCTGACACCCTGACTTTTTCCAATCGGGCCCAGCGCTAAAATGCCCAAACCTTGGGTCATTCCTTGCTCTTGGCCCTGGATCCTGCTGCTTCAATATGCGCTTGGGCCCGGGCCCCACTGTTCTGATTTGGCTTCGTTCAAGATCAAGCCTATCTTAAAGGAAGAGGGCCAGAGTAGATTAGAAAATGAATTCCTTAGCATAAGGGCCAAGGAAGTAGAAAACAAAGACATCAATGGTGGAGCATCTAAAGTAGGAATTGGTTTTGTTTTTTTTTTCCAATTTGCAGAATATATAGGGTAAGGGTTCCTCCAAAAGGATGACAACTTTGTCATTGGGTTTGGAGGCTGGCGTATCTCAAGGACCCAGGGCATTGTCTGGAGTCAGGGCTTTAGGCTTTGGCTCTTGGTAGGGTCACCTGTGCCAACAGGCCAAAAGGTAGAGATCAGACTAAGAGTGGTCCACTGGTCATCCAGGTTTGGGGGTTCAACTCAGGGCTAACAACCATGACTTGTAAAACAATATTGTTACAGACACAGCAATGAAGATTCCATCTACATCTGCTTGAGACAATAGTCCGAAGTCTCCAACCATGACCTGCATGACTGACAGTAGCGAAAACTACTGACATGATGAAGGCAGTAACTAAAATCATTATGGGGTAGGGGTTATAGCCCAAAAATGAGGTTGAAGTATGTCAGGAATGAGAGGATGGGTGACAAGTCTGGGCACAAACAACAGAATTCTGAATAACTTCAACAGCAGGGAAGGTAGAAGTAGGACATTGGGATGGCCAAAGGCATATGCAAGCTTTCAGCACCTGGCGAAATAAAACAAAAACAAATTGCTGGACATTAATGTTGCAGCTATATAGGACCCTGGTCAGACACCACTTGGAGAACTGTGCTCATTTCTGGTCACCTCACTACAGGAAGGATGTGGAAGCCATAGAAAGGGTGCAGAGAAGATTTACATGGATGTTGGTCAAGATCTAAGGCAAGTATGGTGCATCTGCTTCTCTTATGCAATCTTGCTATCACTGTCAGCTATCATTATGGCATTCACTGGCACTGTGATCAATGTCATCATGATGTCAAAGCCAAATTTATTGTCGTATGCACAAGTACAGGTACACAGAGATTAAATTATATACTTGCTTGCAACACACCATCATATGCACATAACAACAAATAAGCATGATCACAAGAAATAAACCATAGATTAAACTGAAGAAAGTATACAATTAGATCAAGAAAAAAAAATTTTAATTCTTGACAGAATGGATATGGAGAGGATGGTTCCGTTAGTGGAAGAATCTAGGATACGAAGTGCACAGCCTCAGAATAAAGGAAACTTTTATTTAGAAAGTCCTTTTAGAATAATTCCATTACTTCGGGAGGATAATAACATCTGATGGCAGGGCTGATTAGAGGGAGGATTGGGATTGCTAAATGCACATTCGAGTGTTTGAGCAAAATACTAAAGAATAACATAATTTCGATGGGTATGGAATTCATAATTTTGGGGGGCTACATTTATTCCACACTAACACATGGAAGCAAATGTTGGACAATATCAAAACAAAATGAGGGAAAAAACTCAAAGTGGAGAAATGTGGTTTCTGAGAATATTGAGGAAAATATTGTGGAAGGACAGAGTAACATGTGAGGAAGTGTTGTGAAAAGCCAGAATAAGAAGAGAACTGATATCAATCAGGAAACGGTAGCTGGAATTTGTGGGACATGTACTGAGGAACGAAAAGCTCGAACATCTTGCAGTGACAGGAAAAAGTGATGAAAGGAAAAAGTCGCAGTCAAAAGCGCATGGCATTCATGAGTTACAACAAGGGATGGATAGGCAAAAGTTTTGAAGAGTTTATTAGAAGTTCTCAGATTGAAGAAAGATGGCAAACAATGATGGCAAAGTAGGGCACACCTTGCCCTACTGTCCTGTTTATTATTTATTGTAATGCCTGCACTCATTTTTGTGCACTTTATGCAGTTCAGTGTAGGTCTGTAGTCCAGTGTCGCTTTCTCGGTGTTTTTTTTATTATGTAGTTCAGTCTAGTTTTTTGTACTGTATCATGTAACACCATGGTCCTGAAAAGCGTTGTCTCATTTTTACTATGCACTGCACCAGCAGTTATGGTTGAAATGACAATAAAAGTTGACTTGACTTGACTTGATCGCCCAGATCATACAACGTGGCACGTAACAATGATGATGACGGTGATTTTAGAACCGAGTTTAGGAGAAATTTCTTCAGTCAGAAGCTGGTGAATCTATGGAAATCATTGCTGGGGGTGGGGAGGGGGTTGTCAAGGCCAAGTCATTTAGAGTATTTAAGGGAGAGATTGAGGTTCTTGGTTCATAAGAGGTTAAATGTTACTGGGATAACAGGGTTGAGAAAGCAAACAACCACAATTAAATAATGGAGCAGATTGGATGGACTGATTGGCTATTCCTACTGCTACATCTTACGGGTTTTATGATACAAGGAAATAATATCAATGTCGTTATTATTCATGCAACACACTAAAATGCTGGAGGAACTCAGCAGGCCAGGCATCATCTATGAAAGAAGTACAGTCCATGGTTCGGGTAGAGACCCTTTTAATATATATCTTATAATGCCTTGGTGATTAATTAGTTGAGTCAATTTACTTTGAACAAATGCCAGAAGTGACTTTAGAGAGAATTTCAGAGTAACACACACAAAATGATAGGAAACTCGGCCGGAAACGTTATAGGTTTATTCCCCTCCATAGATGCTGCTTAACCTGTTGAGTTACCTCAATATTTTGTGTTTGTTACTCCGAAATTCTCTTAAGTTATTTCTCATATTTAATTTGCGTGCGTTGCTCCGGATTTGCAGAATCTAATGTTTAGAGATAATTTCGGCCTCCCACCACTGAGGGCGCCACATGACAGTCAGCCGTCCAGAAAGGATAATTCTTCATGCATAGTACGAGAATACATCAAAAAACATCATAAATCCCCAGCTAGTCCCGTCCCGAGTTAAAAATAAACCAAACCTGACTGCAGATATTTGAGATAAACCACAAGTCCCAGCCAGAGCCGATCATTTGCCCCCAACAAAGATGGCAACGCCCCGCAGCGGGCCGGGGGAGGGTGTTTGAGCCTAACGGCCGGAAGTCGATTTGAAAAAAAAAGGGCGGGGATTGAGGACCTTTCACCTTTGAGACGGGGGCCCTCGTAGTCGGCGCGTGGCGCGGAAAATGGTATGTACTTTGACAGACGATAGTTCTTATTGCAAGTTTCTTTTGGCTCACTTTAAAAACCTTTTTCCGAAAAGAAAAAGAAGATAATTAATGCTGCGTTGCTGTTAAGGATGCGTAATTTGGTCGAGCTGCACGTGCACGGCTTGTAAATAGCATCGATGTCCCATTGCGGTAGCGAAATATCCTGTTGCATTAGAAAGTTAAGTGTTGACGTACAAATGAACAAAGTATGATTGCTGTGGTTTTGTGAGCAGCACGCTGGGGTGTGAGCATAAGATCTAGATTTTGCAAATGGTGCACATCTTGAGCCACAGGCATGCACACAAACTGCAGGAGGAACTCAGTACGTCAGGCAGCATCTGTGGAGAGGTACAACAGGTATCGGGCCAAGATTCTTCATCAGGGCTGGAAAGCCAGAATAAGAAGATGGGAGGAGGGGGAGGAATCAAGGTGATAGGTGAGAACAGATAGTGGGGAGGAGGGAAGGTGTGGCGGGGATGAAGAAAGAAGCAGAGGGGTGATATAGATGGGGGTGATTTCACCTATCACTTCTCAGCTTCCTACTTCAAACCATTTCCTCTTCACCTGCCAGCTGGTACTCCTTCACCTCTGCCTACTTTATCACTTTGGCTTCTGCAACCTCCCCTCCCCCCCCCCCCCCCCAGTCTTGAAGGTTATCGACCCAAAGCATCAACTATTTACATTCTTCATAGCTGCTGCCTTTGATTTGCTGAGTTCCTTTAGTGTTTTGTGCACATTACCTGTACATCGAGGTGAGAGGGGAGTGCTGAGGGGAGCCTTGTATTGTCAAAGCCGCTGTTCAGAACCAGGTTTAATATCACCGGCATATATTGTGAAACTTGTTTTGTGGTGGCAGTACAATGCAATAGTAGGGGAATTGAGGGTTATGGGGAAAAGCCCAGTAGATGGAGCTGAGTTTACGGACAGATCAACCATGACCTTCTTGAATGGCAGGACAGGTTCGATGGGTCGGATGGGCTACTCCTGCTCCTATTTCTTATGTTTTTATGTTCAATACATACTACTAGAGGTAAAAAAAAACGTGATTTACAGTTAAGTTAAATAAGTAGTGCAAAAATAGAAATAAAAAGTGAGGTGGTGTTCATGGGTTCAATTTCCACTCAGAAGTTGATGGCAGCAGGGCGGGAGCTTTATTTACCTATTTATTGAGGTACAGCATGGAGTAGGCCCTGCGAGCCTAGTCTAGTCACAGGACGTGACGATGACCAATTAACTTATTAACTGGTATGCCTGGGCGGTGGGAGGAAACTGGAGCACCCAGAGGAAACTGAAGTGCTCACAGGAGAACGTACAAACTCATTCCAAGAATCGTTGAGTGTGTGTCTTCAAGCTCCTGTACCTCCTTCCTGATGGTAGCAATGCGAAGAGGGCATGACCTGGGTGAAGGGGATCATTATTGATGGATGCCACCTTTTTGAGGCATTGCTCCTTGAAGTTGTCCGGGATACTATGGCGGGTAGTGCCCATGTTGGAACTGACTAAGTAAAGGCTCATTTTTAAGACGAGACCCTTTGAAATTTGGTAGGTACCTAGAACCAGTGGGAAACCTTTGTTTGCAAGTCATGCAGGCATATCATTCCATAGATAAGTGTGACTGTGCGCCTAGGTACAGCTCAAATGCCATCTATAAATATGCAGAATCTGAGACAGTGACGAGAGGACATACAGGAATGAGATATATCAGCTAGTTGAGTGGTGTTGCAGCAACAGCCTTGCACCCAGTGTCAGTAAGACCAAAGAATTGATTGTGGACTTCAGAAAGGGTAAGATGAGGAAACACACACCAGTCCTCATAGAGGCGTCAGAGGTGAAAAGAGTGAACAAACCCAAGTTCCTGGGTGTCAGTATCTCTGCAAATGCACCCTGGGCCCAACATATTGATGTGGCTACAATATTTCATTTGGTGTTTGAAGAGATTTGGCATGTAACCAAAGGTTACAAGCTTTGCAAGCTTCTAAGATGTACCATGGAACGTATTCTAACTGGCTGCATCACCGTCTGGTATGGGGGGGGGGGGGGTGCGGTGCTACTGCACAGGATCGAAGTAAGCTGCAGAGAGTTGTGAACCTCCGTAGGTTCCGGACATTTTCAAGGAGCGATGTCTCAGAAAGGCTTTGTCTACCATCAGGAAGGAGGTACAGGCGCCGGAATGCACATGCTCAACGATTCAGGAATTTTTTTTTACTGTATTTCTCAGTTTTTTTCCCCTTTCTTGCTATATATTGCATTGTACTGCTGCCTCAAAGTTAAGAATTTCATGATTTATGCCGGTGATAACAAACCTGATTCTGAACTGATGAGTATATCAAGGTAGAACAGGAGGAAAACAGAATGGAGAACTTAAGTGTTGTAGTTACTGAGAGACTGCGGCGCAGGTACATCCAAAGGCCGTGATAAAGGAGATTGAGCGATCAAGAGTACAGATGTGGTGTACTCGAATGTCTTATAACAATGGTAGCAGCTGATCATAAATATCAGAAAGTCTGCAGAAGCTGGAAGTCCAAACCTGCGCACACAAAATACTGGAGGAACCTGGCTGGTCAGGCAGCATCTGTGGAGAGGAATAAACAATTGATGTTTCAGGCTGAGATCCTTCTGCAGGACTGAGAAGGAAGGGGGGGAAGACATCAGCATAAAAATGCAGGGGGAGGGAAGGAGGATAGCTGGAAGGTGATGGGTGAAGTCAGGTGGGCTGGGGAAGAAGGAATCTGAGAGGGGAGTGGACCATAGGAGGAGGGGACCCAGGGGAGGTAAAAGGTCTAAGTGGGGAATAGCGGGAGGGGAAGTGGGGGGTGTAGATTCCCTCCATCCCTGTCCTTGTTGATGATGGCACATGTTCTCAAACTTTGCATTTTCTACCCAATTGGTTTTTTATGGGGGGGGGTAAAAGTTAAGTATGGGTGGGAGGTGTTTTTGTTTTCATGAGGCACTGAAAAGTATACACGCTGTCACTGGAAGTGCGGTAGCATAGTGGTTAGTGCAATTGCTTTACAGCACCAGCGATCTCCGATTGGGGTTCGATTCCTGTGGCTGTCTGTAAGGAGTTTGCATGCTATCTCATTGGGTGCTCTGGTTTCCTCCCACGTTCCAGGTTGGACATACGGTTCGGGTTAGTGTGTTGTGGGCGTGCTATGTTGGCACGGATGCATTGCAACACTTGTAGGCTGCCCCTGGACAATCTCAGTACTATGTATGTTTGTCGTTGAAGTAAAACGACGCATTTCACTGTACGCTTTGATGTTGCCATGTGCTAAACCTCTTTTTGTGATAGACTGGGTTACATTCACTACTCTGCAATTTCTTGCGATCTTGGGCAGAGCGCTTTGTGAGATTTACAGAAATGAAGGGATAATCTTATTGAATCATGTGGAATCCTGGGGAGGCCGGATGGAGTTGATGTTGAGATGTTTCCACTAATAGAAGAATTTAGAACTAGCAGATGTTGTTACAAGATAAAGGACAGTCATTTAAAACTAAGGTTCTGACCAAATTAATGAATCTCCTAGATTCTCTGCCCCAGTGATTTGTGGAGATAACTTTGTAAGTATAGATTGTCCTTGGGTTACAAATGCCTGACTTATGGACACCCCTTACATTCAAAATTAGTTTATCAAGTGTTCAGTATGTAGTTACTGTATACTACTTTTAGATAAATAACTAGTGCGAGAAGAGAGCAAAAAAATTAAGTTTCATGGCCTATTCAGAAATCTGATGGTTAAGCTGTTTCTACAATGTCTGTCTTCAGACTCCTCTACCCCCTCTCTGATGGTAGCAATGAGAAGAGGGCATGTCCTAGATTAGTGGTCGCCAACCTGTCGATCGTGATCGACTGGTCGATCTTTGAGACTTTCCCAGTAGATCACGAAAAAAAAAGAAGAAAAATAAGTACACATATACTGTTGAGAGATTGCTTCCGGGTTGAGGGGTTTTAGTTCCATTCTTTCTGCCCAGTTCACATGCGTGTAGCTCCGCCGCCACGCACTGGTCCCTAACCACCGGGCCGTGAGGAAACGATACGAGTCAGCTGCACCTTTCCTCATTCCCTGTCACGCCTGCTGTTGAACTTGAACCCATGCGGGGTCATCAGCTGCCTAAACGCAGTGACGTTCTTGCGCCAGGGGTCACTGGTTGGCCTTGGGCGGCCGGTGGGAAGTGCCGTAGCTACTGGCCTGGAGCACAGACAGATGGGCGCTGCCTCTAAACCTGTTTAGCACTCCGAATGTTCATGGGGAACCTGGTGCTAAAATATTCGCAGACAACCTAATTCGGGCTCAGGGTTTCATAAGTAGCAGAGCCACTACCACGCTGCGATCTACTGAAACAAACTTCTGTCGGCTGATAGATCCTACAAGGGGGCGCGGGCGCATCCTGTCGCACTCCTCGCTTGGACAGTCACTCTCTCTGGACTGCGACCGTCGCGGCCCAGGTACGGGAACAGACGCACCTGGGCAAGGCAGCAGGTGGGTGGGAGGCTGGAGTTTGGGCCCAGAGGCTATGTAATGAGGCAGTGAAGCACTCAAAACTGCTTCAGTACTCTGAATCCAAGCACCCTGCACTTAAGTGCAAACCTGCTGAGTTTTTTTTCCAGTGTTTAAAAACGTGAGCAAGTGGGACAGCAGCTGAGAGCCACGTAAACTAAATTGCAGAATAGACTGGACATAAGGAACCTGCTTCGTGTATCGCTGTATTCCGGTCATGTTTAAACCCCCCCCCCATCGGCTGGTCCACGAGAATATTGTCAATATTAAACCGGTCCGCGCTGCAAAAAAAAAGGATGGTGACCCCTGGTGTTCATACATTATTTCTGCTTCCGGGTTGTCCGGTCTTTTCTGTCCCAGTGTGCATGCGTGTAACTAATAGCTTGATTTTGCCTTTCACTAAGGTCGAGGTAGGGGATCTTGGGCTTCAAAAGGTTGGTGACCACTATCCTAGATGGTACTTACTTAAGCCCATCAGTCCGACTGGGTGGGACAGGATCAGAAGGATAAAGAGGATTCTTAAATATCTGATAGGGTTTAAGTCACGGATTCCTTAGGATAGCCAGATTTAAAAAAGTTAAAAAGTTAGGGCAGCACGGTAATGTGTTGGTCAGTGTAGTGCTCTTTACAGCACCAGTGATAAGGGTTTGATTCCGTCGCTGTCTGTAAGGAGTTATTATGTTCTACCTGTGACCATGTAGCTTTCCATTGTGTGCTCCAGTCTCCTCCCACATCAGAATCAGGTTTAGTATTTGAGTAGTGAGGTAATGTTCATCGGTTCAATGTCCATTCAGAAATCTTATGGTAGAAAGGATGGATCTGTTCCTGAATCGCTGAGTGTGTGTTATCTGCTCCTTTAACTCCTCCCTGATGGTAGCAATGAGAAGCACGTCCTGGGTGATGGAATTCCAGGTTAGATCCTCAGAGATATTGACACTCGGAAACTTGAAATTGCTCAATCCCTCCACTTCTGATCCCTCTATGATGATTGGCGTGTGTTCCCTTGTCATGTCCTTTCTGAAGTCCACAATCAGTTCTTTGGACACTAAATGCAAGGATGTTGCTGCGACACCACTCAGCTAACTGACATATCTTGCTCTTGTATGCCCTCTCCTCACCATCTAAAATTCTTGCAACAGTAGGTATGTCAGCAAATTTATAGATATCATTTGAGCTGTGCCTAGCCATATAAGCATGGGTGTAGAGAGTAGAGTAGTGGGTGAAGCACACTTCCCTGAGGTGAGTCAGTATTGTGGTGAGGTGGAGATGTTATTTCCAGACCACACAGAAGTCGAGGATCTAGTTGCAGAGGCCCAGGTTTTGGAGCTTTTCAATAAGAACTGTAGGAATGATGGTGTTAAACGCTGAGCTGTAGTCAATAAACAGCATCCAGACATGGGTATTAGTATTGTCCAGGTGATTCAAAGCTACGTGAAGAGCCAATGAGATGGCATCTGCCATTGGCAAATTGTAGTGGGTCCATGTCCTTGCTGAGGCTGGAGTTGATTCTAGCCATAGCCAGCCTCCCCAGGCACTTCATTGCCGTAGATGTGAGTGCGACTGGACAATAGTCATTAAGGCAGCTCACAATGCTCTTCTTAGGCACTGGTATACTTGTTGCCCTTTTGAAGCAGGTGGGAACATCTGCTTTTGCTAATGAGAGACTGAAAATGTCTGTGAACACACCCACCAGTTGGTTGGCACAGGTTTTCAGAGCCATACCGGGTATTCCGTCAGGGCCCGTCATCTTGCAAGAGTTCATCCTCTTCAAAGACAGTCTGATGTCAGCCTACAAGACAGAGATCACAGGGGCACCAGGTGCTGCAGGGATCCTCATAGCTGCAGTTTTATTCTCCCTTTCAAAGTGATGTTAGGTGTCACTTAGTAGGAAGTAATGGCCTGCAAACCCTGCCAGAGTTGACATGCATCTGGTTCTGCCTCCAACCTCGTTCGGGGTTGTTACCTTGCTTGAGATAGTCCCCTGTAAGTAGTACCTGGTTTTCTTGCACAGTCCTGGGTCACCAGACTTGAATGCCACAGATCTAGCCCTCAGCAGATAACGAACCTTCCAGTTCATCCACAGTTTTTGATTTGGGTACGTACCTGTTCTTGTAGGCACACACTCGTCCACACAGGTTTTAATGAAGTCAGCTGTGGCTTAGTCATTCAGACTCAAAGATGAATCCCTGAATACAGTCCAGTCCACCAATTCAAAACAGTCCTCTAAACGCTCCTGCGCCTCACTTGTCCATACCTTCTTGGTCCTCGCTACTGGTGCCAGCCAAGTCTTTTTTTCCAGAATTTCATTCAGCCTGTCATTCATCATTCAGAATCAGGTTTATTATTATTATTGGCTGATTATTCATTTCCTTAAATGCTGCCTGACCTGCTGATTTCCTCCAGCATTTTGTGTGTGCTGTGAAGTTCCCTGCAAGCAGCCTAAGTACTACATTTGCCCATACACCTCTTCCCTCACCTCCATTCAGGGCCCCGAGCAGTCCTTACAGGTTTGGCAACTCTCCGCCTGCAAATCTGCTGGTGTGGTCTATTGTGCCCAGCACTCCCGACACGACCTCCTGTACATTGGTGACAACCGTCATAAATTGGGGGAACCATTTCATCAGGCACCTCTGCACCATCTGCCACAAGTGGCCAAACATTTTAACTCCGATTCCCAATCCTGTTTCAGTGGGTCAATACACGGCCTCCTCTTGTGCTGAGAAGAGATGACCCCTCTATTTTGCCTGGGTAGCCTCCAATGCGATGGTGTTGATTTCTGCTTCTGGTGAACAAATTCCTCCCCCCACCATTCCCCACTCTGACTTTACTTCTCACCTGCCTGTTACTTCCTCCTGGGTCCTCTCCTCCTTCCCTTTTCTCCTTTTGTCCACTGTCCTCTCCTATAAGTTTCTTTCTTCCCCAGCCTTCCCCATCCACCTGGTCTCACCTATCACCCTCCAGCTTGCCTCTCCCCGCCCCCACCATTTTATTCTGGCATCTTCCTCCTTCCTTTCCAGTCCTGAAGATGTGTCTCGGCCCGAATGTCTACTGTATACTCCTTTCCATAGATGCTGCCTGACGGGCTGCGTTCCTCTAGTGTTTTATGAGTTTTGTGAAGTTTGTTGTTTTCTCTTATGGCAGCAGGACGGTGTAAAGACATGGAAATTACTGTAAGTTACAAAAATAAATAAATTGTGCAAAAAATATCCAAGTAGCATTCATGAACTATTCAGAAATCTGATGGCAGAGGGGAAGAAGCTATTCCTAAATTGTTGAGTGGGGGTCTTCAAGCGCTTGTACAGGTAGACCCTGAGTTACGAACATCCGACTTACGGACAACTCGTACTTACGAACCGAGGAAGGAGAACACCATCTACCATTTTAAGTCAAATCGCGACGCCGTCTGCCATTTTAAGTTGTTGCCGTTGATACTGTGTTGAGTGTTTAACTTTGTATTTGGCTTAAATTTTTCTTAGTAAGATTCACCCTGACCCCCCCCCCCAATTCCGGTCGGCTGGTGGTACAGTGAGATCAGCACTGGGCTAAGAACGGAGGTTCCCGAGTTCGATTTGGTGACAGACCGCTCCCGTGCCGGGTTGATGTCGATCCAGTGACTCCCGTACCATCCGAGCCGGGTTCATGTTGAGCTCACAACTTGATCTCGTAAAAAAAGAACCACTGCCACCTCCAGTTTAAATTCCCACATGGAATATTGTGGAGGATCAAATATCCTAACCCAGCACAGCCCCCACTTGTCCCATTTAACCTGTCTCAGTGAGGTGCAGTTCAGGACCCGGGGAATTCAATACTGGGTCCTTAGGACCCAGTGTACCTCGGAAACCGGCGCAGGTCGGGACCCGCCGCCCACAGTTTTTCTGTTCCATTGATGGGAAGCGATCGTGATTGAAAATAAAGTGGAAATAATAAAGCGTTTGGAAAGAGGTGAAACGCCATCGGTCATTGGAAAAGCATTAGGCTACAGTCGGTCAACGATCAGAACAATTTTAAAGGATAACGGATGAAGTGAGAATAATGGAACATGTGAAAGGCCCTGCCCGGATGAAAGCTACAATTATTACTAACGCAGTGGTTTAATTATTGGAATACGTTTGTTTCTTAAGTGTTTTATATGCATATGTAAAGGGGGTTTCTTCTTTTTTCTTTGTTACTGTTGGGAAAGGGTTTCTTTTTGTTAACTAGCAGGAATGCTAATTTACTGATAACGAGAATGGTATTCCTTTGTAAACCAAATGGGGATTAATGTTCTTTCTTCTGAGTCTGTAAGCTTTTGTTGACGGGCTTTTGGGCAGATCGGCGCGAGGGGGTCGAGAGAGAGGACGCAATGCTGTAAGCTGGGTGAGGATCGGACCCCAAAGGGGGGTCCGAGGCCGGGAGATTCTCCGGGGGGGGGGGGATGAAGCTAGATGTGCTTGGTTGACCACTCGGAGGGTCCTGAGCTGTTTGGAGAGTCGAGGAGTTCGGAGGGTCCTGAGCTGCGAGTCGAGGAGTTCGGAGGGGATCGAATGGTGGCCAGAAGACTTCAGTAATTGAGCTCCAACGGCTGTGCACGAAGTGGTTTGGACTTTGATAAGTTTGGCGCCTTTTCTTTAATTTTCTCTTCATATATACTGTATCGTTATTAATCACTTAGTTATAGTAACCTTTATAAATTGTACTCAGTTAATCGCATATGGTGTACTGTCTGTTTTTGGGCGAGGCGGGGACATCACACAGCATCCACACCAGCTGATTACCCAGTTTGGCGGGGCCGAAGGCTGCTCCCCCTAGACCAGGGGTCGGCAACGTTTACCACTAAAAGAGCCAATATGGACCCATTTCCCACAGAAAAGAAAACACTGGGAGCCACAAAATGAAATAACACTGCATACAACGGGGTTTTTTTTGCCTTTATGCTATGTATAAACAAACTATAATGTGTTGCATTTTTGAAATTGATGAACTCCTGCAGAGAAAACGAAATTACATTTCTGCATGCAACAAAAACATTTTGAACTCCGAAAAAAAGACGTTGGGTTGAAGGTTACTACATAGGTAGCCTACCTTGGATCGAAGAATTAAAAGAAAGCGCGCACTGGCGGGTGTCAGGCATTGGCAGTGGTGATGTATATTAATAGCGATAAAAAACACGTTGTAGCGGTGTAGCGCTACACGCAGCGCTAAAATAAAGACTGCAGTCAAAGGTAACTTTATTCGAACTAAACAGCCTTGCTTTTAAGCCTCCCTCAACCCAGCCCCCATGGACGCAGATGCTGCAAAAGACGCGTACTCACAAACCCCCGTAGGCTATCTCCCTTAGCCGGAATGCTGGCTAATTGTGAGGAAATGTGTCGCCACACTTAGATCGTACAAGATCACCATAATCTTCAAATTTAGAATTACATTTCAAAAGCTAACAAACTAACATAAAATACATTTTAATTAAATACTGACCAATTATTTCCCAAAGCCACAGGGAGCCGCAGCACAGAGGTGAAAGAGCCACAAATGGCTCGGGAGCCGCAGGTTGCCGACCCCCGCCCTAGACGAAACGAGCTGAGCCAGCCTGAGGCGACCCAGGGGGTTACATTGTGGGGGCTCGTCCGGGATTGATTTCTGTGGAGGCTGTGTGATCACCCTATTTAAATTGTGTCTGCGGCGAAGAGCTGGTGTGCCTCTGTGGGTGTGCGATTGCTGGTGATCGCTGCGTGTGTGTTGGGTGGGGTGGCTGCTGTTGGTAGCCTGGAGGTCGTTGTTCGAGTTCCGACGAAATGGTGGTGGGACCATGGGTTGTCCGTACTGTTTGGAGAGTGAGGAGTGACAGGTTGGGATGTTTCAGCAGTGGTGAGCTCCGCCCAGTTATTGGAATAATGTCCAACCCTAAAGGGGCGGAAGCGTGGGCGGAGCGGACCCCTCAGTTATTGGGTGAGTGGCAGTGCTTGGCTGAGGAAAAGCGACAGGGACGGGTTGAAAGTTTGAGTAGGCGGGCTGGTGACTTTGTTAGAACTGTCAGGCGCAATTACCTCGAAGTGACCACTGCCAGTTCTGGGAAAGTGTGGGAAAATGCGTGTGGTTCGACTGGAAGTCAAATGCCGCAGCTGGGGGGCTTAACATACCCGTGGCAGGAGATTGGTGGGAAGTTTTTAGGGTATCCCTTTTTGCCTAGGGGGGCAGATAAATTGCTTGTGGTGCCAAGGGGATCTGTCAAGGGGATCAGTTGTTCCTTTGATTCGAGAGGTGTCGGGAAACTTAGAGGAGGCCCAGTGGGGGAACGGCTTGGGGTCTCTGGGGGAGCACGTTCCCAGCAATGTACCAAGGAACTCCCGAAAGGAACAGACTCTATTCCTGAAGGCTTAGAGGGGCCACGCGCACAGGTGTTGTTACAGATGGATGGAAGTCAAGTTAAAGCCATCCTCGGCACCGGGGCGCCGGTTAAGTTGCTGTACAGTTTGTTTCATAACCATTATTGGAAGCATTTACCCTTGACGACATTGAGGACACTGGAGATTCGGGGTACCAGTGCCGGTGATTATCCAGACGACGGTTGTTGGTCAGTGAAAATGGAGTTCTTAGAGGCAAATGTGGAGGAGACTGAGGTTCGTGAATCGTTAATGCTGATGTGTCCGGACCCTGTTGAGACGGGCAGCGTTTCTGTTCTAGAGAGAACCAATATCCTGCTGGTGCGCTTGGGGGCCTGCCCGGAGGAGGCGGGTGAGCGTTGTTTGGAGGCATTGTCGATGCACCCAGAGTTTCGAGCTGCTTGTGCGGACGTGTGTAGCAGCATTGGGCCGATACCGAATTCAAACAAGAGCCAGTGGTGGTACGGCCTGGGGGAAGTATCTGAGGATGAGACCCTCTTAGTGGACGCTGCGAAATACCACGAGAGAGGGGAGTTGACTGCTGAAGACACCTTGGAGAGAGAGAGGTTGCGGCGACTGGCCCCTGAAGCCGTGGAAGACGTAGGCAGCGTGTGTGTGGATTGTATTGCGTTGAAGAGGCGCACTGTCAGTGACCAGAATATGGCCCTGAGGGCCGGAGAGGCGATGGCCTGTCTGAATGGTGCGATGTGGTTTAAGGTGCTCGATCTGAGGAGTGGATGTTTCCAGATCCCGATGAGTGGGGCCGACAAGGACAAGACGGCCATTATAAATTCCCTAGGAGTCTTCTGGTCCGAAAAGATGCCACAGGGCATATCTGGAGCCCTTGCAACCTTCCTGCGGGGCAGGTGGAAGACCATAGGGGATATGGAGGCGTTTGGGGTTTTGGTGTATGTGGATGATCTCTTGGTACTTGGATTTGCCTCAGGAGAATATGAAGTGAGGTCGTTGCAGGAGCAGCTGAGAACTACCGAGTTAAAGTGTTTTCTGGACACGTGCCAGGGCTGGCGAAGGTCGCAACTTGTGAGTGACTGTCTCTACGGAATCAAGTTTGAAATGAAGACGGAGAGACTGGAGAAAGCGATCTGGAACCAGTCGGAAGACTTACAAGTTGGAGAGAATGAAGAAAGTTGTCTGACTGAGGGTAATAGCAAACTGAGAACCCGGAGAGGGGAGTTTGCGGAGGTGAAGAAATTACAGACGAATCTCAGAAGAGAGAAGCGGAAGCTTGAAGGGAACCTGAAGATGACCATCGACAGTTCAAATGAAGTGCAAAACCTGAAAGTTGATCTGGAAGAAGTCATGAGGAAGAAAAATCTGGAGAGAAGTGCAGTGAATACTGAACAGGAGGCTGAAGAGACTGCGGGAGCAGTGCAGGCCACGTGTTTCCGTTTGGAGAAGATCAAACAACAGCTACCGATCACAGGAATGAGGAAGAATACAGATTCGATGGATGATGTGCTGGATGTGTGGTACATGCTGCCTTTTGCTGACTTTCCCTCGATTGAGGAAGAGACCTTTGGCCCTTCTCCCATTGAGTCAGGTGTAGCGGGGAGGGTTAGCTGTGTGCAGTGTGGGGCATCAGTGAGAGGTTGAGAGAGGAGTTGGTAGTGGGCCCAAGGTATCCCCAGTTGTGTCCGAGCCTGAAGGGTTTAGGTGAGGGGGTACGGAGGCCTCAGAAGGGTTAGGGAACTCCCAGATAGTTGGCCTAAGTAGTGCCTGAGGAACAGGGCGTGAGGGTTACTGTGTGGGGAGGAGATGTCACTGTTTGTGCTTGGGTTACGGTGTGTTGGCAGGAAAGGTGGCGAGTTATTTAGTAGTCATGAGGACATGACTTTTATTTGGTGGAGGGAGAGTATAAAGGGGGTTTCTTTTTTCTTTGTTACTGTTGGGAAAGGGTTTCTTTTTGTTAACTAGCAGGAATGCTAATTTACTGATAACGAGAATGGTATTCCTTTGTAAACCAAATGGGGATTAATGTTCTTTCTTCTGAGTCTTTTGTTGACGGGCTTTTGGGCAGATCGGCGCGAGGGGGTCGAGAGAGAGGACGCAATGCTCTAAGCTGGGCGAGGATCGGACCCCAAAGGGGGGTCCGAGGCCGGGAGATTCTCCGAGGAGGGGGGGGGGATGAAGCTAGATGTGCTTGGTTGACCACTCGGAGGGTCCTGAGCTGTTTGGAGAGTTGAGGAGTTCGGAGGGTCCTGAGCTGCGAGTCGAGGAGTTCGGAGGGGATCGAATGGTGGCCAGAAGACTTCAGTAATTGAGCTCCAACGGCTGTGCACGAAGTGGTTTGGACTTTGATAAGTTTGGCGCCTTTTCTTTAATTTTCTCTTCATATATACTGTATCGTTATTAATCACTTAGTTATAGTAGCCTTTATAAATTGTACTCAGTTAATCGCATATGGTGTACTGTCTGTTTTTGGGCGAGGCGGGGACATCACACAGCATCCACACCAGCTGATTACCCAGTTTGGCGGGGCCGAAGGCTGCTCCCCCTAGACGAAATGAGCTGAGCCAGCCTGAGGCGACCCAGGGGGTTACACATAGAAAGGTAAAATATATTCTATATACTAAGATAAACGTTTGACTAACTGACGCTAAATAATACCGGATGTACTTGTTCTGACTTACGTACAAATCCGACTTAAAGACGGACTCAGGAACGGAACTCGTACATAACCCAGGGACTGCCTGCATCTCCTTCCTAATGGTAGTGAAAAGAAGAGGGCATGTTCTGGGTGGTGAGGGTCCTCAGTGATGGATGTCACTTTCTTGAATACTGTCATAGGCCCAACATATTGATACACCTAGAGAGAAGGTACATTTGCTATATTTCATTAGGGGGTTGGAGGAAATTTGGTATGTCACCGAAGGCACTCTCAAATTTCTACAGTGTACCATGGAGAGCTTTCTAACTGGCTGCATCACCGTCTGGTATGGCGGTGGGAGGGGAGTGGGTGCGGTGCTACTGCACAGGATCAAAGTAAGCTGCAGAAAAGTGGTAAAAGCTCCATCGTGGACACCAGCCTCCATACCATCCAGGACAGCTTCAAACAGTCCTGCTGCAAGCAGGCCATCCAATTTCTGAAAGGACACTACCTCACTACTCTTTTGTTTTATTTTTGCAATAGTTCTTTAATTTAACCATTTTATAACATATGCCAGTGATATTAAATCTGATTGTGATTTGTACAAGCGAACTGATACAGTGACTTTGTCGGTCATGGAAGGGATAAAAAAATAATAAAGGAGAATGGGAGATGATAATGAAAAATTCGCTAAACCAAAAAATTTTCTAAATTGAGACCAGATCCTTAAACTTTGCTTAACAATTATGTTATCTGTTGTTTTATTTGCTGAAAAAGAAGAGTATGATCCAAGAAGAGAGACTTTTGGGGTCTTTGATTATGCTCGCTGCTTTACTGAGGTAGCGAGAAGTGTAGGCAGAGTCAATAGAGGGGTTTTCTTGATGTTTCCACAACTCTGCTGTTTTTTGTGACCATGGACAGAACAATTGCCATGCCAGTTTGTGATGCATCCTTTTAGGACACTTTCTATGCTATATTGAGGGGATTCAAAGGGGACATGCTATATTTCTTTCGCCATCTGAGGAAGTCGGGGCATCATTGAGCTTTCCAGGCCATGCTGTCTGTGTGGTTCAACCCGGACAGACTACTGGTGATCTCGCTCCTCGCAGTTTGAAGCTCTTGATGTCCAGCACTGTTGACGTAAACAGGAAGATCTGCACCATCCCCCATCCCGAGTTCATTGGCCAGCTTCTTTGTTTTGCTGACATTGAGGGAAAAGTTAGTGTTATTGCCTCACTCACTCAGGCTACGTCCACACTAGACCGGATAACTTTGAAAATGCCAGTTTCGCATAAAAACAATAGGCGTCCACACTAGGTGTTTTAAAAGATAGCTCTGTCCACAATGAAATGGATATTTTGGAGAATCTCCCCCTACTGCGCATGCGCAGGACACGTCTACTGAAAACAAGCGACATGATTGGTGTCAAATCTCGCCGTGAAAGACTTGGTGCGCGTTTGTTTAGTTACAGACTAGAAACGCTTAAACGACGGACAGCTGGTGGCTCTCACGCAGGAAGATTTAAAACTAAACAAAAACAAATACTGGAGCATATGGAGACAACCGACAGTGAGTTCATGGACAGTATGACCCGGCTGACGACGAACATTGAAAAACTGATGAACTCTGTTGCATTAATAAAGTTCCTTGTTAAATGTATAAAACATGTCTGCATCGGTATTATCTTTTAGTTCCATACAATGTTACATTAAGCTGTTACACATCTATTGTCAGAGAAGTACTTGTGTAAATAGGTAAACCACCTTCATACGAGCAAGTTCAGAAAACAGGTCAAAGTGAGTACAGGTGCCCACCCCCCTTTACAAAGGTAGAGCGTTCCTATGAAACCTTTCTTAAGCCGAAACGGCGTAAAGCGAAGAACCATTAATTTATATGGGAAACATTTTTGTAAAAGCGAAAATCCTCTTTGTAATGTGAAAACAGGTTACGAATGTCAGTCTTTTGTAAAAATGAAGCGGTGTAAAGCGAACATTCGTAATGCGGGGGACACCTGTATATTTATTTATTCAGTAAGTTATGGGTCAAAGTATTTGGTGAGTACATTTCTAACTTTTGGCTTCAGTCTCGTGACCGTCTGTTCTGAAATTGTTAGGTTGTGTTCAAGAAAACAATGCAATGGCGCTGTCGTCACCATCTGTTCTAGCAAGTCATGACAGCGTTTTTAGATTTCTCCGATTACCCCGTCCACACTGCTCCGGCCAAGCGGCGTTTTCAGAACTTGCAGATCCTGAAGAGCGTTTCTGAAAATCTCCATTTTCGGGGGACGAGAATGCCATTTTAGTGTGGACAGAGGGTAAAAACGAAGAGAAAAAGCTTCGGTTACGGATTTATCCAGTGTAGTGTGGACGTAGCCTTAGGCTGCTGAGATCGCTGGACACACAGGGGGTATGAATGTACCCCAGATGAGCACCCAGATGTTGTAACTGTGAACAGAGTTACTGGAGAGACACTGAAGCTAGTGGGTATATAGAAGTTTATTCAGCACAATGAGCAGCTATTCGAGACAATCTTGGAAGATGAGGTCTGTTCGATCCAATGTTACGTGACATTTTAGAAGCCTAGGGTAACAGCAGGGCAATTCTACAGTTGAAGTGTATCTACAAGGCTTCCTTTGAACTACATATAATTTTCAAACACCACCTCCTTTGTACCCACACTCCAGACACCCAAGTGAATGTTAATCCCCGCTGCCTTTAGGAGGTGTTCATGTATACGCAGGCATCTGAGGTCTAAGTGGAGCGTTTCTTTATGATTCACCTCAACCTGTAGCTCCATGAAACCCATTGTTCTGAGCTGTGTTTTAAATTCCATCTGCTGTCCACATTCAAATCTGAAGAATGGCTGCTGTTGAATTTAATATTTGCTGCATACCCTAACTCCAGAATACTCCCCAACATCATGACATTGTGTCACTGTCTTATTTCCTTCCTGTACTCCTAACTCACCATTATTTGCGATACGGCCCACTGTGGTGTTAGCTCCAGGTAATGGTCTTGTATTTGCTGCATGTTAAAATAAAATGTCTTCATTGTAGTTAACCAGAAGGCGAACGCTGCGCAGCGGAGGTCCTGTGAGTGCCAGAGAAGAAGAGGCACAGGAGGATGATTTACCTAAAATGCAACAGGTAATGTAAACATGAGTGATCTTGACTCATTTAGGTTCAAACTGATGACCTGAGTTATCTGAAAGGGGGCACGTGACTGCAGTGCTGCCCTCTATGTAGGAGACTTGCATGGTATTACATCTGTGGGGATGATGATCAGACAAAATTTGACACTCAGCCTTTAAGGGTAAGGAGGTATTAAAGAATTGCCATAGGGTTTATAGTGGGGCTACTGGTCTGTTCTTCCATAATTTTACAAACCAGCCTACCTTGGAAACTGCAAAATTGGAACTAAATCCCACAGGACATAACTGTCTTTGGTGAATCTTCTGAACTGTCTGTTTTTGGTTCTTTGATCATTTCTGAAATTTTCCTCTTCAAACCACACTCACTTGTACCTCAGCTTGAAGATGCTTCTTAAAAACCTAGCAGTCGGACCTAACAAACTGTTATTATGTAGTTAGAGCAGATAGGATTTGTTTGTTCATTATGTGAAAAGTTGTATGACCTAGGCGTTCATGGTCTGTCCATGATTGCTCTTATGAAGTTTTTCTATAGGCTGGTTTGGCATTGCCTACTTCCTGACAGTGTCTTTACAAGACGGGTGACCCCAGCCATTATCAATGCTCTTCATACATTGTCTACCTGGCATCAATGGTGGTATAACCAGATCTCATGATATGCGGCAGCTGCTCATACAACCATCCATCATCTGCTCCCATGGATTCATGTGACCTAAATGGGGGAGGGGGTGGAATGGTGGCTAAGCAGTGGCCAAGCCTTGCTCAAGGGAGACCTGTGGGCTATCGGAATGAAGGAGTGCCTTATACCTCGTTTGGTAGAGATGTATCTCCACCCTCCACCAAGTTCAATTTACAGTGGTCAATGAATCTACGAACCCACACATCTTTGGAATATGGACGAAACTTGAACTCCCTGAGTGCAGTCATGGGGAGAGTATGCAAATTTGGAGGGCAGGATTGAATTGTGAGGCAGTTGGAAAATTTAGGCTGACTCATTGGTGCAATGACACATGGTGGTGTGCATAGGCCAAAAGTGCCCACGCTTGCTCCCATGCATGCCAGTAATGGTACATTGTTGGGTCCTAGTGCCCAAGGGTTGAGCAGGGCGTATCTCCTTATGGCCTTTCATGGATCTATGCTGGAAAGTGCTGAAGGTGCAGGACAAAAGATAGCCTGTGATGCCTATATTGCCATGTCTGAGGGATACATGAATGTATCCTAGCAGGTTAGATAAGCAAGCCTGGGCAGTACAATATGGAGAGCAAGCTATAGCCCAAGCAGCAAGCTCCCCCTCTCCAAGCATCTGATGAACCAAAGCAACAGCAGGGAGTGATAGTTTGTATCTGTAATGTAATGCTAGAACTTAAAGCGTAATTAGAGTCCTTGTTGAACCCTGTTGCTCTTGCAAATCAAAGGTTCTTCAGAAGTTAAGAAAGAGGCATAAAACTCGTTGCTTACAATCATCTTGTTGAGTGCTACAGGAGCAAAGAAGACGGAGAGAGAAGCAATGGACACAAAATGCTGGAAGAACTCAGCAGGCCATGCAGGATCTGGAAAAGAGTAAACAGTTGCTGTTTCGGACCAAGACCCTTCATTAGATCCTACTTTACTCTTTTCCACAGATGCTGTCTGGGCTGCGGAGTTCCTCCAGCATTTTATGTGTGTTGCTTGAATTTCCAGCATCTGCAGATTTTCTCAAAAGGAGAAGAAGCCTGGTGAGAGACAACAAAGAAAAAGGGAGGGTGGACAAAAGGAAGCACGTTGAAAGAAAGAAGAATCAGAATCAGGTTTATGTCAATAATATCATCAGCATATGTCGTGAAATTTGTTAACTTTGTGTCAGCAGTACAATGCAAAACATGACAATATAAAAAAATTCAGTGAAAAAAATATAAAATGCTACCCAGCGATCAAACATTGTCAATAGAGGATTGAATTGGAAGATGTACGTACAATCACGATGCACCACAGTAACATCACTGCAGAGCCGAGCCGATCGGGAAACTCAAATTCAAACCCCACCTCCACAACTCTCAGATGGCACAAAGGTAATAGCATTTCCTTGTACATAGGAAATGCACGTTTGAATCTCGCTTCGGGGCATATCGTCACTGGCTGCTGCAATCAAAGAGAAGATCATGTGACTGTCTCAATGAACTAGGCTTCCCAGACTTGGTGGTAAAATTCCATCAGACAGCATGCTAGTAGCAGCCAATGAAGCACGACTCACAATTGCAACCTCCAACATAATTGAGACCAATAACCTGATATATGCATTAGAAGCAGCAATTCTAGAAATGCTGGGCTACCAAATGAAATACAGTGGAGAGTACTGACATAACCTGCCCCCACTCCCTCCCCCAAAGACGACAATTGGAATCCAAGATGATAACCACAAGGGCGAAGTCAGCAGACTAACTGAGCTGAAGAAAATTGTGAAGCTCAAAGACTCTCCCAGTTACTGAGGAAGTACAGAGATATGTCTGTAGCCAAAGCTCTGGAAGCTGTTAACAGCTCCGGCGACCAGAGGTACACTTGGGACACAGGCCGAGTGAGTAAAGAATCCGAAGAATCAGGACATGTGTTTGCACAGTTTCCGAGTAACATCATGGCAGTACCTGAACCAACCAAAACAGCAACTGAGGAGTACTAGAAGAGTATGTCAGAGAAAGCAGTTTGCCATCTGTCAGAGGAAGAACCAATCACCATCACAACAGTAGATACTCAGCAAGGGGTAGCAAGTATGAAGAGCTGGACATAACCAGGGCACAATTTGATCCACATCTATTGGCTGAAGAAATTAACAGCATTATATACACAGCTGGCAGCTTTTTATATATATAAAAATCAGATCTCTCCTCATTCCTAAACTATTCCACCTTATCCTGTAACACCTAAATTCCAGCAACATGCTTGTAAATAAATCAATTTCCCCCTTGACCCGCCCTCCCCCCCCCCCTTCACTCTGACCCCTCCTTGGTCACCCTAATTAGTATATGTGCCTAAGATTTTTGTATAGTACCGTGTAGGTGATTATTTAAACATTCAAAGAAGCATAAGAAACATAAACTACTAGAAAAATAACAATTCTACAGCTCAATCGAATTTTGCCCTTAGCTGGTACACAAGGTTGCTAAAATACCAGCCTACAGGAAAGATATCAATAAGCTTTGAAAGAGTGCAGAGAATATTTACAAGGATGTTGCCAGCACCTGAGGTTCTGACTTATAGGGAATGGTCGAATAGGTTAAGAGTTTATTCCCTGTAGTGCTGAAGAATGAGGAGAGATTAGAGAGCAGTGTAGACAATTATGAGAGCTATAGATAGGGTAAATGCAAGCAAGCTTTTTCAACTGAGTTTTGGATGAGACTAGAAGTAGAAATCATGCGTTAAGGGTGAAAGGTGAAATGTTTCAGGGGAGCATGAGGGGGAGCTTCTTCACTCAGAGTAGTGAGAATGTGGAACAAGCTGCCAGTGAAACTGGTGTGTTTGGAAAGGTGTGTGGATGGGAGGGGTATGGTCCCCAGGTGAAGGTCAATGGGACAAGCAACACGATTAGGTCAGCACGGACAAGATGGGCCAAGGGGCCTGTTTCTGTGCTGTGTGACTGTTTGTATCTAAGTATCCAAGGGAGCGCTTATCACTAGGAGATGAATTGGACTGAAGTTGGGGTTTAGACTGCAGAGTTATGCTCTATAATTATCCATGTTCTGTTTTGATTTCAGCCTCAGCGTGGTGTCTTGCAGTCTACCCCCTTTACAAGAAGTAGGTACAGGAAAGTGGAACAGGTATGTGAACCATCGTGACTTTCTTAATTTACATTGTTCCATTCATATTTTCAAAGTTTCCCATTCACTTGTTGGTGGCTCTCATTGCAATCCCATTTCTCTATTTGATGAAGTCCATCCGATGCCATACTCATATACTCATACTCCATACTCATATACTGGAATACTCATATTCCTTACTCATGGAAGGAATGATTTGCATTGACCAATTAACTGCTCAGCATACCTTTAAATGTGTGAAGAAGCTGGATCACCCTGAGGAAGTCCACACAGTCACAGGCAGAATGTCCAAAGTTCAAACTTCAAGATCAAAGTAAATTTATTAACAAAGTGCATCTGCGTCACCCTGAGATTCGTTTTCTTCTGACATTCAAACTTCAGAACTGCAAAGTAAAATTTATTATCTGAAACCACACATAGCCCTAAGATTTTTTTCCCCTGCAGGCATATTCAACAAATCTATAGAGTAGTAACTAAACGGGATCAGTGAAAGAGCAGGAACACAGAAGATCGCAAACTGTGCAAATGCAAATATAAGTAAATAGCAATAAATAACGAAAGCATGAAATAACAAGATAAAGAGTTCTTATAGAAAGATCATTGATTGTGGGAACACTAGAAATGGAATGAGTGTAGTTATCCTCTTTGGTTCAACAGTCTGATGGTTGAGGGGTAGTAACTGTTCTTGAACCTGGTTGTGCAAGTTCTGAGGCCGTTGTATTTCTACAAAGAAATGTTTTTTTTATTTTATTGAGATACAGCGCAGGATAGGCCCTTCCATCCCTTCGAGCCACACTGCCCAGCAATACCCGATTTAACTGTAGCCTAATCACGGGACAATTTACAATGATCAATTAACCTACAGATTGGTACGTCTTTGGTCTGTGGGAGGAAACCCATGTAGCTCTTATTGAAAAATTACACACAAAGACTGACAACCAATATACAAAAGAAATCATTGTGTAAATACAGAAAAACAAAGTTATACAAATAATAAGTAAATAGTATACAAGGAATACTGAGAACATGAGTCTTAGAGTCATTGAAAGGGAGTCCATAGGTTGTGAAATAAGTTCAGTTTTGAGGTGAGTGAAGTTATCCACGCTGAGACTGATGGTTGACAGGTAACAATGGTCCCTGACTCAATCTGGTGGTGTGGCACCCAACATAAACTCTACATACAACACAATCTACAGGAGAGACTCAGCAGGTTATGCAAAATCTGTGACTGGGAGGGAAGGAATTATTGATGTTTCAGTCAGGATTACTGATGCAGAGTTCTGACCAACAGTGCAGCAGCCCTACCCCCTCCATACAGCCCAGATGGATTCTGCTTTTCGCTGAGTTCCTCCAGCACACTGTTACTCCAGATTACAACATGCACAGTTTCTTATGTCTCAGTGCAATTGACAACTGGGGTCTGGACTGTTTGCTTGTGCTGAGACATTACACTACCTATTGCAATGTGCACAGCATGAGATCACATTATTTAACCCAGCATTATTCAAGTTTCTTCTTGTGCTTTTTCATTAAACTCCATTATAATACGCTTCAATTTTTTTCATGTTTATCTTGTTTTCTTAACTGTGTTTGCTAACACAGTGTGAGCCGCTCTCTGAGATAGTGAACTCCATTGTCTCATCAGCCTCTGGCTAAAGAGGTTTCCTCAGATAAATCCAAGAGGATGTTGGGTCTGTTTAATTTCTGATCCCTGGGGTTCTTCCAGGATTCAGAAATAATGAACAGTCTTAATTCCAAGATTTCAGTTTAATTTAGAGTACAAACAAACATACAAATACTAAACAAACTAAATAAAGAGCTGAGAAACAATGCTATTCATGCAAAGACAAAGGAATAAAGAAGCAAAGATGTTGCCTCTGAAAAATCCATCACATTTAGATAAGGTAAGACACTCCTTGGATAGGAATAAACTAGTTAAAAGGCTGCATAATTAGACAATTAGATCAGGTTAGCTAATGAAAAATGAGAAAGGTGATAAGCCATTAGTTTAGCTGTTATACCACTTTATGCCAGTGAGTGGGGATAAACCACCACGTACTCTGAAAAATACATGAGTTTGTTAAAAAGTACAAATCTTATAAAAAGTTATTTTTTTAAAAACTGTGGTTTCCTACAAGAGAGATTAGTATTTTTGGCATCTTGATTCTGGACACAATGGCAATTTTGAAGCATTCTCTCAACCTTTACTCTATCAAATAATTACAGAGCAATCTCATATTCCCTGCCCAGTCTCAGTAAATTTTTCCAGATAGAGTAGTCTTCTAAGTGTATAATTTCACACGCCAATAAAGTTAGCAAAAATATGAGTAAAGTAATTTTTATTATCAAAAAAAAAATATCACCAAATAAAACCCTGAGACTTATTTTTCTGTGGACATATTCAGTAAATCTATAGAATAGTAACTATAACAAAATCAATGAAAGATCAACCAAAGTGCAGAAGACAACAAACTATGCAAATGCACATATAAATAAATAGCAATAAATAACAAGAACATGAGATAACAAAACAAAGAGTCCTTAAAGTGAGGTAATTGGTTGTGAGAACATTACAATAGATGGAGCAAGTGAATGCCGTTATTTACTTTTATTCAAGAGCCTGATGTTTGAGGGGTAGTAACTGTTTCTGAACCTGTTGGTGTGAGTTATGAGGCTCCTGTGCCTTCTCCCTGATGGCAGCAGCGAGAAGTGAGCATGTCCTGGGTGGTGGGGATCTCTGAGGATCGGCAGATTAGATGTAGTAGGCATCATTGAATCTTGGCTGAAATAGTATAGCTGG
This sequence comes from Hypanus sabinus, assembly GCF_030144855.1. Classification (NCBI taxonomy): domain Eukaryota; kingdom Metazoa; phylum Chordata; class Chondrichthyes; order Myliobatiformes; family Dasyatidae; genus Hypanus; species Hypanus sabinus. The sequence continues at coordinate 87,107,690 of NC_082712.1, read as the reverse complement.
GAGCTTAAAGGATACACATTGAATTGAATGGATAGGCAGGAAGGCAGAAGGAGCAACGTTGCTCGGTTGGTTAAAATGAAAATCAAATCATTAGAAAAAGTGTCAGAAGGTGTTGAATTATTGTGGAACTGCTAAGGTAAAAAGATTCTGATGGGTGTTGTATACAGATTCCCAAATAGTAGTAAGGATGTGGCCTACAAATTACAACGGGAGATAGAAAATGCATGCCAAAGGCCAATGTTATAATAGTCATGGGGGCCCACTAGAGGATCAGCTATTCTGGATTGGGTGTTGTGCAGTGAGCCGGAACTGATTAGAGAGCTTAAGGTAAAAGAACGCTTGGGGGAAAGTGATCATAATGTGATCGAATTCGCCCTGAAATTTGAGAAGGGGGTACTAAAGTCAGATGTATCTGTATTATAGTGGAGTGAAGAAATTACAGAGGCATGAGAGGGAAATTGGCCGGAATTGATTGGGAAAGAACTCTAGCAGAATTGACGGTCTTTGACAAGGTGCCACACATGAGGCTGTTTAACAAGCCATGAGCCCATGGTATTATAGGAAAGATTCTAGCATGCTGATTGGCAGGAGGGAAAGGTTGGGAATAAGGGAAGCCTTTTCTGACTAGTTGCTAGTGACTAGTGGTGTTCCATTGGGATCAGTGTTGGGCCCAATTCTTTTTGTGTTACATGTCAATGATTTGGATGATGGAATTGATTGCTTTGTTGCAAAGTTTGCAGATGATATGAAGCTAAGTGGAGAGGTAGGTAGTTTTGAGGAAGTAGAGAGGATATAGAAGGACTTAGATTAGCAGAATGGGCAAAGAAATGGCAGATGGAATACAGTGTTAGAAAGTCTATGGTCATGCACTTTGGTGGAAGAAATGAAAGGGTTGACTATTCTCTAAATAGAGAGAAAATACAAAAAGCTGAGATGCAAAGGGACTTGGAGCTGTTGTGTAGGATTCCCTAAAGGTTAATTTGCAGGTTGAGTCTGTTATAAGAAAGGCAAATGCAATGCTAGCACTCATTTCAAGAGGACTTGAATATAAAAGCAAGGCTGTAATGTTGAGACTTCATAAAGACCTCACTTGGAGTATATTGGACTCCTTATCTTAGAAAGGATGTGCCGAAACTGGAGAGGGTTCAAAGGAGGTTCACAAAAATGATTCCAGAATTGAATGTCTTGTCATATTAAGAGCGTCTGATGGCTCTGGGCTTGTATTCACTGGAATTCAGAACAATGAGGGGCAACCTCATTAAAACATATTGAATGGTGAAAGGCCTCAGTAGAATGGGTGTGGAGAGGATGTGTCCTGTGGTGAGAGAGTCTGTAAGATCAGAGGACACAGCCTCAGAATAGAGGGGCATTCTTCTGGAAGGGAGATGAGGAAGAATTTCTATAGCCAGCAAGTGGTGAAACTGGAGGCAGAGTCTTTATGTATACTTAAGACAGAAGTTAATAGATTCTCGATTAGTCAGGCCATGAAGCAATATGAGGAGAAGGCAGGAGATTGGGGTTGATAGTAGTGTAACACCCAAGGTGGGGGGCTCATATGGAGCAGCAGTCGTATTGGTTTTAAGGAATGCAATAGAATTGTAATGTAAATATTGACATATAACACAAAAATGAAAGAGATTGCATGATTTACTTTATATTATCTATTTATACTTGCTAAGGTACAGTGCTAAATAGTCCCTTCCAGTGCTTTGAACTGTGCCTCCCAGCAATCCCCCTATTTAATCCTAGTCTAGACATTGGCAATTTGCAATGACCAATTAACCTTCTAACTGGTACATTTTGACTTCAGGAGGAAACCCACAGTTGCATCAAAAACAATGGTATAATGAGATGCCAGTCCTACCCCTCCTGCAACCGTCTCACTAATGGATATGATATCGAAATTCCATGTGTTCATCCATGCACTGAGCTCACTTGCTTTTCCTGCGATACTTCTTGTATTGAAATATACGCAGCTCAGGACCCTAGTTACACCTTGTTCAACCTTTTGATTCCTGACTTTGTCTGAGGTCTTAACAACGCCTGTCTCTACAACCTCTCCACTATCTGTTCTAGCACTCTGCAACTCTCGTTTTAAGCCCCCTCCCCCAATACAGCACTAGCAAACCTTCCCACTAGTAAATTAATCCTCCTCCAGTTCAGGTATAAACCATCTCTTCTGTACAGATCTCCCCTTCCTTGGAAGAGAGCTCAATGATACAAAATTCTTGTGCCCTCCCTCCTACACCAATTCTTTCCCCACGTGTTGAATTGTATAATCTTACTATTTCTGGCCTCGCTAGCATGTAGCATGGGTAGCAATCCCGAGAGGTCCTGCCCTGTAACTTAGCACCTTACCATTCTTGTAAATTTTTAAAATTATGAATAAAGTGTATTTTAAAATTTTAAAAAAATCTCAGTTAAACTTAAGTATTACAATTAATGGTTCCGTTTTTAATTTTATCCATCTGTAATTGATAGGTTTCAGAGGATATTTCTCCAAGGAGGTCGCCATGTGTCACGAGTGCAGGGAAATCGCCAAAAGCTCTTCAGTTGAAGGAGAAAGCTATCTGTGGTATACCCCTCCCACAGGAAGGTACGGAGTGTGAATGAGACAACCAGTGACAGTCCAAAGCAGAAATGTATGGACATTCTCCTCGAGTGTGGCGTTTTCCTTAATGTCCTACTTAATCTAGAGCAGTTGTTCCTTTCTGTGCATTGGGCCGCAACATTGCGGTTTCTTTAGCATTATTGTCTTTTTTTTATAAGGCTTGGGGAAGGCAGTGGTTCATTGAACATGGAAGGTTAGTGAGGTTAAAATGTACATCAGCCAATTTTCTTCAATTCAAAGTTCAAAGTAAATTTTATTATCAAAGTACATATACAACACTGAGATTCCTTTTCCTGTAGGCATGCTCAGCAAAACTATGGAATAGTAGCTACAACAGGATCAGTGAAAGATCAACCAGTACAAAAGACAACAAACTGCAAATATAAATAAATAGAAAGTAAATAACAAGAACATGAAATAATAAGATAAGAGTCCTTAAAGTGAGATTATTGGCAGTGGGAACAGCTCAATAGATGGGCAAGTAAGTGTAGTTATCCATTTTTTGTTCAGGAGCCTGTTGGTTGAGGGGTAAAACTGTTCTCAAACCTGGTGGTGCAAGTCGTGAGGCTCTTGTACCTTCTACCTGATGGCAGCAGTAAGAAGAGAGTATAGCCTGGATGATGGGGATCTCTGATGATGGTTGCTGCTTTCCTACAACAGCATTTCATGTAGATGTATTCATTGGTTGGGAGGGCTTTACCCCGATGTACTGAGCTGAATCCACTACTTTTTGTATGACTTTCCATTCAAAGGCGTTGATGTTTCTATACCAGGCTGTGATGCAGCCAGTCAATATACTGTCCACCACAAATCTATAGACATCTAAGTTTTATATGCCAAGCCCCATCTCTGCAAAGTCCTAGGGAAATAGAGGCGCTGCCATATTTTCTTCACAATGGCACTTACGTGCTGGGTCCAGGACAGGTCCTCGGAAATAGTGATTTCCAGGAATTTAAAGTTGCTAACCCTCTCCACCTTTGATCCTCCGATGAGGACTGGTTCATGGACCTCTGGTTTCTCTCTCCCGGTCTATAGTCAGTTCCTTGGTCTTACTGACATTGAGTGAGAAGTTGTTGTTTTGACACCACTCAGCTAAATTCTTAATCTCACTCCTGTATGCTGGTTCATCACCCTTTTGATTTGGTCCAGAGAGTGGTGTTATCAGCAAATTTTACAAACTGTGGGTATCGTAGGAAGGACCACGATGTAACGTCGCTATTACAGTGACAGCAGCCCAAGTTCAATTCCCACCACTCTCTGCCAGGAGGTTTTATGTTTTGCTAATGACCGCGTTTCTCCGTTTTCCTGCCACATTCCAAAGACGTACAGGTTAGTAGGTTAGTTGGTCACATGGGTGTCTTGACGACAGGTCTTGCCCCAAAACGTCAACTGTTTATCCCTTTCCATAGACGCTGCCTGACCTACTGAGTTCCTCCAGGATTTTGTGTATGTTTCCCTGGATTTCCAGCATCTGTAGAATCTCTGTGTTCATCACATGGCTAGAATTTGGCAACACAGGCTCATTGAGCCAAGACGGTACCATGCTGTGTCTCTTGGAGGGTGACAAAAGATAACCCTTGTGACGGTGGTGGAGCTGATGCTATAAGCCAATACAGTTTGGGTGGACAGGGAACTGTTAAGTAGGGGTTGTGTAATTGCCCCAGGGGTTAGGTTTGTTATGCGCCGTTTCGTATGATGTGGGTGATCGTGGTCTTCCCCTGACCATAATTGTCTTTGGAAGATTTTTCTACAGAAGTGGTTTGCCATTTCCTTCTTCTGGGCAGTGTCTTTATCAAATAGATGATCCCAGACGTTATCAATATTCTTCTGAAATTGTCCGCTTGGCATCAGTGGTCGCATAACCAGGACTTGTGATATGCACCAGCTCCTCATAGGACTATGCATCACCTGCTCCAGTGGCTTAACGTGATCCTTTTTCAGGGGCTAAGCAGGTGTGAAACCTTGCCCATGGGTGACCAGCTGGCTAGTGGAGGGAAGGAGTGCCTTACACCTGCTTTGGTAGAGACTTAACTCCACCACATCACCCAAGTTAGGTACTGCTGGGTCAAAATTTTTTTTTAAACTGCAAATGCTGGGCAGCTGAACTATACTCAGGACTCAAAAACAATTAACAGTCAGATATAAGACACTTTGTCAGCATTGGATATGATTATGTGCTTGCTAATCCATTTTCTATTGTATTTATAGTATGCAAGTGTCTTGAGTGAAAGGAGTTGGAGCAGATCCAACTATTTCTACGAGCAAAAGTCCTTATTTTAGCGTTGATCCTAATCTGTTGCTAATTAGTGCTAATCTCACAGAAGCTGTCAGAGATAGAGGAATGTTTCACCACTGTAGTTCTGCAGACACTTTATGCCACTGCTGTTGAGGCACACTGAGGGTACTTTGTGTTCAGCCTAAATTTAGGATCTATAGAAAAAGCACTCTTGAACAGAGTGATTGGGGTTCAGATCATACAATATTGTGCAAAAGTCTCAGGCACATATATATAGCTAGGGTGCCTAAGACTTTTGCACTGTACCACTGCCATTGGAAAAGAAAATCTAATTCCATGACATGCGAGTGATGATGAACCTGATTCTGATATAGGTCTTTGTTGGGGACTGAGAATGGGAAAGAGGCAGGAAGGAGAAGAGTTGTTGTTGGGAAAATTGGAAGGGAGATGGGAGGGAGCAAGTAGCACCAGAGGGACATTTTGTAATAATAAGTCACTTGTTTGGAATCAAATAACCTCGCCTGATAACTCAGGGCTGGGTGTCACGCCACCCCCACCCCCCCACCTGCCTTTGGCACTCCTTCTCTGCCACCTGTCCCACACCACTCCCGTGGCGCTCCACCTTTGCCGGTTCCAAAATCCTTTGCTTCTGCCAGATTTACAAATTTGCTCTCCACTCCACTCCACATTTACAAATACGTTATGAGCAAAAGTCTTAGGCACACTGTCTATGAATTATGTGCCTAAGAATTTTGCACAGTACTGTACGCCCTGTGAAGATGGCATTCTAGGGAAATTTTGAATATTAAAACATGTACAGTGATTAAATTAATGGAGGAAAACACCTCGGTAATAATTCAGAAATAAGTTCAGATCTCATAAAAGCAGCTGACTAAGTTTAAATAAAATAGATTATTCAGAATTTATCGTTACAACATAGTATCATTAACATTTGGGTGTTGGGATGGAGATGAGACTCTATCAAAGGAAGCCTGAGGACCTCCTTCCATCCACTAGCCTGCAGGTCACCCTTGGAAAAAGTGAAGCAACTGCTTAGACCCTCCACCCCGATCAGGGTAATTTGAAGCCACGGGAGCAGCTGGTTCATATCATAAGTCCTGCATTATGTGACTAGTGATGCCAGGCAGATAATCTCTGAAGAGTATTGATAATGGCTGGGATCACCTGTCTTGTAAAGACACTGCCCAGAAGGCAATGGTGAACCACTTCTGTAGCAAAGTTTGCTGAGAACAATATTGGTTATGTAAAGACCGTGATCACCCACATCATACAACAAGGCACAAAATGAATGAACAAGTGTTAACAATGGTGGTCATGAAATTAGGGTGGCACAGTAGTGAAGTGAGTAGCATATAATCTCAGCTGTAAGATCAGGATTCAACTACTATTGCCGTCTGTGTTTGTAGGTTCTCCCTGTGGGATTCCTCTGGCTAGTCCAGTTTCCTCACACAACCCAAAGATGTATAATTTTGGTTTGTAAGCTATTGTCATGCTCTGTTGGTGCTGAAGGCTACCCCATGCATATTCTCAAGTCAAGTGATGCCCTTCACTATATGCATCATAAATTTCTACAGATACTGTGGAGAGAATTCTAATTGGCTGCATCATCGTCATTGGTATATGGGGGTGGGGGGGTGCTATTGCACAGGATCAAAGTAACCTGCAAAGGGTTATAGAATTAGTCAGCTTTATCATGGGCACTATCCTCCATCGTATCCAGGATATCTTCAAGGAACAGTGCCTCAAAGTGGCGGCATCCATCATTATCTGAATCTGAATTAAGGGCCCCATCAACTGGACATGCCCTGTTCTCATTGTTGCCGTCAGGAAGGTGGTACAGGAGCCTGAAGGAACTCACTTAACGATTCAGAAACAGCTTCTTCCCCTCCGTCATCAGATTTCTGAATTGACATTGAACCCATGACTGCAACCTCACTACTTTCTTTATTTCTATTATTTTGCGCTACTTATTTAATTGATATATATGTATGTATTTACTGTAATCACAGTTTTACAGGTATTTTTCTCTATTATGTATAGTTTTGCACTGCTGCTGCAAAGACAACAAATTTCATGACATGTGCCATTTTATTTGACAAATGAAGCTGTTATTTATCTTTAGAAATTAGAGGATCCCCATTAAAAACTAAAAGGGTTAATGTGTTTTCTCTACAGGAGGTCTTACAACTTTGGCTTTGTTTAACCAGACTGCCAAATGTTGCTGAAGTAACATAGCAAGTTACTTGGTTCAAAGGCAATTACAGATGCGCTAAAATCTGTTGGCAGTGCCAGTGACTTCTGTGTTGGGTGAACAACATCGTGGTTTAACTTTGTTAGAAGGGAGATCAAGAGCAGAGATATAGAAATACAAATCATATAAATCTTTGATTAGATCACAAAAGTCTTAAAGGAACTTAAGTTGTTGAGAATTTGCATCATTCACTTAACACTTGAAAAATTATTGCCACAAGAATAGAGAAGGCCTGGAAACTTTATCAATATTGATGCTTGCTTTAAAGGTTGAAAATTGAATTAAAAATGGCCACAGCTAACCCCATGGGCGTTACCCCTCCCTGGACACCCATAGCCCCCCAAAGGGTTGCTGTAGAATCAACTTGTAAAACAGAATTAACTTGCTGATCTGAATGACTACCTCCTGCTCCTGTGTTTTTCCTATCATCTTAAGCTGAACCATTTCTGTCCGATGAAACATGTTAAAGCCTGATATCTTTTGTTTTTGAAGAAGATGTGAACGGAAACTCCACGCTGACTGAAAACAACGATCTTCCCAAGCTGTGGCTCACTGAAACACCTGCTGCAAAATTGGAGAAGGTGAAGTGTCGATTCATTTGCTCTGTTGACTTTCATACTCCAACATGTCTGTGTCTTTAAAAAAAAATTATAAGCAGATTAGGCAATGTCCTTGAAGAGAGAACTCTAATTAATGTTTTGGGGAACTGACCTTTCATTGATGATTGTATACCTGGCAGACTTAATTGCCACTCATGCCTGATGGCTCTCTCTTTTGCTTGCTGTTTTTTTTCCCTTCCTCCACCTATTCTCCCTTTCGTTTGCATCACTTGTGCTTTTTAAATTCTTCCCTGCAGTGTGATGGTATTGAGTTCACCATCCGCAAAGCCCTAACATCCGAAAGGGATTTTAAGCCCCATCCAGTGTAGGTATTTGCGGATACCTTTACTATCAGGAAGTTATTATGTATCAGCCCTACTCTTCAAAGGCTAGTTTACTTCCCTGTCCAATTTCTGTGGTGAGGCCTAACTGTCATCGTCCACTATTTGAGCAGAGGGTCTCCGTGCCCCCCCCCCGCCCCACCAAGGAGGACATACTTACAGCAATGAAGTAGTTTGACATACTTCTAGCTAATGAGTAGTTTGATCACAGTTTATTGTTAATGATACACATTTAAATTTAGGCAACTAAACTCTTTACACACATTTAAAACTCGCAGAGGATTTCTGGTTTATAAATTGTTTCCAGATTACACAAGGTTTATAAACTACAAAGGAATTCCAAACACGGGTACAATTCTTACAAACTAAGAGAACGTACCAACGAGTTGCTGACAAATGAGTCGTCTGTTGCAGAAACTGAAGAATAAATTTTAGCTCTTCTTTCTGTCATTCTGTCTTTCTGTCATTGCTAAAAAACCTCAGTTCTTTCTAATATTTATATTGTTTTGCTGTGACGTTTTTTTCAGTTTCCTTTGCTGGGAGAAAGTAATTCACACAGATGATATAAAAGCTACTGGATAGAGATCCCAGACACCCAAGATTAATGCTGTGAGGCTGACTCTCTCTGTACACAAATATCCTGACTATTGATTGATCAACTATACCTGTGAACATGTCTGATACATTCAGACTGATTTTGCAAGCTTCTTCGAATTCAGTCACAATGGCGCAAATAACTTGGCAAACTTTGTCTGGTTTGATGTAAGCCAATTAACATAACCCCATTGTCTTGTGTTGATTAAACATGGGCCTACAAGACCTCACTGTCTACTTGTTTAAAAGAGGCTGAACGAGCAGTATTGGTTAGAAGTTTAACTTTATCACAAACAATTCTGACTCTTTGGAAGGGTCATGTCGCTGTGCTAGAAAGCTGAGGTTAGCAGTAACACCCTCAGGCCCTGGAAGGTGAATATCCAACACACCAGCAGTCTCAATTGATCATTTGGCACTTGTTATGAAAGCTGATCATCATCATTGTAACTGTGTACCAAGTTGTATGAAGTGGGCAATCATGGTCTTCCATTTCTTTAATCTGAGAAGTTTTGTCCATCCCTCGATGTAACTTATGAATGTCATGTGCTGTCACTTGCAATTCTTTTCTTCCATCAGTTTTCCCTTCAATAGACAATAGGTGCAGAAATAGACCATTCGGCCCTTCGAGCCTGCACCGCCATTTTGAGATCATGGCTGATCATCTACTATAATACCCGGTTCCTGCCTTGTCCCCATATCCCTTGATTCCCCTATCCATAAGATACCTATCTAGCTCCTTCTTGAAAGCATCCAGAGAATTGGCCTCTACTGCCTTCCGAGGCAGTGCATTCCAGACCCCCACAACTCTCTGGGAGAAGAAGTTTTTCCTTAACTCTGTCCTAAATGACCTACCCCTTATTCTCAAACCATGCCCTCTGGTACTGGACTCTCCCAGCATCTGGAACATATTTCCTGCCTCTATCTTGTCCAATCCCTTAATAATCTTATATGTTGCAATCAGATCCCCTCTCAATCTCCTTAATTCCAGCGTGTACAAGCCCAGTCTCTCTAACCTCTCTGCGTAAGACAGTCCTGACATCCCAGGAATTAACCTTTTGAATCTACGCTGCACTTCCTCTACAGCCAGGATGTCCTTCCTTAACCCTGGAGACCAAAACTGTACACAATACTCCAGGTGTGGTCTCACCAGGGCTCTGTACAAATGCAAGAGGATTTCCTTGCTCTTGTACTCAATTCCCTTTGTAATAAAGGCCAACATTCCATTAGCCTTCTTCACTGCCTGCTGCACTTGCTCATTCACCTTCAGTGACTGATGAACAAGGACTCCTAGATCTCTTTGTATTTCTCCCTTACCTAACTTTACACCGTTCAGATAATAATCTGCCTTCCCGCTCTTACTCCCAAAGTGGATAACCTCACACTTATTCACATTAAACATCATCTGCCCACTCACCCAGCCTATCCAAGTCACCCTGAATTCTCCTAACATCCTCATCACATGTCACACTGCCACCCAGCTTAGTATCATCAGCAAATTTGCTGATGTTATTCTCAATGCCTTCGTCTAAATCGTTGACGTAAATCGTAAACAGCTGTGGTCCCAATACCGAGCCCTGTGGCACCCCACTAGTCACCACCTGCCATTCCGAGAAACATCCATTCACCGCTACCCTTTGCTTTCTATCTGCCAACCAGTTTTCTATCCATGTCAATGTCTTCCCCCCAATGCCATGAGCTTTGATTTTACCTTCACTGCAAGGTGTTCATGTTTCTCATTCCTCGGTACATCCCAGAAATTCCAGTTGCTGTTTCTTGATTAATATCTTCTTTTCACAGCTCTTCTTTACTTGTTAGTCTGTCCTTCCATAATATTGTCATCATTCTTCTCAAAGAGCTAATCTAATGGGCTAAACGTTCACTTTCTTTGGTGGTACCCAAGTGCTTTGGGAATGTAAAATAATTGTGGAATTTTCAAATCTAAATGCACTCATTGTTAATGTAGATATCTAATCAGCAAATCGTGTGGCAGCATCTCAATGCATAAAAACATGTAGACGTGATCAACAGGTTCAGTTGTTGTTCAGCCCAAACATTACAATGGGGAAGAAATTTTCGTCTAAGTGACTTTGAACATTGGTGCCAGACAGGGTGGTTTGTTAATCTCAGAGACTACTGATCTCCTGGGATCTTCACGCACAAAGGTCTCTAGAATTTACAGAGAATGGTGCGAAAACCGAAAAAACAGCCAGGGAGTGGCAGTTCTGTGGGCAAAAATGCCATGTTAATGAGAGTGGTTAGAGGAGAATGGCCAGAATGGTTCCTCTTGATAGGAAGGCCACAGTGTACAACTGATACTCTGGCCATGGCTCTACTAAAATAAATGGGCAGCTATTGCTGTTACATTTGGCATGAGAACTGAGATATAAAGAAATGATTGTATTGCTTTCTGTAAATAAATTCAGATTGTGTCTGCGTGCTAGAGCAAGAAATGATTAGAATGTATTGCACTAAATTGTATTGGTTTTATAGGAATCTGGGTCCAAGATGTTCTCAATGTTTTTTTTTAATGAAACTATACAGGATTGGCCTGAGACAATCTCCTTGTGTATACTTCACCCATCTTTCCTGGGAGTTCTCGTGCAGGATTCCCTAAAGGTTAAAATGCAGGTTGAGTCGGTGGTGAGAAGGCAAATGTAGTGTTAGCATTCGTTTTAAGAGGACTAGAATTTAAAAGCAAGGGTGTAATGTTGAGACTTTATAAAGCAGTGGTGAGATCTCACTTGGAGTATTGTGAGCAGTTTTGCACCCCTTATCTAAAGAAGGATATGCTGCCATTGAAGAGGGTTCAAAGGAGGTTCATGAAAATGATTCTGAGATTGAAAGGCTTGTCATGTGAACAGCATTTGATGGCTCTGGGCTTGCATCACTGAATTCAGAAGAATGAGGGGTGACCTCATTGAAACTTATTGAATGTTGAAAGGCCTCGATAGAGTGAATGTTTCCTGTGGTGGGGGCTTCTAAGACCAGAGAACATGACTTCAGAATAGAGGGACTTCCATTTAGAATGGGGATGAAGCAGCATTTCTTTAGCCAGGGAGTGGTGAACCTGGAATCCGTTGGCACAGGTGGCTGTGGTGGACATGTCTTCGGGTATATTTAAAGCAAAGGTTGATAGATTCTTGATTAGTCAGTGCATGAAGGGATATAGGGAAAAGGCAGGAGATCGGGGTTGAGAGGAAAAATGGAACAGACATGATGAAATGGTAAAGCAAACTGGATAGGCCAAATGGTCTAATTCTGCTCCTGTATCTTATACTGTCCATTCCTGAAGGAATGTACTTTGAGCTGATGTTGTGTTGTTCCCACACATCTGGAGGAGTGAGGAGTGCTGCAGGAACAAGGTTGCAAGATGGTGCCAGTGAACCACGGCAACGTTCTGCCTTAGAGTAAGGTGTAAACACAGGTCTAGCCACGCCACATTGATTATATTGGAGCACGCTTATGCAAAACATATTTAGATTTGTGTTGACACCAAAGATTTACAAAAGACAAATAATGGTGTATCCTGCTTTGATTCATTGTTTCTGTAGGACGTAAAGAAGCCTGTTCCCAGAAAATCACTGCGTATTGCCAAGATGCTGAACCTAAGCACATCAGTTAACATTGACTCCAGTTGTATGCCTGGTGGTGGCACCAAATCAGGTAGGGGAATCCGCTGAAGGACCTCTCTGACCAGTTGCTTGATTGTGCGACTCCACCTAGTACACTTATTTCACCTTCAAAGCATTGGTCATCTGGACCCCGGGCTCTGCTGAAAACTCCCTCTGCCGTCACAGTGGTCCCAGTCTATTCTTCCCCTCTGTCACCGGTTTCTGAATGGTCCAACTCAGTATTCTCACTATTCCTCTTCTGCACTCCTTATTTTTTCAAATTTCAAAGTAAAATTATTATCGGAGTATATATACGTCACCATATATGCTAGAAAATCTGCAGATACTGGAAATCCAAAGCAACACACACAAAATGCTGGAGGAACTCAGCAGGACAGGCAGCATCTATGGAAATGTATAGACAGTTGACATTTTGGGTTGAGACCCTTCTTCAGGACTGAGAAGGGAGGGGGCAATTTGCCAGAATAAAAAGGTGGGGCGAGGGGAAAGGAAACCAGCTGGAAGATGATAGGTGAAGCCAGATGGATGAGAAAGGTCAAGGGCTGGAGAAGAAGGAACCTGATAGGGGAGGAGAGTGGGCCACAGGAGGGGGGGGCCCAGGGAGAAGTGTTAGGCAGGTGAGAAGAAGTAAAAGGTCAGAGTGGGGAATAGAGGAAGTGTGGGTGTGGAATTTGTTTACTGGAAAGAGAAATGAATATTCATGCCATTAGGTTGGAGGCTACTAATTTTTTGCCCCTGCACCCTGAGGATGGCCTCCTCATGAGGCCATAGACAACATGTCAGACCGGGAATGGGAATTAAAATGTTTGGCCACTGGGAAGACTCGCTTATGGATGATGGCGTGAAGGTGCTCACCATATATTACCTTTTCTTTGTTGGTGGTGGAGGGGAGATGGTTGCTTTGCTGCTGCTTCTGCTTGGGAGGGGGAGATGTGGGGGCTTTGGGGTTCTAACATTTAACTGTAGTTCGTTCTTTGGGGCACTCTGTTCTCGTAGATGGTTGCAAAGAAAAAGAATTTCAGGATGTATATTGTATATATTCCTCTGACATTAAATGTACCTTTGAAACTTTTGAGATTCATTTTCCCCCAGGCAAGGAACAGGAAAGCAAATGCAATAGAGTTGAGGGAAAGCTCTACGCAAAGACAGGCGAACAACCAATGTACAAAAGTTATTGTAACTTAGAGCAATTTATTTTAACCTATAGCACTGAACTGAGGCCACAAAACAAAAGATTTCATGACATGTGTCAGTGATAACAAACTTGATTCTTATTCCAATTCCAGTTTTGTTGCACCTCCCAAAGGTTAATTGGCCCTTGTAAATCCTCTTGTGTAGGTAGGTGGCAGGAAAATCGGAGGGGAGGGGAGAGCTGATTGCTACATGAGGAATGACAGATTACAGAGATGCAGGAGACTGCAAAACACACAAAAACCAGGAAGAACTCAACGGGTCAGGTAGCATCTATGGGAGGAAGTGAACAATGTTTTGGATTGAGACCCTTCATATCATGAGAGAGAATAGGTTACATGGATCCATCGTAGAACATCTTCAAGTGGTGGTGCCTCATAAAGGCAGCATCCATCATTATAGACCACCCCCCCACTATGGGAGATGCTTTCTTCTTGTCACTACCATCAAACAGGAGGTACAGAAGCCTGAAGATACATACTTAACAATTCAGGAACAACTTTTTCCTTCTCTACCATCATTTTTCTGAACCCATTACCTCACTATTCCTCTTTTGCATTATTTATTTGTTTTATGGTAACGTGGAGTAACTATTTCTTGCACAGTGCAAAACAACAAATTTCACAACATTGTCAGTGATAAATCTGATTCTGATTCCATTCTTGAGCAAGATGAAAACTGTGCTTCCTTTCCCTTTGTCTTTATTTATTGAGTCAGAACCTGGGCACTACAGTTTTGTGGATTTTAGGTGATCTCAGCATTAAAAAGAGATTGTTGTTATAAAGTGGCTCAGCAGAACTCTGTATGGAATGAAATGATTTAGAGCAGTGTAACAGGAGATACCCTTGGGCAAAGTGTAGCACTTGCTTAGCCCCCTCCCACCTCCGATTAGGGCCATGAGAAGCCTTGGGAACAAGTGTTTGATGTTACAAGTCCTGGTTATACCACTACTGATGCCAGGCAGATAATCTGAAGAGTATTTATAATGTCTGAGGTCACACGTATTGTAAAGTCACTGCCCAGAAGAAGGCAATGGCAAACCACTTCTGTAGAGAAAAAAAACTTGCTAAGAACGATCATGGTCAATGTGATCGCCCATGTCATAGAACACAGCACATTACGATGCTGATGTCAAAGGTTCTTGAACTGGTTACAACACAGCAGTTTCTAGGATGTTTTAAAGTGATTTCCCATTCAGTATAGGTGGATTTATATGATTTATTAAAATGTGCATTGTTGCATATTTAAAGAAAATCTGTTCCATTGGTGAAGAAAATTCACATTAATTCACATTAATGGCGTCTTCTGGTAATTGACCCCCTCCCTTCCAGCTTTGCTCTCATACCTTCTCTTACCTGCCCATCACCTCCCTCTGGTGCTCCTCCCCCTTTCTTCCATGGTCTTTTGTCCTCTCCTATTAGATTCCCTCTTCTCCAGCTCTTTATCTCTTCCCAGCTCTTTACTTCACCCCTCCCCCCTTTCTGATTTCACCCGTCATCTACCACCTTGTATTTCTTCCTCCCTTCCTTCCATCCTTCTTACTTTGACTTCTCTTTCTTGCCAGTCCTGATGAAGGGTCTTGGCCCAAAATGTTGACTGTTTACTCTTTTCTATAGATGCTGCTTGACCTGCTGAGTTCCTCCAGCATTTTGTGTGTATTACTTAACGCTGTTGTGTAATTTTTTAAATTCTGCATTGGCTAAGGTAGCTTTGAGCATTACTACTTGTTGCTTGACTGTGTGATGGAGACCTTGTTCTTGCTTTGCTTTGAAGAGGAACATGTGGATGCCAGTTGTGAGCCAGCTGTGATGAAGCAGACTGAAATGCAAAGTCCAAAGAAGAAAGAGAAGACTGAGGCAGTCAAAGTTGATCAAGAAAGCCTGGATGAGGTAACATGAATAACTGTAGGGGTGAGACCAAAATTAATATCATAACTGATCTGACCTTGACTTCATATTATTTTCCAACCCATAAGTTTACACTCTGCTCCAGTCCAAATACCTCTCTATCTATGCCATGTAAATATTCTGAGTCCTCTATCGATCAGGGTTGACCACGGATGTTGCTTCCTAGCTGTCTAGATATGCAAGCCAAGGCAGTACAATATGGAAAGTAAGGTGTTGCACGTGTAACAAACTCCCCCTCTCCGTGCACCTGATGAACCTAAAGGAAGGGCAGGGTCCGATACAGTTTGGCACCAGCAACATCGCAGGAATTGCCACTCAGTGTTGAATTCAATGTAGGACTGCCTTAGGGACTAAAGTTCCAGATTTTTCCCTTGTGGTTTACTCCTGAAAACCTCTCCCATGAGTGGGTTATAGCCCCAAGGCAACAGAGGTTTGAGATCAGAGTTTTACTTTTAGATGAGCTGACAACCACAGTGGACAAGCCCCATCTGCCCGAAGTGACTGGTTTTAAGTTGCCAGTAACCTACCTTTGCCCCTTCTCCTGTCAGTAGAAATGGTTTTGCTAGGCTTAGTAGCTAAACCACACGTGAAGGCCAGGAGCTGGACGTGATTGTCAGTGGCTGTTTGAGCCTCACACCATCGGGAGTATTTAATAGGTAGGGGGAGCTTATCCCCACTACCACCAAACCCCATCTTGGCTATAAGAAACTTTTAATATAGGTAATAGCTTAACATGCAGTAACAGTGCCATGTGTGTACGTATTAGGTTTAAGAGTTTTTGCTTTCTATTATAACTCCATGCTTTGAGAATCAGCTGCTCTTGGACCTCTTGCTTGGTATTGGTTGTAAGTCAATGCAGGATGGTGCATGCATCCTTGGAAGTGAAGAGCACAGGAATAACTTGCTGTCTCACTCTGGTATGTTTATTTCCTTCCTATTGAAAGATGGCTTTGTTTCCCGAGAGTCCCAAAAGCTGGAAGGTGCAGTTATTGTTCTTTGGATACTTGGCAGCTGTCAAACAACGTAATGAACTTACAACATACAAAAGTTACAGTGCCAAGCATACCTATCTCATTGAAGCTGGCTCTGTGTTCAGCTACCATACTATTCCACATGTTGTGTTAGTCATGAATCTGCAGATTCCTCAGTGACTGAGTGTGGGTCCTGATGAAAGGTCTTAGCCCGGAACATCAACTGTTTACTCCTTTCCATAGATGCTGCCTGGTCTGCAGAGTTCCTCCAGCACTTGTGTGTTATGCTTTGATTTCCAGCATCTGCAGATTTTCTCTTGTCCTTGTGCTCTGAGGCTATCCCTTCTGGTTGTAGACTCCTTCACTATAAGAAACATCATCTCCACATCCACTATGCTTAGGCCTTTCAATATTCAATCCGATTTCCCCTTCCCCACCTTCATGTATTCTTCTTCAGCAACTACAGGCCCAAAGCCAGGAAGCACTCGTATGTTAACCCTTTCATTCCTGGGATAATTCTTGTGAACCTCCTCTGGACTATCTCCAATTCGAGCACATTCTGTCTTAGATAAGGGACCCAATTCTGCTCACAATACTCCAAGTGCGGTCTGACCAATGTCTTATAAAGCGTCAGCATTACATCCTCACTTTAATATTCTAGTCCTCTCCAAATGAATGCTAACATTGCATTTGCCCAGTTATGCACAATTCAGCCATTTTTCTGTAATATCCATGTCGATATGTTTGTAATGCCAAACTGTTCAGGTATTTTGATGTAACTGTGCAGTGTACTTTGTTCTCTTTCAGGGTAAAGTCGTAAGGCGATCGTCCCGCGTCACTGTCACTAGCCCCAGCTCTGTGCGTGAGCGTGAGTCTTCGTCAGCAAAGTCCAAGTGTAAAAAAGAGTTGCACAGTGAAAGTGGCTCAGGTAAAGCAAATGTCACGGCCTTCACAATTCTACTGAAGTGCCATTCTGTCCATTCACCTACGCTACATTGTGAGCAATTTTGGGCCCCTTATCTAAGAAAGGGTGTGCTGACATTTGGAGAGGGTTCAAAAGAGGTTGAGGAAAATTATTATGGGATTGAACAGCTTGTCATATGAGGAGTTTTTGATGGTTCTTGGCCTGTATTCCCTGGAATTCAGAAGCATGAGGGGTGACCTTATTGAAACCTATGGAATGTTGAGGTGCCTTGATAAAGTGGATTTGAAAAGGGTTTTTCCTATGACGGGAGAGTCCAAGACCAGAAGGCACAACCTCAGAATAGAGGAGTGTCCTTTTAGAATGGAGCAGAGGCATATTTTCTTTAGCCAGAGAATGGTGAATCTATGGAACTTGTTGGCAACTTGTTGCCAAGTCATTGGGTGTATTTAAAGTAGAGGTTGATAGATTCTTGATTAGTCAGGGCATGAAGTAATATGGGGAAATGCAGGAGGTTGGGACTAAGAGGGAAAATGGGCAGCCATGATTAAATGGTGGTGCAAACTCAATGGGCCATATGGCCTAATTCTACTTCTATGTCTTATGTTAACATCTAATCAGATTTCCACTTGTCCTCCCCTCCAGAGAAAGCAATCCAGATTTCTCTAACTTCTCTTTGCACCCATTTCCCCTTTGATTGATGTGCAAATGTGTGGCCCCTCTCTCTCCACTATCTAATAAAATCATGGCTGAAGGGATTGTAAGTTCAGTTTTTCAATCTTTCCTACCCTTGCTTATCAAGAATCTTTGCGAGATTGCTGCTTGCAACTCCATTTGAAGAAGAGAACTCCAAAGAATTTCTGAGAGGGGAAAATGTTGCCTAACCTCTATTTTGAATAGGAAACGCTTTACTTTTAAACTGGTACATCCAGATCAGGGGTTCCTAACAACATTAAGCAAGGGGTCTGTGAACCACAGGTTGGGACCCCCTGTTTTGGATATCCTAGTGAAAGGAAACACTCTCTCCACATCCCCAAGATATTATGCGTTTCATCTAAGTTGCTTCACTATTCTAGACTTCAGTGGACTGTCTAACCTTTCCTCTTCAGACTATCAATTCCTGCCTGGTGTTGGTCAAATTAATTTTCTTTGAATTGCTTTACGTGGTCCCTTAAATGATAGTTACACAGCATGGAAAGGAATTTGCACCAATTCCATTTTCTTCTGTTGCCTGCTTTTGACACCCCCCTACACAGAAGGGACAGTTTGGAGTCACCAAAGTTCAAAGTAAATTTTATTATCAGAGTACATATATGTCACTACATTCAACCCTGAGATTCTTTTTTCTGCGGGCATTCTCAGCAAATCTGTAGAATAGTAACTATAACAGGATCAATGAAAGATCAACCAGAGTGCAAAAGGCAGCAAACTGCAAATGCAAATATAAATAAGTAGCAATCAATAATGAGAACATGAGGTACAGAGTCCTTAAAGTGAGATCATTGGTTGTGGGAGCATCTCAATGGATGGGCAAGTGACTGCAGTTATCCCCTTTGGTTCTAGTGGCTGATGGTTGAGGGGTAGTAACTGTTCTTGAACCTGGTGGTGTGAGTCCTGATGCTCTTGTACCTTCCACCTGATGGCAGCAGCGATAAAAGAGCATAGCCTGGGTGATGGTGATCTCTGACGATGGATGCTGCTCTCCTACGACAGTATTTCAGTGGTTAGGTTCCAGTTAATCTACTCTCATTAGTTACTTTATTAGATACCTCCTGTATCTAACAAAGTGGCCACTGAGTGTACGTTCATGGCCTTCTGCTGCTGTAGCCCACCCACTTCAATGTTTGATGTGTTGTGCGTTCAGAGATGCTCTACTGAATACCACTGTTGTGACGTGTGGTTACTTGTGTTATTTCTGTGTCAGCTTGAACAAGTCTGGCCATTCTCCTCTGACCTTTCACATTAACAAGGCATTTTTCACCCTCAGAACTGACGCTCATTGGATTTTTTTTTTGTTTTTTTGCACCATTCTCTGTAAACTCTAGAGACTTGTGCATGAAAATCCCAGAAGATCACCCATCTGGTATCAGCGATAGTTCCACCTTCCAAGTTACTTTGATCACATTTCTTCCCCATTCTAATGTTTGGGCTGAACAACATTTGAACCTTTTGACCCTGCTTTTATGTATTGTGTTGCTGTCATATGATTGGCTGATTAGGTTATTACATTAATGAGTAAGTGTACCCAATAAAGTTGCAACTGAGACATAATCCAGACCTGAGACTGCAGATGCTGGAAATCCAGAGCAACACATGCAAAATGCTGAAGGAACTCAGCAGGTTAGGCAGCATCTATGGAAATGAATAAACAGTCGATGTTTCAGGTCAAGACCCTTCTTCAGGACTGGAATGAAAGGGGGAAGATGCCAGAACATAAAGATGGAAGGGGAAGTAGGCTTGCTGGAAGGTGATGGGTGAAACCTGGTGGGTGGGAAAGGTCAAGAGTTGTAGATGAGGGAATCTGATTGGAGAGGAAAGTGGAAGAAGGAGAGGCCCCAGGGGAGGTAATAGGCAGAGGAGAAGGGGTAAGAGGCCAAACACAGTGATAAATGAAGAGGGAAGAAGGGGAAAATAATTAGTGGACGGAGAAATATATATTCATGCCGTCAAGTTGGAGCATAACTAGATGGAATACGAAGATCATGTTGACTAACTAAGCTGTCTTCCCCTGCCCCCACCTTTTTATTTTGGTGTCTTTCCCCTTCTGTTCCAGTTCTGAAGAAAGGTCTCCGCCTGAAACGCCGACATTTCCTTTCCTTCCACAAATGCTGTTTCTGGCAGATTGTTGCTGAAGCAGAATCTCTGAGCACTTATGTTCAGTTTCCATTGTAACAAGCAATATACTCACTGCCCTTTATTCAGAACATAATACATTGGAGCAGAATTAGGCCATTTGCCACATTGAGTCTGCTCCGGCATTTAATCATGGCTGATTTATTTTCCCTCTCAACCTCATTCTCCTGCCTTACCACTATCACTCTTGACACCCTTTCTAATCAATAACATTTCAACTTCTGCTTTAAATATATTCAATGACTTGGTTTCCACAACTTCTACAATAAATTCCACAGATTCACCCTCATGCTCAAAGAAATTCCTCCTTATCTCTGTTCTAAAGGGATATCCTTGTTAACTCTCTCAAATATATACAGTCGGCCCTCCTTATCTGCAAGAGATTGGTTCCAGGACCCCTTGCGGATTCCAAAATTTGCGGATGCTTAAGTCCCTTATTCAACCTGTCTCAATGCGGTGGACCTTAGGACCCAGCGGAACCCACGAACTTATGTAACCCGTCTCAGTGCAGTAGACGTTAGGACCCAGCGGTAGAGATCTGAATCTGCAGTGTTTCTGTTCATGAAAATAATTATGATAACGATTGAAAATAAAGTGGAAATATTAAAGCGATCGGAAAGAGGTGAAATGCCATCGGTCATTGGAAAAATGTTAGCCTACGTTGGTCAACAATCAGAGCAATTTTAAAGGATAAAGTGAGAAAGGCTGTGCCCCGATCAAAGCTACAATTATTACTTAGCAATGCAGTGGTTTAATTATAGGGTTTTGGGTTTTTGATCCTCCACATCAACCTGGCATGGTGGAGAGCTCATTTAATAACGATCTGTCACTAGATCGAACTTGGGAACTTCCTGAGCCCGGCGCTGAAACATACATCCTTAAGTGTTTTATATGCACAGAAAGGTAAAATATATACTATAAATGAAGGCAAACATTTGACTAACTGACACTAAATAATACCGGGTGTACCTGTTCTGACTTACTGAGTAAGAGAACTTCAGATTTTTTTCGATCCCGATCCACGATAACCCACACACATCCTCCTATATACTTTAAATCATCTCTAGATTACTTATAATAGCTAATACAATGTAAATGCTATGTAAAATAGTTGTTATACTGCATTGTTTAGGGAATAATGACAAGAAAAAAAGTCTGTACATGCTTGAACAACAAGTGCTTGGAAGAGCACTTTCGGGTTTTCACGATTCGCGGTTGGTTGAAGTCGCGGATGAGGAATTCGCCAGTAGGGAGGGCCGACTGTATATCTTTATTATGTGAGCATTAGGATCATAATGGCTTTCTATGCAAAAACTTTTAAGCTGTGGATAAACCAAAGGCAACTCGCTCACCCAGTTTTTATTGAAACCCTTTCCTTTTTGTTTCAAAAGATGGTGCCATGGCCGCAGACTCCAAGAACAGTTACTCAGATAAGGAAGTCCAGACGGTGATTTGGAAAATCACATTAGGAGCTGAGGAAGAATTGACGCCCCACGACCCAGAAACGAAAGACGGACTGGTAATGTTACTCAGAAGAACCGCTAGTTATTTGCTTGACCAGTGGATGTCTTGTGTAGTTTGGATGGGTTTCTCTATCAAGCTAGACTAAGAGGAAGTGTTTGGAACTGGATAAGAGTTGCTGCATGTGGTGATTGTTTCCTCTTAAGCTGCTTGAAGAGTACGTGAAATTGGACTGCATTTGCTTAATGAAGGCTTCTTGGGGATGGCATCTCAGCAATCACAGACTGTCAGAATGATACCAAGTGACTGCCTTTCTCAGCTTGCTTCCCTTCTTTTCTGTTTCTCTTGAGAGTCTCATTTCTCTCCAGAACAGTACAGCACAGCCTTCAGCCTATGATGTTGTGCTGAGCTAATAGGTAATTAAATGCTATACTAAATGTTAAAATCTTTAAACTAATCTGTTCTGCCTGCACAATGTCCAATTCCCCCAATCTCTTTCTATTATTGTATTTGCCTCCGCTACCACCCTGGCAGCACATTCCAGGCCCCCATCGCATTTGAACTTGCTCCTTCTTGCCTTCGTTGTAAGCCCTCTAGTATTTTGGCCCTGGGAAAAGGATACTGACTGTCAACTTTATTTCTGCCTCTCATATTCTTGTAAACTTTCACCAAGTCTCCCCTCAGCCTCTGATGCTTCAAAGCAAATGCCTCTAGTGTGTCCAATCTCATGCTCTCTTATTTATTTATTGAGATATAGCACAGAACAGGCCTTTCCAGCCCATCAAGTTGCATCACCTAGTAATCCCTCAATTTAATCCAAGCCTAGCATTGGATAACTTACAACAACCAATTAAACTACCATAAACAATCAGTACATTTTTTGACTGTGGGTGGAAATAGGACCACCCGGAGGACACCCATGCGATCATGGGGAGAACATGCAAACTCCTCATGGAGCAGCAAGAATTGAACCTGGGTAGGCTTTATTTGCAAGGCGTTGTGCTGGCCAGTTCACTACCATGCTGCCCGATCTAGGCTGTATCCTGGTAAACCTCTTCTGCCCCCACTCTACATCTTTATTATAATGTGCAACTAGTGTTGAATGCAATATTCCAGATGCAGCCTAACTGGAATTTTATAAAGCTTCTACATAACTTCCTGACTCTGAACCCACTGCCTCGACTAATAAAGGCAAGCATGCTGAATCCTTCTTTACCACTCTGTTTACTTGGGCAGCCACTTTCTAGAAACTATGAATAGGACCTCTCAAAATCTCTATATACTCAAGATCTCAACCACTGTTTTATAGCTTGTATGACTTAATATGCTTTGTGAGGGTGCTTGCTTTCCTGACAACAACCTTACAACCAAGTTGTAACACATTTTAATTCCACGTCCCATTCCCATTCTGATATGTCTATCCATGGCCTCCTATACTGTCAAGATGAAGCCACACTCAGGTTGGAGGAATAACACCTTATATACCGGCTGGGTAGCCTCCAACCTGATGGCATGAACATTGACTTCTCTAACTTCCGATAATGCCCCTCCTCCCCTTCGTACCCCATCCCTGAGATATTTAGTTGTTTGGTTTTTCTCCCTCTCTCTGCCCATCACTCTGCCTGTTCTCCATCTCCCTCTGGTGCTCCCCTCCCCCTTTCTTTCTCCCAAGGCCTCCCGTCCCATGATCCTTTCCCTTCTCCAGCTCTGTATCACTTTCGTCAATCACCTTTCCAGCTCTTAGCTTCATCCCACCGCCTCCGGTCTTCTTCTATCATTTTGCATTTCCCCCTCCCCCCACTACTTTCAAATCTCTTACTATCTTTCCTTTCGGTTAGTCCTGACGAAGGGTCTCGGCCCGAAACGTCAACAGCGCTTCTCCCTATAGATGCTGCCTGGCCTGCTGTGTTCCACCAGCATTTTGTGTGTGTTGTTTGAATTTTCAGCGTCTGCAGATTTCCTCGTGTTTGCACAACCAAGTTTTGTTCCTTCTCACCTCCTACATGGAACATTAGAACAGTAGATTCTGGAGTGGGTTCAGAAGATGGAAAGTTGCAAATGTCACTCCACTCTTCAAGAAGGGAGAGAGGCAGAAGAAAGGAAATTCTAGGCCAGTTAGTCTGACTTAAATGCTTGGGAAGATGTTGGAGTCAATAAGGATGAGGTGTTGGGGTACTTGGAGACACATGATAAAATAGGCTGTTTCAGCGTGTTTCCTCAGGAGAAAAACCTTGCCTGACATATCTTTTGGAATTCATTGAAGAGGTAACAAGCAAGACAGACAAATGAGATTCAGTTGATGTTGTGTACTTGAATTTTCAGAAGGCCTTTGACAAGGTGCCACACATGAGGCTGCTTAACAAACAGAAGCCCATGATGTTATAGGAAAGGTTCTAACATGGATGAAGCTAGGGATGATTGGCAGAAGGCAGAGAGTGGGAATAAGGGGAGCCTTTTCTGACTGGCTGCCGGTAACTAGCGGTGTTCCACTGGGATCTGGGACCGATTGGGACCGATTCTTTTTACATTATATTTCAGTGATTTGGATGATAAAATTGATGGCTTTGTTGCAAAGTTTGCAGACGATATGAAGATAGGTGGAGGGGCAGGTAGTTTTGAGGAAGTAGAGAGGCTACAGAAGGATTTAAACTGATGAGGAGAATGGGCAAAGAAATGGCAGATGGAATACAGTGTTGGGAAGCGTATGGTCATGTACTTTGGTAGAAGAAATACAAGTGTTGACTCTAAGTGGAGAGAAAATACAAAAATCTGAGGTGCAAAGGGACTTGGGAGTGCTTGTGTGGGATTCCCTAAAGGTCGGTTTGCAGGTTGAGTCTGTGGTGTGGAAGGCAGATGCAATGTCAACATTCATTTGAAGAGGACTAGAATATAAAAGCAAGGATATAATGTTGAAACTTTATAAAGCACTGGTGAGGCCTCACTTGGAGTATTGTGAGCAGGTTTGGGCCCCTTATCTTAGAAAGGATGTGCTGATTCCAGGATTGATAGGCTTGTCATATGAAGAGTGTCAGATTGCTCTGGGCTTGTATTCACTGGAATTCAGAAGAATGAAGGGTGACCTAATTGAAACCTATTGAATGGTGAAAGGCCTTGATAGAGTGGGTGTGGAAAGGACGTTTCCTATGGTAGGAGAGTCTAAGACCAGAGGACACAGCCTCAGAATAGAGGGGCATCCTTTTAGAAAAGAGATCGGGAGGAGTTTCTCTAGCCAGAGGGTGGTGAATCTGTGGAATTCTTTGCCACAGGCAGCTGTGGAGGCCAAGTCTTTATGTATATTTGAGGCAGAGTTTGATGGATTCTTGATTGGTCAGGGCCTGAAGGAATGTGGGGAGAAGGCAGGAGATTAGAGCTGAGAGGAAAATTGAATCAGCCATGATGATATGGTGGAGCAGACTCGATGGACTGTATCTTATGGTCTTGTTGCAGCACATTCAGGCCCTTCCACCCACAATGTTGTGCCATCCTTTTAACCTATTGTACGATCAATTTAAACCTTCCTCCTCCACCGCCCTACATTTTTCTATCACCCAAGTATTTATCTAACAGTTTTTAGAATATCTGTAATGTATTTGACTCTGCCACCACCCCTGGCCTGGTGTTCTACACACCCAGATTTACCTATGACTTCCCGCAGTCACCTGATCATAATGCTCTTTGGTAATGCTCATTTCCTCCCTGGCTATCCACTCTTTCAGTGCCTCTTATTGTCTTGTACACCTCTGTCAATCACTTCTGATCCTCTTTCGCTCTAAAGAGAAATGCCTTAGCCTTTGGGTGCCCTGATAAGACACTCTAATCCAGGCAGCGTCTTGGTAAATCTCCTCAGCACTCTCTCTAAAGCTTCCACATCCTCCCAATAATGAGGAGACTAAAACTGAGCATAATATTCCAAGTCTTAACATTCCAACCATTTACTAATTCCTTTATAACTACCTGTGTTGGTTTCCTCAATACATCCTGTTCTTCCTAGGAAACCTACCCAGGGCATCAAGAAACCAAGGGAAAAGATGGCGTAGCCCAACTCTAGTGTAATTGCCCTTTCCTCCAAAAAAAATTTCTGGATTCTGCAGAATTTATCTTCTTTCTGCCCCCATCAACCATCAAGGATTGGGGACCTTAACATGTTTTTTGGGCTGAAAATGTTGCTGATACTTAAACTAATCATCAGTGTTATATCTTTATTCTGTTTTAGTTGCTGCAAGATACCGGGGACACAACCTCCACCTCTTCTGCCCTCAGAAATGGTGGGGACATCTCCTCCCCCAGGAAGGCCAGGGGCACTTCCTCTTCCCCCTCCCCTAGAAAGGCTGGGATCAGTTCTTCCTCCTCCCCGTCGCCCTCCATCAGCAAGGTTGTGGTCACCTCCTCCTCTCCCAATAAGGCCATAGATGTTTTCCTCTCCTCCACTCACTCCACCAGGAGAACCAGGGTCATCTCCTCCTCCTCCCCCTCCCTCAGGAACGCCAAGGATGTCTCCTCCTCCCCTTCCCTCAGAAAGGCTGAGGATGTCTCCTCCTCCCCTTCCCTCAGAAAGGCTGAGGACGTCTCCTCCTCCCCCTCCCTCAGAAAGGATGAGGATGTCTCCTCCCCCTCCCTCAGGAAGGCCAAGGACGTCTCCTCCTCCCCTTCCCTCAGGAAGGCCAAGGACGTCTCCTCCTCCCCCTCCCTCAGGAAGGCCAAGGATGTCTCCTCTCCCTCCCTCAGGAAGGCCAAGGACACCTCCTCCTCCCCCTCCCTCAGGAAGGCCAAGGACATCTCCCCCTCCCCCTCCCTCAGGAGCGCCAAGGACATCTCTTCCTCCCCCTCCCTCAGGAAGGCCAAGGACATCTCCCCCTCCCCCTCCCTCAGGAGCGCCAAGGATGTCTCCTCTCCCTCCCTCAGGAAGGCCAAAGATGTCTCCTCCACCCCCTCACCCAGGAAGACCAGGGAAGCTGCTTCCTGCTCACCTAGGAAGGCTGGGGACACCGCCTCTCCCTCTTTCCCCCCGAAGGCTGGGAAAACTTCCTTTCCCTCTCCCTCCCCCATGAAGGCTGGG
The DNA here is from genome assembly GCF_030144855.1 of Hypanus sabinus. Taxonomy (NCBI): domain Eukaryota; kingdom Metazoa; phylum Chordata; class Chondrichthyes; order Myliobatiformes; family Dasyatidae; genus Hypanus; species Hypanus sabinus. The sequence continues at coordinate 87,081,044 of NC_082712.1, read as the reverse complement.
GACACTGCCTGTCCCCTCTTCCCCCAGAAGGCTGGGGAACCCCCCTTTTCCTCCCCCTCACCCCTAATGGTCGGGGATACTGCCTCCTCCCCCTCACCCCTAAAGGCCGGGGATACTGCCTCCTCCCCCTCACCGTTAAAGGCTGGGGATGCTACTTCCTCCCCCTCGCCCCTAAAGGCCATGGGCACCACCTCCGACAACTCACCCCTAAAGGCCGGGGGCACCGTCTCCTCCCTCTTGCCCCTAAAGGCCAAGGGCACTGCCTCCACCCCATCGCCCCTGAAGACTGGGCTCACTGCCTCTTCCCCCTCCCCCCTGAAGGCCAGGGACACTGCCTCCTCCCCCTCCCCCAGGAAGACCGACTCCCACAGGAAATCTCAGGAATCTGCTGCTAAGGAAATGCCCCTCATCAAAACCTGGAACCTCAGACGTCAGAGTCTTAAATTAGGTAAGGACTTGGGATTTTAGTGCCAAAACTATAATTTCCCTAAAGCTACAAACACAAAATGCTGGTGGAACACAGCAGGCCAGGCAGCATCTATAGGGAGAAGCACTGTTGACGTTTTGGGCCGAGACCCTTCGATGCTGTGTTCCACCAGCATTTTGTGTGTGTTGCTTGAATTTCCAGCCTCTGCAGATTTCCTTGTGTTTCCCTAAAGCTTTCCACTTTCAGGAGCTCATTCAACTAATCTCAATAGTTAAAAGCCTTGAGTATTTTTGGGTTTGTTGCAGTTCCTTAACCTTCCCCTCTCCAAAGCCAAGCAGCACACACAAAATGCTGGAGGAACTCAGCAGGCCAGGCGGCATCTATGGAAAAAAGTGCAGTCGACATTTTGGGGCAAAACCCTTCAGCATTTGTCTTTTCAGAGGAACAAATCAGGAGCAGATGTAGTCCATTTGGCTGCTTTGAGTATATTCAGCCATTCATTAAGCTGGTGGCTGACACTTCACCCTTTGCACCTTTTACACCCTCACTCAATCTATAAACCTCTGGCTCAAAAATATTCAAAGATTCTGCTTCTGCAGGCCTTTCAAGAATAGGGATCCATACTCTTTTCTTGGTACTGCCATTCGGAAGAAGGTACAGGAGCCTTGGGTCCTACACCACCAGGTTCTGGAACAGTTAATACCCTTCAACCATCAGTTTCCTCAACTAGCATGGATAACTTCTCTCCACTCAGTACTGAACTGACTTCAACCTATAGACTCACTTTCAAGGACTCTACAATTCATGTTCTCTGTATTTATTCATTATTTACTTATTTATTATTATTTGGGGTTTTGCACATTGTCAGCATTTGTATATAATATTTAATTAACTATTTATTTGTTCTCTGTGAATGCCTATAAGAAGATTAATCTCAAGGTAGTATATGGTGACAATTCACTTTGAACTTGGAAAAACTCAGAAAGTAAGGGGGATTCCTGATCTCTAATAAACAGACAGCCCCTGATTTTAAAACAGTGACCCTTAGTATTATATTCTCCCTTTAAAGGCAAACGTCCTCCCCATGTCCACCACCAGTCATTTTGCATTCAGTTTGCACCTTAAGCCACTTCCATCAGAGTCAGGTGGGGTAAGGAGGAGGGTCGATGCTTTGTTGCTGCTTGTGCGTGGGAGTGGGGAGAGGAGGGAGCTTTGGTGTTCTAACATTGTTCTGTCATTTATTCTTTGGAGTTTTTTTCAGTTTAATGGATGTCTGCAAAGATTAAGAATTTCAGGTTGTATACTGTATACATTCTCTGATATTAAACAGAACCATTAAACCATTCCCATCACTTTTGTGAACTATCCAACATAACAAGCACAGGGATATTATAACACTATTTTCCCAATTGGTTCGGTTGTTCCCCTGCAACTCAACAAGATAATGAACTTTCCTGCCAAGCTTCTAGAGAGGTGTTACTCAGTGATCTGTTCCTAAAAGAAGAAAGTTGGGGAAATGCAGGGGCTATCAGTCAAGATCAGTATGGGTCTTTCTTTGCAATGAATGGTCAGGGACCATTGTTCATCAGCAGAACTGGGATACTTGACATTGCCCAAGCTACTGAGTAGAAAGGAGCCCTCTTCTAGAGTTTAGATGAATGAGCAGTGATGTTGAGTGTACTTCTCGAGAGTTTGAATGGTGAAGTGTCAAGAGAATGGTTCCCTTGGCAGGGGAATCTCTGGATACAATAATCACCATCTCGTTTAATATCACCAGAATATGCATTGAAATTTGTTGTTATGTGGCAGCAGTACATTGCAATACATAATATTAAAAATATATATTTACAGTAAATATATATGTGTTTAAAAAGTTAAATAGTGCAAAAAAGGGAATCAGATGTAGTGAGGCAGCGCGCATGGATTCAATACCCATTCAAAAATGTGATGGTCGAGGGGAAGAAGCTGTTCCTGAATCATTGAGTGTGTGTCTTCAGCCTTTTGGATCTCGTTCCTCATGGTAGCAATGTGCATCAGTTACTGGATTTGTGTACTGAATTAGCGGGTTCTTTAGATAGATAGATAGATACTTTATTCATCCCCAAGGGGAAATTCAACATTTTTCTAGTGTCCCATACACTTATTGTAGCAAAACTAATTACATACAGTATTTAACTCAGTATAAATATGATATGCATCTAATATCACCCTCCCAAAAAACATTAATAAATAGCTTTTAAAAAGTTCTTAAATAGTTTACTGAAGTGCATTGAGTGGTAACTTAAGCTCAGTCCTAACCCTGGCACTTTAACATGTCTTGCCCCTGGTGGTTGAATTGTAGAGCCAAATAGCGTTGGGGAGTAATGATCTCTTCATCCTGTCTGAGGAACTCCTTTAGGAGTTTTCTCTCTGTTTCATGAATGTCTGCGGTTTCAGGTTGTAAACTGTATACATACTCTGACATCAAATTGAATGATTGAACACAAAAGATCCTGCAGATGCTGTAAATCCATTGTACCACACACAAAATGCTGGAGGAACTCAGCAGGTCAGGCATCTATGCAAGAGAATAAGTATGTCGTTTCAGGCAGAGACTCTTCTTCAGGATCGTTTATTCATTTCTGTAGATGCTGCCTGACCTACTGAGTATCTACAGCATTTTGTATATGTTCCTTGGGATTACTGAGTTACTGAATTCATATGCCAGAGTGTCAAGGAGCAGAGTGAGAGTGGTCGCTATTACTAAGGACAATTTGATTTGGAAGGCTGAAAGGTCTGAAGGTAGATAAGTCACCGAACTAAATAGATATATTTAAAGTTCTGAAAGAGGAGATTGTAGAGGCATTTGTAATGAATTTTCAAGTATCACTAGATTTTAGAGTGGTTCCAGAGACTGGAAAATCACAAATATCACTTCACTCTTTAGGAAGGGAAGGAGGCGAAAGACAGGAAATTACAGGCCAATTAGCCTGACTGCAGTGGATTGGGAAGGTCTGGAGTCCATTATTCAGGATGAGGTTTCAGAGTACTTGGAGGCAAATGATAAAATAAGCTGAAAATCAGCATGGTTTCCTTACGGGAAAGTTTTTTTGAGAAATCTGTTGGAATTCTTTGTGGAAACTACAGGCAGGATAAGACAAAGGAGTCAGTGGATGCTATGGAGGCCACATCATTGGGCATACTTAAAATAGAAGTTGATCAGGTTTTGATTAGTAGAGGGATCAAAGGTTAAGGAGAATGGGGTGAGAGGGAGATTATATTGAATGGTGGAGCAGACTCAATGGGCCGAATGGCATTTTCTGTTCCTATATCTTATGGTCTAAGATATCACAGTCCATTATTTAGGATGAAGTTTTGGGGTACATGGAGGCACACAAAAATTAGGTTGATAAATCTGTTGGAAATTGTTGAGGAAACAATAGGTTGGATAGTGAGTTTCTTGATGTTTACTTGCCACATGCTTTATTTGAAATAATAAAAGTTACTTGTCGATAAATAGATTTTCTTGTGGCTCACTGATCATTATTACGAGGGGTAATTCTTGTAACAATTCCCTGGAGCACAGGAAAATGAGGGGAGATGGATTTTCAGAAGGTCTTAGACCATTTGCCACACGAGGCAGCTAAACAAGATGAGAGCCTATGGTATTTTCTGGTTGGCTGCCAGTGAGAAGGGAAGTGTATGGTCATGACTGTTTATTCTCCATAGGTGCTGCCTGCTGACCTGCTGGGTGTATGTGTGTGTGTGTTTCTCAAGATTTCCAGCTTCTGATGTTTAAGTAAAAATTCTATGCCTTGGGTAGTTTTAAAAAAAAAATTCCACATAGTAATTTCATTCTGCTCAACTCCAAAAACTTCTTGTTTTAAAAAGGCCCTCTTTTCCTGCCCTTTATTAAAATGAACTGCAAGGGAGAAGGCCCTTTGTTGGAGCATATTCTGACTGCCTGATGAAAAGTGACAGGCGGCAGTGTTGCATGCAACATGGGATCAGCCGAGCCTTAGTGCCGAAGGCTCATCATGCTGCTGATTGGTCCAGGAACTGGGTGCGGCTGGGTCCTTGGAGCATGTAATCGGTTGCCATTATCTGGAAGCTAAGCAAGAGATTTGACCAAAAAGTATGGGAGAGCATGAAACACGACAGCAAATTGTCGGATGGAGGTTTAGTGCCCGTTGAGGTGAATTCCTTGGTCCGAGTTGTTTAAGGGCATCACTTCACTAGAACCTAACTGCAAAGCTTTTCCAGCAGGTTCGGCTGCAGGATTGTACTGTGGGTAAGCATTTAAAATCTGGGAGTTTGCTTATGCAACAGGGTTTGGAAGACAGGAAGAAGAAACAGAGAGAATGGAAGCTGAATGCTCTGCAGAGACACTGACTGCGTCTGAAAGCCATGAGGATGGAACAGATGTTGCAGCTTCTGAATATCTGCCTCTGGGTGCTGAATGTGGTCCGAGTACTGATGGTTTTGTAAAGAAGCCAGAGAATGGAGAGAAGCCAGTTATGCATACTAACAGTAGTTATGGTGAAAATCATGAACTGCTGAATGAAGCAAATGGAAATCCGAAATCCATGGCAGAATGGACACAGTTTGCTGGGGAAGTTGGGACGTTCTCTGTCAACGTGTCACCCACCACCAAGCCAGCAGATTCCGGACCATCGGCAAGCAGAGGGAATCTTCAGAGTGTTTCCCCAGGCAGATGCATATGCAGGAAGGCATACACTCTTGAGGCATGTATAACCAGAAGTAAAATGGATGAATCAAATTCTTCTGGGTCACAAGTCCTTAAGACTGAAGCAGCACAGACAGGTGTGCATGAGTCAGTCATCTCTATGCCTGAATGTGGAGGGACAGCACTTCCTGAAGTGGCCATTTCTAAGCTTGGGGCTGAAGAGTCAAACCTTCCTGAGGCAGCAGTCTCTCACCTCAAAGCTGAGGGTAAAGCCCATCCTAAAATCTCCAAACCTGAAGATGGAGAAGCTAATGTGCCAGGATCACTGACTTTAATTGCTGAAGGTAAGGGACTGGATTGTGCAAAGTTGCCCATTTCTGGGTCCGAAGATGAGCATTTGAACCTTCCTGAAGCACCAGTCACCGACTCTGAAACTGAAAGAAAAGCTCATCATGGAATGGCAGTCTCCAAGCCTGAAGATGGAGGAATAAAACATGAAGTGTGTACTATGCCTGGAGAGTTGAACTATCTTAGGACAGCAATCCCTGAACCTGGAACTGGAGGATCATTTCACTCAGGGAAGACCCTCTCTGTGGCTGAAGATGTAGAATTGATCTTTACTGAGTCAGATGCTGCTGATCCTGAGTCTGAGAGGAAAAACCCTTTTAACTCATCAGTGTCCAAAGATGGTACCAACGCACCTGTGCCTGTGACATCTGGGAATAAAGATGAAGGGTCAAACTGTGCAGAGTCACCCAGCACTGCAGGATTGAACTTTCCTGTAGTTTCTGAAAGTGAACCCGATCCAAGTTTAAAACTGCCGCTCCAACAAAAGCATGAGTTAGTGAGCAAGACGATTTCTAGTATGTCCCAACAAGAATCTGAATGTCAGAGCACAGAGGCTTCTAGTGTACAAAACTCAGATGCTGTGGCAGGTTTACTCCATTTGTCTCTGGATGACTGTGAATTTAAAAGTGCGGGGATTGATTATCAATCTGTGGAGAATTTTGCCCCTGCTGAGGAAACAGCTATCAAGTTCAATCCGTCTGAAGATTTGCTTGTAGCTGAGTGTGTGGAAGAACAGGTGAACAGTTCGGTATTTTGCTGTGATACGCTTGCCCTTGAAACGGGGAGAGATTCCCTGTTAACGTTCAAAGAGTCTTCCTTGCTGACTCAAACTGGGGAGGGTGTTACAGTGGCACTTCCAGTGGTCACTGAGTCTACAGTCCAACTGGAAATGCAGGATCAAAACAGTGCCAGTAAGCTGCAGGACTTGCAGGAAGAGCAAACTACCTACACCAGTAAAGTTGACGACCCTCCCAGGCTAACAGGCTCAGAAAATAGAGAGGGGCCTGTGGATTCTGTGACCCGAAACTGCACAAGAAGGAGGAAGAGGAGGAGGAGGAGGAAAAAGAAATCCCATGGCGCTGCTCAGGTAGATTTTGCCTCAGGCCACATAGCTAACTCAGCAGCTTGGAGTCCTTTGACTAGAGAGAGTGCTGTTCCTCTGCCGTGTGTCAGTGCAGCGACGAGTTCTGCTGAGAAAGGAACAAATGAGTTAAGGGTTGAAGAGCTACGAGTTGATACGAAAGATGTTTACAGACTGGAGACGGTGGGCTGGGATCAACCTAAAGAATACACTGAAAGTAAGCACATTTTCTGTACCAAATTAGTCTTTCGTTAGTCATCAACTTCAAAACACATCATTATACTAATGTTAAGGATCCAAGTGTAGGAGTAGGCCATGTGATCCCTCTACACACCAAGAGGGTGCTAAACTGTTCTGTTCTCTCAAGAAAAGTTAAAAGTAAATTTATTTTCAAAGTACCTAAGACACTGTACAGAAGTCTTAGGCACACATATATATAGCTTGGATGCTGAAGACTTTTGCACAGTACTGTACTTGTCAATGTGGAATAGAGAGCAAGTTTGTAAATCTGGCAGGAGCAAAGGTTGTTGGGAATGGTGATGGTGGGACCAATGTTGGCGGATGGCAGAGAGGAGTGCCAGTGGTGGGTGCAGACACACTCAGCTCTGATTCACTGGGTAAGGTAATTTGATTCCAAACAATTGGTTTATTGATCATTACAGAATGTCTCTCTGGTGCTTCCTACTCTCTCCCCTCTCCCTTCTCCTTTTCCCAACCATGATTCCCCTCTCCCTACTCCCTTCCCAATCTCAGTCCACAATAAAGACCCATTTTAGAATCATCACTCACATATGTCATGAATTTGTTTTCCTCTGCGGCAACAGAGCAGTGCAGTACATAAAATTACTATAGTACTGTGCAAAAGTTTTAGGCAGCCTAGCTATACGTGCCTAAGATATGTCATCATGTCCAATCTTGAGGTTGATTTTTCTTGCTGGCACTCACTGTAGGCACCATGTATCTATTTTCTGTCTGTCTGTATAGTATTTTGTGTTTATTTCATTTATTGAGATACAAATCCTTAGGCCCTTCGACCCACACTGCCCAGCAACCCATCTATTTAACACTAGCCTAATGACAGGGGAATTTACAATGATCAAATAACCTACCAACTTTGGACTGTAGGAGGAAACTAGAGCACTCACAGGGGAGAACGTACAGACTCCTTACAGGCAGCAGCAGGAATCAAATCTGGGTCGCTGGTACTGTAATGTGTTGCGCTAACCACTATGCTACCATGTTGTGTGTTTTATGTGGGTTATGGTCATTTGTCTTGTCATTTTGAGGATAGTAGAAGTAAGAGTATAGTTTGTATTCACTCTTTGTGCCTCTCATTTAGTTAGAGAGACTTAGTAGGGGGTGGATATTGTTTATTGAATGATAAATCTGCAAACTTCATTAATATTGCTGATTTCGCTATTGCTATTTTTAAGCATTCATCTTTGCCGGTTTCGTAATAAAGGATTGAATGCACTTTTTTCGACTTTTTATTATTAGTTGTCTGTTATACCACAGTGTTTAGGACAGCAGTGAAGATCCTCCATCTCTGTCTATACTTGGCCACATAGAAGAAATTTTCATCACTGTTTCCATAACAATTTTGGTTGACCAGTCAGGGTTGTTAGCCCTGATCTGAACCCCCAAACCTGGAGGAGTGTTGGACCACTCTTAGTCTGACTTCTCTCCTTTGATCTGTTTGGCATGGGTGACTCTACCAAGAATCAAAGCAATAAAGCCCTGACTCCAGCCAACATAGCTGTCTGGGTCATTGATGCATGCAAGCCTCCAAACCCTACAAGTTTGTGATCTTGGAGTTTTATTCAACTTGGAACTCAGTTATTTGGAAGTGCATCATACTGTGTCAATCCGCTTGCTCAGTCTCTCAGTAGTTTTGGTTTGTTTAGCCAGTACACTCACAGTAAGAACAGTGAAATACAATAGAATCAATGAAAAGCTACACACAAACCATGTGCAAAAGAAGACAAGCTACAACAACTTAATCATTAATTAATACTGAGAACCTGAGACATTAAGACCTTGACAGTGAGCCTTTGCAGGGATGCCAGTCTCTCAGTATTCCTGCTGTTAAAACCTGTAATAATTTGATGCATATTAATAAGATTGCTTCTGTTTTAAATTCATGGGAATGTACAGTAGTCTGGTCTACTTGCTCTTTCATCGTAGACTTGCCTCTCATTTTCGCAATCATTCCCATAAACAAATTCTCATTTGTTGCATCCCTCTATGACAAATGTATCCTTTATTTCGTAAGGGCAAAACATGTCGGAAGCTGTCAGCAGGTTAGGCAACATCTGTGGAGCAGGAATGGAATTAGTGGTTGCAGGTCAATTACTCTTTATCAAAAACAGAAACATGAGAAAACAAGTTTTTAAAAAAAATTTCTGGGAGGGAAGAAGATGCACAGAAACAAAGGAAGTGTCAGAAAGTTTGCTGAAATGGCAATGCTTTCAGAGTAGTGTAGTTTGGATGAGGGCTGTCCCAACAGTGTAAAACACGCAAAACGTTGGAGGAACTCATATTAGGCAACATCTGAGGAGAGGAATTAGTGGTTGATGTTGTAGACTGAGACCCTTCACCGGGACTGGGTCCGAAATGTTGACTGTTAATTCATCTCCTCAGCTGCTTCCTGAACTGCTGAAGCCTGAAGAACAGCATCACCAGGTTTAGGAACAGCTGCTTCCCATCTACCATTTAGTTCTCAAACCAACCAGTGAAGCCCAAATCACCATGACCACTTTGTTCTAAGATTAGCTTTGTTTTGTTTTAATTGTGTTCTTTCCTGTAGAATTCGTGTTTGTTTGTTTTTCTATGAATCCTGCTTATATGATTCTATGTGTCTGTGATGTTGCTGCTTTGATGCATTCATATCCATGTGTCTATGACTATAAACTCAGCTTTAACTTTGTTTTGGCTCATCTAGACCAGATAACACCACCCCAAACTATGTAGGGAATATACTCAGTGTTGTTCAGTGTAGAATTCTCAGATCCCACTCATCTTCCCCCCCCCCCCTTCACCATTCCCCATCCCCCTTTCCCTCTATAACCATATCTCTTTGCCTGTATAATCTGGTGGTCCTTCCCCTTTTCTTTCTTCCATGGCCTTCTGTCCTTTCCTATTACATCCCCCCTTCTCCAGCCCTGTATCTCTCACCAATCAACTTCCCAGCTCTTCACTTCACCCCTCTCCCTTCCCAGTTTCACCTATCACCTCATGTTTCTTTCTTCCCTCACCCAGCCTTCTAACTCTGGCTCCTCATCTTTTTTTCTCCGGTCCTCAGGAAAGGTCACGGCCCGAAAGGTTGACTATACTTCTTTCCATAGATGCTGCCTGGCCTGCATTTTGTGCGTAGATAGCACAGTGTTAGTCTTGCTGGACGAGCAAGGCAGAAATCTAGATGAATGATCTTGAGGATCCAGTGATCTCCTGCTCTGCAGACAAGCCTGTTCACTTTTTCAGCATGGCATGGAATATGGGAGGAAACCCACATGGTCACAGGGAGATCATGCAAGCTCCTAATGGACAGTGGCGAGAATTGAACCTCAATCTTCCGATTGCTAGCCACTACGCTTCTGTGAGGCCTAGATGGACTGCAATTTTTGAAATTTGTAAAAGATTTCTAAATCAAGCGGTATTAACTTTTGAAATTGATCCATTGTTGCACCTATTTATGGGCAAGTCATTAAAGAAAGGTACTTGCTTTAGAGGGGAAGTACATTGTTTTAGTTGTATGAGATGATCATGCTGTTGAGGTTTGGCTTGTTAATAATGAGCTTTGCATCCAGGAGATGTGCCATCAAACGTTGAGGAGAAAGTTAACACAGAACCTCCAACTACGGGTGTAGTAAGCTCAAAAGAAGAGGTGGCGGACAAGGAGGAAAGGGAGAAGGTAATGTTGACAAATAGTTCTTTTTTACTCTTTCTTAAAAAGCCATTCAAAATTTTTCCAGAGAACAGTATCTATTAATGCTTACTTTCTGAATCCCTCCCGTGGTTGCACTTTCACAAGCATGAGGAGATGGGGTGGTGGGGGACATGCTGTATGAAAATTTTTGATCTGCTCCTGAGAGCAGCACATCAGTCAGATGGCTCTTATGACCTCCATGATGACTACTGGTTTGAGATGGGAAAGGGGCTTTCTCCCTCTTTCTTGAGCCAAGGGACAATGGGTTGACCCAGTAGCATAGCAATAGTTGAGACCAATGAGAAGCATTTCATTTACTTATCCATCTACTTACGAACTTGCTCTCCACCATCAGTATCCTTATTTCTCTTCCAAAACCTTTCCCAATCCCACATTCTCCTTTCACCTACCTCCCCCTTCACCTGGTCTCACCTTATTCTGGCTTCTTTTCCACTTCCTTTCCAATCCTGTTGCAGGTTTTGGCCAGAAATATAATTGTTTATTCAATTCTATGGATGCTGCCTGCCGTGTTCCTCCACCATTTTTGTGTGTGTTACTCTGGATTTCCAGCATCTGCAGAATCTCTTATGTTTGAGTTGAGAAGGGGATTTTTCAGTAAAGAGGATTGGCCGAAGTGATCTTAAAATTAAATTTTGGCACTGTGCATGCCATATGACACCTATAATTTTGCTGATTTGAGCAGTTATGATGTGCTGGTCATGGCACAGTGTAGTGGTATAGATACACCTTTTTTATTTTTAATCTTTTTATTAATATCAAAATAGTGAATATATATAATATTGCTATACAATTGTTGGGATTACATTGTTAATAAGTAACATATATAATTACATATTCAGTTAGTACAAAGGTAATAAACCTCCCAAAGATGTTCAAATACTTTTTGACCAGTTAAGTTTGTTAGCCCTGAGCTGAACCCCCGAACCTGGAGGACTGATGGACTTTTCTTAATCTGGTCTCTAGCCTTTGACCTATTTGGCAATGGTGACCCTACTGAGAGCTAAAGTATAAGGCCCTGACTCCAGCCAACAGAGTTCTCTGGGTCATTGAGGTACGCAAGCCTCCAAACCCTATGACAGAGTTGTGATGGTCTTGGAGGTTCATTCTTCTATCCCACTCTTTTTTTAAGTTACTATATCTCCCTACCTGTTGAGCCTCTTGCGCTAATGCTCTCTTTCGTTCTCCTCTATACCCTCCTCCCGTTTTGTACCCGTGCATTCTGCAACTCCAGGCAGTGTACTCCACGTCACATCTTCAGATTGCCATGGCTAATTATCATGTCTCCACTCACACAATGGTTCAGAGAGATCAAATCATCACTGACAGAGTGGCTGAGTTTCAACTAACAATTGTTATGCAGAGAGCAAGCTTCTTATTTAAAGATGGATTAGGGCTACTTCTATGTAAAATTCCATGGTGTGGCTTCTTCAAGTATCAGTAACACTGTCAAAATGAGTAAATATTTCTCATGAGGTAAAAAAGTTGGCTTTCACTCTTGTCTGTGTTCAAGGTTGAAGTAAAGGAAGCTGATAAGATCATCAAAAAAGCAGATGACCAGGTGACAGAGGTTCCAGAAGATTTGGGTCAAGAAACACAAGAGAAACCCATGGAAAAGCGCAAGAAGGCAACCAAATCAGGTGACAAAGCGAGTAAGTACTCTCTCGTCCGACTTCTGATGTTGATTTTCTCCTGCTGAGTTTTCCAGCATCCTATATACATTGTTCTGGATTTCTGTAGAATAGCTTGTGCTTTTGATTTTTCTCCAGCCTCCATTGGCCTATCAGCAATTTATTTCTGTGTTATAGTAATTCAAGTTCAAGTTTATTGTCATTCAACTGTACACATAGATACAGCTAAATTAAACAATGCTCCTCTGGGACCAAGGTGTATAATACCAGAGGGCATGCGTGAAGGTGAGGGGGGTAGGTACAAAGAGGATGTGAGGGGTCATTTTATTACTCAAAGTGCTGGATGCCTGGAATATGCTGCCTGGTGGTGGAGGCAAATACATTAGAGGCTTTTAAGAGACATTTAGATAGGCACATGGATGTAAGAAAGGAGAAGGGATAAGGACATGGTGTATGTAGGTAGGAGGAATTAATTTTTTTTTTAAATTTACTTCAGCACAACATTGTGGACCAAAGGTCCTTGTTCCTTGTTCTTCTATGTTCTATCTATCACATACAGCACATAAAGTAATATTAAGTGATATTAAAAAATATTCTGTAGGTGTACGAATTGCCATAAAGTGGATATAGTTGAATATTCAGCAGTTATAATGCTAGTGGCACTGTCATAAAAAATGTGCACTAGGGTGGTAGTAGGGTGTTCTGAAGCCTCAAACCCAGCTTAGCAGTCCTTGTTTTTATGTTGCGGTAATTTCTGCCTAAGGTTAAAGAGATTGTGGGATGGAATAAAGGAGTTCTTGACAATGCTGAAGTGTCTGTGAACACAGTGCTTCTGGAATATATCCTGAATGATGGAGGGAGATTATTCACCACAAATGTGTGGCTATCTATTGGAAGAAAATGCAGGGCTTGTGAAAGTGCAATAATTGTAGACAAATTCTGTGCCCCAACGCCCACTTATGGCAGTTGAAAAAGCATCTTTGGCTGAACTGTCAGAGACCTCTCAATTTCATCTGATAATGCCTTGCTTGGGCTAGTGATGCCTCCAAGGAGGGCAGGGGAGGGCACTCAGTGGTTCGATATAGTATCAGAGAATGTGTACATTATACAACCAGAAATCCTTACTCTTCACAGACATCCATGAAATAGGGGGAAAAAAACAAAGAATAAATGACAGAAGAGATGTTAGAACCCAAAGGCCTACCTTTCACTCACCAAGCAGCAGCAAAAGCATCACGCTCCCCCTCTACCCCCACTTGCTCCAGCAAAAGCATCAACCCTCACCACCACTGCCACCCACTGTGCAAGCAATAGCAGAGCCCTCAGAGACCATGATCTAGAGTCTAGTGAAATCTGACGTCCATCCCAGCACTTCAACATCTCAGGCAAGCTTTCCCACACTAGCGAGGGAGAGGAAGGTTGCTCCTGCTGCAACGAGGGGTTTCAGCACTACAATCTGAAACTTCACTTGTCCAAGTGCCCTAACTCAAAGACCAGCAGAGGGAGTGAGGGAGGCCAAAAAGAGATCCCGATAAGAGATTGCTCTGCTGTTACCATCAGGTAGGAGATGCAAAAGCCTGAAAGCACACACTCAGCGATTCAGGAACAGCTTCTTCCCCTCTACCATCCAATTCCTAAATGGACATTGAACCCTTGATTATGACTTATTAATATATAGTATTTCTGTTTTTAGCATGGTATTTATCTATTCAATATATGTATACCGTAATTGATTTACTTTATTATTATTATTTGATTTTATTATATATTTTTTAATATATTATGTATTGCTTTGAACTGCTGCTGCTGAGTTTACAAATTTCACAACCCATGCCGGTGATAATAAACCGGATTCTGATCTGATGGGTTGAAAGGCCTATATCACAATGAACAATTCATCCACATTCAAAGTCAAAATAAATTTATTGTCAAACCGTTTGTCATTTAACTGTATACATGTTTCCCGTCAAACAAGACAGCATTTCTCCAAACCAGGAAGTAATGCAGAGTATGAATATAACACACAGTAACTTATGAAGTAAGGATAAAATCTACAAACAAATTGCTGCATAAATAAACAAAGTGAAGTACAAAAATTAAATACGTACAGAACAGATTAACTGGTGACATTTCAAATGCAATGTGGCAGGGAGTTCAGAAGCCTAATAGCCTGAGTGAAAAAATTGTTTCCCATCCCATTCTTGTTTTTATGCATTGGAGTCTCCTGCCAGATGATAGAAAGTTAAAGAGGATGCTGGATGGATAGGTGGGATCCTTAATAATACTAAGGGCCGCATGTACGCAGCACTTCTAAATAATGTCCTACGTGGATGGTAGGGAGCCCCCTATGATAATCTTGGCTGTTCTCACAGCCCTTTTCTAGGGACTTCAGGTCTGATGCTCAGCTGCTTCCATATCAGATGGAGATGCAGTTCCATCTGCAGCTTGTCAGGATGCTGTCAATGGTGCTCCTGTAAAATTCAGTTAAGATGTGTGGGGGGGGGGGTGGGTGTGGAGCCTCACTTGCCTCAATCGCTTCAGGAAGCCCCTATGCTGCCTTATTCAGGGAGGTCTTGTTGAAAGTATGTATATGTCACCATTTATTACCTTGAGATTCATTTTCTTGCTGGAATTTACAGGAAAATAAATGCAAAAGGATTTATGAAAAACTATACATAAACATAGCCTGACAGACAACCAATGTGCTTAAGAAGACAAATCATCCAAATAATAGAATTAAATAAATAGATAGTGCTGGGAACATGAGTTGTAGAATCCTTGAAAGTGAGTCCGTAGGTTGAGGAATTAATTCAGAGTTCAGATGAAGTTATCCACGTTGATTCAGGAGCCCATTGGTTTGTAGAGTAATAACTTTCCTGAATCTGGTGGTGTGGGTCCTAAGGCTCCTCCCTGTTAATAGAAGGGAGAAGAGAGCATGCCAGTGATGTGTAGACTTGTACCACTTTGTGTAGACTTTTCCATTCCTGGGTATTGGTGTTTCCATGGTATACACCAAATTTCCAGTCATATACCAGAGATGTTAAACCTGATCCTGATGAAGCAATCAGGATACTGGTTCGCTGTGCAATTAACATAGAATGATACAGCAGAGGAACAGGCCATTCAGCCCACAGTATTGTGCTAAACACCTAAACACTAATCCCTCCTGCTCACACCATGTCCATATCCCTCCATCTTCTTTACAGATGTAAAGGGATTTATGCTGGTTGCCCATTACAGTGTGCAATGTTTGGGTATTACAGTAGGGCCTGGTGTTTTATTCTCTCATTCTTTTTCAAATAGGGCACGAGCTGATTATGAGTAACCTGGATTCCTCAAAGTCATTCAGTGAGCTTCAAATTGCTGTCATACGTTTCTTCGTGGAGAAACAGTTATCCATCACTTCAGTCGGCATCAGGAAATCCAGGTAGAGGCACACGATCTTCATTTGAATTATTCAGTAGTTTTGCTTGTCCTTGTGACCTCAGGTAGCCTCAACAAGTAATGGTTAGCAGATTTCCCTATTTGGAGGTGTCTGTAATCTGGTTTAATTAAAAACCAGCCAATTTCTTCAGCTTGCTTTGGTGGGGTTTTAATTTTCAGTCTCTTGTTTTGTGGTGCCAACAGATTTCAGTTATTTATCCTCAAACAGTTTGTTCCAAAGCACTGCACAGCTACTTCAAACAAAGCTTGAGATGGAGCATCATATGGAAATGTTGTGACTAAAGTATCACCCGTAGGGTAGGTTGCAAGGAGTACCTTAGAGTAGAAGGAGATAGTTGGGAAGTGATTTTTTTTATTATTCATCCACTGCATGTGAATAACATTGGCAATGCTGGAATTTATTGCCCTTGCTAATAGCCCCTGAACTAAGGCAATTAAGAATAACTTGCATAAGTGGGTCACACAGAGGCCAGATCAGATAAGGGTAGAAACCTTCTCTCCTGAAGGAGATAGTGAACCTAGTCTATTTCTAAGACATTCCAATTGTTTTACAGTTTCTGTTATTGCTATTTCTTGTTTAATTATTTGAACATAATTTTCCCAGTAGTTAGGTGGGATTTGGACATGTGTCTTCAGATTAATGACTCAAAGTTTAAAGTAAAGTAAATCACCATATATAACACTGAGATTCATTTTCTTATGGGCATCCTCATAAATCTATAGAATAATAACCATAACAGAATCAATGAAAGACCATCCACCTAGAGTGGGTGTTCAACCAGAGTGAAAAAGGTGACAAGCTGTGCAAATACAAAATGAAAGAAGTTATAATAATAAATAAATAAGCAGTATCTAGAACATGAAATGAAGACTCCTTGAAAGTGAGTCCAATAATTGTGGGAACATTCAATGATGGGAGCAAGTGAATGGTGGTTCAAGAGCCTGATGGTTTTAGGGGGTAGTCACTGTTTCTGAATGATGGTGTGAGCCCCGAGGCGCTTGTCATTCTTTCTAATAGCAGCAGTGAGAAGAGAGTATGTCCTGGGTGGTGGGGGTCCCTGATGATGGATGCTGCTTTCCTGCAACAGCATGTTGTGTAGATGTGTTCAGTAGTTGGGAGGGTTTTATCTATGATAGATTGGGCCGTATCCACTTTTTGTAGGATTTTCTGTTTAAGGACATTGGTGCCTCCATACCAGGCTGTGGTGCAGCCAGTCAATGAACTCTCTACTACACATCTATAGAGGTTTGTCAAAGTTTTAGATATCATACCACGTTTCTGCAAACTCCTAAGGAAGTAGAGATGCTTTCTTCATAATTGCTGTTATGATCTGGGTCCAGGACCTGTCCAGGACAGGTCCTCCGAAATAATAACACCCAGTAATTTAAAGTTGCTAAACTTCTTAACCTCTGATTCTCCAACGAGGACTGGATCATGGACCTCTGGTTTCCTTCTCCTATAATCATCTCCCTGGTCTTGTTGACATTGTGTAAGAGATTGTGGTTACGACACCACTCAGCCAGATTTTCTTAAACGCCACCTTTGATTCAGCCTATGACAGTGATGTTGTCACTAAAAAAAAAGCACTTAAATATGACAATATCACAATTCCAGAGATTAGAAGAGAAGCAGATGCCCCTTGTTCAATTAAATGTGGAAATGATCGTGAAAATAGAATTGGAAGAGTGTAGAATGTTTGTAGAATTGTAGTGTTGGCGGAGGTTCCAGAGAAATCTGGGGGAAATCTTGGTAATTGGTGCACCAGCAAACTGGTTGGAAATTGCCAGAACTAGCAGGGAAAGGTTTGATTGACCTTTGAATAGATTAAAGTGTGGGTCAAAGGGTTTGTACTGTTCTATGTTTTTGTTCCTTTAATGAAGAAACACTTGCAGGTTGACAATTTAACGAACGGCTTGTCTGTACCTGGTTGTATAATTAAGCTGTTGAGTGTCTAATGTGGGACAATAGTCCATCTCTTCATCTTGATGCTACTCATGCAGTGACAATAATATTATAGACAACTTCCTTGTATCTAACTACTGGATTTGGTTTCTCTTTCCTTTTAGAAAGCTTGGCCAAGTAACATTTCTCACCAGGAAAGATCTTATCCAGGCATTGCAAAGCAATGGCGAGGAATTATTGGGCCGCCCTTTGCAATTGATTAGACCTGAATGGATTGAGAAGTCTTTGGCAAGTATGATGGCCTAATTTCTTTTTTGGCAGCTACAATTAACGTTGGGTTTCAGCACAGTTATGCTCCAACTGCTACTTAGCCATGTTCCTCTCCATTAGATTGTTCCATCTTGCCTTTGGCATTCCCTTCTACATGGTTGTGCTATCTTGGTAACCTCTTGTCTGATTTGGCACGTCGACAAATACACTCAAAAACTTCAATAGATGTACCATGGAGAGCATTCTGACAGGCTGCATCACTGTCTGGTATTGGGGGTGGGGCGACTGCACAGGACCGAAAGAAGCTGTAGAGGATTGTAAATCTAGTCAGGTCCATCTTGGGTACTAGCCTACAAAGTACGCAAGGTATCTTCAGGGAGCCATGTCTCAGAAAGGCCATTATTAAGGACCTCCAGCACCCAGGACATGCCCTTTCTCACTGTCACCATCAGATGGGAGGTACAGAAGCCTGAAGGCACACACTCAGTGATTCAGGAACAGCTTCTTCCCCTCTGCCATCTGATTGCTAGATGGACACTACCTTGGATGCTACCTCACTTTTTAAAATATACAATATTTCTGTTGTTTGCATGTTTCTTAATCTATTCAATATACGTATACTGTTTTTTATATATATATATATTTATTTATTATTTATATTTTATTATGTATTATGTTATGTATTGCATTGAACTGCTGCTGCTAAGTTAACAAATTTCATGTCACATGCCGGAGATAATAAACCTGATTCTGATTTAATATCTATGTTACTTTTAACGTGGACCATAGAACACCACTGCTTAATAAAAGCTCATCGGTCCACGACTTGTGCTGACCTTATAACCTACTCACTCGATTTAACCTTTCCCCCCTGTATAGTCCTTCATTTTCCTATGACTCATGTGCCTATCCAAGATTTCCTTAAATGTCCGGACTGTATCTGCCTATACTACTGTCTCTAGCAGTGTATTTAATAAGGTGGCCACTGCTGCTGTAGCCCATTCTCCGGGGGAAATATTAGCCATTTGTGAAGATGTTGATGTTCCAGTCACAGGCAGGCTCCAGTATGCCTGACACCAACTGGTCTGTCCTGTGGTTCTTCCAGTCATATGGGGCTTAGAGTTGTTGTTCAGTCTTTGCTTCTCTGCAATGGATGCCAAACATCTGAGAACCTTTAACTTTAGAGACTGTTGTGCCTGAAAATCCCAGGAGATCAGCAGTTTCTAAGATACTCAAACCACCCCATGTGGCACCAGCAATCATTCCAAGGCCAAAGTCACTTAGATCAAATTTCTTCCCCATTACAATGTTTGGTCTGAATAACAATTGAACCTATTGATCATGTCAGTATGCTTATAGGCATTGAGTTCCTGCCACGTGATTGGCTGATTAAATATTTGTATTAATGAGCAGGTATACCTAATAAAGTGACCACAGAATATATACATAACTATCCTCAAATCACTGCATATTTCTGACTAAGGTCCCTTGATTTTATTGGTAGATGTTCTTGTAATCACTTATGCTTCACTTCATCACCGGGTAATAGTTTTATTACTAAGTATTCTTGTCATGGTTAACATATTTCTTTGTGTTTAAAAGCTGACCATGGGAAGAAACGAAAGCTGACAGAATTAGACCAGGACTCTGCGGTCCCTTCACTGGCAAAGAAAAAACGAATTCAGAAGTCGTGTATGTAACTGTTTACTTGAATATTTAAAATGGTGTTGTTGTGCCATAGGCAGACATTACAGTTGAAAGCATTGTACTGCAAGCGTATTTTGTGGCAGGGCTATGGTGAAGATTCAAGGTTCAAAGTAAATTTATTATCAAATTAGTTTTCACAGCTGCTGCAAGGTTCGCCTGGGCAACTAGAAGCAGAGTATTTTGTAAGGTGACTGTACACCCCCCACAACTTGCGCTGGTGGAGGGAATGAGGATTTAGATCGCTGGTGAAATGAGTCGCTTTGTCCTGGATGTTGTTGAGCTTCTTCAGATTTGGTGGAGCTGCACTCATCAAGGCAGACAGAGATCTGAGAGCAAGCATATCGAAGTTCAGAGGAAACTTATTATCAAAGCACCTATATGTCACCATGTACTACCTTGGAATTCATTTTGCCTTAGACATTAACAGTAGAACAAAGAAATACTGTAGGATCAGTGGATAACTACACACAAAGATTGACAAAAAAAGACATCCATTGTGCAAAAAAAGACAAACTGCAACTTGTTTTAAAACTATGAAGTAATTAATACAGTGAACACGAGTTGTAGTGTCCTTGAAGTGAGTCTGCAGATTGTGGAAGGTGTGCTTCTTGTGGGCAGGACTTCCACCAAGATAAACAGAAAAGAATACTCACTGCCCATGCTATCAGGCAGCAGTTTCCAGAAATAACTGTTAAAGGGATCATTCAATTAATTCAAAGGTCAGTGGTCTTGAGTAAATTTTTTAAATCCTCGGACGCCTGATGTCAGAAATTGAAGTGAAGTTCCCTGTGCTTGTGTTGAGCTTTTTTGGAAAGCTCAGTATGTTGAGCTTCTTGGTGTCTATATCTCTGAGGATCTAACCGGGATCCAACTGCAGCTATAAAGAAGGCATGACAGTGGCTATATTTCATTAATAGTTGGAGGAGGTTTGGTATGTCACCAAAGGCACACAAATTTTTACAGATGTACCATGGAGAGCATTCTGACTGGCTGCATCACCGTCTGGTATTGGGGTGGTGGGTGGTAATGCACAAGATCAAAATAAGCTGCAGAGATTTGTAAGCTCAGTCAACTCCATCATGGGCACTAGCTTCTGTTGTATCCAGGACATCTTCAAGGAGTGATGCCTCAAAAAGGTGGCCTTCATCATTGAGGACCCCCATCACCCTGGACGTGCCCTCTTGCTACCATCAGGAAGGAGGTACAGAAGTCTGAAGGCACACATTCAACGATTCAGGAACTGTTTCTTCCCCTCTGCCGTCTTGATTTCTGTCTGGACATTGATCTCATGAACACTATTACCTCACTACTTTTTTATTTCTATTTTTGCAGTGCTTATTTAATGTATTATATACTTACAGTAATTCCATTTTTTTCTATGTATTACATTGTGCTACTGCCTCAAAGACAACAAATTTTACAACATATGCCAGTGATATTAAAACTGATTTAAATTCTAATAGAAACAGAGATGTAGACAGTTAACCTGAAGTGTGAGGTTATTGACCTGCAGAGAAGATGCCAGAATAAAAAGATGAGGTGGGAGGAGAATTGGGGTAGCTAGAAGGTGATAGGTGAAGCCAGGTGGGTGGGAAGGTAAAGGGCTGGGGAGGAAGGTACCTGATAGGAGAGGAGAGTGAACCATAGGAGAAAGGGAAGGAGGTGGATCCCAGGGGAAAGTGATTGGCAGGTGAGAAGAGGCCAGAGTGGGGAATAGAAGAAGTGGGGGGGGGGGATTTTTTATTGGAAGGAGAGGTCAGTAATCATGCCGTCAGGTTGGAGGCTACCCAGACGGAATATAAGGTCTTGCTCCACCACTCTGAGGGTGTCCTCATCTTGGCACAAGAGGAGGACAGGGACTGGCATGTCGGTGTGGGAGTGGGCATTAGAATTAAAGTATTTAGCCACCGGGAAGATCCGCAATTGGCGGATGGATGGAAATGCTTGACAAAGTGGTCCTCCAATTTACAACAGGTCTCACCAATGTGTACAAAGTTCAAAGGTTAGGTAATCGTGTTGTAACTGAACAAAACTTTTATAGGGCTGGGTTCGATCTTGACAAGTGCCATCTGTGTGCAGATGACACCTTATCCCTTTAGGGTACTTCTTGTCCTCCCTTTCCAAAGACATGCAGGTTGGGGTAGGTTAATTGTTTGTAAATTACCCCTAGTGTGCAGGTAAGTGATAGAATCTGGGACAAGTTGAATGCTTAACTTTATTAAAGAGAGTTGGCTTTATTTGTCACATGTACATTGAGATATATAGAGCAGTGCATCGCTTTGTATCATAAATGACCAACACCATGGTCACGGGATTGTGCTGGGGGTAGCCTGTTCCTGGCATCAACCTGACATGCTCACAACTCACTAATCTTAACCCGTATGTCTTTGGGATATTAGATTCAACTTTATTGTCATTGTGCCGATGAACAAAGCCAATGAAATGCAGTTAGCATCTAAACAGAAATGCAAAGAATAGTGTTATTTACAAAATAACTATGACATAAAAAGTAAGTGCTACAGTACACAAATATAGAAGTACTGAGACAGTACAATATGGGTGCAATACTGCTTAGTGCTGTGATGTGAGGTTCAGCAGGGTCACAGCCTCAGGGAAGAAGCTCTTCCTGTGCCTGCTGGTGTGGGAGCGGAGGCTCCTGTAGTGCCTACCGGATGGGAGGAGAGTAAAAAGTCCATGGCTAGGATGAGGTGATTCCTTGATAATGCTTTTCACCCTGCCTAGGCAGTATTTATGGTAGATGTTCTCAATGGTGGGCAATTGGGTGCTGATAATCTGCTGGGCAGTTTTCACCACCCACTGGAGAGCTTTGCGGTCCGATATGGGACAATTGCCATACCACACTGAGATGCAGCTGGTGAGTATGCTCTCAACGGTACTGCAGTAAAAGTCCGACAGTATCCTGAGACAAAGGTGAGCTTTCTTGATGCTCTGCAGGAAATGAAGGAGCTGTTGTGCCTTTTTGATCAGGATGGAGGAAACCCATGCAGTCATAGGAAGAGTGTACTACTTGAAGCAGCAGAAATTTATACAACATGGAATAGGCCCTACCAACCGCAACCCCGCCACCCTTCCTCACCCGATTTAATCCTAACCTAATCATGGGGCAATTTACAATTTACAACCGGAAGCCTTTGGTCTGTAGGGGAAACCGAGCACCTCAAGGAAGCTCACATGGTCACCGGGGGGACATTTAAGCTCCCTACAGGCGGAGATGGGAATTGACCCTGGGTTACCAATACTGTAAAGAGTTGTGCTATCCACTGTGCTATTGTGATTCTATTGTATTTACCTGTTCTTCTGTGAATCCATGCAAGAAAATTACTCCTAAGGTAGTATGTGGTGTAGGTACTTTGATAATAAATCTATTTTGAATTTTAAAGTTCAGATGAAGGATCTCAACCCAAAGTATCAACTGTCCATTCTCCCATCCCATAGGCCCGCTGAGTTCCTCCAGTTCTTTCTGCATTTTTCCGACTTCTTGAAACAGGTAACTGGCTTATTACTTACTGCCCATTATGCCACTGGCATTTTGGGCACCATTGAAGATCCTAAATCTCTGGCAGAGTCCGGAGTTTCCTTCAGCGTGTCAGTTGCTTCCTGTCAGTTTTCTCTACTGTCAGTCATGCAAGACCCAGGTGAGACTTAGATGTGAAAGGATTCGTCATTACTGTTTCCTTAACAGCGTTGTTTGATGTATCAAAGTTTTTAGCTGTGAGCTGAACCCTGAACCTGGAGGACCAGTGAACCACTCTTAGACTGGCCTCTACCTTTTGACCTGTTTGGCATGGGTGACCCTACCAAGAACCGAAGCACAAGTCTCTGACTCCAGCCAATGTAGCTCTCTGGGTCACTGAAGCACACAAGCCTCCAAGCCACAACAACACCCCCACCCCCATCCCATGGCCCACTGAATTCTTCCAGTGTTTTGTAAGTTGCTCCAGTTCTTTATGTATGTCAGAACCAACTTCTTGAAACAATAACTGGATCATTATCACCCGTTTATTTATGGGATCTTGCTGTAAAGCAGCTTGTGCACTGGGAGGAGGGTGAAGAAAAAGCTATATGAAAATCTTTATCATAATTTGTTCAGCAAGTTCTTCATTTTTTGTTTTTCAAAAGCTGTTTTAATTAAGAGCAGGAAGAACTCTACATTTCTCATAAGGAAGAGAAAGTCATCAGGTATGCTTTCAAACCTTTAATGAAATGAAATTGTGTTCCTCTAGCCCAAGGATTCCCAGTCAATCTTATGCCATGGACCAATACCATTAAGTAAGGGGCCTGTGGACTCCAGGTTGGGAACCCATGCTGCTAGCTAGATTCAATAGAGTCATTTACTGCAGGGTATTCAGGCGGGCGCCAGATGTTCTGTTTTAGCTGAGGGCTGACCAGACATGCACTTTAGTTCATATACTACTGACCCACACTGATTAGGGCAATATGGTGGATTTTATTAAATGATCTAAGTTGAAGTTCATCTTTGAATTTCTCAGTGCAAAATGTAATGTCTTAAGCCGGCTGACGGCTTAGTGGCATCGGCATTGGGTTTTGAAACAAGTGGTCCCGGATTCGGATCCGGCTGGCTCCTTCCATGCTTTCTATCCGTGCTGGGTTGAGTGTCGAGCTAGCAACTTGGCCTCGTAGAAAATAAAAGAAAACCGCTAAAGAAATGGCAAGGTTGCTGCCTGATGTGCCACAAGGCATGGAAAGGAATAACAACAACAACTTAGACCCAAGTGACTTCTCGGATAGATAATCATTGTTATGCCATCTGATAGACAAAACATTATGCTATTATATGTTGGATAGTGCTGTGCACTATTGATTTGCAGTGATAGAACTGTGACAAAGTGTTTCACCTTTGATTATAAAAATACTTTGAGAGGTTGTGGAGGGAAGTTATATAAATGGATGTCTTCTTCTCACTGTTCACACTGTTCCCTTTCATTTCTCAACAGTTGTTTCAACAAAGAAAAGCAGGAAGAATTCTCTCTCTCCCATTGAGAGGGAAAAATCAATAACAGGTAAACCGAAACCGTTCCTGGAATAAAACTGTACTGTTCTAGCTACTTCAGTGGTTTGGAGGCTTTAAGTGCTCGAGTTTGTTCTGAAAGCTGACATCAGACCTCCACTGATCTATGAAGAAGACTTAGAAAATAAGGTGGAATTTGCTGAGTGTTTGAGTTGAAGTGAATTTCAGCAAGGTGCACACAAATTGCTGGAGTAACTCAGCACATCAGGCAGCACTCTGGTGGGGAATTAACAGTTGATGTTTAGGGCTGAGACCCTTCATCAGGACCCAAAGCGTTAACTGTTTGTTTAATAATAATTTAATTATATTTAGTAGTGAATTCTGTAACTGGCTTGATGTCATGAAATGTTTTCTCTGCTTAAACTTGGCTGATCCATTTTCCCTCTCAGCCCCAATCTCCTGCGCCTTCTCCCTGTATCCCTTCATGCCCTGACTAATCAAGAATCTCACCCTCTGCCTTAAATATACAAATGACTTGGCCAACACAGCCACCTGTGGCAACAAATTCCTAGATTCACCACCGTCTTGAGTAAAGAAATTCCTCCTCGTCTCCATTCTAAAGAGCACCCCTCTATTCAGAGTCTGTGTCCTCTGGTCCTAGATTCTCCCACCATAGGAAACATCCTCTCCGTCTCTCTATTGAGGCCTTTCATCGTGCCATATGTTTCAGTCAGGTAACCCCTCATTCTTCTGAATTCCAGTGAGCAGAGGCCCAGAGCCAGCAAACGCTCCTCATATGACAAGCCTTTCAATCCCGGAATCATTTTATGAACCTCCTTTGAACCCTCCCCAGTGTCAGCACACACTTTCTTAGATAAGGGGCCCAAAACTGCACTTTTGTTTCTGTCTTAATTGATTCTTGGACATGGCCTGCACTTAATTAAACCTGGCTTGTTGAGCCTCCTGAGAGAATAGTAGCTGTAAATCTAGGGTCCGTCATAGACCCAGACTGATTAGGGATAGTACATTTCCTTTCTGCTTGTTCACAAACTAAGTTGTCAAAAGATAAAAGAATCAAAATTATTCAAACATCAGATTCATTTCTTGAGCTCGGTTTCTTCTTTTTCCTTAGGAGTGGAGAAAGACGGTGAGCTGAATAAACCTCTTCAAAAGAAGAAGAAAAAGAAGAAAATGCAGGAAGAAGGTATGGAAATTCTAGCTTGCCACTTGTACCTTCCCTGTCCAAGGCAACCAAGACTCACCAGATCCTGGATTCTGCTGCCTACCAAGGCATTCGTATTAGTCAATGGTCTTTCCATCTGGGAATGGGAGCACTGTTTCAAGTGCAGGCTGTGTAATCCTGAGATAGTGGGACATTTGAGGGGTTTGCTGGGCTTCTATGAAGGATGTCTGTGTCAAGCCACTTTGATGTGACACGAGCTTCACACGCAAGGCCAGGCTAGGTTTATGGCAACACATACACAGAAAATGTTGGAGGCACTTGGCATCTGTGGAAATAAATAAACAGTCGTCATGCCAAGCTGAGACATATTGTGAAGGACCCTTCATACAAACTCTTCTCCCTCTTGCCATCTAGCAAAAGGTACTGAACCATTCGGGCTCTTGCTACCAGATTGTGTAACAGTTTCTTCCCGCAAACCATTAGACTCCTCAATTCCCAGAGTCTAGTGTGACACCAGCTGTTATACACACACACTCTCTCTTTTGCTCTGTATGCACCTCCCCCCCCCCCCCCCCCATCCTCTCTGTCCTTAATAGAGCTACAGTCCAGTGACCAGGTTCAATCCCATCGATGTCTGGAAGGAGTTTGTACCTTCTCCCCATGACCATGTGGGCTTTCTTTGGGTGCTCCAGTTTCCTCCCACATTTCAAAGGAGTATGGGTGAGTAGGTTAGTTGGTCTGATGGGTGTAAATGGCAGTATGGACTCATAGTGCTGGAAATGCCTGTTTCCGTGATGTATCCCTACATAAAATAATGCTGCTCTTGATCAGCTAAGATGCATCATTAGAGCTGTAGACTTGCCTTCACAGTTTATGTTAAGTGCTTTCAGGTCTTGTAAATTTTTTAAGTAGTTCAAGCGTGAGTGAGAAAATTTGATTCTTCATGAACGTTTATTTTAAAGTTTAAACAAAGGAACAGATAATAAGCAGACAAAGAAACAGTGATTCAAAGCAGTTGAAAAACAGGGAAGAAAAGAGATTAAAGATGGCACTTTAGAAAAACTCACCTTTATAGTCCAGATAACCAAAATTCCTTAGATAAGGAAACCTAATCAATGGTTGCACAATCGTCACACGGGGGTAATGTGCTAGTACTTAACTAATTATAAGTGGAGAATGCCCACCACATGCTGTACTGTTAAAGATTAAAATTGTTTAAAATGTCAGTTAAAAAAGAATATATGATTTTAATATTGCATTAATTCAACTAATGCCTTGTAAAAAAGTATTGAAAAAGCAACTGATTCCAACAGTGCCTTAACCATAGATTGAAACACCAACCCAGATAGACCGACAAGGCAGAGGTGAGGGTTGGACCATTTTCACTCGTTTTCCCACGATGTTCACTTCTCAACTGCAGCACTAAGGCTGTGAGAGTGCTCTGGTGCTACTAAACACTTCATATCTGTGAGTTTGGCGGAGATTTGCCCTGCTCTGTGATGAACTGAGACCAAGGCTTTGGGCCTACTCCAGCTGCTTTGGAGATTCGGATCCACAGACTCAACTTGTTTTGGAAAGATATTGCTTGCTTCTATAGGCGAGGGAGAAGCTTGCTGAGCCTCTGGCAATGATCTTTGCATCATCGATGGGAACAGGAGAGGTTCCGGAGGATTGGAGGATAGTGGATGTTGTTCCTTTATTCAAGAAATGGAGTAGAGATAGCCCAGGAAATTATAGACCAGTGAGTCTTACCTCAGTGGTTGATAAGTTGGTGGAGAAGATCCTGAGAGGCAGGAATTATGAACATTTGGAGAGGTATAATATGATTAGGAATAGTCAGCAAGGCTTTGTCAAGGGCAGGTCGTGCCTTACGAACCCGATTGAATTTTTTGAGGATGTGACTAAACACGTTGATAAAGGAAGAGCAGTAGATGTAGTGTAAATGGATTTTAGCAAGGCGTTTGATAAGGTACCCCATGCAAGGTTTATTGAGAAAGTAAGGAAGCATGGGATCCAAGGGGACATTCCTTTGTGGATCCAGAACTGGCTTGCCCACAGAAGGCAAAGAGTGGTTGTAGACTGGTCATATTCTGCATGGAGGTTGGTCACCAGTGGAGTTCCTCAGGGATCTGTTCTGGGACCCCTTCTCCATGATTTTTATAAATGACTTGGATGATGAAGCGGAGGGATGGGTTAGTAAGTTTGCTGATGACACAAAGGTTGGAGATGTTGTGGATAGTGTGGAGGGCTGTCAGAGGTTACGGCAGGACATTGATAGGATGCAAAACTGGGTTCAGAAGTGGCCGATGGAGTTCAACCCAGATAAGTGTGAAGTGGTTCATTTTGGGAGGTCAAATATGATGGCAGAATATAGTATTAATGGTAAGACTCTTGGGAGTGTGGAGGATCAGAGGGATCCATAGGGTGCTCAAAGCATCTGCGCAGGTTGACTCTGTGGTTAAGAAGGCGTATGGTATATTGGCCTTCATCAATCGTGGAATTGCATTTAGGAGGTGAGAGGTAATGTTACAGCTATATAGGACCCTGGTCAGACCCCACTTGGAGTACTGTGCTCAGTTCTGGTCGCCTCACTACAGGAAGGATGTGGAAGCCATAGAAATGGTGCAGAGGAGATTTGCAAGGATCATGCCTGGATTGGGGAGCATGTCTTATGAGAATAGGTTGAGTGAACTTGGCCTTTTCTCCTTGGAGCGACGGAGGATGAGAGGTGACCTGATAGAGATGTACAAGATGATGAGAGGCATTGATTGTGTGGATAGTCAGAGGCTTTTTCCCAGGGCTCAAATGGTTGCCACAAGAGGACACAGGTTTAAGGTGCTGGGGAGTAGGTACAGAGAAGATGTCAGGGGTAAGTTTTTTACTCAGAGTGGTGAGTGCGTGGAATGGGCTGCCGGCAACGGTGGTGGAGGCGGGTATGATAGGGTCTTTTAAGAGACTTTTGGATAGGTTCAAGGAGCTTAGTAAAATAGAGGGCTATAGGTAAGCCTAGCAATTTCTGAGGTAGGGACATGTTCGGCACAACTTTGTGGGCTGAAGGGCCTGTATTGTGCTGTAGGTTTTCTGTGTTTCTATTGTTTGCATGATTTGTATGTATTTTTTCTCTTACTCTGAGTTGGTCTTCTTTTAAAACTGGGTTATTTCGGGTTTCTTGGTTTGTGGCTGCCTGTAAGCAGACAAATCTCAAGGTTGTATCATTTATACATACTTTGATAGTAAATGTACTTTGAATTCTTTGAAATACACCAGTACAATGTGTTCTTATAATTTAGTTTCACCCTATTACTTGTACCCCTAATATCCACTCCCGAAGAATAGTCATGTCTTCTATGATTGTGAAGATAGGCACAAACTAGAAACTTCTGTAAGGTATACTGGTGATGACCAATTTGTTAGGTGGAAGTTAAACTTGTTCACCTTCATCGTTTTGTTGTCATAAAAGTCTTTACTGCTTCCTCAGGAGAGAAAAAGCAAGCCGAGGAATCCTGTACTCTTTCGTCTCCACAGAAGAAAAGAAAACTGGAAGAAAGTAAGTGCATAAATCTTTTTCTTTGCAGCTTGCTCTTCCTTACCCTTGTCAGCATTGCTTAGCATTCATTCAGAAGGTGTGGGAATCATAGGCAAGAACAGCCTTGTGTAGAAACCAAAAAGGTGGAAATATGTAAATTTTTTAAAAATACAGGAAGTACTCAGTAAAGCTGGCAGCATCCATCCAAGGAGAGGGACACTGTTTGATGAGCTGTCATCAGATTTAAAAGCTTAAAAACAAACAGTTGTTTTTAACTTTGAGGCGGAAGAGAGCGTGGAAGAGCAAAAGGGGTGTCTATTATCAGGTGGAGTCCAAGATAAATGTAGCGTGCCAGCTGCGAGACGGTGCTGAGGGCATTTTAATAAAGTATAACTTTCCTGGAAGGAGAATGAAAAGGAAGGAGAGGATACTGGCTGTGGAGGAGTAGTGCTGGCACTGTAAGATACAAAGTCAAAGAGAAAACATTCCAGCCACTGAATTTCCATAAAACAGAGGAAGAGAGTTCAGCCATCAAGTCTGCTCCATCATTCCATCATGACTGATTTATTTTCACTCTCAACCCCATTCTCCTGCCTTCTCCCTTTGACCTTTGACATCCTTATTAATCAAGAGCCCATAATCTCTGCTTTAAGTATACCCAATGGCTTGGCTCAACAGGCATCTGTGGCATTGAATTCCACAGATTCACTACCCTCGAGCTAAAGAAATTCCTCCACATCTCTCTTCCAAATGATATCCATCTGTTCTGAGGCTGTGGTTCTTCCACTATTGAAGTATTGGAAATAAAAATAGAATGCAGAAAAGAATAATTATTTCCCTGCCTGATTTCCTTGAGTGAATTCCTAATCCAATTCATACAATCCAAGGCAGCGGAGGTGGTGGATGCAGGTTCGATTTCAACACTTAAGATAGGTAGGATCTGGAGGGCAGGTAGATGAGACTAAGTAAAATAATAGTTTTGCACAGGCTGGATGGGCTGAAGGGCCTGTTTCTGTGCTTTAGTGGTCTATGACTGTATGATAGTTCAGAACCAACCATATTGAATGGATATGGAATCACATAGGCTGGAATGGGTAAGAGCAACAAATTTCCACCAGAAGAAGTATATTAATAAACTCTCTATCATTACTCTTTCATATTTGTTTGATTAACAGACTATAATTTCCCGTGATGCCATGTTGGGATGTGTGCTCCTGCCTTGATTACTGGTCCAGTTACATGACTGCCATTTTAACTGTGCAGTTATGTCTAGGTATATTATTCTGGGTTATTGGGAGAGAGGAGGATGCGGAGTGAGTCCTCCTTTGAGAGAAATAGCATGCAACTGCATATAATGAGGCCATTCAGCCCATCAAATTTGATTAGGGTGCTTTTTTGTTCTGTTTTTGTTGCATAAGATTATAAAGTTCAAAGTACATTTATTACCAATGTATGCGTACATTATACAACCTTGAGAATCATCTCCTTACAGGCAGCCACAAAACAAAGAAACCCAAAAAAACATTAAAAAAGACAGTCAAACACTCAATGTGCGTAAAGAATAAACACAAGCAAGTCGCATTCCAAGCTGAAGTCCACAGAGAGTCTATCCACAGACCCTTAGTTCAGTGCAGAGCAGAACACTGGGCTGAACCAGTCTAACCCTCACCTCCAGTCCTGACACCCTGACCTTACACCTGACCCTGACACCCTGTAATGCCTGCACTGTTTTGTGCACTTTATGCAGTCCTGGATAGGTCTGTAGTCTAGTGCAGTTTTTTCCCCCTGTATTGTTTTTTAAGTAGTTCAGTCTAGTTTTTGTACTGTCATGTGACACCATGGTCCTGGAAAAAAAAGTCTCATTTTTACTTGACTTGATTTGGCTTGACTTTTCAATCTGGCCTGGTGCCTAAATCATCATCCAAGCATCATATTCAGTCGCTTTGATGTGCTCTGATACCTGGACTCTGACACCTTGATTTGGCCAGTGCCCGACCTTTCTGATTCGGCCAGGAGCTTAAATCATTTTCTATGCATCAGATTTAGTTGCTTCGATATGCTTTGGTGCCTGGACCCCACGGCCTCAATTCAGCCTGTACATGACCTTCCCGATTTTGGCCCGCCGCTTAAATCTTTGTCCAAACATCGTGTTCTGTTGCTTCGATACGCTTTACGGCCTAGGCCTGCACTGTGATTCAGCCTGTGCCTGACCTTTCAGAATTGGCCTGGCACCTTGGGTCTTCCTCACTCTCAGCAACAGACCCACTGCTTCACCTTGCCACAGTTCTACCACATCTAATTGCCTCCAAGTCCAAAGGGAACTTGCAGACTAGTGTTTGTGATGGTCATTTTCCAGAAAAAGTGTGATTAACAAAGTATTTAGTTGTTTTCCTTGTTTAATTGGCCACCACCCAGAAATCACTAAGCTTCACCAGCACCATCTTAAACCAGATCATTCATTGTTGCTAGAAAGAAATGGTGAGGTTACATTACTGGAGAAGTTAATGGAAAATGAAATGGGTTTCAGGAGAAAGGTGGGTGAAATTTTGAGGTTTGGAAGGACTCAGAGGCTATGGTGGAGGAAGAAGGAGCAGGAGAGCAAAGGGCCAGTGAGCTGAGTTTGCCCACATTCTGCTGCAATCACCAAACTCATTTTATTTTTTGTTCCTTTGGAGCAATTTTAGATGACAGCGAGGACAAAGCAGCTGTGCTTCAAAAGAAAAAGAAGAAAAAACTAGAAAAAGGTAAATAAATGCAATATAATACTTGCTTCATGGTTGATGGATGCTGGATTCCTAGCCTCCCAGTACATGCGTCTTCCACAGACCCTGCACATTGCTGAAAAAGTTAATTGATTGGATATTTCAGCATCAGGTTTATTATCACTGTCTTATGTTAAATTTGTTTTGTGGCAGTAGTACAGTGCAATACAGAAACAAATTACTAGATACAATAATAAATAAATAATCAGAAAGCAAAATAGTGACTGGGTTTCCAACATCTGCTGACTCTCTTGTGTCTATGCCCTGCTGAGTCCCTCCAGCATTTTATGTGTGTTTGTGTTTCTGTAGCAAAATGGGGAGGTTGCATTCAAGGACCATTCAGAAATCTGATGACAGAGGGGAAGGAAACTTGAGTGCGAGTCTTCAGATTAATGAGAAGAGGGCATGTCCAAGGTGCTGCCTTGTTGATGCATCACCTTCTGAAGGTGTCCTATATGATATACTGATTTTCATTTAAGTGGGCTTATATCTGATTGTCCTTGATGTCTAGATGTCACAATTTACATATTAGACTGCTTGTGTACTTTGGGCTTCTGAACTCAGGGGCTCCCATTTATTGTACTGCAAGTGAGTTTGAACTGTAGTTTCACAAACATGGAAAAAAATCTGCAGATGTTGGACATCCAAAGCAACACACAGAAAAATGCTGAAGGTACTCAACAGACTGGGCAGCATCTATGGAAAAGAGTTAACAGTCGAAGTTTCAGGCCGAGACCCTTTCTCAGGTTGACTGTTAACTCTTTTCCATAGATGTTGCCTGACCTGCTGAGTTCCTCCAGCATTTTGTGGTGAAATGTAGTTTGAATAAGTTTGAAAGCTTTGTTATGGACAATCTGTTGTTAAGTTCTGTCATTAAGTCCCTTGGTTCTTCTCCTAAAGCTCTTGTAAAAGAGGAAAGAGAAGTGGAAAAAGAGGATGCTTGCCTTCCACCGAAAAAGAAAAAGCATCAGGAGATGGGTAGGTAGATGAAGCCATATAAAAAATAATTTTGAAATTGTATATTTTCCTGCCATTCATTCAAATCTTGAGCAAGGGGCCTGTCAAATATGAGACCCAGGGTATAGCAAATACTCTGGGTTTATTCCCGAAGCCTTCCCCATGAGTGAACAAGGCAGTGGAGGTTTGAGATCCGAGTTTTCCTTCTTTTAGCTGAACTGCCAACCCCAGCCTCATCTGCCTGAAGTGACTCGTTTTAGGAT
This sequence comes from Hypanus sabinus, assembly GCF_030144855.1. NCBI lineage: Eukaryota > Metazoa > Chordata > Chondrichthyes > Myliobatiformes > Dasyatidae > Hypanus > Hypanus sabinus. The sequence continues at coordinate 87,047,943 of NC_082712.1, read as the reverse complement.
GCCAATAACCTGCCTTTGCCCCTTCTCCTGTCAGCAGAAATGGTTCCAACAGGTTTAGTAGCTAATCCAGACACGAGGGCCAGGAATTGGACTTGGTTGTCGGAGGCTGTTTGAGATGTACGCCTCTGGCAGCACTTAATAGGTAGTGGGAGCTTATCCCCCCATTACTACCCACAGCTATAACAACCTTAAGGAACCAAAGAGCCTGTCAACCTCTGCTTTAAATGCACCCAGTGACCTGTCCTCCACAGCCACCTGTGGCAACAAATTCCACATACTTACCTTTTGGCTAAAGAAATTCCACATTTCTGTTCGAAATGGACGTGCCCTCTGGTCCTAGACTCCCCCTTCCAAAGGAAACATCCTCTTCACATCCACTCTATCTAGGCCTCTCAACATTCAATAGGTTTCAGAGACCCCTCCCCCCCACCCAATTCTTCTAAATTCCAGCGTTGCCAAATGTGACAGATGATGCCACAGCTTGTCACTAAATCAGACCTTGGAGCCATTTGAACTGGCATGTATTTTTCACCATATTGGATCAATTGTGATAGTTCCCTAATACCTTGTTAAAGGCATACTCCAGGCAGACAGAATTGTTGTCATTTGTGGAGCTGCACACCAGCAAAAGTCCCTGAATACTCCAGCACATCTGAGGTGGTTTGTCCCATCTGGAATCAGAATTGGGTTTAATAAATAGTTCAAAAATAGAAATTAAAAAGGTAATGGGATTGTGTTCATGGGTTCAATGACAATGCAGAGGGGAAGAAGCTGTTCCTGAATCACTGAGCGTGTGCCTCCAGGCTCCTGTACCTTCTTCCTGATGGTAATAATGCGTAGAGGGCATGCCCTGGTGGTGGGAGTCCTTGGATGTCGCCATTTTGAGGCATCAAATGAAGATGTCGTGGATGTTACAGAGGCTCGTGTCCATGATGGAGCTGACTAATTTTACAGGTCTCTACAGCTTACTTCAGTCCTATGCAGTAGCCCCTCCTCCTCCATACCAGACAATAATTGTTCTAGCTCAAAGGAGCAGCCCATTTGAACCACTTTCCCCAATCATTTTTCCCTTCCAATTGTTTATTCAATTCTTTTTTCATAATCTCTGCTACTCTTGTAATGCAGAAAAGAATTGCTTATAATTTTCACTTTTTTTTGTCAGACATCTTTAATGTGTGCTTCTCAATTCTTATGTGAATTGGCCTCCCGTGATATTTCAACACCATCTTATTTATTGTGATACTGCACAGAATAAGCCCTTCTGGCCCTTTAAATCACAGCAATCCCCCAGTTTAACCCTAGCCTAATCACAGGACAATTTACAGTTGCCAGTTAACTTATCAACTGGTATACCTTTGGACTGTGGGAGGAAACTGGAGCACCCGGAAGAAACCCACGTGGTATGGAGAGAACGTACAAGCTCCTTATGGGCAGCGGTGGGAATTGAACCCCAGTCACCTGTACTGTATATTGCCCATCTGACATTTTTTTTCTCTGAAGAGAACAGTTCAAGTCTATTCCTAAGACAGAGAAACCTGGAAATTTTTTATTGAATCTCTTCTATGCCTATTGAAGCCTAACATCTTCCCTCTGGTTTATGTCTTCTCAACTTGAAGAGGAAGATTTGACAAATTTTAAACTGCACCTCTTTTGACTTGAAAAGGTTTCCAGTATGAGCAACCTGTTTGAGTAAGGTCACTAACGCTCTCCCTGGTAATGCTCCTCAACACTTCCTCTGCAACATTGACAACTGCATTGGTGCTGCTTCATGCACTCATGCTGAGCTTGTCAATTTCAGGGGATAGAGTTTGTCAGATATGTTCAGGGAAGTTTTCTTAATTGGTACATAGCAGAGCACTCTCTCGAGACTTCTGTTAGGGAATGAGATGGGACAGGTGACAAGTTTGTGTAGGTGAACACTTTGCACCTAGTAATCCCAATGCCGTTAGTTTCAAAGTAAATATGAAAAAAAAGATAGGTCTGGCTTGTGGGCTGAGATTCTAAGTTGGAGAAAGGCCGATTTTGGTGGTATCACAAAGGATCTGGCAAGTGAAGATTGGGATGGGCTGTTTTCTGGCAATGGTGAGAGGGAGGCCTTCAAAAGTCAAATTTTGAGAGTACAAAGCTTATATGTGCCTGTCAGAATACAAGGTAAGGGTAACAGGTGTAGACAAACTTGGTTTTCAAGAGATATTGAGGCCCTCAATAGGGGAAAAAAGAGAGATGCATTGCAGATACAGGCAGAAGAAAGAAATGAAGTGTACGAGAAATTCAAGATGAACACTTTAAAAAGAAACCAGAAGGGCTAAAAAAATAAGGCATAAAGTTCCCCTAGAGACAAGGTGAAAGAGAATCCTAAGGGCTTCTACAGATATATTAAGAGCAAAAGGATTGCAAGGGGCAAAATTGGTCCACTGGAAGATCATAATGGTAATCCATGTATGGAGCTAAAAGAGATGGGGGTGATCTTAAATGCATTTTTTACATCTATTTACACAGAGCCTATAGAAGTACGGTAAAACAGCATCAACTTCGTGAACTCAATACAGATTACAGAGGAGGAGGTGTTCTCTGTCTTGAGGCAAATGAGGGTGGATATATCCCCAGGGCCTGTCAAGGTGTTTCCTTTGACCCTGTAGGAAACAAGTGCAGAAATTGTCGTGCCCCTAGCAGACATAGTAAATCATCCTTAGTGACTGGTGAGGTAGCAGAGGATTGGAGGATAGCCAATGTTGTTACGCTGTTTAAGAAAGGCTTTAAAAATAAACCAAGAAATTATACTGACATCAGTAGTGGGAAAGTTATTGGAAGATATTCTAAGGGACTACATATAAAAGTATTTGGATAGACATGGATAAATTAAAGCATAGTTAGCATGGCTTTGTGCATGGTAGATCCTGTCTAATCAATCTTACGGAGTTTTCTGAGAAAGTTATCAGGGAAGTTGATGAAGGCAAGGGAATGGATGTTGTTTATATGGACTTTAGTAAGGCATTTGACAAGGACCCTCATGGAGGTTGGTCAATAATGTTCAGTTACTCGGCATTCAAGATGAGGTAGTAATTGCGAGGTGTTGCACCTTGATTGGACCAACCAGGGTAGGTCTTACACAGTGAATGGTAGAGCACTGAGGAGTGCAGTAGAACAAAGAGATTGGGGACACAGGTTGAAAAGGTCATAAAGAAAGCTTTTGGCGCATTGATCTTCAACCAAACTTACTATTTACTGTACTCAATGCATTGATTTATGAAGTTGTATAAAACATTGGTGAGACCCAATGTTGGAGTATTGTGTGCAGTTTTGGTCACCGACCTATAGGAAAAATGTAAGTAAAGTTGAAAGAGTACAGAGAAAATTTACAAAGATGTTGCCGGGACTGGAAGGCCTGAATTATAAGGAAAAATTGAATAGAATTCCTTGGAACATAGATGATTGAGAGATTTGATAGAGGTATACAAAGTTAAGAGGGGTATAAATATAGTAAATACAAGCAGGCTTTTCCCACTAAGGTTGGGTGGGGCTACAACTAGAGCTCATAGATTAAGAGTGAAAGGTGAGAAGTTTAAGGGGAACATGACATGAAACTTCTGCATTGAAAGGGTTGTGAAAGTGTGGAATGAGCTGCTGGCGCAAGTGGTGCATGCGAGCTTGATTTCAACATCAAGGAAGAGTTCGGATAGATACATGGTTGGGAGGTGCATGGAGAGCTATGGTCCTGGTGTAGGTCGATGGGAGTAGGCAGTTTAAATGGTTCGCCATTTTCTAGATAGATGGAAGGGCCTGTTTCTGTGCTGTACATATCTATGACTTGACTGTTTGTCTCTTCTCACTAATCTCACTCCTGTAACTTATCCCTGCAAGCGGCCAAATGCTACACTTGTCCATTCGTGTCCTCCCTTACCTCCAGTCAGGGCCCCATACAGTTCCTCCAGGTGAGGCAACACTGCACCTGTGAATCTTGGGGTCGTCTGTTTTATCCGGTGCTCCCAATGCAGTCTACATGAGTGAGACCCATCAGAAATTTGGGGACCACGTCATCCGCCAAAAGTGGAAGTTCCTGGTGGTAACCATTTTAATTGCTATTTCCATTTGCTTTCCAACATGTCAGTCCACAGCCCCCTCTTGTGCCATGATGAGGCCACCCTTGGGGTGGAAGAGCAACACCTCATATTCTGACTGGGTAGCCTCGAACCTGATAGCATGAACATTGATTTCTTCTTCTGGTTTAAAAAAAAGAAATTATGGCCCTCTTGTATTCCCCAGTCTGGCCTCTTCACAGCAGCCTATCACCTCCCCCTGGTGCCCCTCTTCCCTTTCTCCTATGGTCCACTCTCCTCTCCTATCAGATTCCTTCCACTTCAACCCTTTACCTTTTCCGCCCACTTGGCTTCACCTACCACCTTCCAGCTTGCCTCCTTCTCAGTCCTGAAGAAGGGTCTCAGCCTGAAATGTCAACTGTTATACATTTCTTTCTTTTCTTTCTAAATCTTTTTATTATTAGTAGTAATATGGACAGAATACAAATGATATATTGATAAAGAAATTGCCAACATACAAATTCCATTACATATGAAAAAAAACATACATAATAGTTACAATATAAATGAGTTTACCAAGACATAAGCCATAAAATATATGTATGAACATGGTAAATCTAAATATTTCATAATATATGATATAAAGAAAACAGAAAAAAGAAAGAAAAGAAAAAAAAATATATATATATAATGCAAAACTAGCTAGTCTACTAATCTAATAACTAATATAGAAGAAAAAAGAAACAAAAAAAGAGAGAAAAAAAGGGGGCTGTTTATAATATCTCACAAAAATAAGTATTCATCAATGCCGTCACTTCCGGTCCTCTCAACATACATAAGCTAAAAGCTGGGAAATCAAATGAACTTGGCACAGGGTAATATTACATCATATGAAAATGTTGAATAAATGGTCTCCATAACTTTTCAAATTTAATAGAAGTCTCAAAAGTACCACTTCTAATTTTTTCTAAATTTAAACATAACATAGTTTGAGAGAACCAATTAAATACAGTGGGAGGATTAATTTCCTTCCAATTCAACAATATAGATCTTCTAGCCATCAGAGTTAGAAATGCAATCATTCGATGGGCAGAAGAAAATAAATGCAGTGAGTCTAACATTGGTAAACCAAAAATTGCGGTAATAGGATGAGGTTGTAAATCAATATTCAAAACCGCAGAAATAATATCAAAAATATCTTTCCAATATTTCTCCAAAAATGAACAAGACCAAAACATATGAGTTAAAGACGCAATTTCAGAATGACATCTATCACAAATAAGACTAATATGAGAGTAAAAATGAGCTAATTTATCCTTGGACATATGGGCCCTATGTACGACCTTAAATTGTATTAATGAATGTTTGGCACATAACAATGATGTATTAATTAATTGAAGAATTCTATCCCAATTCTCACTAGAAATAATAAGACTAAGCTCTCTTTCCCAATCCTTTTTAGTCTTATAAAGAGGCTCTGAACGTATCTTCATAGTTATATTATAAAGTTTTGAAATAAGCCGTTTTTGAAAAGGGTCTAATTCAAATAAACTCTCCAAAATATCTGAAGGCACAAAATTTGGAAACGTAGGAAGTACAGAACTTAAAAAATGTCTAATCTGTAAATATCTAAAAAAATGAAATCTAGGCAAGTTATATTTGTTGGATAATTGCTCAAAAGACATGAAACAATTGTCTAAAAATAAATCAGAAAATCTTAGTAATCCCTTAGTTTTCCAAGCCGAATAAGCTTGATCTATAATGGAAGGGTGGAAAAATCAATTAGATACATTAGGACTATTTAAAGCGAATTGAGTCAACCCAAAAAATCTCCGAAATTGAAACCATATACGCAAAGTATGTTTAACTATCGGGTTGTCAATTTGTTTCGGCAATTTAGAAAGAGCAAAAGGGAGAGAAGTTCCTAAAATAGAACCCAGAGCATAAGCTGATACAGATTTAGTTTCTAAACTCACCCAACAAGGGCCGAAAGATCCACCCCCATCTTTCAACCAACATAACAAATATCTAATATTAACTGCCCAATAGTAAAATCTGAAATTAGGTAATGCTAACCCGCCTTCCTTTTTTGTCTTCTGTAAATATATTTTACCTAACCTGGGATTTTTATTCTGCCATATGAAGAAATTTTAGAGTCAACATTAGTAAAAAAAAAGATTTCGGGATAAAAATTGGTATCGCTTGAAAAATATATAAAAACTTAGGTAAAATAACCATCTTAATAGCATTAATCCTACCTATTAGGGATAAAGATAAGAAGACTCACTAAATTGAGCCAATAATGATAAAACTGCTGGGATGGATTTCTCCGGGTTAGAAATGAATATAATAAATCATCTGCATACAAAGATAACTTATGAATATCTGTCCCATGATTAATACCCAAAATATCCTGTGATTGTCTGATGGCAATTGCCAAAGGTTCTAAGGCAATGTTAAATAGTAATGGACTAAGAGGACATCCTTGTCTAGTGCCCCGAAATAGGCGAAAAAAGGGAGATCTTTGATTATTGGTAAACACTGAGGCTACTGGAGTATGATAAATCAATTTAATCCATGATATAAATATCGGACTAAAATTAAACTTCTCCAACATATTAAATAAGTAAGGCCATTCAACTCTATCAAATGCTTTCTCTGCATCTAATGAAATCACGCATTCTGAAGTGTCATGTGAGGGAGTATAAACAATATTCAACAATCTCCTAATGTTAAAAAAAGAATAACGATTTTTAATAAAACCGGTTTGATCATCTGAAATAATTTTGGGTAATACCTTCTCCAATCTAGATGCCAGTAACTTGGAAAAAATCTTGGAGTCTACATTCAATAAAGATATAGGTCTTTAGGAAGCACAGTTAGTAGGGTCTTTATCTTTCTTCAATATTAGAGAAATGGAAGCTCTATAAAAAGATTGTGGCAAATTCCCCAATCTAATGGCTTCCTCAAAAACCTTACCTAACCAAGGGGAAAGAGTAGTGGAAAAAAATTTTAAAAATTCAACTGTATAACCATCTGGACCCGGTGCTTTCCCAGAATTCATTGAGGAAATAGCCCCTTTAGTTTCTACATCCGTAATAGGAGTATCCAATATCAAAAGATCATCAGATGATAATCTTGGAAAATTTAATTTCCCAAGAAAATCAGACATGGTATTATGATCTTGAGGAAATTCAGATTGATACAGGGAGGTATAGAAGTCTTGAAATGCCTTATTTATCTCATCATGATTAACTGTCAGATTCCCATTCTGCTGACCAATCTTAGTGATCTGACGTTTAACCAAAGCATTCTTCAATTGACTAGCTAACAGTTTACCAGATTCATCACTATGTATATAAAAATCAGATTTAGTTTTCATTAATTGATTTTCAATCGAGGATGTAAGTAATAAACTATGTTCCATTTGAAGTTCAACCCTTTGTTTGTAAAGCTCCTTACTAGGAGCAATCGAATATTTCTTATCAATGTCTTTAATTTTATCAACCAATAAAAGAGTTTCCATCTTAGTATGTTTCCTCAAACCAACAGAATAAGAAATAATCTGTCCACGTATATACGCTTTAAAAGTGTCCCAAAGTGTTCCGCAGGAGATATCATCTGTAGAATTAGTTGAAACGAAGAAGTCGATCTGCTCCTCCATAAATTTTATAAAGTCAGAGTCTTGCAGGGTCTTGTCTGGCATTAGAAGCTGTATCCGTAAATTTCATAGAAAGTAATAATGGAGCATGATCAGAGATAGCTATAATATCATAGTTACAACCGATTACCAATGGAATAAAACAAGAGTCTACAAAAAAATAATCAATTCTCGAATAAGAGTGATAAACATGTGAGAAAAAAGTAAACTCTTTGTCTTTAGGATGCCGGAATCTCCAAATATCAAAAACTCCATTGTCAGTCAAAAAAGAGTTAATACAAGTGGCCGACTTATTAGGTAAAGTCTGAATAGATAAAGATTTATCCATCAGAGGATTTAAACAACAATTAAAGTCACCACCCATTCTTAACTTATATTCATTTAGATTGGGTAAAGAGGTAAATAAGGACTTAAAAAAGTCAGGACAATCCACATTTGGAGCATAAACATTAACCAAAGCAACCTTTTTATTACAAAGTAAACCCATAATTAACAAAAATCTACCATTCGGATCCGAAAAAATATCATGTTGAACAAATGGAATAGAGGAGTCAATAAAAATTGAAACTCCTTTTACTTTAGCATTCGAATTTGCGTGATACTGTTGACCCCGCCAAAATCTAAAAAAACGAAATTTGTCCTCCTTCCTCACATGAGTTTCTTGTACAAAAATGATATGAGCATTAAGTCTTTGGAATACTTTGAAAATCTTCTTTCGTTTAATTGGATGATTTAAACCATAGTATTCCAAGACACAAAATTAATGGTCTGAGCCATAATTCTAAAATCAACCCTTTGGTATAGAAAGGGTTAACCAACTTATAAACTCATGCACCCAGAAGAGGAACAAAAGTAATGAGAAGACCCGGAAGTGATGACAACACAGACATATTTGAAGTTCAAAAACAGCCCAAATAAAAAAAACTAACACAAACTGGTGTAAAAAGAATAGAATTAGAAAACAGACCATCCCCCCACCCCCCAAGAGAAAGAGAAAAGGCCAAAATATGACTTAAAAAGGGAAAAAGTAAGACTAATCCTACCCCCATGTCAGCTGGAGAACACTTCATATATAAAGGATATATATAAAAGAATCACCCCAACTTTAAAAATTAAAATCGCTATAATAAAAACCATATTTCTAAGTATAGTTAGTTGTAAAAAAAATATAATCACTAAAAAAAAAATTATAAATCGGGCTCTAGCCCAGACAAAACAAAAAATATTTAAGCTATGATAAGCGATGCATTGTAGGAAAAAGACGAAAGAAAGAAAAAAAAACGCCATCTTAAGCAAAACCAAAAATCTTTTTCAAAAACCCACCATCTTAATCAAAGAAAAATTCACCTTCAAAGAATTAAAAATATACCTTCGAAGGAACAAAGTTAATGGACAAGTATGTAGTATAATGGTTAAAGTGTATAAGGCAGAACAATTAATATGGAAAACACACTTTAACTTAAGTATAAAGTATAGGATGAACCTACACCAATAACCAGATTTTAATTCTGGTTTAAGAGATCGAGAACCATCTTACACGATCAGAATCGTTCATTTATTAGAGACTGGTGTCTGTAGCAGTAGGGAAGTTCTCCTCCAGATATTTTCTCGCTTCTGAAGTTGAAAGGAAAACCTGTCGTGGAGCATTTGACAGAGAAATTTGAAGCTTCGCAGGGTATAGGAGCGCAGGTTTCAGATTTTTCTCATAACATTCAGCCATCAACGGTTTAAAAAGAAGCCTTTTTAAAAGGTCAGGGCTAAAGTCTTCGACCAGGCAGAAGCAGAATTCTTTGAATTTAATCATTCCTGCCCGACAAGCTGCTCTTATAAGTTGTTCTTTGACATGTACATAATGGAACCGGACAATTACCACCGAAGGTTTGTCTGTAACACTCGGTGATCGACACCGAATTCTATGTGCCCGATCCAATAAAGGGGGGTTATTCGGGAAAATCGTCGGAAACGTTTCTTTTAAAAGTTGAGCAAAATATTTCGAAGGGTCATCTTTTTCAATGCCGTCTGGAAGACCAAGTATACATAAGTTCTGTCTTCTGGACCGATTCTCAAAATCGTCACTCTTAGCTTTAAGGGCTTCCATCAGCTTAATGGTCGAAATTAAATCCTGTTGCAGTTTTTCAATAGTCAAATCTCGCTTCCGAGCATCTTCTTGCAAAGACGCAATAAGAGCTTGTTGCTGCTTATTAAATCCATCTTAACCATGTACTCTTGAAAAGCCTTTATATCTTCTTTAAAAAATTGTTGTAGTTCAGCAAATTTTTTATCCAAAACCTCCATAAACACTTCAAAAGTTAATTGAGTTTGTTGTGGCGGAGCCTGCTTCTTTCCGTTACCGTTCTGATTGCGTCCGGGGTCCCGTCCCTTAGACCTGAGAGACATTTCTGTTTGCATATCTTCAAAAGTTCACAACAAACTCTTGGCAGTAAATTAAAAAAAAATTAACAAAGAAACTTTCGGTATAGGTAAAAATAAGCTGAATAAGGGTGATCAAAGGTTAAAAAAAAAAGTAAAGGTTATGGAGCGAATCCAAAACAGTACTCACTCCATGACCATCTCCAGCTGACTCCCCTATACATTTCTATAGATGTTGCCTGACCTGTTGAGTTTCTCCTGCGTTTAGTGTATGTTGCTGTAGATTTCTCGCATTTGCAGAATCTCTTGTCTTTATCACTAATGCTCTTGATTCTTTTCTTAAAGCTGTTTTAAACAAGGAAAAAGACAGGAAAAAGGAAGCTGCCCCCCAAAAGAAGAAAAATAAGGGTGAGTTATTTCAAAAAATGGTTAAGTTAGAAAGATTAGTATTCAGAGGCTTGATCTGGAAAAGAATTGCTATTCTGCTGTGAAAATCAAAAGAGACGTCGATATTAGACATCGGAAATGAAGCAAAATTCTTAGCAGATCATTCAGTATCCATGGAATGCAAAGGCAGAGTTAACATTTGAAGTTGAAGACCCTTCAGCAGAAACAAGAAGGAGATAAAGGTCCAGATAAGAGACCAAGAGGGATGGAAAGAACAAAGGGAATATATAAAACAACACATTCAAAATGCTGGAAGGAAAGGGGAAGACTCCAGAATAAAAGGTGAGGAGGAGGGGAAGGAAGATGGTGAGAAGGTGTTCGGTGAAGTCATGTGGGTGGGAAAGATGAGGGCTGGAGAAGAAGGAATGTGATAGGAGAGGAGAATGGACCATTGGAGAAAGGGAAGGACGTAACACCAGTGAGAGGTGATAGGCAGGTAAGAGGCAAGAGTGAGGAGCAGAAGAAGGCAGGAGGGGAAAGGGAAAATTACCGGAAGGAGAAATAGATATTCATGTAGTCAGGTTGGAGGCTACACAGACAGAATAGAAGGTGTAGCTCCTCCGTATCCAACAAGTCGGCAATATATACAGTAGGGTAAGACCAGGGTTGCTATGAGGATCAGTCATCCTGTCAGATGGGTTAATGAAAACAAGTTAGTGATTATGTTTCTGTGACATGTGTCAAATTCCATCAAGGCAGCTGGAAAATTCAGATTCAAGTTCCATAAAAATTTGGTGTACAAGTTGCTCCTGTGTTCCAAGTCACTTCTGTTTGTGAACTTCCAGGTTTTCCTGTATGTTTTTTTTTCTTGCAATATGTGCATCTTTTTCCAATCTGTTCTCAATGTGATTGCAAGCAGTATATGAATGGCACTTTGAGAAAGCTTGTTTCCTTATCTGCTGACCGTGGTCATTAATTAGCAGAGTAGGCCGGTGAACAGAAGAGGAGCATTCAGAATGTGGCCGTGGTAGGAGGGGAGCGTCCACCAATAGTGGGAGAGACATTGCAATCCGATTGCAAGGCAGTCTGATGAGGCTGATGTGACCCCGGCGAATATAGTATCACACAGCTTGGAAATACGTATTTGGTATACGTAATTGATAGTATTACAGTTAGCCTAACACTATTGCAGCACTGGTGACCTAGGTTCATTTCCTGCCGCCCTCTGTGAGGAGTTTATACGTTCTCGCTGCGACCATTTGGGTTTCCAGCGGTTGCTCCAGTTTCCTCCCACATTCCAAAGATCTGCAAATTAATAGGTTAATTGATCACGTGGGTGTAATTCAGTGGCATGGTCTCATTGGCTAGAAGTGCCTGTTACCCTGCTGGATCTCTAAATAAAATAAAATTATAACACGTACTCCCAATTTCTTGTCGTCAATATCATGAGAAATGTAATGAGGATATTCAGCCTGTTGAGAGTGCGTGCAAACTTGAATCAATCCCATTCCCCCACTTCTTTCCTAGTGACGTTTTCTCTCTCACCTGCTCAGTAACTCCATCCTGATTCTCTGACCAGTCAGCTACATGAGAGATAATTAACTACCAATCAGCACAACTAACTGGAGCACCCAGAGGAAGCCACACATTCTCAGGGGAAATGTGTAGACTCTGCTCAGCCAGTATCTCGAACCTGGCTTGCTGCAGGCAGGAGAGCCACTGTGTCATCATCCCTTTGCTTGCTCACTCACCTCGATGCTGAACTGATTTCACAACTTATGGGCTCATTTTCAAGGACTCTGCAACTCATGCTCTCACTATTATTTACTTACTTATCTACAGTTTTTATCTTTTATTTACACGGTTTGTCGTTTTGCACATTGGTTGGTTTGTCAGTCTTTGTGTGTAGTTTTTCGTTGATTCTATTGTATTCCTTTAAGATGTTGAAAAAGATTTGTAGCTCGGGATTGGGATGTTGTTGAGTAGCTCACCGAGCTGGCTTGTTAGCTTGCAAACGTTTCATTACCCAGCTAGGCAACATCACCAGTGCAACTTCAAATGACGTGTTGGTAATTGTTCATCTTTTGTATGTCCTGCGATTAGTCCGCGCGTGTGTGTTTGTGCCATTTCTATTGGTTATCGATTATGTAATCCGTGATTGGTTCATTAAAATCCGATTAGGTGATAATTATTGTCCAGGCCAAGTTAGTTGACCATTATATAGGATCAGGGATCCTGATGTAGAGGAATATAAAATAAAATACATACAATTACAAAAGAAACCAATTACATTGAAATACAGCTATCTAAATATTTATGTATGTGATTATAGTAATATATGTGCTTCTTAACATTAAATAACACAACTGTACATTTAAAATATAGTCAAGTTTAAAATTAAATTTATTTTTAAGACAGATCAGTGTGAATGCTGTTGTTGCTTGGCTTGAATAAGAACATTAAACTGTGGGGCAGTCTTTGACAAAGCCACACGTGTGTCATGTTGGACAGCCAAACGCAGGGCTGCCCAAGAGCGACAGGAAGACTGCGATCGCGTTCGACCTAGCAGTGGGTCTAATAACTACCATAATTTTGAAGTCATGATGAGCATGCATTAAGAGTATTTTGAGATATTTGTAGCAACTGTAATGTGATATGAAAAAATCTGTGATTTCTGTTGGTGACAAAATTACAAGTACTGCTGATACTACTGTGGTTTGTTGTCTACATTCATCATCAATGGAAATGATAATTTCCAGTTAGAGGTTAGTGAAGATGAAGATGTAAACTTTTTTCCATCCAAATTCACATCCCCTCAGTGACTCTTCTGAGAATGGTGGAGAAAAGTGATCTAAGTATAACCCTTGGGTTCAGCCAGCACGTGTTTGTCTAGGAGAAGACAACCTCTGGCCCAGCCAAACTGAGAAATCTCATTGGTGTGGATGCTGCATAATGTGTTGCCCGGTTACAAATCCGAACCGCAAAATATCAGACGGTACACCATATGCAATTAAACAAGTGAACTTTATAAATCTTAATCTGACTATAGGGTTAGTAAAGAAAATAAAAAGAAAAATGGTTTTAATGAACAGTCTAATGTGCACGTTGGAGCTCACGATTTTGTCCCATCGATTCTTGTCGACCTCCTCTGGGCATCGCTGACCTTCAGACCCTCGTTCCGAGTCCACTCCGTCCGGCAATCTACCAACTCTTTCCGCTCACATCTTCTCTCTTCATCTCTCCCCGACAAAAGACTGTGCAATCACTGCTCCCAAACCCACAAGAAAGAACAACATGCCTCTCATTGGCTAACATACATTCTAAAGCCTCTGTTATCTTTAGTCATAACCCAAACATTGCTGTTAAAGAGAAACCATTACCTTAGCAGTGAAACATTACACAGAGGTCATTACATTAGCAGTGAAACCTTTCAGAGCATTACATAAGAGAACATTAACAGTGTTGTCTCTGCTTCTAGTCTGAAGGCGAAATTTTTTTTGTGGCTTTTGCAATTTTAAATCAGGAGGGAAAGGAATAAATTTAGCTCATTTGAACAAAATTTAATAACAAAGTGAGTTAATTTTTAGAGTCACAAAATGCTGAAGGAACTCAGGCAGCATCTATGGAAATGAATAAACAGATAGCGTTTCGGGCCGAGACCCCTCATCAGGACTGGAAAGAGGGAAGAAGAAGCCAGAATAGAGGTTGGGAAGGTAAAGGAGTACAAGCTGGCAGGTGATAGGTGAAGTTAGGTGTAGGAGCCATGATATCGACTTTCTATCTATATTTTGTGTTGTGTGTTTATTATGGGGTAATCTGTTACGTGGGTTGGGATGTGGTAGAAGTGAATTTAGGTATGTATTTATGCTTTGTCTTGAGTCAGTTTAGTCTAGGTAGAACCAGGAGGCAGCCAGAATGATATTTCTTTGTTGACCACTTAAATATGTTAAGATCACAAATGCTTAAGAACCTTTAAGACCGCTTACTTCATTATATTGCTGGTTTCGTTTCAGTAGTTTTTTTCTTATCGTTGCAAGATTGCTCATCTTTGGTTTCTTAATAAGGGATCAAACATGCTTTCTTTGACTGAGAACTTCATTATTGTAGATAGTGCATCGTACAGCGTCAAACCCCCTTCACCCCCTCGTACCTAGTCTCAGTGGTTTTGGTGTGTTTTCAAGTGACTTCTACATTAGGTGAGGGAGAAGGTGGGTAGGTAGGTATGCAAAATAAAATTTGAAAAAGGCTTAGAAATTTAGACAAGAAGTATTTCTTTTGTTTAAGGTGATGTAAATGAAAACCTGTTGTTTCAAGAATGCAATGTGATTACAATCATTAAGCATAAGAAATGGGAACAGAATTAGGCCATTTAATATTTGCTGATTTATTATCCCTCTCAATCCTATTCTGCCTTCTCCTCATAACCTTTGACGCCTTGACTAATTAAAGAACCTATCAACCCCTGCTTTAAATATACCCTATGACTTGGCCTCAACAACTGTCTGTGGCAGTGAATTTCACAGATTCACCACCTTCTGGCTAAAGAAGTTCTTCCTAATCTCTTCTAAAGGGTTGTCCTTTTCTTCTGAGGCTGGGCCCCTGGTCCAAATGTTGTACCATGAATTTGGGAGCCTAGCTACAAATAATTTTTGCACCAGAGATGAGTTTTCACCATCAGGCTCACACCCTAATGGCATAATTTCTTGAGCAACGCGCCATTAGAGCATTTCCAGAGGAATATAAGCGCGCCGTTCTCCAATGCTCTGCCATTGCCCATAGTCAGGGCAATAAGGTTTACATGGTGCTGTCTGATCTGCAGCTGCACAGCTTAAAGGATATCACCCTCTGTAGTTTACAGACTGGCGTTGGGATCATTACAATATAGGTACACCAGTTTTCCTTGTGTATAGGTAGGTGAACATTCCAACCCAACACACAACAACAGCCCCTGCCCACCACCACTACCTCTCCATTAACAGGCCCCATTCTCACTTTTCACACTCGCATCCTCTGAGCCTGCTTACACCAGCCTCACTACAATGACCCTTCTCTTGGGTTGATGCTTCACATTGATTCATCTCCACTCTAGATCCACACCTACTCTGAACCCCAGGTTCTAAATCTTAAAGCCAGTTTGACACCAACTCATGGTTCTGATTCCAATTCCATGTCTTGCCCATTGATGCCAGTCATCAGGCTCTCCTCTCCCTCCAGATTAAGATTGGTTTTACTTGCCACGTGTACATCAAAACATGCAGTGAAATGTGCAAGGGATGTACTGGGAGCAGTCGCAATTATCACCAGCCTACCACGTCCACAACTTACTAACCCTAAACACGAGGAAGTCTGCAGATAATCGAAATCCAAAGCAATATATTCAAAATGCTGGAGGTACTAAGCAGATCAGGCCACCCCGCCCCAAGGACCTGAAGGGAAGGGAGAAGATGCCAGAGCAAAGAGATGGGGTTAGGGGAAAGAAGCTGGCCAGAAAGTGTTGGGTGAAGCCCGGTGGGTGGGAAAGATCAAGGGCTGGAGAAGAAAGAATCTGACAGGAGAGGAAAGCAGATGAGAAAGGGAAGGAGGAGGAGACCCAGAGGGAAGTAACAGGCAGGTGAGGAGAAGTGAAAGGTCAGAGTGGGGAACAGAGGAAGGGGTGAAAAGAAACTAACCCTAACTCATCCTATGAGAGGAAAGTGGAGCACCCGGAAAAAACCCTTGCAGCCACAGGGAGCACGTGCAAACTCCTTATAGATACCAGCGGGAAATGACCCCTATCTTACAGCTGCCGCTATAAAGCATTGTGCTAAATGTCCTCTCAATCTTGTGATTTTCTTTTACACCCAGTTCCATCATAGCCTCTACTGAATTATCAAGTGACAGTACTACTTGCTGAAATAATTGTGAACTGTGAATTTCTAAGCACATTTTCCAGTGCCCTGCATGGGTTCATGGCACAAAAAAAGCTGTTCAGCTCATCATTTTTCTGCCAGCTCCTTTCATGCAACTATCCAACTGATCCCACTATTTTTCTGCCCTCCTGTTATTATTGTTTCTTTTCTTTAAGGTGTTTAATTCTGTTTCGAATATTACTTCAAAAAAATCTACAATCAGTTGTCACTTTATTAGGTACACCTGCACACCTGCTAGTTAATATGCATATCTAATCAGCCAATCATGTGGGAGCAACTCAATGCATAGGAGCATGCAGACACGGTCAAGAGGTTCATTTGTTGTTCAGATACAAAGACAGAGTTCTCACATTATTCAGGTTGAACTCCCTCCTTAGAGCATATCTAATAAGGTGGAAGCTTTGAAGTTTAAATTTAAAATGGGCTTGGATTTCTTTGAGTCTTGAAACTAATCCTATCACTGTTTGAATACATGTAAGAAAGGCTTGGTGAAACTACTTTGTTGGGGCAATTCACAGTGGACTGGCACTAAACATGTTTCGTTCTTTCGGCAGCTTCCTGGTGCCTTTACCTGCAGAACATTGGATTCCAGCAGAAACATTCTAAGATAAAGGCATCTATTGGCAATTTTCTAAAGGAAAAGTCTATTAGCTACAAAGAGATTGTACTCCATCCTTCCAGGTGAGTGCTGGGGTTGCTACCAAATAAAGTGGTTTAACATTTAAATCTAAGTGATTTTTTTCCCCCCACAAGCATTTTAACTGCTTTTTCTGTAGGTGAGATTTGCAAATTGGTTAATAAATACTGCATTCTGTGCCAAAATGGTTATGGTGAATGAAGTCTGTTCAAAGTGGGATCTCCCGGTGGCCACCTATTGCAATTCTACTTCCCATTCCCATTCCAACATGTCAGTCTGTGGCCTCCTGTCCTGCCAAGATGAGACAGTACTCAGGTTGGAGGAGCAACACCTTATATTCCATCTGTGTAACCTCCAGCCTGATGGTATGAACATCGATTTCTCCAACTTCTGGTAATGGACCTTCTCGATTACCCCCCCGCCCCTTTACAATTCCCCAATTCCCTTTCTTCCATAGTTTTCTGTCCTCTCCTGTTCTTCTGCCCCCTTCTCCAGCCCTTTATCTCTTTCACCAATCAACTTCCCAGCTCTTTGCTTCCTCCCCCTCTCCCGGTTTCACCTATCACCTACCACCTTGTACTTCTTTCCCCCCACCTCAAAATTTTTACTCTGACTTCTCTTCCTTTCCAGTCCTGGTGAAGGGTCTTGGCCCAAAACGTCAACTGTTTACTCTTTTCCATAGATGCTGCCCGATCTGCTGAGTCCCCCTGGTATTTTATGTGCATTGCTCTGGATTTCCAGCATCTACAGATTTTCTCGAGATTTGCATACCCATAGACAATACTTGATCATAAACAATTGCTTCTTTTATAGTGATGTTGAACAGTGGCTAAGAACAGTGTTAACCCCACAGCTCTTCTGAATAGTGTGCTAAAATTGGATTATATCAATGTAAAAAAAAAATGAGGGATCCATTTTGTTTCCCACTGGAAGGGCAAAATTACAGTGCAGTGTTACCGAAAATACACTCAGATGCCACTTCACTCAGTGGAGTTTTTGGCGTAGTCTTCTGCTGCCTATCCACTTTGAGGTTCGACATGTAGTACATTCAGCGATGCTGTTCTGCACGCCACTGTGGTAACACCTGGATATTTGAGTAACTGTCACCTTCCTGTCAGGTTGAAGCAGTCTGCCCATTCTTCCCTAGCCTCTCTCATTAACAAGGCATTTTCGTCCACAGAACTGCCACTCACAGGAAGCTTTGTGCTTCGCGCACCAATCTCTATAAGCTTTAGGGATTGTTGTGCATGAACGTCCCAGGAGATCAGCTGTTTCTGAGACACTCCAACCACCCTGTCTGGCACCAAAAATCAGCCCACAGTCAAAGTCACTTAGATTCTGATGTTTGGTCTTAACAATTGAACCTTTTGTCCATGTTCGCATGCCTTTATACATTGAGTTGCTGTCACACGATTGGCTGATTAGATATTTGCATTAATGAGTAGGTGTACCTAATAAATTAGCCACTGAGTGTACTTCTGCCAGGGAGAGATGTGGAGGATGGGATTGTTCTTGGAACCAGCATAGATTTCAAGATTTAGGATTAGTTATTGTCATTCTTCAGTACACAAGTGTAAAGAGAATGATCTACAGTACTGTGAATATTTATATAGCTAGGGTGACCAAGGTTTTTGCACAGCACTGTACTTTTCAATCTGGATCAGAGACTGAGTTCGTAAATCTGGTGGGAGCATGAGAAGATAAGTATTTACTTGATTGGAGCTCACTCCCAAACTTCAACACAAGGGTGCTAGTCATTGAAGTACTGCCTACTTAGTAGTTGTCAGGAATAAAATGCTTTCCTCCAATCTACTGCCAGCATTGAGTGTTATCAGATCATGGTTTAGGAACAGCAAAGCTCTTTCAGTATTCAACAGAACCCATTGCTCACCACTTTCCACATTGCCCCAGCACCACCAACATGCAGGCATTGTCTGTATGAGTGAAGTTGGTTTGCTTGGATTGGTGGGCATTTCTTGTGGGGAGGGTTGGAACAGGCTGGGGTTTTCTCTTTGGAGTGGCGAATGGTGGAGGCAGTGTGAATGATGAAGGTTTGTAGGATGATAGGAGATGTGGATAGGTGGACAGCCAGCAACTTTTTCCCAAGACAAGTGCAGATGTGTGTGGGGTGGGGGAAGATTTTTGGGTAGTGTAATTTGCCACTGGCCCTTATTTGGTGGCAAGACAGAAGGCATGGGAGCTGCATAGCCCCAGTTGTAATGAGGACTAGGCCCCTAGCCGTGGGCTTGCCTGCTGCTGCTGTCCAGGTAAGGACTATCAATTTGCAGGACCTGTCACTCAGGGTCTTGGACTATATATATGTTATTTTTTTGTGGGACTATGTCTTTTTTGGCTTGCTATTTTGAATGAGCTGTGTGTGTTTTGCATCTTGGCCCCAGAGGAATGCTGTTTCGTTCGGCTGTATCCATGTACGGTTGAATGAAAATTAAAGTTAATTTGATTTGAATATAGCTGTAGGAAGGTGTAGTGGGGGGGGATGTCGGAGGTATGTTTTTTGAATGGAGAATGATGTTCCCTGAGACGTGGTGCTGAGTGTTGTGGTGGAAGTGGATGCACTAGGCATATGGATGAAATAAAAATTGAGGCCTGTGTGGGAGAGAAGGATTGGATTGGAATAGATTAAAAGATCAGCACAACACTGTGGGCCAAAGGGTCTGAACTGTGCTCTGCTCTTCTAGAGTAGATTACAGAAGTCTCAAACCAGGCACAGCATCAATAGATTATAGTAAATGTATTTATTGATTTTTAGAATGATACAGCACCGTAACGGGCCCTTCTGCTCCATATGACCAATCACCCTACTAACATTTGGAACGTGGGAGGAAATCGGAGCACCCAGAAGGATCCCACACAGTCATAGGGGAAATGTTCACACTCCTTACAAACCGCTCTGAGAATTGAACCCAGGTCGCTGGCGCTGCAGGAACATTAGCTACCGTGCTGTCTGCCTTGCATTCTTAAACTTCTTAATAATTAACACTCACACATCGCCTCAAATTAGTATTGGAGAACACGTATTAGGCTCAAATCCAGTGTTATGACACCATTTAATCTACTTGTGGTGTATTTCAGCCGATTTAGATCTTTCCGCAGCTAGCAAATTAAATACCACTAATGATGAAACCCGCAGTTAAAAGATCAAAGTTCAAAGTAAATTTTTTTATCAGAGCATATGTATGTCACCACATACAACCCTGAGATTCATTTTCCTCTGGGCAGACTCAGCAAATCTATAGAACAGTAACTATAATCGCATTAATGAAAGATCAACCAGAGTGCAGAAAGACAAACTGTGCAAATGCAAACATAAATGAATAGCAATAAATAACAAGAACATGAGATAGAGTCTTTAAAATGACATCATTGGTTGTGGGAACATCTCAATGGATGGGCAAGTGAGTGCAGTTATCCCCTTTGGTTAAAAGCCTGATAGTTGAGGGGTAGTAACTATTCTTGAACTTGGTGGTGTGAGTCCTGATGCTCTTGTATCTTCTACCCGATGGCAGCAGCAAGAAAAGAGCATGGTCTGGGTGGTGAGGATCTTTGGTGATGGATATCCTACGTTTTGTAGGATTTCCATTCAAAGGCATTGGTGTTTCCATACCAGGCTATGATCTCCACTACACATCTTTAGAAGTTTTTCAAAGTTTTTGGTGTAGAACATAGAACATTACAGCAGAGTACTGGCCCTTCAGCCCACTACATTGTGCCAACCTGCTTCAAGATGAATTTTACTCTTCACTCCCACGTAGCACATTGAAATCAGTGTCCCGTTAGGGAAGGAACTAGAAGTCTCTACATCATTCAAAACACACATCCTTTCAAACATCTTCAGAATGTTGAAAGGTCTTGATAGAGTGGATATAGAGAGGATGTTTCCTCTGGTGGGGGAGCCTAGGACCAGAGGAGACATTCTCAGAATAGAGGGACCAACTTTTAGAATGGAGATGAGGAGGAATTTCCTCAGCCAGACAGTGGCGAACCTGTGGAATTTGTTGCCACAGGTGGTTGTGAAGGCAAAGTCGATGTGCTGCACTGCTTCCAGGTATAAGGAACTTTTGGTCAATGTTCAGCCAGAGGAGCTGGTTCATCACCATTGAACAAAGTTTGGGAACGGGATTAGATGAAGATCTGCAAGGTCACGACAAATAGAAGGAGGGTAAATAATTAAGGTGCTCTGGTGGTGGACTGTTAATCCAAATACAGGTCCCACCGTGACAGCTGTAAAATTTTAAATCACAATAATCTAAGTGACTTCAAAACTACCGATTTGTCATTGAAACCACTTCTGGTTCACTTGTTCCCCCTTCATCGGACTACTTGTTATACTTTATGTTCTATGTATGATTCCAGGCCCACATTCTTGAATGTCCTCTGTTAAAGGGCAGTAGGAAATGTGGGATAATTGCTATCCTTCAGAATTAGAAACAGAATCAGGCTTATTATCACTGATTATACAGTAATATTTAGAAGTCTTAGGCACAAATATATAGCTAGGATGCCCAAGACTTTAGCACAGTACTGTATGAGGAGTGGAGATTGAGTTTGTAGATCTGGCAGGAGCAAAGGATGTTGGGAGTAGTGAGGATGGAGTGCTGCAGGAGGGGTGTAGGACAGCTGGCAAAGGAGCAGGGGTGGGGGATGTGGGTGCATACACACCCAGCCCCAAGACACCAGCGAGATCATTTGATTCCAAGCAATTGGTTTATTGATCATTACAGAATGTCTCTCTGGTGTTTCTCGCTCCTTCCCGTCTCCATTCCCTTTTTCGCCAAACAGGATTTCCCTCTCCCTGCCCCCTACCCACTCTCAGTCCACAGTAGAGACCCAGATCAGAATCAGGTTTATCATTGCTCACATATGTCATGGTTTTTTTTTTCTGGTCGCGGCAGCAGTACAGTGTAATACATAAAATTACTACCATGCTGTGCCAAAGTCTTAGGCAATCTAGCTATATATATATGTGCCTTAGACTTTTGCACAGTATTGTACGTTTTGAAAGTTGTTGCTTTGTGGTAGTAGTAAAGTGCTATACATGAAGGTGTACTACAAATTATAATATGAAGTATATATTAAAAATCAAATTCAATAAATAGTACAAAAAGAAAGGAAAATAGTGAGGTAGTGTTCATAAGTTGATTGTCTATTCAGAAATCTGATGGCGGAGGGGAAGAAACGTTGCCTGAGTGCCTTCCAGCTGCTGTACCTCACTTTGGATGGGAGCAACAAGAAGAGAGCACGTCCCGGGTAATGGGGGCCCTTAATGATGGATGCTGCCTTTTTGAGGAATGACCTTTTGAAGATGTCCTCGATGGTGGAGACATCTATCCCTATCAGTGAGGCTCTGGTTCTGCAAAGTAAATTAGTTCCTAGCTCATTTGAAACCTAGGAACCACAGGATAAAAGTGGAGAGCAAATGGAACAGGCAGATGAAAGCTTTTATTTAGACGGTGTGGTAGTGATGTGGGGGGTGAAAGGGAATTGGGTAGACATGAGAGAAAATAATTATAACAAGCAAGGAATTGGGACTGACTAGAACATTTTATTGGAGATCGTATTGACTCAATGGGCCAAGTAGCCAACTGTATCTGATTCTGATTTCATGAAATTGCCTAAGAAGCCAAAAGCAACTGTTGAGCTGAAGAAATTTTTAAAATCTGCAGACCAGCTGATTAAAACCAGTCAAGGACAGTGGACAAGTAGACAAAACAAATGTCCCAGTTCTTGCCAGCTGGTGGAAGAAGTGGAGGCCGTCCTGGATTGAAGGACTGACTGATAACCCGATAAATCAGAGATCATTTTGAAATAAGTTACTTGTGGGATGCTCTTTGATAAGGCGGAAGAATCAACACAGGCTTGTAAAAAGAATAGTCTCTGTCTGTAAATGAAATAGCCTAAGCCCAGTGTCTGACCTACAGAAATGGCCTGATTCAAGGAAAGGCAAAGGACTCTACAATTCATCTCAGTATCATTTATTTAATATTACTTTTTTTTTGTACTTGTGCAGTTTGCCTTTTGCACAATGGTTCTTCGTCCGTCTTTGTAGTTTTTCATTGATTCTATTGTATTTCTTTGTTCTGCTGTGAATGCTTGCAAAAGTGCATCTCTGGGTAGTAGATGGTGATATATACATACTTTAATAGCAAATTGACTTTGAACTTTAAATATCAGAGCCCTACCCTTATTTGGGAGAAGAGAAATGAAAATCTGAATCAGGTTTAATATAATCGGTTTGGGGTGCAGCAGTACAATGCAATACATAATAATAAATGAATTACAGTAATATATAATAGTTAAAATAAGTTGTGCAAAAAAAAATAGTGAGGTAGTGTTCATGGGTTCATTGTCCATTCAGAAATAGGATGGTAGAGGGGAAGAAGCTGTTGCTGAATCACCCAGTGTGTGCCTTCAGGTTTCTGTACCTCCTTCCTGATGGTAACAATGAGAATAAGGCAAGTCCCTGGTGATGGGGGTCCTTAATGATGGATGTTGCCATTTTGAGGCATCACTCGTTGAAGGTGTACTGGATGCCGGGGAGGCTGGTACCCATCTTGGAGCTGACTGAGTTTACAGCTTGCTGCAGCTTTTTGCAATTCTGTGCAGTGGCCCCTCCATACCAGACGGCAATGCAACCAGTTAGAATGCTCTCTGTGGTACATGTGTAAAAATTTGCTGCAGTCTTAGGTGATAATTGAAATCTCCTCAAACTCCTGATGAAGTGTAGCCACTGATGTACCTTCATAATTGCATCACCCAATATGTTGGGCCCAGAATAGGCAGAACTAAGGATAACAAATGTTGACCTTCACACTGACACTCAAATTTTATGAATTTTTATGAATGTATATCTGCATATAATGAGCAGAGAATTTATCAACTGTCCCATAAGGATAGTTTGCATTTGTATTTAAGATGAAGAAAAAAGTAAAAACAATGTAGTTTTGACCACTTAAGGAAATCTGTTGCCTAGCTCTCCCCGGAGTATTCACAACTTGACTGAGTTGAAGAATTCATTGACAGACAATCTGAGCTCACAATCAGTGGGATTGTGGGACTTAGAGTAGCAGATGACAAGGATCAGTGCTTGGGAGGGACTACCCTCAGTGGCCACGTTATTAGGTATACCTGCTTGTTAATTCAGTTATCTAATCAGCTACTCACGTGGTAGCAACTCACTGCATAAAAACATGCAGACATGGCCAAGAGGTTCAGATGTTCTTCAGGCCAAGCATCAGAAAAGAGAAGAAATGTGATCTAAGTGACTTTGACCATGGAATTATTGTTGGTGCCAGACAGAGAGGTTTGAGTATCTCAGAAACTGATCTCCTGGGATTTTCACATATAGCAGTCTCTAGAGATAATAGAGAATGGTGCAAAAAACAAAAAAAAACATGCTGCGAGTGGCAGTACTTTAGGCAAAGTCGCTTTGTCAATAGAGTTCAGAGGAGACTGGCCAGACTGGTTCAAGCTGAGAGGAAGATGACAGTAATTCAAATAGCCACACATTGCAACAATACTGTGCAGAAGATCGTCTCTGAAATACACAATACATTGAACCTTGAACAGCAGAAGACCACACTCGATTTCACACCCATACTCAATAAAGTGGCCACCGAGTGTATATAGCAATGATTTGAATGGGGGAACACAATATAATATTGCTGAGTCTGTAAAAAACACAAAAGGATGTAATGCTGAGGCTTTATAAGGCATTGGTGAGGCCTCACCTGTAGCATTCTGAGCAGGTTTGTGCCCCTTATTTAAGAGAGGATGTGCTGACGTTGGAGAGAGTTCAGAGGACTTTCACAAGGATGATTCCGGGAATAAAAGGCTTCATATACGAGGAGCATTTGATGGCTCTGGGCCTGTACTTGCTAGAATTTAGAAGAATGGATCTCATTGAAACCTATCAAATGATGAAAGGCCTAGATAGAGTGGATGAGGAGAGGATATTTACTATAGTGGGGGAGTCTAGAACCAGAGGGCACAACCTCAGAATAGAGGGACACACGTTTAGAATGTAGATGAAGAGGAATTTCTTTAGCCAGGGAGTGGTGAATCTGTGGAATGTGTTACCGTAGGTGGCTGTGGATGCCAAGTCATTAAGGCAGAGGTTGTTAGATTCTTGATTAGTAAAGGCATGAAGGGTTATGGGAAGAAGACAGGAGATTGGGGCTAAGGAGGAAAATGGATCAGCCGTGATGAAATGGTCAGGGGTGGTGAATCTGTTGCCACTGGTGGCAGTGGGGCCAGGTCATTGGGTATATTTAAGGCAGAGGTTGATGGATGCTTGATAAGTCAGGGCGAAGACAGCCGAAAGAGGTTGAGAGGGAAATGGATTAGCCATGATGAAATGCTGGAGCATACTTGGTGACCTAATTCTGCTCCTATGTCTTATTGCCTAAAACTGGATGAGATTGTGAGCTTTGAAGGAATTGGACAATTCTATTGAGTGGGCAGTCAAACGGCAGATGCAGTAGAAAGTGGATTGTGAACTTACTCGCTTTGGTTGGAAAACCAAAAAGACAAAATATTATTTGAATGGCAAAAGGTAGGGAAATGCTGCTGCATAAAGGAACCTGGGTATTTTGAACACTAGTCACTGAAAACAAGCAATTAAAGAGCAGTTAAAGAGGTGGTTGGTATATTGCTTTATGCAAGAGGTTTCATGTAACTGTCATAAAAGTCTTTGGTCAATATTTGGCGCAGTTTTGACGTATTCTCCCTAGAGAGAGCGCAGTGAAAGTTCACCTGAAGGATTCTTCAGACTGCAGAGTTGATTAATGATACAAAACTGTTTCAGGTTCATTCAAGGTTAGAATAATGAGAGTGGAGTTAACTGAAACATATAAGGTTCTATTTTTACTGTTTGGCTAGGTCTTCTAATATAGAGTGACAAATTACAACAAATTAAGAGTGGATAAAATTATAGGCTTATTTTATTTATTTACAAGGGAAGCTACCTCCACACATTATCATCTGGAAAATAACCTTGCTTAAACAAATCACTGTTGTACTTTTAATGGCATTAATCCATTACCTGCATCCATCTCTAGTTCCTGCATCCATTTGTCTTTAGAGGCTTCTTCCCTCATGACAGCCATGTCCTGATTTCCTCAAAACATCCCCCCCCCCCCCAGGCATAAAACACATCTTGATAAAACACACACATACAGAGTCTTTATAAGCCTCCATCCAAACAAAAAAAAACAAATCAGCAAAGCACTCTGGGATCACAGAGGTTCCATTTTGTCACATTACAGTTTACAAAAGTTATAAATTCATAGATAATTCAGGATACAGATATAATTCCACAATTCTGACAGATATGACAAGGGCGTTTCCCCAGATGGGATTTTTCAATCAAGGGAGTCACAGTTTCATGGTACAGAGATAAGACATTTAAGGCTGAAGCGGGGAGAAATTTCTTCACTCGGTGAGGGCCCAGTCACTAAATATATTTAGGAAAGAAGACTATGAGGATCATTTGATGGCTCTGAGCATGTACTTGCTGGAATTTAGAAGAATGAGGGGGGAACCTCATTGAAACCTATCAAATGTTGAAAGACCTAGGTAGAGTAGATGAGGAGAGGATGTTTTCTATAGTGGAGGAGTCTAGGACAAGAGGAAATAACCTCAGAATAGGCCAGCATCCATTTAGGACGGAGATGAGGAACTTCTTTAGCCAGAGGGTAGTAAATCTTTGGAATTCATTGCCACAGGTATGGAGGCCAAGTCACTGGGTGTATTTAAGGCAGACGTTGCTAGGTCAGTGCGTGAGAGGTTACAAGGAGAAGGCAGGAGAATGGAGTTGAGAGGCAAATGGATCAGCAATGACCAAATGACGGAGCTTACACAATGGCCCCACTGGCTAATTCTGGTCCAATGTCTTGTATAGATCACTAGACAGAAGCAGCCTAGTAGTATAGCAGTAAGCATAAAGCTTTCCAGTTTCAGCAACCCAGGTTGAATTCTGCCTGCATCTGTATGGAATTTGTACCTCCTTCCCATAATCGTGTGGGTTTCCTCCCACGTTCCAAAGATGTAATTGGTCATTGGACTGCAAGGGCCTTTTACGGAGCTGTATCTCTAAATTATATAAAATAATATCGATACGTGGCATGGTATTCAGATAATGGATTAGCTGGGGTTTGGCTGGTGACGCAAGCTTAAAGGGCCCAACAGCCTGTGACTTAAGATGGCCATCACTAGAGTGGGCTTTGAGGTATTTCTATGTTGCGGAACAAAGGTGGAGCCCGGGCCCAAGAGCAAGGAAAGACCCAAGGTTTGGATGAATTAAGCGCGGGGCCAGATTGAAAAGATCAGGATGTCGGGGCTGGGGGCGAGGGACATGCCTGCTAGATTTACTTGTCTCTGTACTGAACTGAAGCTATGGCCAGCAACTAACTGGCTTCTGAATCTACCTGGCTGTGGACTGGCTTTTGTGAACTTCAGTTCTGAATGCTCTAAGCTTTCTTTTAACGTTTGCGCAAATTTTTTTTTTTCCTCTCTGCACATTGGGTGTTCGGTCTTTTATTTTAATGGATTCTATTGGGTTTTTCTTACGTGGCTGTAGTTGTAAACAAATCTAAAGGTTGTAAAAGTTACACATTCTTTTTACTTTGTTTGATTGACATGTACATTTCTTTCAGATGTTCTGCTTGCATTGAACTGCATTGTGAGGAAGATGTGGACAAGGCATTGAAATTTGATGAGTGCACGATCATTGGGGAAGCAGTAAAGCTGAACAAAGTGGTGAAACTGGGAGCTCTAGAAGCTGGTAATTACCCCTCGTTATTTGACTTTTTTTTTTAATGCTTTGAGGGCATCGTCTCTTCCTGGCATAGGGCGCCGTGTTCTTTGCATAAGCTTGGATGTGTTCCAGAAGCACTTTGAAGAGCGTAAAGATATCACAGAGCAGCATCAATCCTTACCATCTCCTGCAGCTAGTACCCCTATTGCCTCATGCAGAAGAATGTCCAGTTAGAATCAGAATCAGGTTTATCATCTCTGAAATTAAAAAATATAGTAAATACATTCAGTGGTCACTAAGTATATCCTCTTCCGCTGATGTAGCCCATCCACTTCAAAGTTCGAGGTGTGCGTTCAGAAATGCTCTTCTGCACACCACTAGGCTCTCTCATTAACAAGGCTTTTTCGCTCACAGAACTGCTGCTCGCTGGATATTTTTTGTTTTTCGCACCATTCTCTGTAGACTGTTGTGTGTGAAACACCCAGAGATTAGCAGTTTCTAAGATACTCAAACTAACCCATCTGGCGCCAACAAATATTCCCTGGTTAAAGTCGCTTGGATCACATTTCTTCCCCATTCTGCTGTTTGGGCTGAACAACAACTGAACCTTTTGACCATGTCTGCATTCTTTTATGCATGAGTTGCTTCCACCTGATTGGTTGATTAGATATTTGCATTAATGAGTAGGTATATTCAATAAAGTGGTTACTGAGTATATATATATAAAAAAGCTAAGTAAGTAGTTCAAAAAGAGAGCAAAACATAGTGAGGTAGTGTTCATGGGTTCACTGTCAATTCAGAAATCTGCTGGTGCAGGGGAAGAAGCTGATACTTTGTCTTCCATTAAGTCCATATTCCTTGATTTCCTTAGCATGCAGAAATCTATCAGTCTCTGTCCTTACAGTTCAACAGTTATACCTCCAGTCTCCTTGTGTAGGGACGAAGGAGTTTCCTTTTATCTATACTAAATGGCTGTCCCCCGTTTTGAAATTGATCCCTGGTTTAGAATATAGAACAGTACAGCACAGGAAAAGCCTGCAATATCGTGTCGAACCAATTAAATAAATAATCAAATGACTAACTAAACCTTGGGAAAAAGATATTGTCTGTCTACTCTATCTATGCCTCTCATAATCTTACAAACCTCTTTCCGATCTCCCCTCAGCTTCCACCGCTCCAGAGAAAACAGTCCCAAGTTTGTCCAATCTCTCGCTATAGCACTTAATCTCTAATCTTGGTAAACCTCTTCTGCACCCTCTCCAAAGCCTCGACATCCTATAGTGGTGTGACCAGAACTGTATGTAATACTCCAGGTGTAGCCTCTAGAGTTTTATAAAGCTGCAGCATAACATCCTGACTTTTGAATTCAATGCCTCGACAAATAGAGACGAACATGCCACATGCCTTTTTAATCACCCTGTCAATCTGTGTAGCGACTTTCAGGGGGTTATAGACTTGGACTGTGAGGTCCCCCTGCTCAGCAGCACTGTCTTGCCCTTAACAGTACACTGCTTCTTTACATTTGACCTGCTAAAGGTGCAACACTTCACATTTGGCCAGGCTAAATTCCATCCAGAGAAAACATCCTTACAGCTACTCAAAAACCTTCTAAGAACCTGGTACGTTTCATAAGATCACTTCTCCTAAACTCCTGAGGGTACATGTCCAGTCGGCTTTCCCCTCTCGAGGACTCTGCCTTCCATTCCAACAATCAATCTTGTGAACCGTTATTGCTTTCTTTCCATCATAACTATATACTTGCTTGGGTGGAGAGACAAGATCAACACGATACTTCAGACACATTCTCACCAGAGACCTACATAAGACTGCAAGATCATAAGACATAAGAGCAGAATTAGGCCATCTGGCCTGTCTAGTCTGCTCTGCCATTCCATCATAGCTGACATTTTATCCCTCCCAACCCATTTTCCCCATAGCCTTTGATGACCTTACTAATCAAGAACCTGTCAACCCCTGCTTTAAATATGCCAATTGACTGGGCCTGCACAGCTCCCTGTGGTATTGAATCCCATAAATTCACCACCCTCTAGCTAAAGAAATTCCTCATCTCCATTCTAAAGGGATGTCCTTCCATTCTGAGGCTGTACCTTCTGGTCTAATCAAGAAACTATCAACCTCTGCTTAAAATATACCCAATGACCTGGCCTCCATGAGTGCATGGCAATGAATTCCACAGATTCACAGTCCCCTGACTTAAGAAATTCCTTCTGTAAAGATTGGAGATTAAAGAGGGAGATTGTGCCCTCTCCCTCTAATGGAAATATCGACTCCACATCCACTCTATCTAGGCCTTTCAATATTTCATAGTCTTCGATGAGATCTTCCTCTGTCATAAACCTCTGGACCCTCTCCAATGACAGCACATCCTTTCTGCCAAGAACATGGGGTCCCAAACTGCTCACAGTATTCAATGTGGTCAGACCAATGCCTTATAAAATCTCACTTTATAACAACAGTAAAGGTAACTTTAGCCTTGCGCTCAAATCCTCTTGCAAGAATGATTAACTTACCATCTATCTTTTAATTGCTCCCTCAACCTACA
Source organism: Hypanus sabinus (assembly GCF_030144855.1). Taxonomy (NCBI): domain Eukaryota; kingdom Metazoa; phylum Chordata; class Chondrichthyes; order Myliobatiformes; family Dasyatidae; genus Hypanus; species Hypanus sabinus. Next base: position 87,017,605 of record NC_082712.1, on the reverse strand, counting down.
TGTTAATTAATTTTCACAGGTTCATCTCCAAGGATACCCAGATCCCTCTTGAACATCAGCATCTTTGTCTTGTATTGTTTAAATAATATTCTACCTTTCTGTTTCTTTTACCAAAATAGATGACCTCATAATTGTTCATGTTAAATTCCATCTGTCATGTCCTTGCCAATCGTTTATCCTTAGTTGTTGAGTAACCCAAGAGTTTTTCAGATCAAGTGGTGTTTTTGGCATCTTGTGCTCCATTTTCCAACCTTTGTTCAATAATCCCTGGTGTCTTGACCTAACAAATGTCCATCTATCTCTTTTTATTGATTGACTGAGATACAACGCAGAATAGGCCCTTCTAGTCCTTCAAGCAGCGCATCCAGCAACCCCCAATTTAATATCACAGGACAATTTACAAAGACCAACTAACCTACCAACCAGTATATCTTTGCACTCTGGGAGGAAACCCATGCGGTCATGGGGAGAACATGCAAACTCCTTACAGGCAGCATCGGGAATCGAACCTGGGTCGCTGGTACTGTACCACCCTTAGACTGGGAAGTTTCAATTAACCAACAGTCCTTGATTTTATTGCCATCAATACTCCTCAACTACGCATCACTGTTGGGTATTCAAATGGATTACTCATTTGCAGCTTAACTTTCTTCGCATTGCAGAAAGTCGAAGGACACTCTACATTAGAAGTCTTCCAAGAGAAGTGTCTGCCAAGAACCTTAAAAAGCTGTTTGAGAAAGTTGCTGGTGTTTGGATACAGGAGAATCAGAAAAGCACCAAGAGGTATTTAAAGATTAAAGTTTAGCTTTATTTGTTTTATGTACATCAGGGCTCACAATTTGCTGTGCTGCCAGTACCAACAGTATACCCACAATCTACTAACCCCAACCTGTAAATGGGAGGAAACCAAGGCATCTGGAAGAAACTAGAGTGGTCACAGGGATAACTTATATACTCCTTTTAAGACTGTTAGACAGGATTTCCCAATATTTATATGCCATGAAGCTTACCATTAACCGAGGGGTTCGTGGACCCCAGGTTGGGAACCCTTACAATCAGACATCAAAGCAAGCCATTCTGCCTGTCGAATCGCCTCAGCTATTCCATAATGGCTGATTTATTGTGTCTCTCAACCCCATTCTCTTGCCTTCTCTCTGCAACCTTCGACACCATTACTAATCAAGAACCTGTCAACTTCTGCTTCAAATGTACCCAATGACATGGTCTCTATAGTCGTCTGTGGAAATGAATTCCACAGGTTTACCATGCTCTGGTTAAAGTAATTCCTCATCTCTGATGAAAAGGGATGTCCTTGTGTTCTTGTCCTAGACTCCTCAACTACTGTATAAGAAATATCCTCACCACGCCCACTCTATCTAAGCTATTTAATATTCGGTAGGTTTCAATGTGATTCTGTCTTATTCTTATAAAGCCCAGCGAGTACAGGCCCAGCACCATCAAACAGTGGTGGGAATGGAATGCTGGTTGCTGACTGCTGGCATTGTAAGATGTTGTACTAACCACTACGCTATTGTGCCACCCCACAAGCTGTGTATTCAGTCCAAAAGCTGTTGTGATCCAGAATGCTCAGTATGGAATATGGTTTCTTTTAAGTTACTACATACCTGGTGTATATAATTTCTTCAGGTACTTTGTCAAAGTGCCAAAAAGATGGGAGGTGTGTACGCTGGTATCTTTACTGGCACGACTGCCACAAACTGGGTAACATTGTCAAGTGGGGACACATTTCCCCCTTTCCAGCACTTCTGTGGGGCATTAACCGGGTCTTGGCCCAAAATGTCGACTGTTTATTCCAACCCATAGATGCTGCCCACCCTGATGAGTTCCTCGAGCATTTTGTGAATGTTGCCCTGCAGTATCTGCAGAATCTCTTGTGTTTAACATTCTTGTAAATTTTCTCTGTAGTCTTTCAATCTTGTTGATATTTTTTCTTTAGATAGGTTACAATAGGTAGATTTAATGTCAGAGAAATGTATACAATATATATCCTGAAATTCTTTTTCTTTGCAAACATCCACGAAAACAGAGGAGTGCCCAAAGAATGAATTTCAGTTAAATGTTAGAACCCCAAAGCCCCCCCCCAACTCCCCCCATGCATCATCAGCAGCAAAACAATGAAGCCCCCCACCCCCCAATCAAAAAACATCAGCACTCAAAGCGTCAATAATGGCACAGGCTTGCAGTACACCAAAGACTACTTGTTCACCCAGTATTCGACATACCACAGACTCTCTCTGTCCCTAACAAGGGAAAAATAGGTGGCCCCGTTTCACAACGAGAGGGGAGACAAAGCAACTCACTGATTTATGGTGTTAAAAGTCTATTGCATCGCTTTTTCCAAGCTCTGTGCCCAAAGAACTCGGGTCCCTGGGCACACAGCCAGCAGCTGGCTCACTGCGTTTGATCTTCTGTGTACTTCCAGGACACATCAGGTGGCAGCACCGGCCTCAAATTAGCCCGTCTCCAGAGCCACGAAAATCCGGCACCCTGAAGGCTCACTAGTCTTCCAGGCTGCGTCCTGGTCATATCAAAAAGCAGCTGGTTATGAGACCCATTTCCATAAAGAGCCATAGTCAGCGTATAACTCCGGGTCAGGGTCTTCAAAAGAACCTTAACAGGGAAATAAAGAGATATTAAAGATAGAAATAAAGCTGTTTCTGAAGATGCAAGCAAAGGAATCACTGTTAGGCAACATCAACCTCTGAAGCTCCAAATATGTGACCAAATTTGAATTCACCAATGTCTTATAAGCACCTTCCGTTAAGGTGGTGATGCATTCGATCACAGCAGTTTCTGCAGGGTCAGAGATGGAATTCAATGCAGACAAGTGTGAGGTTTTGTGCTTCGGTAGGACCAACTAGGTTAGGCCTTACACAGGGAACAGGAGGGCTCTGAGGAGTGTGGTAAAACAAAGGGATCTGACAATACAGGAATATAATCTGTTAAAAGTGTTAAAATCCATGTACTGAGTATAGCAGATGGGATGTTATGCTGAAGGTGAGGCCTAATTTGGAGTATCATGTGCAGTATTGATCACCTACCGACAGGAAAGATGTGAGCAAGGCTGAAAGAGTGCAGAGAAAATTTACAAGGATGTTGCCGGGTTTGGAGGACCTGAGTTATATGGACAGATTGGATTGGGTAGCACTGTATTAATTAGAACGGAGAAGATTGAAAGGAGATTTACGGGTGAAAGATGAGAAGTGTAAAAAGAAACTTCTTCACTCAGAGGGTCATGAGGGTGTGGAATGAACTGCCAACACAAGTGGTGCATACAAGCTCAATTCCAATGTTTAAGAGAAGTTTGGATAGGCATATAGATAGAAAGGATATGGAGGGCACTGGTCCTGGTGCATATCAATTGGAGTAGGAAGATTAAATAGTCTTGGCATGGACTAGATGGCTGAAGGGCCTGTTTCTGTGCTGTACTTCTCTCTGGGGTCAACCAAAAAGTCCATTGTCCTTTTTTAAGCTTTTCTTTTACAATTGCAAGATCCTGCTGTACATTAAGAATTTAAATTGCTGCAGGTCTACCCCATCAGCAAGTTGCTTGCTGGTGGAGAAGATGAGGGAGCTGGACTTGCTGCAGGTCCTACTACTGCCAGCGTCAGTAAGGCGATGTCAGTCAGCAGGAGAGCTGTGTGGCCTCAGTCGTAGCGAGGGCGAGGCCTCAAGCTGTGCTGTCGCCTGTTTGCAGCCGCTCAGGAAAGCGGCGACAGAGGTGGTGCGCCCTATTGTGGTGATGCAGCCAAGCTGGAGTTGTGGTCCCCCTAATGTTCACTCAGCAGAAGACAAGCTGTATTGTGTTCGATTGCTGCAACATTCATGGACTTGGGGTTTTGGACTATATGTGACTGTATTTTACTGTTATTTTATATGTGCTATTGTGGCGACCCATTTCCTGGCACATCCGAACCGACTCACAATTAGATAGCCTACGGGGGTTTGCGAGCACAGAGCTTTGGAGCCTCTGCGCCATGGGGGGCAGGTTGAGGGAGGCTTAAAAGTGAGGCTGAAGATTTCGAATAAAGTTTTTTTCCTTCGACTGCAGTTACCGACTCCGTGTCGCAATTTTAGCGCTGCGTGTAGCACACTGCTACACTATATACAATTTGTGCTGTGTGACTGTTGGTATTGAATTCTACTGACTCCAGCTTGGATGTCACACCACAGCACTTCCGGTTTTGCACACTGTCTCCGACACCTCTCTCCTGGGCAGCTGTAAACAGGCAACACCACGGCTTGAGGCCTAAGTCCTTGCTACAACCGAGGTCACACAGCTCCCCCGCCAGCTGCCAATAAATTATTGAATCAGACTTGTGACATTCCACATTAACATTGTCCAACAAGGTCTTGCAATCACAAGAAAAGTGACCGACCATCACTGGCTGTTAGACTGCACGACGACGACTCCTCTGATGCCTCACTGGCGCAGGCAGCAGCCCGAGCCCAGCTCCTTCACTTTCCTCGACAACAAGCAACTCACTGATGGGGTAGACCTGCTGTACTTTTAAGTCCTTACTGTCCAGCAGTATCTTGTGATCATAAAAAAATACTTTTTGAAAGACAATAGCGCCCTTTGGATAAAAAGGTAGAAGCAGTGTTTTGCACCTTGGACCCAGAGCAACACTGTTTCATTCGGCTGTATTCATGGGTATTGATGGTCGACAGTTAACCTTGAACTTGAATAACTTGAACATAAAATCCTAACAACAAATTTGCTTTTGTTTTGGTCAGGTTTGCCTTAATTGCATTCAAAACAACAGAAGCAGCAGATGGTGCCCTAAGTAAAAGTGAAATTGAATGCAAGGGAAATCTAATCCAGTTGCAATCCGTGCATCAAAGGAGCAAAGGTACGCCTGTGATTAACTGTGCAGTTCCGAGAATAACCCATTCAGCCCATCGCTACAGCCACCTCCTTTTGATTAAAAGGTTTCTGTTTTAACTTATTCTGTTTGGGAGTGCATTCCATGAGTTTAGGTGTTACTGAAAAGCACCTTAGGAACTTTATTTAAACAGAAAACACAGAACAGTACAGTATGGGAACTGGCCCTTCGCCCACAAAGTTGTGGTGAACCAGCTAAAAAGTAAATTTTTTAATAATCCAAAAATCCAATCCCTCCTACCTAACGCAATGTCCATTTCCCTCCATCTTCCTCGTTCATGTGTTTATGTAAATGCTTTGAATGGATTTGCCTCTACCAGCATACCAGGCAGCACATTCCAGGCATCCACCCCTCTCAGAGTGATTAATCTTAATCCTCACATCCCTTTGAACCTACCCCACTCACCTTCAACGCATGCCCTCTGGTATTAGACATTTCTACCCTGGGAAGCAGGTACTCGCTGTCTACTCTGTCTATACCTCTCATAATTTTATAAATCTCTGTCAGATCTCCCCTCAGAATTCATGAATCACTACCCCAAAATGTGGAATACAATTTGCTGTCAAAGAATTTATCGGGGGGTAGAGGTAAAAAGGTACATCCACCTTATTTTTCTCAACTAGCATGTAGGCAGGTGACTCCGCTTCCTGTTATGGAAAATCATGAAATGGGTCACTTTCCTAGAATGTAAATCCAGAGTAAGAGGGGTGTGGGGTGTGTGGGTCATGTACTCAGTAAAGGAGCCAACTTCTGGAGAATCAACGTTTCGTGTTAATTACAGCAGTTTTTATGCTGCTCGTCAACTCGAAGAATTGACTGTATTTCTCTACTGGTGCTGTCTGACCTGCCAGGAATTTCCTGCATTTTGTGTATGCTTCAGGCATTCAGTCTCTACAATTTTACAATATTGTTGAAATCACTATAACTTCTCAGTCGGTCTCACCCATCTTGTGTTTTTAACATTTTTAATAAATTGTGTTGTAGATGGATGGGGAGTTATAGATTCTATTTTAAAATGCAGCCTCCAGAATGCAGAAACTATCACGATGTTTTTTCTTCAGAGAAAAAGAAGATTCTTATGGTGAATAACCTACCTCGTCCATTGAGTAAGACGTATCTGAAGTCTCTGTTTACTGATGCTAAGGATATCCGAATCTCTGATGAAAGTGACTGCCCAGCACACGGGTAAGTAAATTGTAAGCACAGTACTGATACAGCACTCCAGCAGAGTAAAACATCCCTGCTGCCTTACAAGAGTATTACACCCTGAGCCACATGATGTAATAACAGAAGGTTTGCCTCAGAGGTAGATTTTTAAGCAGCATCTTTTTATTTAATAAAAAAAGGGACTAGAGATTTAGAGAAGGAATTCCAGTACTACTTATAACGAGGCAACTGAAGACATAGACTATAAGAGATAAAAGCAAAATTAGGCCATTCAGACCATAGAGTCTGCTCTGCAATTCCACCATGGCTGATTTATTACTCTCAACCCCATTCTTCCACCAGGGGTGGCATGGTAGTACAGTAGTTAGCACGATGCTTTACAGCACAAGGAGTTTGTACATTCTCTCCGCGATTGTATGAATTTCCTCCGCGTGGTCTAGTTTCCTCCCACAGCCCAAAGATGTCTCTTCGGCTGTCCATCGATTGCATTTGCCCATGCTGCAAGTCTCCCTTCTCCATGCCACCGATGTTGTCCAAGGGAAGGGCACTAGGCCAAAACAGCTTAGCACCAGAGTCGTCGCAGAGCAATGTGTAGTTAAGTGCCTTGCTCAAGGACACAACACGCTGTCTCAGCTGAGGCTCGAACTGGTGACCTTCAGGTCACTAGACCAACGCCTTAACCACTTGGCCACGTGCCAACACAAAGGTATGCTGGTTGGTTGGCTAGTTGGTCATTGTAAATTGTTTCGTGATTAGTCTGAGATTAAATTGAGCGAATGCTGGGCAGCATGGCTGTGCTGTATTCAATTAAAAAAATTGATTAAGATTAGAAATATTTAATAAGAGCTGGCGTAAACACACAAAACCAAATAGCCTTCAATCTCTGCTTTATTCTGCGGTGTCCCGCCACTGAATTTGAATCTGTGGAACTCATTATCACAGATGGTTGTGGAGGCCAAGACATTGGGTATATTAGAGTGAAGGTTGGTTGGTTCTTGATTAGTAAGGTCATCAAAGGTTACAGGGAGGAGGTAGGAGAATGGGTTGAGAGGGAAAATAAATCAGCCATGATGGAATGGCAGAGTCGTCTAGGAGGGTCGAATGGCCTAATCTGCCCGTATGTCTTATGGTCTTGAAAGCACAAATATGAAGGAGTCATGGACTTCTAACTGACTATTACCTTGTCTCTGTTTCTCTTATGACATTTAATGTTTAATTTACAGAGTTGCTTATATAGAATACAAGACAGCCAAGCAAGCCAAGGCAGCCCTGAAACGGTTCAAGAAAAAAGGGGTTCAGGGGCAGGTGATTCAAGTCGACTCTCTGGAGGCAAAAAAAGAGAAGCCAGAAAAGAGTCTCATTCAAGGGGCAAAGGAAAAGAAACAAGGAAAGAAAATCACCGAGGCAAAGAAGGAAGGAAGCTTAGAAAGGAGACTCCCTGGTAAGACGAAAAAGGGCAAAAAATGCAGGGCAGATTTGCTGCATATGTACAGTAGGCTTCATGTTTGCTCATTGAATGTGATTTAAGCTGTCTGCACTGCTTTGTGCTTACTAGTTATTGTGGAGCCACTGTGATTGCTACAATACCAGCCGTAAGATCGGATTTCTATTCTTGCCACTGTCTGTAAGGAGTTTGTACATTGTCCCCATAACTGCAAGCATTTCTTCCGGCTGTTCTGGTTTCCTCCCAAACACGTATGAGTTAGGGTTAGTAAATTGTGGACGCATTATTTTGACACTGGAAGCATGACGATACTTGTGGGCTGCCCTGCACAATCCTCGCCATTTAGCGGTAGTAGGAAGGCTAAACTTCTGGTTGACGTGAGCGTACATTTAGGGGGAACAGAACAGAGTGGAGCCTCCTGATGTCAAAGAGGTTGCCATCTAATCTGCCGCACCGCTGCTATCCTCAATCTTCTTGTGGAGAAGCTTGGTAACACACAGGAGGAAGATGTTAAAGAGCACTGGTGCTAGCACACACCCCTGCCTCACCCCTGTGCGTATAAGGAAGGGCTCGGACTCTTGTCCTCCTATAGTCACCCGAGTAGTCATCCCATCATGGAACTGGTGGAGGATGTTACCAAATTTATTGGGACAGCCAAACCTGAGGAGTACATCCCATAAAAGCTCTCTTTTGCACAGTATCAAATGCTTTGGAGAGGTCAACAAAGGCCATAAACAGGTCCTGATGTTGCTCCCTGCTCTTTTCCTGAAGCTGCCGGGCTGTGAAGATCATGTCGATCGTGCTCCTGTTCTTCCTAAATCCACACTGCGATTCAGGCAGCATCGACTCGGTGATGTTGCTGATGAGCCTCTGAAGCATCACCTTAGCCAGGACCTTTCCAGCAATAGAAAGGGGTGATATGCCCCTACTATTGCCGCAGATGGCATTGTCACCCTTATTCTTATAAATGACAATAATGTTTGCATTTCTCCATTGCTATGGGATGTTCTCGTCAGTCCAGGCCTTGGTGATGTATTGGTAGACGGTGCGCATACACATGTACCCTCCGTTCTTCAGTAACTCGGCAGGGATATTGTCAGTACAGGGGACTTGTTCTTAAGGGAATGGACAGTAAATAGAACCTCCTGGAAGGTTGGTGGTAGACTGACGTCATGGATAGGAGTAAGTTCAGGCAGTTCGCCCAGGATGGTGGGGTCTGTGTCAGAATACTGATTAAGCAGAATGTTAAAATGCTCAGCCCACCTCAGCAAAATGGTATTCTGATTCTTCAGAAGTGTTTGACCATCTGCTGTTTTCAGGGGAGTAACGCATTGATTTATGGGGCCATAGATGGTTTTGACAGCATTGTAAAAATTATACATGTCATTACTATCAGCAAAGGACTGGATTTCATGTGCCTTTTCAGTTCATCACTCATTTTGTATGGCCCGTATTGCCTTTTGCACTTTCCTCCGAGCTGCCTGCCAGTTCTGCCTGATACTGATGGATGATGTGTTATCTAAAGTTGCCCGGTGTGCTTTCTGCATGTCCTTAAGCAAGATGTGGATGATGTCTGAGTTACCGTCAAACCAGTCTTGGTGGTTTCTGCTCTTATGGCCAATGGATCGGGCTGCTGCCTCATAGAGCGCAGAGCTGATATTGGTCCACGGTTGTTCCTGGTATTTTCTGAACTCAGACAAGGTTCCAGCTCCCTTAGTTTCTCAGCTAGGATGCATTGAAACTCACTTCTTGCTTCTGTGTTTCTCAGGCAGTTGCAATTTAGCCACTTTTTATTGGGTTTTTGCAGCTGCAAGGGGGACGCGCTTTCATATGAAGCTTGGCCACAATCGTACGATGGTCAGTCCAGCACTCTGCACCTCTCATGGCACGGATGATGAGAGCATCCTTGATGTCACTATGTCTCACAATGATGAAGTCCATCATGTGCCAATGTTTAGAGTGAGGGTGCATCCACGAGGTCTTATATTTTGCCTTCTGCTGGAGATGGTGTTGGTTATGGTAAGGTTATGCTCAGAGCAAAGAGTAAGTCTCCTCATGCCATTTGCATTGACCTTGCCAATACCATGCCTACCTAGCACTCCACTCCATATCCTGTTGTTCTGTCCCACCCTAGCGTTGAAGTCCCCAAGCAAAAGGATCTTATCATTCATGGGGATCCGGCAATAAGCTTCATCCAATGTTTGATAAAAGCATTCCTTGGCCTCATTCTCAGATGGCAAAGTTGGTGCATAGGCACTGAGAAGCGTGGCATAACGTTTCTTTGCCAGGGGGATACGGAGGGTCATTGGTCTTTCACTAATGCCAACAGGTGTTTCTGTGAGACTTGGAAGAAAGGTGTTCTTGATGGCCAATCCTACTCCATGGAGATGTTGTCCACCTGGGGGGAAACCTTTCCAGAAGAAGGTGTACCCCATCCCTTCCTGTGGTAAAGAGCCTCCATCCAGGAGCCTGGTCTCACTCAGGGCAGCAACGTCGATGTTGTAGCGCCTCAGCTCAGCAGCGATCAAGGCTGTTCTCCAGTGAGGTCTGTCAGAGATGCCATACGAGTCCAGGAGAGTCCTTACATTCCATGTTGCCAGTTTTAGTTTGTATTGTTTCTTATTTCGACCGCAGTAGTGGAATAGCCCGATAGGCACGGTAACCTATCCAGGTGAGTGACTGAATGGGCAATTTTTAGGCCACCTTTTCTAGGCCCTTCCCCAGCTGGGGTGAGCAGTGCGGTCCCTAATTAGGGTTGTTCAGTCGCACAGGGGCCTGCTGAAAACAGATGCCACTCAGTCCCAGTTGCTAGCGACCAAATGCCCTGTACCGCTACTGTGCAGGGTTCTGACTAGGAGCTCCCAGTCCATTCGTACCTGCTCCCATTGCCAGACGCCCCATCACCGTCAGACTTCAACCCTATGTAAGGTCCAGGTATTGTATTGTTCACCATGGTCAGAGGTGGAGACCTGCACATGGAAGATATTAAAGTGCCACAGGGGGTGCGCCATCCCCAGTAGCACTATCTTCACCATGATGAGGTAAATCCCGGTGGCAAGGGTGAACCCAGGACAACTGGTCCCATGTCTTGGCTGCAGGAAGCTGCTGGGTCCTTGGTCTGTTAAGGCCCGCCTATTGCGCGCCACCAGCGCATTGCTTTTCTGTCAGGGTGTGCTCCCTTAGCCTTGTCTCAACAAACTTACCACAAGGCAGTGGGGCTTTTTACCCATAGCCGGGACAGTGGTTGACAGGCACCAGGGCGTGACCACACAGTGGTGGGCCTGCACGCCACATCTCTGGGGCCCAGTGCTGCTCTGAGATCCCCTGTAGTTTAGCCTGAGCCTGTAAGGTACCTCATGTGGCCCCGAGGAGGCACTGCAGGAGTCTTGGTGGTGGAGAGGCTCTGTACCGGCTGGAGGAGGCTTACACACTTGGCTCCTCTTTTCACCCACTGTAGAGAAGGCTAGCCAGAGGCAATAGCTGCAAGCAGAGAGCATTATGCGGCCTACAGCGTGCAACATGCACTAATTACAAGCACTACTGCACTAGACGCTTCACACACACCCTGTGAGCAAATACTGCACCCACACACATAAAGCACTGTAGTACATATAACACACTATAACTTGGGAATGTAAGGATTAAATCTACAAATGAATTATGTATAAACAAAGTAAAGTGCATAAATTAAATATTATAGGATACAGTACAGATTATCCATTAACACTTCAAATGCAATGCAGCTGGAAGTTCAGAAGCCCAATGACCTGAGGGAAGAAGCTGTTTCCCATCCTGACCATTTTTATCTTTCTCCATCTGAGTCTCCTGTCTGGTGGTAGAAAGTCGAAGAGGATGCTGGATGGATGGGTGGGATCCTTGATAACACTAAGGGCCCTGCATAAGCAGCACTCCCGATAATATCCCCAATAGGTGGTAGGGGATCATCCTCTCGGGCATTCTCACAGTCCTTTGTAGGGACTTCCCAGTCTGATGCTCGGCTGCTCCCATACCAGATGGAGATGCAGCTTATCAGGACGCTCATGTAAAAGGGGGGAGGGGTGAAGAGGCCTTGTTTGCCTCAATCTCTTCAGGAAATGGAGGCGTTGCTGTGCCTTCTTGTTCTGGGAGGTGATATTGAGGGACCAGGTGAGGTCATCCATGATGTGAACTCCCAGGGACCTGGTGCACTTAATTCTCTACAGAGGAGCCATGTATGTGCTGGGGGGTGGGGGGGGGGTGCTCATCTGTAGCCTCCTAATGTCCACAATCATTTCCTTGATCTTCTCCACTTTCAGACTGGGGTTACCCACCAGTCCACCAGCCGTTCCACTTCCAGATGCAGCCTGTAGCTGGCTGCCCTTCGTGGCTCAGGTCCCTGGAAGAGGTAGGTTAACATATGAGCAAAAAGTTGGACATTACTCAGTTAACTATCACTGCTTGTCCCCCTCACATTAAAAATCATAATGCTGCTGTGCACTGTAGTGAGGCATGTGTACCTGAGCTTAACTGAGAGCCAGAGCAGTTTAATTGAATTCATCACTGACTTGTTTTTCTCTCGTTTCAGCTCCCTGTGACTCCCTGTTTGTGCAAAACTTATCATCAAAAGCAGCTCTGGACGATTTGAGGTCAACCTTCAAAGGTTCCATAGGTGCCAAGATACAGTCTTCAAAAAAGCAGTGAGTGAGTACTCCTGGTTTAATCTATTGTGCTGGCATTGAGTACTTTGCCCTGCTGTCCCCTCCCAAATTCTAGCCAGTACTGTGGAGGGGCCGCACCTTTAGGGTGGTTGGCGTAGCACTTTACGGCGCCAGCCATCACTCTAGGTGTTCAGTTCCTGCCACTGTCTGTAAGGAGTTACATTCTTCCCATGACTGCATGGGTTTCTTCCAGGTTCTCCGGTTTCCTTCCGTATCCAAAGGTGTGGGGTTAGGGTTAGTCAGTTGTGGTCATGCTGTGGCGACATTTGGGGCCCATCTCCAGCACAATTCTCAGACTGTTGGGCATTCACATAAACAACAAATTTCACTGTCTGTTTTGATGTACATATGACAAATAGAATTTTATCTTAATAAAATCTTCAGAATCTTATCCAGCTGGCACCTTACAGATAGGATACTAAACCTGTGTAGAACACAGAACAGTACAGGCCCTTCAGCCCATGAGGTTATGCCGACCATTTAATCTACTCCAAAATCAATACAAACCTTCCCTCCTACATAACCCTCCAGTTTTCTTTCATCCATGTACCTGAGTCTCTGACATGTAACTAATGTACTCGTCTTTGTCACCACTCCTAACAGTGTTTTCCATTTACTTACCACTGTCTGTGTAAATAAAAACTTATCTCTGACATCCCCCTGTAGTTTCCTCCAATCACTTTAAACTTATGCCCTCTCGGTCATGTAATCTCTGCTTCTTGAGATGAGCATAGGAAGTCCCATTGTTCTAACATAAAACCTATATAGATTCAATAGGCCGACTAAACTCCTTGCATTCAGTAATTTCTCTGCTATTCAGATACAGCCTGGAACTGGACAGGTCCTTTGTGGCTCAGATCCCTGGGAGAGGGGGTTAACTTATGAATGGAAGGCTGGCTAACTTACATTTTGTCCCCACTGACTAGAATTGAGAAGGACAAACATACGGGATCCAAAGTGGCCTGAACAGGATGGATGTGGAAGGAGTGTTTCTTTTCCAGGTTCTCCTTTTGTGGGAGAACTTGGAAGTAGGGATCACTGTTCTTAAGATAAGTGGTCGCCCATTAAAGACAGAAATACAGCACAATTATCTCCCAGAAGATTGAGAGTCTTTGGTGTACCCTTTTCCGAGGGGGGTGGGTGGAAGCAGAGGTTTGATAGGAGAAGTTGATAAGCTATAGTCACTGAGAAGAAGTGGGAATGCAGTGTTGTCAAATAGTGGTGTAGCTGAGTTGTCCATTCCTCCTCCTCCTCATTTTTATACAATTTGAGTCCTGGTGAAAGATCTCAGACCAAAATGTCAGCTGTTCAGTCCCCTCCATAGATGCTGCCTGACCTACTGCGTTCCTTCAGTTGCTTAAGATTTTCGGCATCTGTAGAATATCTTGCATTCCTAATTTGTATATTTGTTTTTTGCCCAGTTAAACCAACACAAGTCTCCAATCCTGTCCAAGGTGGGCCAGAGTGAGCCTCCACCAGAACAGCCCCGTCAAGGTCAAGTCAGTGAGGGTCAAATTACATCTCTATGTGGGTTTGTAGAGATGCTCTGCCCAACATCTTAATGATGCAAGATTTTGGAGGTCCCCATTTCCTTTTCCAGTTACTGTATAGGGTACATACAGGAATGATGTTCCCATGCCTGGGGTGTCCAAAACCATGAGCCACAATCAAAATAATTATTCAGCCATTAATCACTGAGATGAAGATAAATTCACTGAGGGTGGCAAAACTTGGAATTCGCTGTCCAAGAGGGGGTTTGTGGGATCTTGGTTACTGTATTCAAGACAGAAGTAAATACATACTGACAGATGAAAAGATTCAAAGAATATGGTGTTAATGCAGGAAAGTGATGTCGTAGGTGGATCGTCATAGTTACATAGTGTATAGTGTAATGCAATTGCAGCTCCAGCGGCCCCGATCCAATTCCTGCCACTGTCTATCAGAGGTTTGTAAGTTCTCTCTGTGACTGTGTGGGTTTCCTCCAGATGCTCCAGTTTCCTCCCATATTCCAAAGTTAGTACATTAGTCACAAAATCAGAATCAGGTTTAATATCACAGGAATATGTAGTGAAACTTGCTGTCTTTCCGGCAGTAATACAATGCAATACATTATACATAGAAAAGTATGTGAATTACAGTAAGAATATATAATTGTTAAATAGTTAAATAAGTAGGGTAAAAATAGAAATTTAAAAAGTGGTGAAGTAGTGTTCATGGGTTCAATGTCCATTCAGAAATCGGATGGCAGAGGGGAAGAAATTGTTCCTGAAGAAGCTGAGTGTATGCCTTCAGGCTCTTGTACCTCCTCCCTGATGGTAGCAATATGAACAAGGCACATCCTGGGTAGTGGGTGCCCTTAATGATGGATGTTGTCTTTCTGAGGCACCAGCCCTTAAAGATGGATACTACGGAGCTAGCGTCCCTGATGTAGCTGACTCATTTTACAACTCTCTGCAGCTTACTTCAATCCTGTGCAGTACCCCCTACCTCCCCCACGACAGATCAAATCGCCTCAAACTCCTAATGAAATATAGCCGCTATTTGCCTTCTTTATAGCTGCATCGATATGTTGGGCCCAGGATAGTTTCTCAGAGATATTGACACCCAGGGACTTGAAGTTTCTCACCCTTTCCACTTCTGATCCCGCTGACAACTGCTGTGTGTTCCCTCGTCTTACCCTTTCTGAAGTCCACAGTCATTTCTTTGGTCTTACTGATGTTGAGTATCAGGGGTTGAATGACCTCATGCTGTTTTCTTCTATCTTGATTATTGATCGTTAGTGCATAGCCTAGCCATTCCCTCTGTCTAATTGATAATGGATTTGAATACCGTAACTTACTCTTGTTTCCTCTGTGATATCATTCCAGGTATTAGCTGAATAATGGCCCAAGACAGAAGGAAGTGAAAAGTCAAGCTTGTAACCAATGCTCAAATTATGTTTGTGCTCCCAACTGTGAGACATTTGGGGTCTTGCTGCTTGTCAGCTGGAACCCTGTTTTCAATTGAGATCTACAATGAGGACTCCTCTGAATCTGAGGTCATCTTATTTCATCCCCATGTTTTTATGGTTGTGTGACATGCCCGACTGGTTGTGTTCTTACCTGTAATTTCTCCAGTTGCCTTTTCTCTATTTACAGAAGGGCATGTTCCTGGAAAAATGCTTTAAGCAAAACTTTGTAAATTGAGATGGCAAAATGTGCAACAGGCATTTTGCCCCAGTGGATTCTTGCGTACAGAGAGCAGTGCATTGTTTATAGTAAAAGGCAATTTTCTTAAATAGAAGACCAAAGAGTCGTGGCGTCATAGTGAGAATTTGTAAATCAAGGAATCACTATATTGCAATCTCTATAGAACAGCCCGGGTGCATTGTTTGGGGATCTGTCCCAGATGGTGAAAGTTGTGGGCTGGCATTGGCACTTGGGTTTAACGATTGCTGGCTCGTACAGATCCCATCAACAATATTTACATTGACAGTTTGCAAATCAGAAATGATTATCAAGATCAAAGATTGATATCCTTAGGGGAAAACTCATTTTCTACCAGCACTCGGAGTTGTTTTCAGTTCAGGTTCTATTTCACTGGCAAAGTGGATTAGTAAACCTGATATTACGGTCCACGTACTGGAGATGATAGCATCACAGATCAAGAAGGATGTATTCCTGATTCCCTCCTTATGAGGTGAAATGTGAGCCAGGGAACCCCTCTTGGTTGGTATCTGGTCAAGATTAACTTACTTAAACCTATTGTCCTGACTGGGGCATAGGCCGTTGACAGCAACTTGCCACTGAGTCTTCTGTCCTGAGCCGGTCTTTCAAGTTGTACCCATCTTTGAAGATCCTTTCTCTCCCAGGGATGAGGTCTTTGGATGTTCTGTTGGGTTTTTATGGGATGGGGTCACTAGCCCCATGCCCAGCCCTTCCCCTCTCACAGCCGAGCTTGGGACCTTCCATATTGGAGTTGGTCAAGATTAAACATGACTTATAATATTGTTTAGGTTCAATGATGGATGGGCTAATAGGTGATTGGTTAAACCCTTACTTTATTTTCTGTGGTTTTATTTTCCCGGAAGTATTTGTTTCTCCCCAAGAACCTTTGTCTTTTCCCACCGGCGTTCAAAGCTCAGTTCACTTAATTTTGATGTATTGGACCACACCTTAACATCAATCACTTTCATCCATCGATCTGTATTTAATAAGCTCTTTTCAGGATCACTGCCTAACCCTGGGACAGTGTGTGTAGAATTTGCATGTCATTCCTACGATCAAGTGAGTTTCTCCAGTTTCTACACACATCTCAAAGACATTCAGGTTGGTTGGTTAATTGGCTACTGTGTAGTGTTGGTGAGTAGTAAAATTGATGGGGACAATAAGCTATATGATAAAATTTGTGTGTGTGTTTGGGGGAGTTGGAATTAGTATTGCTTTGTGAGCTGGCAGAGACTGATGGGCTGAATGTCATGAGAAATACAAATTAAACGATTTCTTAAAGGTTTTTAAAAAGATCATGTAAATTTATTTTATGATTGACTTAACATTGTCTAGGTTATTGAACTAGATCAACAATTATGGTTATAGATGGAAAACTAATTAGAAACTGGTTTCATTAAAAATAAATTGATGCATATTGTCTTTTTTTACTTTTATTTCAGAAAGATCATCAAATAAGGAACCAACTGTTAAAGCAATGTCAGGCAGCATCTATGGAAATGAATGAACAGTTGACGTTTCAGGCCGAGACCCTCATCAGGATTGGGAAGGAAGGGGGAAGACACCAGAATGAGAAGGCCTAAAACCAATCCCGACGAAGGCCCTTGTTTCCAAGGGCCTTCCAAGACGTTTCCATGGATGCTGCCTGACCTGCCGAGTTCCTCCAGCATTTTGTGTGTGTTGCTTTGGATTAGCTTACAACATTGTGTAGTTCAGAAATGGTTACTCGATCTTATTTCATTAATCGGGCAGGTAGGGCCCATCGGCCTTGGGTGGCAGCCCGCCTAGGAGAAGGAAAACTCTGATTTTACATCTCCGCTGCCTTGCAGCCATACCCACCCATGGGAAAGGCTTTGGGAGTAAACCCCGAGGAAGAAATGTGGAGCCGGGATCCCTAAAGCAGTTTGATGTTGTTTACAACTTCACTCTGTCAACCTCTGTAACGACACTGGTGCCATGCTGTATCGGTGCTTGCCCTTCCCTTGCACTACATCAGTGATGTGGAGAGGGAAAACCCGCTGCATGGGCAACAGCCGGTTCTTCAAATCTTCCCTCCCAGGCTTGAGAAGACACAGTCCACCAGAGGCACAAACCCCATGCTCCCCTGGGATCGATGGCTGCCTACATATTTCATTAAGGGTTGGTGTTCTGAAGTAATCTTGGTTTTCCAAGAAGTTGCAAAGTTAAACAAATGGGTTAAAAGATTATTGTTGAAATAGAACATGGTAAGAAAGCTATTTTAGTCACTCACTGAAATGAGAATTTTTTTTAAGCTGTACCGTTTAAATAGTGGAAGTAGGATGTTTGGGTATTTGGAGAGATTTAGATGTACTAATTCAAGTATCAGTTTGTATAAAGGTAGAATAAATAACGGCAAAAGTAGATACATTAAAGTCACGGCCCGAAACATTGAATGTTTACTCTTTTCCATAAATGTTGCCTGACCTGCTGAGTTCCTCCAGTATTTTGTGCGAGTGTGTGCGTGTGTATTGTTCTGGATTTTCAGCATCTGCAGAATCTCCTGAGTTTATGAATAGAATCTTGGATTTTAGAGGCGATGGAGTATAATGGTAATCGACCATGAACTTGGCGAATGGCACAACAGAGCAGAGCTCAAGTGGAGATATTGCAATACATTCACTGCACAGAAACAAGTCCTTCAATTGTCTGATCAGTACAAGTGTGTATGCTCCACGGAAACCTCTTACATCTTAAACCAGGGATTCCCAACCTGGAGTAAAGAAGATTGGGAACCCCGTTTTAGACCATAAGGCATAGGAACTGAATTAGGCCATTCGGCCCATCATGTCTGCTCCACCATTGCTTCATGGCTGATTTATTATTCCCTTCAACTCCGTTCAATGGCTTCTTCCCATAACCTTTGACACCATTACTCTCAAGAACCTATCAACCTCTGCTTTAAATATACCCAATGACTTGGCCTCCACAACCGTCTGTGGCAATGAATTCCACAGATTTACCACCCTCTGGCTAAAGAAATTCCTCCTCATCTCTGTTGCTAAAGTGACATTCTTGTATTCTGAGGCAGTGCTCTCTGATCCTGGACTCTCCCACTAGAGGAAACATCCTCTCCATGTCCACTCTAAATAGACTTTTCAGTATTCATTATCATTCTCCATCTCAGTCTGTCAGTGTATTAATCTGACTTTCTAGCAGAGAAATAATAATAATAAATAAAATCAAAATAATCCATTATGTATATTGAATAGGTTTTTTAATATGTGCAAAAACAGAAATACTATATATTTTTTAAAGTGAGATCCATTTAGGAATCGGATGGCAGAGGGGAAGAAGCTGTACCTGAATTACTGAGTGTGTGCCTTCAGGCTTCTGTACCTCCTACCTGATGGTAACTGAGAGAAGAGCATACCCTGGGTGCTGGAGGTCCTTAATAATGGACGCTGCCTTTCGGAAACACCACTCCCTGAAGATGTCCTGGGTACTTTGTAAGCTAGTACCTGAGAGAGCTGGCTAGATTTACAACCATCTGCAGTTTCTTTTGGTCCTGTGCAGAGCTCCTCTACACCAGACAGTGATGCAGCCTGTCAGAATGCTCTCCACGGTACAACTATAGAACTTTTTGAGTGTATTTGTGGACACATCAAATCTCTACACATTCCTAATAAAGTATCGCTTCTGTCTTGCCTTTTTTATATCTGCTTCAATATGTTAGGATCAGGTTAGATCCTCAGAGATCTTGACACCCAGGAACTTGAAGCAGCTCACTCTCTCCACTTCTGATCCCTCTATGAGGATTGGTATGTGTTCCTTTGCCTTACCCTTCCTGAAATCCACAAAAAGTTTAAGGGTAACATGAGGGGGAATTTCTTTACTCAGAGAGTGGTAGCTGTGTGGAACGAGCTTCCAGTAGAAGTGGTAGAGGCAGGTTCGGCATTGTCATTTAAAGTAAAATTGGATAAGTATATGGACAGGAAAGGAATGGAGGGTTATGGGCTGAGTGCGGGTCAGTGGGACTAGGTGAGAGTTAGTATTTGGCACGGACTAGAAGGGCCGAGATGGCTTGTTTCCATGCTGTAATTGTTACATGGTTATAAGGAACCAGACACCAAAGATCTGCATAACACATTCTGAAATCTTTTTGCTGCCATTTTGACCATGAGACCACAAGATATAGGAGCAGAAGTAGGCCATTCGGCTCATTGAGTCTACTCGGCCATTCAATCATGGCCTGATCCAATTCTTCCAGTCATCCCCACTCCCCTGCCTTCACCCCACACCCTTTGATTCCCTGGCTAATCAAGAACCTATCTATCTCTGTCTTAAATACACCCAATGACTTGGCCTCCACAGCCATTCATGGCAACAAATTCCACAGTTTTACCACCCTCTGATTAAAGTATTTTCTCCGCATCTCAGTTCTAAATGGACTTTTTAAATGTTGTTATTGGACCTGCCTTCCTTTGGCAGCTTGTTCTATATACTGACCATCCTGGATTAGGGTCCACTGACATGGCATGCAAGATGACTGGGATTCCTTCACTGCTGCAACCCTCCTCTGTCTTCACTGCCATTGTGTCTCGTTATCTCCTGGCAGCGTCACCGTTGAGGCCTTGGTTGGATCACTCTCTATCTAGAATCACCCACTTCCTCCCCCTCCCTCTGGACCTTGCCACCATGGGTGACCCTACCAGGAGCAAAACTCCAGATGGTGAAGATCCAGACTGCATTGTTCTCGGGATCACAGGAAATCACAAGCCTCTCCATCGTGGCAAGCTGACACTCCTCGGCAAAGTGTTCCCCTAAGTGAGTTGTCAAAAAGCAGAGGAGAGGGCTTTAAAATAGAACAATTGCGGTGGAGGGAGGGAATAGAGGAAATTGTTTCCCCTAGAGAGGAAGATGGCGCCAGCGAGACTGACAGTGTCGTCCTTTAGGTAGTTCACGAAACTACTTACTTTTCTAAATGTGATTTATCTGCTGTTGGAACCTGCGATTTACATTTTGATAGTGTGTTTGTAGGTTGATTGAGCAATCTGGCATTTTGCTGTCTCAGAGGGAATTGGGTGAGGTTTTGAGCAGAGCATGCAGCCTGGAGGTTAAGAAACCTGGAAACGGGGCACCAGCCTATGATCAACTCCATTTCTCACTGATTAAGGTGTTGAGCAAGATTGAAATCAGTGAGGACGAGAGCAGAGGGCGAGTGGGTGCTCAGTGCCATCCTCCTGGGTCAGAACAGTTTCTCTCTGGTGCTCGCTTGCTGGTCCCAGAGCAAGGTGCCTGCATTTGACCCACCTCCCTCCCTCTCTATTCTGCCGGAGTCTTGGGCAAGATTTAACCAACGTGGTGTGTGAATTGGACTCCGTAGTTTGTGTTATGATGTTTTTCTGGTTTCTGGTTACCCCCTTTTTTTAAAAAAAAATTGCCTTTTTGTGTGATTTTGCTCGGGGCAGACGAGCTCTGTGACCTGCAGTCAACCAACAAATGAGACAGCACTAACTTGAACTGAACAGAACCAAACTGAACATTCCTAGACTGTTCCAATGACTTTGTGGTTTGATGTTTTATATTCTGTGTTTCTGCTCAGTTTCTTTTTGCCGTTTGTAAGATCTGTTCTTTTTTTCCCTTGTTGGGGGCTCCATGTTTTTCTTTGAACGCGTTCCATGGCATTCCTTCGTTTCGTGGCTGTCTGTGGGAAGATGAATCTCAGGATTGTATACTGTGTACGTGCCCTGATAATAAATGTATTCTGCATGTTTGAATCATAGAGATTGGTGAAGGTCTGGATCTCACTGCTTGAAAGGGTGGAAGAGGCAGATGCATTCCCCATGCTGTGTACCGTAACAGCGTGGTCCTGGAAGGTGGCAGTAAGTTGGAAGCTCTTTCCCACAATGGGCTGAATGGTCTCCTAAATTTAGGGTCTTCAATGAAACGTAGAAGAGTTGAGCACAGAAACAAGCTACTTGGCCCAAAGTGTCTGTACTGACCACGGGGCCAGTGCAAACTAATCCCATCTGTTTTTCTCCATTTCATGTAGTTCACATGCCTGTCTTAAACGTTGCTCTCGTCTCTCTTCCTACCACTTCCCAAATCAGTGTGTTCCAGACACCTATCACACTCTGTGCAAGACTCCTTTGAACTCCCCCACCCTCATCTTCAAGCAATGCCCTCTAGCAAAAGAACTGGCCTACCCAATGAATCTGTCTAAACAGTTGGGTGGCAGGTTGGAGATACGTCTCCACCATAGGAGGTGGAAGGCACTCCTTCCCTCTGCTAGCCTGCAGGTCACCCTTGGGCGAGGTGTAGCACGTGCTTAGCCCTACCCCCAATTAGGGTGACGTGAAGAGTTGGTGGTGGATGGTTGTATGAGCAAGCCCTGGTTATGTGACCACTGATGCCAGGCAGACAATCTCTGAAGAATATTGATGATGGCTGAGGGGTCACCCATCTTGTAAAGACACTGCCCAGAAGAAGGTAATGGCAAACCACTTCTGTAGAAAAATTTGCCGTGAACGATCGTACTCATGGGAAGACTATGATTAACCACATCATATGACATTGCACATAACGAACCCTCAGCTTAGAGCAATGCCTTCTAGTATTTGACATTCCCACCCTAGGAAAAAGAATCTGCCTACCCAATATATCATTATCATCATCATTATGTGCTGTGTTTTATGAAGTGGGTGAACTTTGAACAACACCAACAATATTTACTTTCAGCAATTACACTTTATGATCATAGAAAGGATGGGTGGCAATAATATATGCTGCTGTTCTTATTTTCAATTTCTCGGGCACTCTCCCCTTCTTCCACTTCCTGCAATATGACCTCTTTGTAAAATTCCACCCTGAGATTTCTGTGTCCCTCTGCTCTGAGTTTTGAATATCCCCCACCCCTCTCACCCTTCCCCTCTCCCCCACCTCTCTACCCCCTCCCCTCTCTGCCCTTCCTCTCCCCTCCCCTCTTCCCCTTTTCCCCCTCTCCCCTCTTCCCACTTTCTTCCCGGCTCTCCCCTTCTCTCTCCCTTCCCTCCCCCCTCTCTCCCTCTTCTCTTTCCCTCACCCTTTTTTAGCCAGTAGATGGTGAATCGAAGGAATTCATTGGCCATGGAGGTCATCATTAAAGCAGAGGCTGATATGTTCTTGATTAGGGCATCAAAGGTTATGGGGGAATGGGGTTGAGAGGGGTCATAAATCGGCCATGACAGAATGGCAGAGCAGACTCGATGGGCCAAATGGCTCAATTCCATGCCTATGTTTTATGATCCTGTCATGAGGTGCTTCAAGAGAATGGTATTGGCACGTCAATTCCAGCCTCCCTGACAACCTTGACAGAGTGGAATTTGCCTGCAGCTTTAACAGGTGGATGGCCTAATTCTGCTCCTCTGTCTTATGCCAGGGGTTTCCAACCTGGGGTCATGGACCCCTTGCTTAATGGGTCTTGGTCTATGGCATAAAAAAGGTTGGGAACCCCCTACGATATTGTCTAATTAAAACCAGCTTCTGAACTGACTCTCAGTCACCATTGTACACCTTACTCCTGCAATGCACCTTTATCACATTAAAGGCGCTATACAAATGCAAGTCCCCCACGTACAAGTCAGTAAGCCATTTATCCCCTTGAGACTGCTCTGCTGGTAAGGAAAAGCAAGAGGTTCTGCAGATGCTGGAAACCTTGAGGAGCTCCGCGGGCTTTTAAGGTTGTGCTTGACTCTGTATCTTGTACAAGCAACACAGGTATTGAGTGGGGGAGGGGGCAACTATTTGCAGGAAAGGGGAGCCAATCACTGACTTGTCAGGAACAATGCATGCAATGCAACTTGTATTATTATAGTCCGTCTTGCAGCCTTTTGGATTTCCCAATTGCTTTGCAGCAAATCATTTTGCTGGAACTCAGCACAGCAGTGATGCAGTCCATTTGGTCCAACTGACCCTTTACACTCCAAGCCTTCTTCTATAAGAAGGATGTAGAGGCTTTGGAGAGGGTGCAGAAGAGGTTTACCAGGATGCTGCCTGGTTTACAGGGCGTGTGCTATCACGAGAGGCTGGATAAACTTGGGTTGTTTTCCCTGGAACACCGGAGGCTGAGGGGAGATCTGTTAGAGGCTTATAAGATTATGAGATGCACAGATAGAGTGGACAGAGTATCTGTTTCCCAGGGTAGAAATGTCCAATACCAGGAGGCTTGCATTGAAGTTGAGAAGGGGTAGGTTCAGAGGGGATGTGAGGGGTAAGTGTGTTTTAAGTCAGCGAGTCATGGATGCCTGGATTGCACTGCCTAGTATGGTAATAGAGGCAAATACATTAGAGGCTCTTAAAAGATGTTTGGATAGGCACATGTATGTAAGGAAGATGGAGAGATATGGACACGAGGTAGGTAGGAGGGATTATTGTGGGCTGAATGGCCTGTTCCGGTGTTGTATCTTTCTACGTTCTAAAAGTCAGACTCCACCATTCTTTCTTCACCTCAACACACCAGCTCATCTTTTCCATTTCCCTCATATCCATATCCAGGCTGTGTTCTCTTCTTGCTGCTGCCATCAGGAAGAAGGTACAGGAGCCTTAGGTCCCACACCACCAGGTTCAGGAACACCTTTCAACCATCAGGCTCCTGAACCTGTGTGAATAACCTCAACACTCAACTGATTCCACAACCTATGGAGTCACTTTCAAGGACTCTACAATGCTTTCTCGGGTTTCTTTCTTTATTTCTCTTTATCTATTTTTCTATCTATCTGTTTCTCTCTCTCTACCTCTCAGTTTATTTATTGTATTGTATCGTCTCTATTTCCTGAGGAGACTGAGGTCCTTTAACATCTGCAGGACGATGTTAAACATTCTAACGATGTTCTACGAGGCTTTGGTGGCCAGTGTTATCATGTTTGCTGTTGTGTGCTGGGACAGTAGGCTGAGAGTAACAGACACCAACAGAATCAACAAATTCATTCATAAGGCCAGTGATGTTGTGGGGGTGGAACTGGACTCTCTGACGGTGGGGTCTGAAAAGAGGATGCTGTCCAAGTTACATGCCATCTTGGACAATAACTCCCATCCACTCCATAATGTACTGGTTAGGCACAGGAGTACATTCAGCCAGAGACTCATTCCACCGAGATGTAACACTGAGCGTCATAGGAAGTCATTCCTACCTGTGGCCATCAAACTTTACAACTCCTCCCTCAGAGTGTCAGACACCCTGAGCCAATAGGCTGGTCCTGGACTTATTTCCACTTGGCATAATTAAATTATTATTTAATTATTTATGGTTTTATGTTGCTATATTTCTATGCTATTCTTGGTTGGTGCGGCTGTAATGAAACCCAGTTTCCCTCGGGATCAATAAAGTATGTCTGTCTGTATTTGCACATTGGATGTTTGTCAGTCTTTGTGTGTAGTTGTCCACTGATCCTATTGTATTTCTTTGTTCTACTGTGAATGTCTGAGGCAAAATGAATCCCAAGGTAGTACATTGTTGTTTTCATAATAAGTTTCCTCTGAACTTTGATATGCATATCCAGCTTGCTCTCAGATCTCCGTCTGCCTTGATGAGTGCAGCTTCACCAAATCTGAAGAAGCTCGACAACATCCAGGACAAAGTGACTCATTTCACCAGCAATCTAAATCCTCATTCCCTCCACCAGCACAAGTTGTTGTGGGGTGCGTCACCTGCAAAATACACACAGAGGCCGCTTTATTAGGTATACCTGCACACTGGCTCATTAATGCAAATATCTAACCAGCCAATCACGTGGCAGCAACTCAATGCACAAAAGCATGCAGACAGGGTCAAGAGGTTCAGTTGTTGTTCAGATCAAATTTCTTGGTGTTCACCTGGCGGAGAATCTCACCTGGTCCCTCAACACCAGCTCCATAGCAAAGAAAGCCCAGCAGCATCTCCACTTTCTGCGAAGGCTGAAGGAAGTCCATCTCCCACCCCCCATCCTCATCACATTCTACAGGGGTTGTATTGAGAGCATCCTGAGCAGCTGCATCACTGCCTGGTTCGGAAATTGCACTATCTCAGATCATCGGGGTCTCTCTTACCACCATCACGGATGTTTACACTACACGCTTCCTCCACAAAGCAAACAGCATTATGAAAGACCCCACGCACCCCTCATACAAACTCTTCTCCCTCCTGCTGTATGGGAAAAGGCACCGAAGCATTCGGGCTCTCACGACCGGACTATGTAACTGTTTCTTCCCCCAAGCTATCAGACTCCTCAATACCCAGTGCCCGGCCTGACACCTTGCCCTTTTGTCCTGTTTATTATTTATTGTAATGCCTGCATTGTTTTGTGCACTTTATGCAGTCCAGTGTAGGTCTATAGTCTAGTTTTTTTTTCTGTTTTTTTTTTACTTAGTTCAGTCTAGTTTTTGTACTGTCATGTAGCACCATGGTCCTGAAAAACATTGTCTCATTTTTACTATGCACTGTACCAGCAGTTGTGGTCGAAATGACAATAAGAGTGACTTGATGACTTGAGACCAAACACCAGAATGAGGAAGAAATGTGATCAAAGTGTTTTTGGAATGATTAAATGTGCCATATGGGGGTGACTTGAGTATCTCTGAGACTGTTGATCTCCTGGGATTTTCATGCACAGACAGCAGTCTCTAGACCAGGGGTTCCCAACCTTTTTTATGCCACGGACCCCTACCATTAACCAAGGGATCTGTGGACCCCAGGTTGGGAACTCCTGCTCTAGGGTTTACAGAGAATGGTGTGGAAAAACAAACAAAACAAATCGGGTGAGCGGCAGTTCTGTGGGTGAAAACACCTTGTTAATCAGAGAGGTCAGAGGAGAATGGCCAGACTGACAGGAAGGCGAATGTAACTCAAGTAACCACACGTTACAACAGTGGTGTGCGGAAGAGCATCTCTGAACGTACAGCATGTTCAACCTCGAAGTGGAAGACCATGAACATACACTCAGTGGCCACTTTATTAGGTACAGGAGGTCCCTAAAAAAAAAAGTGGCTATTGGTTGTTAGTGTACTGTTTCCTTCCGGTAATGCTTAGTGCTTCTCCTCCCACAGATCTAAGGCGTTATGAATAATTTGACAGGAATATTATTGGCATAATCGGGAGTCGGTGTGCAGGGAAGTAAAAGGGGGCGGTGTTTTGGGTTTGTAAAAGGGCGTTTCCCCTCCCTGACAATGAACGCTTTGATGTCGATTCCGATGACAGCGGGGAGTTGATATATTGGAGCTGGTTGCACAAATAGGATGGGAGGAGGAATTAGTGGAGGGCCAACCAGCGGCGGCCTGCGGTCACATGGGCACCGTCTAATGATGCTAGAATTGCAGAGATGCTTGCGGATGTTGGGTACAAGTCGTTAGGAGGAAACATGTGTCGGTAGCAACGCCGCCAACTCATTATATTCAACTGGGGCACCTCTGAAATTGGCACAAGTTCGCTGTTAATCGCTCCCGAGGAGCAGTCGGCTTTCCATCGGCTCGCTCCCGCTGAATGGGTGTCTCGTTCACCGCAACAGACGGCCCCCAGTGTTTGCCATGTCCAGCGAGACCTCCCCTCTCCTCAACTACCGCCTGTACAATGTGGCGGGCGGGGGGTTCGCCGAGAGTTGCGCCGCTCTCCCGACCGAGGAGGTTTCCATCTGCGGCAGCGGCTCGCAGCCCGACGACAGCCGGAAGCTGTCGACCTTTTTCGGGGTCGTGGTGCCCACCGTCCTGTCTATGTTCAGCATCGTGATCTTCATGCGAGTTGGTAAGCTGTCAGTTTTAAAAAAACACCCTCGTTTCCAAGCCCACCCCCCTCCGCTAGCTAAAATACCTTCCATTTTAAAACGTATATTAAACAATCGCAGCTGTTTAATTTGTATTAAGTTTAAAACCCATTGTTGACATGTTGTAGATTTTATTTGCGAATGACATTGGAGTGCGATTTGCCCTGTGACCTCTCTGCGCCTCAGTTCCCCCCTCCCCCCTTAAATCCAGCTTCAGCCGACGGATTGGTTTCTCGGCCGGCAGTTCTCGTGGGTTTAAGATTTTTTTAAAGCAATTTGGTGCATCTGTTTATCCACCGGAGAGCTGTGTTAAAAGAATGGTTTCTGTGTGACCTGTCTGCTTGGCGTACGTGCACGAGCACCTCGATGTTTATCGATACTTGCTCAACCTGTCAGTTCTCAGCCTTCCAACGAGGGGATGGCTGGGCTGTGGTCAAACTTTGCCCCACATGCCATTAAAACTAAACACTCCATGCAGTTTTCAGAACGAATGTATTCCTTGCACCGACCGGCCTCTGCTATTTGTCACCCACTCTTCCACAGAAGCGTCTGGGCCCCGAAATGTCGACTCTTCCTTCTCTTCCGTAGAAGCTGCCCGACTTGCCGAGTTCCTCCAGCAATGTGTGTGTCAACATAGAACAGGAAAAAGGTCCTTCCGATCTGCAAACCAGCTAAAATAAAATAAGAACTAATCCCTCCTACCTACACAATGTCCACCCTCCTCATATCCACGTGCCTATCCAAACGTGAAAAGCCCCGCATGTATTTGCCTCTACCACAGTACCAGGCAGCGCATTCCAGGCATCCACCACTCTCGGAGTAAAAAAAAATACCCCTCGCATCCCCCCTCTTTTCTTCAATGCTTGCCCTCCGCTGTTAGACATTTCAACCCTGGGAAACAGATGCTCCCTGTCCTCTCTATCTGTGCCTCTCAATCTTATAAACCTCTATCAGATCTCCCCTCAGCCTGAGAAAACAGCCTAGGTTTCTGCAACCTCTCATGACAGCACATGCCCTGTAAACCAGGCAGCATCCTGGTTAACCCTCTTCTGCACCCTCTCCAAAGCCTCAACATCCTTCCTATAGTGGGGTGACCAGAACTGTACTCAATACTCCAGAAATGGCCTAGCCAGTGTGTTTTTTTTAAGTTGACGAAATAACTGGCCCTCATTTTTCAAACCTTTAGACTCCCACTGAAACAATAATAGCTTCTCTTTATACCTTGCCAATTCCCTCTCTACAAGAGCACATAATTTTAAGGTGATTGGCTGGAAGTATAAGGGGGATGTCAGAGATAAGTTTATTTAACACAATGAATGAGCCTGAGGTCATTTTCGCTGGAGGGCAGTTAATCTGTGGAATTCATTGCCATGTGGTTGTTGAGATCAAGCCATTGGGTATACTTAAAGCAGAGACTGATAGATTCTTGATTAGTCAGGACTTCAACGGTTATGGGGAGAATGGGATTGAGAGGGATAAAAAATCAGCCATGAATGAATGGCAGAGCAGACTCGATGGTCCAATTGGCCTAATTCTGCTCCTGTGTCTTATGGTCTTGTGTATGAAACACAATGTGGTGGTGGTCGAGGCAGTTGTATCAGGGACACTTAAGGGACTCTCTTAGATAGGCATATGGATGATAGAAAAATGGAGGGAAATGTTAGATTGATCTTGGAGTAGGTTGAAAGGTCAGTTTAAAGTTGTGGGCTGAATGGCCTGTACTGTGTTCTATTTCTTAAATATCAATCTAATTACCATTTATAACTTTGGTCTAGTCCTGTTTGTTGGAATGGTTAACTCTCTCGGGTATTGCAAATTAACCTTTTGGATTCCTGTTAATTCAATGCCACACACCCTCTCTGGGATAACAGGCTCTGTCTGGAGAAGTTTAGGTGAATTATAATTAGGACTTTGTGCCCTGTGGCTCTCAGCTTGTTTGCAAAACAGACGCACTTGCAGCAATGGACTACACCCTACATCCTTTAAAAGTCAATCCTTAAAGGAAGTTCTGTCCGAAGCTGAGTGGCAGTTTTGAAAGAACCTGTCTTTCTAGCATGGGGCTATTCAAAGTTCAAGGTACATCACAGCAGGCAGTGAAATGTGTTGTTTGTGTTAACCGACACACCTTGGGCTGTGCCTGGAGTCAGGACATGTTCTGGTGTCAACATAAACACGAGATTCTGCAGATGCTGGAGGAACTCAGCAGGTCAGGAAACATCCATGGAAGGGGAAGAGACAGATGGCATTTTGTAATGGTTCGCACAAAACTTTACAGTACCGATGACCCGGGTTCAATTTCCTGTAAGGAGTTTGTACATTCTCCCCATGACCACATGGTTTTCCTCCAGGTGCAAAGGTGTACCAGTCAGTAGGTTAATTGCTCATTGTAAATTCTCTCCCAATTAGGCTAGGTTTAAATTGGGAGATTGCTGGCCGACACTGCTTGAAGAACCTATTCTTCGTTGTATCTCAATAAACAAGGACTGATAGGGGTTCTCGACTCATTCCTCTCCATAGATGCTGTCTGACCTGAGTTCCTCCAGCATTGTGCATGTGTGTTTTTTTTCCACAGTGCTAACAACATGACAAGCAACAAAACAAAGCAGGGATAAACAAGCCTCATTCCTCCCTGTCGCCCATGTGCGTACACAGTTCATTAACCCCAGGGTAGGCCTTCCGCCTCCAGGGGATTTGAGCCTGCAGACAATGGGTTCCATCTTCCCCATTCATTCAGCCCATCAATCTGTGCCGGCTCTCCCCCGGCAGATTATTTCACCCAGTTCAATGTTGATGGGTTCTCTACCAAAGGAGGTGTAGGCCACTCCTTCCCTTCACTAGCCTACAGGACATCCTCTGGTAAGGTGTTGCACCTGCTTAGACTCTCTTCTCCCCCCACCTCCTCACAAAATCAGGGTCATGTGAAGCCATGGGAGCAGGTGGTGGATGTCGTATGAGTGGCTGGTGCAGATCACAAGTCCTGGGTATGCGACCACTGATGCAAAGCAAACAGTCTGTGAAGAGTATTGATGATGGCTGGGGTCACCCGTCTTGTAGGCAATGACAAACCACTTCTGTGGAGGGGGGGTAGTTGCCCAGATCAATCATGGTTATGGCTAGAGCATGATTCCCCATGCCATACAACAGGGCAAATAATGAACAAATGGTGTTGATTTCTCAGCCTAGACTCACTTTCAAGGTCTCTAGACTCATGTTCTCAGTATTACTTATTTACTGATCTGTTATTCTTTGGTTGATTGTTTTTTGTACTTGCACAGTGTGTCCTTTGCACATATGTCAGTCTTTGAGTGTAGTTTTTCATTGATTTTGTTGTATTTCTTTTGTTCTACCATGAATGCCTGCAAGAAAACAAACCCCGGGGTAGCATTTGATGACGTGTGCTCAGTGGCCACTTCATCAGGTTTAAGAGTGGAACCCGACATGGTCTCCTGCTGCTTCCTCATCCACATCCGAGGTTTGACGTGTTGCGTGTTCACAGATGCTCTTCCGCACACCACTGGTGTAACACGTGGTTATTTGGGTTACTGTCGGCATCCTGTCAGTTTGAACCAGTCTGGGCATTCTCCTCTGGTTAACAAGGCATCTTCGCACACAGAACTGCCATTCACTGGATGTTTTTGTGTTTCTTGCACCATCCTGTAAACTCGAGAAAATCCCAAGAGGTCAGCGGTTTCTGAGATACTCAAACCACCCCACCTGGCACCAACAATCATTTACAGTCAAAGTCATTTAGATCACAGTTCTCCCCCATTCTGATGTTTGGTCTGAAGAACAACTGAACCTCCTGACCATGTCTGCATGCTTTTATACATTGAGTAGCTGTCACATGATTGGCTCATTAGATACCTGCATTAATAAGCAGGTGTACCTAATAAAGTGGCTACTGAGTGTGTAAACACTTTGCAGTGGACAATCGTCTCCATTGTTGTCTGGTGGGGAGCATTATGCTCCTAGTTTTATTTTTAATCAGATTAGTTCTAATGTGCTACAGTAGATGTGTTATCTAAATTCCCTCTGTCCACTCAGATCATGCTCCTTCAGAATGGCGGGCATGCTGGATTGGGGTAACATGTGTTTACCCCCCCCCCCCCAAGAGCTGTGAGGCCCTTTGACATTGATCCACCCTGGTTGCCCTTTAGCAAACTCGCCCGTTATCGGTTTGTTTGGGACTGGCCTGGTGATTGCAGCCCTGAAGTCCCATTGAGTTTCAAGCTGTGACTTTAAACCTTCCCCTGATTCACGAACATGTCCAGCGGTCTGCCAGGTTTTCAGAAGATTTGCTTTACTTGTCCTATGCACGTCGAAACATGGATGGCAGAGTGGAGATGTGTCTCTATCAAAGGAGGTGTAAAGAACTCCTTCCCACCACTGACTTGCAGGTCACCCTTGGACAAGATGTAGCACCTGCTTCGGTCCCCTCTGCCAAATCAGGGTCATGTGAAGATGTGGGGTCAGGTGGTGGATGGTCGTATGAGCAGCCGGTGCAGATCACGTGATCATGGGTCCTGGTTATGTGACCACTGATGCCAGGCAGACAGTCTCTGAAGTACATTGATAATGGCTGGGGTCACCCATCTTGTGAAGACACTGCCCTGAAGAAGGAAATGGCAAACCACTTCCGTAGAAAAGTTCTCCAAGAACAATCATGGACATGGAAGGACTGTGACCACATCATGCAGCACATGATGCCGACATTGAAATGTACAGTGAAATGTGATGTTTTTTGTTGATGACCAACGTGGTCCGAGGCTTGTGTTTGGGGGGGGGGCAGCCACTCGTCCGGTGCCCACTGTTTACTAACCCTAACCTGTTCATCTTTGGAATGTGGGAGGAAACCAGAGCGCTTGGAGGATATCCACTGTGGAGGAGAGCATTCAGGCAGAGGTGGGAATCGACCCTGATCGGTGATCACTGGCACTGTGAAATGATTGTGCTGCCATTCCACCCTCCTTCATACACATGCATTCCAGTACTGTCCACCTGGCCCTGCATGCCCTCCTCCATCTGGCTCGGACTGTCCCAGTGATAGAAGCCCTGATACACTGCAACAACGGAAATAGTTGGGAGTCGGAAGATTCCTCATTACGTTCTTCTCCTCCACTGGCTCCTCCTGCTCTCTACCTTTCCCAGTCAAAGTTTTCTCCCTTTCAGTCTGACCTCCCACCCCCATCCCCTCCCAGCCCACCACACACTCCTGTGCTCCTTTGCTGCCCTGCTACTCCTGCTCACTACAATGAGCCACTGTTGCTGTGTGAACCTTGTAAGTTGGTAGTGGTGGGAGAGACTGTGTTCTGGTCTGGGTTGAACTCTGCACTGAGTAGCTTGTTAACACCGCCATGGACGGTCCCAACCCTTCTGTGAAAGGAGGAGGGTTGAGCACAGGGCTAGCAACCGCATAACATTTAAAAAAAAAACCAGAGCTACAGAATCGCCAACAGAACCTCTGAGGACCTCATGCCTGGGAGAGAAAGGATCTTTGAAGATGGGTTACCCCAGGGGACCACTTGAAAAACTGGCACAGGACAGAGGACTCTGGCAACCTGCTGTCACCGGCCAGTGCCCCAGTTGTCACTTGTCCACGGTGTGATCTGCTCCTCTCCCGGGCAAATGGATGCATTTGGTGTCAATTGTGGGATCTTGCTGTGCAACATCAGTTGTTGTTGGGGCAATTTGTTGCTGCACTGGAGTCTCTCAAAGCAGTAAATGCCTTCATTGCCTGGTTGTGTCTTCACCTCCTGCACACCATTTATCAATTGGACCTCCACACTGACTTCTGACTTGCATTGGGCTTGTTCCTCCATTGTTACGCCATGCCATTACTCCATCGTCAGTCCATAGGATGCAGTGTATGGCTACAGAATTGTAACCTCTAACCTAGCAGTACAGTTTCATGCTCTCTGCTACAATATTTATACAAGTTCCAAGAAAAAGTGATTCTCCAAGTATGTGTAAAGCCTTCCATTGATATGGGTTGACCATAGATGTCCTACATTTGAGACACAATGTTCAAAACAAATTTATTATTGAAGTACCTGTGTCACCTGATTCATTTTCTTGTGGGCATACTAAGTCTATAATAGAATAACCATAACAGAATCAATGAAAGGCTGTACCAACTTGGGAGTTCAACCAGAGTGCAAAAGACAGCAATCTGTGCAAATACAAAATAATAATAGCAGTAAATATCAAGGATCTGAGATGAAGGATCTTTCAAAGTGAGTCCACGGGTTGTGGGAACATTTCAGTGATGGGCTAAGTGAAGATATCCCCTTTGGTTTAAGAGTCTGATGATTGAGGGATAATAACTGAACCTGGTGGAGTGAGTCCTGAGGCTCCTGTACCACCTTGATGGTAGCAGCGAGAAGAGAGCATGAGCAGGATGGTGGGGTCCCTGATGATGGCTTCTGCCCCATCACTCCCTGCAGATGTGCTCAATGGTGGGGGAGTGCTTTACCTGTGATGGCTTTGGCCTTATCCACTCTGCTTTGTAGGATTTTCCATTCAAGGGCACTGGTGTGATGCAGTTGATCAATACACTGTCCACTACACATCTATAGAAGTTTGTCAGAGTTTTGGATGTCATGTTGAATCTCTGCAAACTCTACAGGGCAGTACGATATGGAGAGCGAGCTGTTGCCTATGCAGGAAGCTCCCCCTCTCCACGCAGCTGATGAACCCAAAGGAACGTCAGAGACTTGTACAGTTTGGCGCTAGTGAAGATGCAGGAGTTGTCAGTCATTATTGACTCCAGCTCCAGATTTTTTTTCCTTGGTTTACTCCCAAAGCCTTCCCCTTGAATAGGTGTAGCTGCAAGGCAGTGGAGGTTTGGGATCAGAGTGGTCTTTCTCCAAGATGAGTATGCATAAATCACTATTTGCTACCCTCAGATTTATTTCTTGCTGACATTTACAGGAAAATAAAGAAATGCAACAATTTTTTTTCAAAAGAAAAACAATAAATAGCAGTGACTGAGCCATTCAGCTCAATCGGTTCATGCCAGCAATTGTGCCCCAAACCTTGCATTTCCAGAGTGACTCTCCATGCCTTGCCCCTTCATGACTCCTGTTGAATGTATGTATCTATGCTTTCCAACTTTGGTTATCAAGGACTCGCAGATTTCTACTGTGGAGAGCATTCTAACTGGCTGCATCACCATCTGGTATGGGGGTTCGGGGGGGCTACTGCAGAGGATCGAAATAAGCTGCAGGAAGTTGTAAACTCAGTCAGCTCCATCTAACCTCAGTCTAGCTTCTGTAGTATCCAGGACATCTTCAAGGAGTGATGTCTCAGAAAAGTCTTGCTGATCATTAAGGACCCCCTTCTCTACCCACCATCACCCAGTACACGCCCTGTTCTCATTGCTACCATCGGGAAGGAGGTACAGGAGCCTGAAGGTGTACTCTGTGATTCAGGAACAGCTTCTTCCCCTGTGCCATCTGATTTCTGAATGGACAATGAGCCCGGCTACACTACCTCACTTTTAAAATTTCTATTTTTGCACTAATTTAATGTAACTAAAGTATACAGTGCCTATAAAAAGTATTCATCCTCCTTGGAAATTTTCATGTTTTATTGTTTTTACAACATTGAATCTCATTGGATTTAATTCGGCTTTTTTGTCACTGATCAACAGAAAGTGAAAACAAGTTTCTGCAAATTGGTTGAAATTTATTACAATTATTAAACAAAATAATTGTTGCATAATTACTCACCCCTTCAAGTCAGTATTTAGTGGATACATCTTTAGCAACAATTACAGCCTTGAGTCTGTGTGGATAGGTCTCTATCAGTTTTGTACATCTGGACACTGCAGTTTTTTTCCCCATTCTTCTTTACAAAACTGCTCAAGCTCTGTCAGATTGCATGGGGATCATGGGTGAACAGCCCTTTTCAAGTCCAACCACGAATTCTCAGTTGGATTGAGGTCTGGACTCTTACTTTGCTACTCCAGGACATTAACTTTGTTGTTTTTAACCCATTCCTGTGTAGCTTTGGCTTTAAGCTTGGGGTCGTTGTCTTGCTGGAAAACAAATCTTCTCCCAAATCAAAGTTCCCTTGCAGTCTGCATCAGGTTTTCCTCCAGGATTTCCCTGTATTTTGCTGCATTTCACAAGCCTTCCAGCCCCTGCTGCAGTGAAGCATCCCCACAGCATGATGCAACCACCACCGCGCTTCATGGTGGGGATGGTGTGTTTTGATGATGTGTGGTATTTCACTTCAGCCAAACACAGCATTTAGTCTGGTGGCCAAAAAGCTCAATTTTGGTTTCATCAGACCACAGAACATTTTTCCAGCTGACTTCAGAGCCTCCCACATACCTTCTGGCAAACTCCAGACAAAATTTCAGTGAGTTTTTTATTTCAACTGAGGCTTCTCTTTGCCACTCTCCCATCAATCTGTGACTGGTGAATTACTTAGGCAACAGTTGTTGTATGCACAGTCTCTCCCATCTCAGCCACTGAAGCTTGTAACTCCTCCAGAATTGTCACAGGTCTCTTGGTGGCCTCCCTCACTAGTCCCCTTCTTGCACGGTCACTCAGTTTTTGATGACGACCTGCTGTGGGCAGACTTGCAGCTGTGCCATATTCTTCCCATTTCTTAATGATTGACTTATCTGTAACTCAAGGGATATTCAGTGACTTGGAAATGTTCTTGTATCCATCTCCTGACTTGTGCTTTCCAATAACCTTTTGCAGTGTTGCTTGGAGTGTTCTTTTGTCTTCATGGTGCAGTTTTTGCCAGGGCACTGACTCACCAGCAATTGGACCTTCCAGATACAGGTGTATTTTTACTACAATCTATTGAAACACCTTGACTGCACACGGTGATCTCCATTTAACTAATTATGTGATTTCTGAAACAATTTGGCTGCATTAGTGATGATTTGGTGTGTCATATTAAAGGGGGTTAATACTTGTGCATTCAATTATTTTGTTTTTATTTGTAATTAATTTAGATCACTTTGTAGAGATCTGTCTTCACTTTGACATGAAAGTTTTTTTTCTGTTGATCAGTGTCAAAAAGCCAAGTTACATCAGATGTCAGGGGTAAGTTTTTTTTACTCAGATAGTGGTGAGTGCTTGGAATGGGCTGCCAGCAACGGTGATGGAGGCAGATACGATAGGATCTCTGAAGAGACTTTTAGATACGTATATGGAGCTTAGAAAAGTAGAGGGCTATGGGTAAGCCTAGTAATTTCTAAGGTAGGGACATGTTCGGCACAACTCTGTGGGCGAAGGGCCTGTATTGTGCTGTAGGGTTTCTGTTTCTACATCCACTGTGATTCAATGCTGTAAAACAATAAAACATGAAGACTTCCGGGGGGGGGGGGGAAGTGAGTACTTTTTATAGGCACTGTATATACTTACTATAATTCATGTTTTTTTATTATGTATTGCATTGTATTGCTGCCACAAAGATAACAAATTTCCCAAAATATGCCAGTGATATTAAACCTGATTCTGAACTCAATCACTTACAGTGGTGGCAAGTTTCACACTTGTGGGTAAAGAGGTTTCTCCTGAACTCCTTAAGCTGTAGGAGCAGAGTTGGGCCATTTGGCCCATCGAGCCTACTCTGCCATTTCATTACGGCTGGTCCATTTTCCCCTTCAGCCCCAATCTCCTGCTTTCTCCCCATATCTCCGTGGCCTGACCAATCAAGAATCTAAGAACATCTGCCTTAAATACGCCCATGACTTGGTCTCCACAGCCTTCAGTATGTGTCACCACACCGTGGGTCAAGAACTTCCTCCTTGCCTCCATTCTAAAAGGAAGCTCTTCTGTTCTGAGGCCATGTCCCATGTTGAGTTTCTTGAAGATGCTCTGTATTCTGATCATAAACAAGAGTAAAAAATCAGCAGAGGCTGGAAATCCAAGCAACACAATCTGGAGGAACTCAGCAGGTCAGGCAGTGTCAACTGTTTACTCTTTTTTTTCCATAAACGCTTCAGTCCGAGACCCTTCATCAGAACTAGAACCAGCGAGAAAAGGTGAGAAGACAGAGTAAGAAGGTGAGGGGAGGAGAGGAAGGAAGTACAAGGCAGTAGGTGATAGATGAAACCAGGAGGGGAAGAGGGGTGAAGTAAAGAGCTGGAAAGTTGATTGGTGAAAGAGATTAAGAGCTGAAGAAGGGAGAGGACAGAAGGCCATGGAAGAAACGGAAGAGGGAGGAGATGAGCAGGTAAGGAGATAAGGCGAGAGAGGGAAATGGGGAGGGAAGGCATTACTGGGAGTTTGAGAAATCGATGTTCATGCCATCAGGTTGAAGGCTGCCTAGATGGAATATGAGGTGTTTCCTCATCGCAGCAGTAGAGGAGGCCATGGACTGACATGTTGGAATGGGAATAGGAAGTAGAATTAAAATGCATGGCCACCAGGAAATTGTGCTTTTTCCATTCTCTCTTGCCCCCCTGCTGTAAGTGCTCGATGAAGCAGTCTCCCAATCTATGTCCAGTCTCACCGGTATACAGGAGGCCGCACCAGGAACACTAAACACAGTGTATGACCCCAACAGATTCACCTGGAAGGAATGTTTGGGGCCCTGAATGGTTGTGAGGGAGGTGGTGTAGGAGCAGGTGTAGCACTTGTTCCGTTCACAAGGATAAGTGCCAGCAGGATGGGTTGAGAGGGCAAGGGATCCTTGTGGAAAGCAGGAAGAGGGGGAAGATGTGCTTGGCGGTGGGATCCCGTTGGAGACGGTGGATGTTATGGAGAATTATTTGCTGGATGCGGAGTCTGTTGGGGTGATGGGTGAGAAGTAGAGGAGTGCTGGCCCTGGAGGTGTGGTGGGAGGTTGTGATGAGGGCAGATGTGCGTGAAATGGAAGAGAAGCGTTTGAGGGCAGTGTTGATGGTGGAGGAAGGGAAGCCCCTTTCTTTGAAGAATGAGGACATCTACTTAGTTCTGGAATGAAAAGCCTGAGAGCAGATGTGGCAGAGGAATTGAGAGAAGGGGGTGGCATTTTTTCCCACAAGGGACAGGGTTGGGAAGAGGTATAGCCCAGATACTAATCCTAACGGTACCATTCTCTCTCTGTACTAATCCAAACCTCACTATACTGGATACCCCACCTTGGTCTTCTGCCTGTTCTGGATCTTTTCATTGCTACCTGCTGACGAGGCATCAACCATCTCGACTTCATCACTCCTATCTCCAATTTCAACCTCACTGCTTCTGAATGCAATGCTGTCCATTCTCTCCGCACTAATCCTACCCTCACCATACCCTCTGACTCTCACAGACTCCTGGACTATACCTCTTCCATCCCGTTACTTGTAAAATTGCCACCCCCTTCTCCAAAGGGATCCCACCACCAAGCACATCCCCCCCCCCCCCACCTGCTTTCCGCAAGGATCACTCCTCCTTCACAACCATTCCTTCCAGGTGAGTCTGTTGGGTTTATACACTGTGCTTGGTGTTCCTGGTGCACCATCTCTGCTGCATCTGCTCTCAGGATGAGGCTTTTCATTCTAGAACTAAGGAGATGTCCTCTTTTTTCAAAGATAGGGGCTTCCCTTCCTCCACCATCAACACTGCCCTCAACCGCATCTCTTCCATCTGCCCTCCACACACCAGGGATAGGCTTCCTCTCCTCACCTAACACCCCTCTAGTCTCTGCATCCAGCACATAATTCTTCATAGTTACCATCAAACACATCACCCCACTCTCCACTTTCCTACGTGACTCCCTTGTCATTTCATCCCTCCCTGCTGTCACTTACCCTTGCAAGTAGAACAAGTGCCACACCTGCCCCTACTACCTCACTACCATTCAGCATCCCAAACAGTCCTTCCTGGTGCATCCGTTGGGGTTATCTACAGTGTCCGGTGCTCCAGATGTGGCCTCCTGTATCTCAGTGAAACCCAACATGGATTGGGAGACTGCTTCACCAAACACCAAAGCAGGATCTCCCAGTGGCCACCCATTTTAATTCCCACTTCCCATTTCCATTTCAACATGTCAGTCCATTGCCTCCTCTACTGCCGTGTTGAGGACACACTCAGATTGGAAGAGTAACACCTTATATTCTATCTGGGTAGCCTCCAATCTGATAGCATGAACATCGATTTCTCAATGGCCCTCTCTCACTTTTATCTCCTCACCTGCCCCTCACCTCCCTCTGGTGCTCCTCCCCACTTTTCCGTTCTTCCATGTCCTTCTGTCCCCCGTCTCCAGCCATGTATCTTTCACCAATCGACTTCCCAGCTCTTTACTTCACCCCTCCCCCCACACCCCTCGCAGTTTCACCTGTCACCACCTCGTCACTTCCTCCCCTCCCCACACCACCTTACTCTGACTTCTCATCTTTTTTTCTGCACTTCTAGCTCAGATGAATAGCCTCGGCCCGAAATGTCGACTCTTTACTCTTTCCCATAGATGCTGCCTGGCCTCCTGAGTTCCTCCAGGACTTTGTGTGTCTGTCTCTCTGTCTCTGTGCTGGTTTCTTCCCACATCCCAAAGGCATGTAGGTCGGTGGGTAAATTGCCTGTAATATGTCGGGAATTTTGGGGCTGGGCTGGGTGGTGAAAGTGGAGGGGGAGCGTAAGAGGAAAAGTGGGATTGGTGTAAATTCTTTATTTAATGAGATACAATGCAGAATAGGCTCTTTGAGCCATGACACATAGCAATCCCCTGATTTAGTCGTCATCTAAACACACACACGCACAATCTTGGAGGAACTCTGCTGGTCAGGCAGCATCTATGGAATGAAATAAAGAGTCAATGGTTTGGGTCGAGACCCTTCTTCAGGATTGAGAAGGAAGGGGGAAGAAACCAGAATGTAAAGCTGGGGCGAGGAGGTGGAGTGTCTGGAAGGTGATTGGTGAAGCCAGGTGGGTGGGAAAGGTAGAAGGTTGGAGAGGAAAGAATTGGAGAGGACAGGGGACCCAAGGGGAGGTGATAGGCAGGTGAGAAGTAAAAGGTCAGAGTGGGGAATGTGGGGGGGGGGGTTGGAATTTGTTTACTGGATGGAGAAATCTTTATTCATGCCATCGTATTGCTCCTTCAAACTGAGGGTGACCAATTAACCTACCAGCCGGTACATTAAGTTATAGAGAAAGGTTGAACAAGTTAGGTCTTTATTCTTTGGAGTATAGAAGGTTGAGGTGGGACTTGATAGAGGTATTTAATATTATGAGGGGGATAGATAGAGTTGACGTGGATAGGCTTTTTCCATTGAGAGTAGGGGAGATTCAAACAAGAGGACATGAGTTGAGAGGGGGCAAAAATTTAGGGGTAACACGAGGGGGAACTTCTTTACTCAGAGAGTGGTAGCTGTGTGGAACAAGCTTCCAGTAGAAGTGTTAGAGGCAGGTTCAATATTGTCATTTTAAAGAAAAATTGGATAGGTATACGGACAGGAAAGGAATGGAGGGTTATGGGCTGAGTGCGGGTCAGTGGGACTAGGTGAGAGTTAGTATTTGGCACGGACTGGAAGGGCTGAGATGGCCTGTTTCCATGCTGTAATTGTTATATGGTTATCTTTGGACTGTGGGAGGAAACCGGAGCACCCGGAGGAAACCCACGTTGCCAAGGGGAGAACGTACAAACAGGCAGTGGTGGGAATTGAACCGGGGTCGCCCACACTGTAAAGCGCTGTAACCAGTCCACTGCTGTGCCACGTGCTCACTGATCATCGTGCAGGCTGAAAGGATTGTTTCCACATTGTGTCGCTGGCTCCTGGGTGCCTCTGTAAACATCCATTCCTCAGGAGGATTTTCTCGTCAACATCATGCGGGTGAAACTGGCTTGGCAAGGAAGTTTGTACCTCAGCCAGGATTAGGCACTTTCACCTGGGGAAACAGTTTTAACACAAGACCAGTTCTGCCAGCTCTCAGACAGCAGGACTCCGTGAAGCTCACTGCGCAGATAATGCAAGTCAGTGGTTGTCAGTCGGTTTGTTCAAATCGCAAAGCACACTCACCAAATTAACCCGCTGAGCTCCAGCCTCTGACAAGTAGGTGAGGGCCAGAACATGACACTCAGCATTTGATGTTGTTGGCAACTAGCTTGCAGACATTTTGTCTCCAGTTGAGATTATTTCTTCAGTTGTTGGTGTTACTCCTTGAGGGTGCTTGTGTTTATATAGTTTCCCCCCCCCATTCACTTGCGCCCGTCCTGATTGGTTACCCCTTCAGCTGACCTTTGAATTCTATTGGCTCACGTTTCTTCAGCTCTCAGGGGTTCGTAGAAGGTGTCTATATTGATATGCTTGTTTACAGAGTTATTAGAGATGTCACCTTGACTGGCAATGAAACGTCTGGAAGCTAATTGCCAAGCTCAGCAAACACCACAACCCGAGCTACCAGTATTCACCACCATCCTATGACATGCAGCCTTGGGTTAACCACTGGTATCCTTGTCATAATCTAGGAACTGGAACAATATACATGCTAATTAAAGTTCAAACAAGTTTGTTTTTCCATTAAACATCCCAATCGCATTGGGACTATTTAACTTCAGGACTATCTTGGGTCCCAATACCGTTGAGCTTGGCAAGCACCACCAATATATAAGGGTCAACATAACAGTGGCCTCTGAGTGCATGTTCCTGGTCTTCTGCTGCTGTAGCCCATCCACCTCAAGATTTGATGTGTTGTACGTTCAGAGATGCTCTTCTGCACACCACCACTGTTGCAATGTGTGGTTATTTGAGTTACTGTCAGCTTGAACCAGTCTGGCCATTCTCCTCTGACCTCTCATTAACAAGGCGTTTTCGCCCACAGAACTGCTGCTCACTGGATGGTTCTTTCTCTGTAAACTCTAGAGCAGAGGTTTCCAACCTGGGGTCCACGGACCCCTTAATGGAAACCCCTGCTCTAGAGACTGTTGTGCATGACAATCCCAGGAGACCAGCAGTTCCTGAGATACTCAAACCACCCCATCTGGCACCGACAATCATTCACAGTCAAAGTCATTTCTTCCCACATTCTGATGTTTGGTCTGATCAAAAACTGAACCTCTTGACCATGTCTGCATGCTTTTGTGCATTGAGTTGCTGCCTAGTGATTGGCTGATTAGATATATTCATCAACGAGCAGGTGTACCTCAAAGTAGCACTGAGCTCTATTTGATGTGGCAAGGATACAGGCTGTCCTCTGATTTTTATCACTGGACTTGGGGACACCATCCCTTCCTCCACTCCACCCGTAAGAGGTCCTTCACATAACTAAGTTCAAAAGACTTTGTTTCCTCCCCCCCCCCCCACTTTTAATAATTATTTTTTTTAGTTTGGTGCACTTTTGATTCCATGCATTACAATATTTAAGAGGTATAGTTACCAATATTGAGAACTAGGGAGTCCTTGTGCAGGATTCCCTGAAGGCAAATCTGCATGTTAAGTAGGTGGTGAGGAAGGCAAATGCAATGTTCATACGAATTTCGAGAGGACTGGAATATAAAAGCAAGGATGTAATGTTGATGCTTTATAAGGCATTGGTCAGACTGCACTTGGAGTATTGTGAGCTGTTTTGGGACCCTTTATCTAAGAGAGGATGTGCTGGTATTGG
Source organism: Hypanus sabinus (assembly GCF_030144855.1). Lineage (NCBI taxonomy): Eukaryota > Metazoa > Chordata > Chondrichthyes > Myliobatiformes > Dasyatidae > Hypanus > Hypanus sabinus. Next base: position 86,974,928 of record NC_082712.1, on the reverse strand, counting down.
AGTCGGCCCTGAGGAGAATGATCCTGGATTGTAAGGGTTATGTTTAATGTTTAAGATTATGTTTAAGATGTGTTTAATGGATCTGGGACTGTACTCGCGAGAGTTTAGAAGAATGAGGGGTATTTCACTGAAACCTATTGAATATTAAAAGGCCTAGATGACGTGGCGAGAGGATGTTTCCAACAGTGGAGAGTGAACCAGAGGGCACAACCCTCAGAATAGAAGGACGTCCACTTATAATAGAAGAGGAATCTCTTTAGCCAGAGGGCAGTGGATCTATGGAGTTCACTGAGACAGACGGATGCGGAGGCCAAATATTTTGGGTAAGTTTATAGTGGCAGTTGAAAGGTTTTTGATTAGTCAGCGTGTCAAAGGTTACAGGGAGAAGGCTGGAAAATGCGGTCAGCCACATGGAATGGCAGAGCAGGCTCAATGGGTTGAATGGCCTAATTCTGCCCCAATGTCTTATCTCAGCATTTGTTTTAATCTCCATGTTGTGATGCCAGCATGGATTAGCAGCGGTGCCTCTGGTCAAATATCCTACAGTATTCTCTTCCCTCCATTCCCTTTACTCTTCTTCCATTTCCCATTTTGGTTCCTCTCCATAGATGCTGCCTGACTTGCAACTTGCTGAGTTCCTCAATGTCTGTCTGTCAAAGGCCTTGAAAAATGATGGTGGTGTCCTGTACCCGAGCAGATGCATAACTGCCACCTTAATCTGGGCCTTCACTGCGGCTTTCAAATGACCAATTTTAATCCTGCAGATGTTGCTGGAGCACTGCCTGAGGCATCCCCCTCCAAAAAAGCTGCATTTATTCACTGGCTGTCAATGGCCTCATTGTTGCTGACACGTGACACTGTCACAATGCTTCTCTTTTTTTCCCTCTCTCTGTAATTAGGGAGGTCACAAGGATCGCTGCTTTCTGTGCCTCTGCTTTGTAGATAAACTGTGGACGGTTCCTGCCGATTCAAGTGTGAGGCTCCTAATTAAATATCCGACGCTGAGATGCCAGCGGGAAAAGGCAGAATAATTCGAGCTGCTCAGTGGGTCACTCACCTGAGGTCCAGAGGTTGTCAGTTCGAGTCTCACCTCTGGCATTTCAGTACACAGAAAAATCAAGGCGTTGCACCCTTAGTGAGGGGCTGTCAGTGGTGCTGCCATTCAGCTAAGACATTATTGAGATACAGTGTGAAATAGGCCCTTTGAGCCACACTGCCCATCAACCCACTAGCCTAATTATGGGATAGTTTCCAATGACCAATTAACTTTCCAACCTGTGCATCTTTGGACTGTGGAAGGAAACCAGAGCACCCGGGGGAAACCCGCGCAGCCACAGAGAGAACGTACAAACTCCTCACGGGAGGAGTTTGTGGCGGGAGTTTGCCTGTACTGTGCAGCGTGCTAACCACTACGCTACCATGCTGCCCTAATGAGGCAGTGGTTCTAATTTGAAGAGAGGAGCTGTGATAATTCTAGGCCAAACATAGAAATTTGCTGTAAATGAGACATTTGATTCACTCTAATGCCCTGAGTAATCAAGAAGAACTTCTGCCTTAAGTATACCAATGACTTGACCTCCACAGCTGCCTGGGGCACTGAATACCACAGATTTACCACTCTGGCTAATTCCTCCTCGTTTTCCTAAGAGTTTGTGAAGATTCAGTTTGACATCTTAAACGGTTGAGAAACTTGTATAGATGTGTGCTGGAGAGTATATTGACCGGCTGCATCTGGTAAGGAAACCCTAATGCCCTTGAACGGAAAATCTGACAAAAAGTAGAAGATATGGCCCTGTCTGTCACAGGTAAAGCCCTCCCCACCAATGAGCACGTCTACACCGAGCATTGTCACAGGAGAACAGCATCCATCGTCCAGGGCTCAGGACATGCTCTCTTCTCACTGCTGCCATCACAAAGAAAGTACAGGACCCTCGGGGCTCTCACCACCAGGTTCAGGAAGTTATTACCCCTCAACTATCAGCTCGTGAACCAAAGGGGATAACTTCACTTGTCCCATTATTGAAATGTTTCCACAACCAATGAATTCACTTTCAGGGACTTTCTCGGTCTTTTTGTGTATTTTCACAGTTGATCTTTTTGCACACCTGTTGAACGGTTGTTCATTGATTCTGTCAGAACCGTAGAACCATAGAACATTACAGCACAGAAACAGGCCTTTTGGCCCTTCTTGGCTGTGCCGAACCATTTTTCTGCCTAGTCCCACTGACCTGCACCTGAACCATATCCCTCCACACCCCTCTCATCCATGTACCTGTCCAAGTTTTTCTTAAATGTTAAAAGTGAGCCCGCATTCACCACTTCATCTGGCAGCTCATTCCACACTCCTACCACTCTCTGTATGAAGAAGCCCCCCCCCCCCATGTTCCCTTTAAACTTTTCCTCCCTTCATCCTTAACCCATGACCTCTGGTTATTTTCCTCCCCTGGCCTCAGTGGAAAAAGCCTGCTTGCATTCACTCTATACCCATCATAATTTTATATATCTCTATCAAATCTCCCCTCATTCTTCTACGCTTCAGGGAATAAAGTCCTAACCTATTCAACCTTTCTCTGTAACTGTTTCTCAAGTCCCGGCAACATCCTTGTAAACCTTCTCTGCACTCTTTCAACCTTATTAGTATCCTTCCTGTAATTTGCTGACCAGAACTGTACACAATATTCCAATTTCGGCCTCACCAATGCCTTATACAACCTCACCATAACATTCCAACTCTTAAACTCAATACTTTGATTTATAAAGGCCAATGTACCAAAAGCTCTCTTTACTACTCTATCTACCTGTGATGCCACTTTTAGGGAATTTTGTATCTGTATTCCCACATCCCTCTGTTCTACTGCACTCCTCAGTGTCCTACCATTTACCTTGTATGTTCTACCTTGGTTTGTCCTTCCAAAGTGAAATACCTCACACTTGTCTGTATTACCGTAAACTCCATCTGCCATTTTTCAGCCCATTTTTCCAGTTGGTCCAGATCCCTCTGCAAGCTTTGAAAACCTTCCTCACTGTCCACTACACCTCCAATCTTCATATCATCAGCAAATTTGCTGATCCAATTTACCACATTATCATCCAGATCATTGATATAGATGACAAATAACAATGGATCCAGCACTGATCCCTGTGGCACACAGTGTTCTGGTTACTATTCTATAGACTGACTGAGTATGCCCACAGGAAAATGAATCTCAGGATTGTATATGGTGACATACATGTACTTTGATAATGAATTACTTTGAACCTTGATATGGTCCTTGTGTAGACAGAACACATTAGTCTAGTTAGGAGATGGATTGCTAGTATAGTTAGTTTGGCTGAATGGTGGGGGCTGGAGGGCCAGTTCCAGTGCTGTCTTGTTCCAAGCTTAACTCTGAGTGGGTAAATCATCCCATCTGCTTGCTCAACCCTAACACACTTGCATTTTGGCTGCTCTAGCCTTTTCCACTGATGTGGGACACAGCTCCCTGGTTCCAGATATTCCTTCAGGAATGACCTCTTTGTTATTGAATAGTGAAAGGCCTTGATAGAGTGGATGTGGAGAGGACGTCTCCTATGGTGGGAGAGTCTTAAGACCATCCTCACAATGGCTATTTACAATGGAGATGAGGAGGAATTTCTTCAGCAAGAGAGTGGTGAATCTGTGGAATTCATTGCCACAGGTGGCTGTGGAGGCCAAGTTGTCGGGTATATTTAAGGCAAAGGTTGATAGATTCAGGATTGGTCAGTCCATGAAGGGATGCAGGGGGAAGGCAGCAGATTGGGACTGAGAGGGAAAATGGATCAGCCATGATGAAATGGCAGAATAGACCCAATGGGCCAAATGGCCTAATTCTGCTGCTATGTCATGTGGTCTGCTCCTTCAGAATCTCGAGCTTGTGGAATTTCCCCAGCTCTTCAAACTTTGAAGTAAATTTATTATTAAAGTGTGTATACATCGCCTATATCCAATTCTTGAGATTCATTTTCTTTCAGGCATTCACAGTAGAATAAAGGAACACAATAGAATCAGTGGAAAACTACACATACACACACAAAACACTGCAAAACAAGACAACCCAAATACAAAAAGAATTGTTCGGTATTTCATCTATTATCTGTTACGGTGCCTTCATCTCCGGCACCGTACTGCCCTCAAAACTATTCTTCTAACAATATGTGACTGGATACAGTTTTGGTTCCTTATCATGGGGGGAGGGGGAGAAGGTTGAGACATCAATAATGATCTAGAAGGACTGAATGGCCTACAAAAACACATTCTCTGCTTTTAATTACACTAAGTTCTGGAATCCGCTTCTCCCAACACGCTCTGCACCACCACCCCCCGAACTGTTTAGAACATAGAGCTGTATAGGGACTTGTATTACAGGTCGACCTTCTATAATCAGGCACCATTGGGACCTGAGGAGTTCCTGATTAGTGAAAATGCCGAATTACAGAAGGATCACATTAAGCAATAGCTAACCGCCTCATCATATCTTTGAAATATCATGTAAATCAGTACGTTAGATAATAATGAAATAGAAACATTAAATGAGTAGCAAGTGAAATTTTATTAAAGTAATATACTGTACAGGCACAGATTAAATAAAAGGGTACATGTGAATGTACAGGAATTAACTTGTACAGAAAAGTTGAGCACTTCCGCTTCTAAAGTGAGACATTTAATATACCTTAAGGCAAAGTTACATGTCTTGCAAGTGTGGGGTTGTGAGGATCATCAACACCTTCATCATGAAAAATGAGCAAAGCTTCAGGAACTGGCACAACAGTTTCTTCAACAAACTCTGCTGCTGATTCCTTGTCTCCTGAACGTTTTTTACCACCATGACACTGCACGAAACTGTAAGCCGTGACGCTGCTTGAACTGATGAAGCCAGCCTTCACTATAGTCACACTCATAATCTAGTCCTAGTTCTTCATGAAATACTTTTGCTTGTTCCTTCAATATATCTCCAGATAGTTCAACACCTTCGCTTACATGAAGATTAAACCACGTTATCAGCACTTTACCTGGTTCCGACCTTCTTCCGTCTTTTCTTACACACATCTGTTTCTTTGAGCCACTATCAGAAAAAGAACGTAGCAGTTTTTCTTTCTGTTTCTTTATATCATACACTGTGGAAGAGCCTATGTTGTAACACTCGCGCAAGCTTTTCACCGATTACACCACTGTCCAGTTTTTTCAAAAGTTCAGCCTTATCTTTAATGGATAATGTGCGGTGTTTTCGCTTCACAGTTCAAGGTGCATTTCCTTTACTCACTGGGGCCATAATTGGGGCTAAAAAAGTGCAAATGATATTAGTAAATGCAGGAAAACAGGCAGGAATAGCCTGTCTGTGCTTACAGGAGTGCACCAACATGTGAACAGATCTAGCGCAACCAAAACAATGTGCAGCAGATTGGCACGGTGGCCCGGGAAATTTGAAATCCATGCCGGATTATCGAAGGAACCGGATTACAGGTTGTCAGATTAGTGAAGGTGGACTGTATTAAGCTACAGAAAATTGTAAAACTAGTCGGCTCCATCATGGGCACTAGCCTCTGTAGTATTCTGGACAATGCCCTGGTGAGACCACTGATGCACCATCAATAACTCACACTGAGATGTAAGGCGAGATATCGGCTTTTATTGACTGGAAGAAGGAACCAGGAGTGAGTGTCTATCATACAATGTCTTGGAGACTGAGGCCAAGCGTCAGGCCTCAGATCTCCTTTATACAGGGGCCTGTGGGAGGAGCCACAGGAGCAGTCAGCAGGGGCGTGTCCCGACAGGCACATAGTTCACCACAACCACACCTGGAGTATTGTGTACAGTTTGGGTCTCCAGGGTTAAGGAAGGACATCCTGGCTGTAGAGGAAGTGCAACGTAGATTCACAAAGTTAATTCCTGGGATGTCTGGACTGTCTTATGCAGAGAGGTTAGAGAGACTGGGCTTGTATATGCTGGAATTAAGGAGATTGAGAGGGGATCTGATTGCAACATATAAGATTATTAAGGGATTGGACAAGATAGAGGCAGGAAATATGTTCCAGATGCTGGGAGAGTCCAGTACCAGAGGGCATGGTTTGAGAATAAGGGGTAGGTCATTTAGGACAGATTTAAGGAAAATCTTCTTCTCCCAGAGAGTTGTGGGGGTCTGGAATGCACTGCCTCGGAAGGTAGTGGAGGCCAATTCTCTGGATGCTTTCAAGAAGGAGCTAGATAGGTATCTTATGGATAGGGGAATCAAGGGATATGGGGACAAGGCAGGAACCGGGTATTGATAGTAGTTGATCAGCCATGATCTCAAAATGGCGGTGCAGGCTCGAAGGGCCGAATGATCTACTTCTGCACCTATTGTCTATTGTCTATCTTCAAAGAGCAGTGCCTCCAGAAAGGTGGCATCCATCATTAAGGACCCTCCTTCCCCTACCACCACCCGGGTCATGCCTTGTTCTCATTTTTACCATCAGGAGGGAGATACAGAAGCCTGAAGACACACACTCTGCAGTTCGGGAACAGCTTTTTCCCCCTGGCCATCCGATTTCTGAATGGACATTGAACCCATGAACACTACCCCATACTTTTTATTTCAATTTTTGCACAAATTTAATGTAACTATTTACTATATTTACTGTTATTTATTTTCTATTATCATGTTTTGCATTGTACTGCCACTGCTGTTAACTAATTTCACGATGTATGCTGGTGATATTAAATCTGATTCTGAAAACTATTATTTGTAGCTTGGTAAATTTCATCAGGCACTTTCCAATGAGAGAGTTGTGTGCCTAATGCCAATCTTTATTGTCACTTTGAAATTATTTTCTCATAAGTTTGGGGTATTGCAGTTTGTGGCCACGTTTTTATGTTGAACTTCATGAACAGTGCATTGATATTGGCAGTTTAGCAATATCCTCTGCTGTCCCCTGACACTCTCCTTCAGTTTATCATATCTGCACAGGTTGAGCATGTCTCCTCTGTGTTTAAAGATATTAATCGTTGCTCCTCCCTGCTTTACTTCATACCCTAACAGACAGAACCAGAATCTTCCCCTCTCCCTGACCCAAAGTTGATTGAGTAAGCACCTCCTCCCAGCAAGGAGAGTTTTGGCTGTACTCCAGTATTACATAATATTGAATCCCCTTCAAGGCTGCTTTTACGTCAGTAACAGGAACCTGTGTTCAACTGATCCTTTTTATATAAAAAAAAATTGTTCTGAAGGAGTACTACACCACATCTTTCAGATGAGACGTGTTCTTGCTCTCGTACAATGCTGTGAAAAAGTTGCAGAGGCACATGTGTAGCTAGCGTTCTGCATAGTGCTGTATTTGTCAACGTGGAGCAGAGAGCCAGTTTGTAAATCTGGCAGGGTCAAAGGATGCTGGGAATGGTGAGGGTGGAGTGCAGAGGGAGGGGTGTGGGACAGGTGGCGGAGAGGGAGTGCCAGGGACAGAGGGTGCCACGAGAGCAGACATGCCTAGACCTGGGACACCAGACAAGAATCATTAGATTCTAAGCAATTGGTTAAGTGATCATTGCAGAATGTCTCTGGTGATTCCCTCTCCCTGCCCCCTTTCCCACTCTCAGACCACAGTAGAGACCCATAGCAGAATCGGGTTTATCATCAGTCATGGAACTTGTTTTTGTGGTAGCAGTAGAATGCAATAAATAAAATTACTACAGTACTGTGCAAAAGTCTTGTGCACCCTAGCTATAGATACTTGCCTAAGATATTTGTACTGTATATAACATCTTTCTCGTTGCCAACTGACACTTAATGCTAGTGAGCCAATACAAAGCTCATTACTCTTATTTCTTTTTCCCAACCACCTTCCTATTTTAACTGATATATTGTACTGTGCAAACATCCCTAGCTATATATTCCAAAAATTTAGTACAGTACTGTAAAGTCCATGCGGAAAAAATGTTCATTCAGAGTTTTCTGTTGCTTGTTATGACACGGAAACGGGTCAATCAAAGTGAACTTATTATTAAAGTGCATATCTGTAACTATATACTACCTAGATTAATTTTCTTGCAGGCATCCACAGGGAAAAGAAATACGATATAATTTTATTAAAGATTATCATCAAACACTTGTTACACTAGTGTTTACAGCAGCAATGAAGGTCCTCCATCTGTGTCTGTCCTTGGCCATCTTCTCCACTGTGCCCCAGGAATGGTTCAAGGTCCTCATTTCTGCCTCTATGGTACAGAGTCAAGTTGTCTTTGGTCTCCTGCATTTCCTCCGCCCCTGAGGGGTCCAATGAAGCCTACATTTCAGAAATCAATTTTGGCCTCGGTCTTGGCGTTGTTCAGGGTTTCTTCATCATGTCAGTAGCTGCCTTTCGGTTTTCACTACTGTCGGCCGTGCAAGTCCTGGGTGGAGACTCGGGAATACTGTCACACTCAGATGTAGGATTCTTCTTTGCTGTTTCCATGACAATTTCGTTTTACCAGTCTGGGTTGTTAGTCTTGAGCTGAACCCCTGAACCTGGAGGAGTGATTGAACACTTTTAGACTGGCCACTACCCTTTGACCTGTTTGGCATGGGTGATCCTACCAAGATCTAAAGCATAAAGTCCTGACCCCAGCCTACCTAGCTCTCCCTGTCATTGAGGCACACAGGCCTCCAAACCATGACAAGGTTGTGGTCCTCTTGGAGGTTTACGAAAAGACGTGTACATATACAGAAAAAGGCTGACAGGCATCCAATGTGCAAATATAGGGAAGCTATGTAAATTTTAAAAGGCACAAAGAACATGAGTTGTGAAGAGTTCTTGAAAGTGAGTCTGTAGGTCGTAAAATCAGTTCAGAGATGTAGTGAATGAAATCATCTATGCTGGTTTAGGAGCCTGATGGTTGTAGGGTCATAACTGTACCTGAATCTGGTTGTGTGGTTGTGGCCTCATGCCTGATGAAGAGGTATGGATGGTGACGGTGTTTGATGGTGGATGCTGCTTTTCTGCAACAGTGTTCATTGCAAATGTTAAACTTTAAATTAGAGATACAGCACAGTAACAGGCCCTTCCTGCCCAATATGAGTCTTTGCTGCTCAATTGCATCCATGTTTGCAGTGGCCACTCCGGAGTTGATATCTGTTATTTGTTAAGTGGGGTGCTCTGCTGTGCACAATCCTAATCTGATGAAAAATGGACGTGGGAGCACGGAGGAACATCTGGAAATCTCCAGGAAGGCCCGTTTCGTTGCTGCTGCTGCTGTGAGGTCCAGGTCCCTGCTGAGAAGAACAGGCCCCCAGTCCTCAGGGTAGCGTTGCCAGTGGCTGTTTGCAGGGCGTTGTAGTACGCTCGGCAGAGGATGGTGCTCGGAGAGGCTGTGCCGGAGGGGATGGTCGGAGGCTGGGAAGTTTGATGGACTCGGAGTCCGTTGCAGTCGGGGTGCTTTCATTGTGTGTTGTGTCTGTGAGGCTGAGTCGGGCGGCACCGTGGAAGTCCATAGCACGGGTATTCCCTTTTGCCACCTGCGTGGGATGACGAGTCTATTGGGACCCTGAGGACTTGTGGAAACTGTGTGGTGGTTTCTTTCGAACTTAGTCTTTTAACGTCTTTGGACTATTTTTACTGTGCCCATGGTCTGTTTTTTTCTTATCAATGATGGTATTGTCTGCACTGTTGTAACGATATGTTAACTATAACTAAATGTAACTATGTGGGTTTGTGTAGGTCTTGTAGCTTTAGTTTTTGGTTTGTTGGGTGATAGAGTTGGTCTCCTGACTTGGTGTGTCTGGGTAGTCTTGTTTTGTCTGGTGGGTTTGGAGCTCCTTTCCGGGAAATGCGCTAAGATGGTAGCACAATATTAATACGCAGCAGCCTCTCTGGACTCTAGATTGGGGATTACCAAATGTTATGTGGATTTTCTGGTGTAGTCTGTTTTGTCGTGTGCTTTTGTGACATCATTCTGGAGGAACGGTGTCTCATTTTTTTAACTGCATTGCATTTGTGGTTTCTAAATGACAATAAACTGAAACTGAACTGAACTGACCAGTTTACTTATTAATCAGTAAGTCTCTGGACTGTGGGAGGAAACCGGAGCACTCTGGAGAATCCCAAGAAGTCATGGGGAGAACATACAAACTCCTTAAAGGCAGCGATGGGGATTGAACCTTGATCGATGGTACAGTATGGCAAAGTGCTGACCGCTATGATACCATGTAAATGTGCTCATTGGTGAGTGGAATTTGCCCACGATAGAATAGGCTGTATCCACCATTCTCTAGTGCTTTCTGTTCCTGGGCATTGATGTCTCCATACCAGGCCATGGTTCAACTAGTCAGGGTACTCGCCACTGGGCACCTGTACTTCGTCCTCCACGGTGGGTCTATGCCAGCTCTGGAGAGCAATCTTGTTGCCCCGTAGTCAAAGTAATATTGAACTTAGAGCAAACACAAGAAAGTCTGCAGATGCTGGAAATCTAAATCAACACACAGAGTGCTGGAGGAACTCAGCAGGTCAGGCAGCATGTATGGAAATGAATAAACAGTCGAAGTTTTGGGCCGAGACCCTTGCCCTTTTCTGTCCAGCAGTGAAGAAGGGTCTCAGCCTGAAACATTGACTGTTTATTCATTTCCATAGATGGTGCCTGAGCTGCTGAGTTCCTCCACCATTTTGTGTGTGTTGCAGTGAACTTCGAGCCATCAATGCACTAACATCTTTTAAGGGGAATTTGGAACAACCTGTGGTCACAGCAAGGATATGTAATCTCTACAACGACGGCTGCAGTGGTTGGACTCGAACCTGGGTCACTGAAACTCTGAACTGCTGCACCACCAAGCTGCTGTTGGCCTCGCATTGTTGAATCAGGAAGCCTATTCGAAGCAAGGCCCTATGTTTGGGCCACTCAACTGTTCTGTGTCTAGACTAATGGAGATGCAGGACGTGGCAGATGCTGGAATCTGGAACTGCGAGAAGAACTCGAAAGGTCAAGCAGTATCTGAGGAAGGAAAGAACTGTTTGGGTCAAAAGTTGCAGAGTCTTGACTTAAACCATCGACAATTCCTCCCATAGATGTTGCTCGACCTGCTGAGTTCTTCTAGCAGATTGTTTGTGGCTTATGAATAGACTGATCTTGGCTTCTTCCTTGTGAATTAAGTTTCTTTGGGATTTAAGTCAAAATTTTAATTCACAGTTTAAGATGGTGCTGGTGAAGCACAGCGATGACTTGCTGCCAGAGAACACAACTACTAATTACTTTACTAACTGTGACTGGCTTTGTGGCTGTGAATTCACTTTCATGAACTTCATTTCTGAATGTTATTTACTAGTTTGCATGATTTGTTTGTTTTTCTGCACATTGGGTGATTGATGGGTTCTGTTGGGTTCCTTTGGCTGCCTGCAAGGAGAGGAATCTCAAAGCTGTATAGAGTATATATACTTTAATAATGTAATTTGAAACAAAATGCAACTCCACTTTAAAAGGACCAGTAGTCCTCGCAAATTGAGTGTATCATTTAAACAGCCACCTTCCTTACTGACTCTACACAGGACAGTAGACCACTACCTTCCCAAGGTAGGAAGTGGAACTGGTATCAAAATGTATATTTACTTCTACATTTCAGCCACACTGGCGACTATAATGTGCCTGCCCATTCCCAGGCCCCGGACTCTCCTCGTTCTGCCATTGGCCCCATGAATAAAGCTGGCTGAGTCCCTGAACTGAAGCATTGGCTTTCATTCAGAGTGTCACGCGATGTGTGAACTGGGAGGGTTAATGTTCAAAGTAAATTTATTATTGAAGTACATGTATGTTGCCATAACACTACCTTGAGATTCATTTTCTTGTGGACGTTTACAGGAAAATGAGATACAACAGAGTTTACAAAAGCTGCCTACAAAGACTGGCTAACACCAATATGCAAACGAGAACTAGCACTGAGAACTCAAGTTGAAAAGAGTCATTGAAAGAGAGTCTGTTGGCCATAGAAACAATGGTTCAATTTAGTACCAGAGAATGTATACAATGTGAAATTCTTGCTCTTCACAGACATTCACAAAAGAGGGAGAAAACCCAAAGAATGAGCGATAGAAAATGTTACAACCCCAAAGCACCCCCCACATGCATAAGCAGCAGCAAAGCATCAATTCTCTCCCCCCCCCCCCAATTTATTCAAGCAGGAAGCATCAGTGCCCACCACCCATTGCAAAGCCTCCGAGCCCATGATCTGCTGTCCAGTAAAAAACTACAGCCCATAACCTGAAAACTTGACGAACCACAGGTGTTCTCTCTCTCTCTCTGTCTCGTAGTAACTGAACCTCATGATGTGGGACTTGAGGCTTCTGTACCTCCTGTGTAATGGCAGCACAGTGAAGAGAGTGTGGCCTGGGTGGTGGACGCCCTTGATGGGTACTGCTTCCTTTTAGCAGTGTTCCTTGTTGACCTGCTTAGTGGTGGGGGCGGGCTTTGCCTGTGATAATGACATATTGTCATGCAGGCCAAGCTTCAATATTTAAGACATAAATGTTTATGGAATTTGTGTGCCAACTAACTTTTGCAAGCTACTGTTAATATTTTAATTCTGATTCCCATTCTGGCATGTCAGTCCATGGTCACCTCTTGGGCCAGATGAGGCCACCTCGGTTAGAGGAGCAACCTTATATTCTGTCTGGGTAGCGTCCAGCCTGATGGCATGAATATCAATTTCTCCTTCTGGTTTAAAAAAAATTCTCTCCCTCCCCTCTTATTCTTTTCCCCACTCTGACCTTTTGCCTCTTCTCACCTGCTTATCACATCCCTCTGGGTCCCTCCTCCTTCCCTTTCTCCTATGGTGCACTCTCCTCTCCTATCAGATTCCTTCTTCTCCAGCCCTTGACCTTTCTTACCCACCTGGCTTCACCTCTCACCTCCCAGCGATCCTCCTTCCCCTACCCCCACCTTTTCATTCTGGTATCTTCCCCCTTCTTTTCCAGTCCTGGGAAAGGCTCTTGGCCTGCAACATTGATGTTAATTCATTTTAGTAGATGTGCCTGACCAGCTGATCTCCTCCAGCATTTTGCTTTAGTCCTCTTGTCGGCCTTGTTCATAATTTTTTGGGATTTCTTTTATAAATAATATTTGCACTTGTCTGAAGTGCCTTGTTTTGCTAAGTTAAGGATGAAGGCACCAAAGATGCCTCAGGTATCAAGAGTTTTGGTGTCATGAGGTGATAAATGTGACAAAGTCCAAGTCCTTATGATGGCTGGTAGTGCAGGTGGTGTGGGATGGGTGCCATGGCTGTAAGAAGCAACAGCTAATCCCAAGACCTTACCAATCACCCTGCTCCCTATCATGGAGCACAGAAACAGGCCTTCAGCCCATCTAGTCCATTTAGGCATCCGTTAGTCTCGTGAGACCATGGATTTGTGCCTTGGAAGGTTTCCAGGGCGCAGGCCTGGGCAGGGTTGTATGGAAGACCAGCAGTTGCCCAAGCTGCAAGCCTTCCCCCTCTCCACGCCACCGATGTTGTCCAAGGGAAGGCACTCGGACCCAAGCAGCTTGGCACCGGTGTTGTCGCAGAGCAATGTGGTGTTAAGTGCCTTGCTCAAGGACACAAACACAATGCCTCAGCTGAGGCTCGAACCAGTAAACTTCAGATTACTAGTCCGATGCCTTATCCACTAGGCCACGCGCCAACACGTATGCCAGACTATTATTCTGTTTAGTCCCATCGACCTTCACCTGGACATAGTCCCCCAGCACCCATAGCCCTGGAAACCTATTCTCAAACTTCTATTAAATCTTGAAATTGAACCCACTTCCACCACTTCTGCTGGCATCTCATTATGCACTCTCACCACCCTCTGAGAGGGTGTTCTCTCATGCTCCCCTTAAATGTTTCATCTTTCGCTCTAAAACCATTAGTTCTGGTATCACCCAACCTCAGTGGAAAAAGCCTGTTTGCATTTACCCTATCTATACCCCTCATAATTTTGTATACCTCTATCAAGTCTGCTTTCAGTCTTCTACATTTCAAGGAATAAAGTCCTAACCTATACAATATTTCATTACAGCTCAAGTCCTCCCGGAAACATCCTTGTAAATTTTCTCTGTACTCTTTCAATCTTATTTACATCTTTCCTATAGCTCCGTAACCTAAACAGTATACTATACTCCAAATTAGGCCTCGCCATCATCTTATACAATTTCAGAATAACTTCCCTACTCCTATACTCATACTTTGATTTATGAAGGCCAATGTGCCAAAAGCTTTCTTTACAACCCTATGTACTTGTGAGACCACTTTCAATGAATTATGGACCTGTATTCCTGTTGTTCTGTAGCTCTCCTCGGTGCCCTACCATTGATTGTACAATCCTTCCCTGGCTGGCCTACTAACACCTCGCTTGTCTGCATTAAATTCCATCTGCCACTTTCCCAGCTTGTCCAGATCCCGCTGCAAGCTTCGGATAAGCCTCACCAACACCTTGTACAACATAACAGCCCATCTCCTGTACTCAGTACATTGATCTATGAAGGCCAATGTGCTAAAAGTTCTCCTTATCACACTACCTACATCCATATTCCCATATCACTGTCTGTTATGACTCATCAGTGGATGTTTGGAGAAAGGTGGTATTTCTGTTAATCTAGGATTCGAGGGCGCAGCCTCTGCATAAAGAGACATAAGAGATGAGAATTTTTTTAGGTTGATACTATACAACATGTCCCTACCTAGTACCCTGAGATTCATTTTCTTGTAGGCATTCACAGTAGAACAAAGAAATGCAATAGTATCAATGAGAAGATATACACGAAGACTGACAAAAATGCTGGACAACAAATATTTTGTTTGAAAGTGTTACTTCATTAATTTTTTTTGTGATAGATGAGGGGGATAGATAGAGTTGACATGGATAGGCTTTTTCCATTGAGAGTAGGGGAGATTCAAACAAGAGGACATGAGTTTTGAGTTGAGGGGCAAAAGTTTAGGGGTAACACGAGGGGCAACTTCTTTATGCAGAGACTGGTAGCTGTGTGGAACGAGCTTCCTGTAGAAGTGGTAGAAGCAGGTTCAATTTTGTCATTTAAAATAAAATTGGATAGGTATATGGACAGGAAAGGAATGGAGGGTTATGGGCTGAGTGCAGGTCGGTGGGACTAGGTGAGAGTAAGCGTTCAGCACAGACTAGAAGGGCCATGATGGCCTGTTTCCGTGCTGTAATTGTTATATGGTTATAGATCAATTGATGCTGAACACAGATATAATTTCAGACCACATGTATCACTTAGGAATTTGGAGAAATAAGAAATGAATGATTATTGAATATACATTTAATTGCATAATAATGTTGACACCTTGCAATAGTTCAACTAAGCTAAGAATGTTTTGTTGATGATTTTCATTTGTACTTGGTGTCTGAGGCTTCTCACTTAAGTGTCCAACAATAATCAGCCAGAATTGATGGATTCCAGTTAACCTGATACCATTTCTCCATGACCACAATACCTGGTGAAACCTTTCAGCGTGCTCGTCACTGACAGCACCAAGATTGGCAGGGAAGAAGTCTAAATAGGAATACAGAAAATAAATCTTTGGTGACATGTTGCACTTTGTGGTTTTGTCTGCTTGAAGCATGTTGTCAACCAGCTGCACGAATTTGGTGCTCTGTAGTTGCCAAGAAAATTTTCAACAACATCCTTGAATGCCTTCCATGCCATTTTCTCCAGTCCCACTGGAAGTTCTTTGATTGCCTGTCATTGATGACCTGTTTGATTTGTGAACCAACAGAAATGCCTCCTTTAATCTTGCCATCAGTTATTCTGACTTGAATTATGAATTTAAATAACAAATATAGGAAATTTCAAAAAAAAATTGGTACATGATAGAGAAATTTTTGTGATCTTTTTTATGAGCAGCAACCCAAAAGCATTCAAGAAATAAAATCTTTGGTTACACTCAACAACAATATACAAAAGAAAACAAACTGAGTTAATAAAACAAAATGGGTAAATAAATAATACTGAGAACTTGAGCTGTAGAGTCCTTGAGAAATGAGACTATGGCTTGTGGAATCAGTTCAGAGTTGAGTTGAAGTGAGTGAAGTTAATTGGCATTGGTTCAGGAGCCTGATGGTTGGAAGACCAAGACATTGAGTGTTATTGAAAACAGAGATTGATAGTTTCATATCATTCTGATATGTCTATCCATGGCTTCCTCTGCTGTCTGAATGAATCCAAACTCAGGTTGGAGGAAAAACACCTTGTATACCGGCTGGGTAGCCTCCAACCTGATGGCATTAACATTGCCTTCTCAAACTTCCATTAATGCCCCTCGTCCCCTTCTTACCCCATCCCTGATATATTTAGTGTCTTTTTCCCCCTCTTTTATTTCTCTCTCTCTGCCCATCACTCTGCCTGTTCTCCATCTCCCTCTGGTGCTCCCCCCTCCCCCTTTCTTTCTCCTGAGGCCTCCCATCCCATGATCCTTTCCCTTCTCCAGCTCTGTATCACTTTCGCCAATCACCTTTCCAGCTCTTAGCTTCATCCCACCAACCTCTGGTCTTCTCCTATCATTTTGCATTTCCCCCTCCCCCCACTACTTTCAAATCTCTTGCTATCTTTCCTTTCAGTTAGTCCTGACAAAGGGTCTCGGCCGGAAATGTCGACAGTGCTTCTCCCTGTAGATGCTGCCTGGCCTGCTGTGTTCCACCAGCATTTTGTGTGTGTTGTTTGATAGTTTCCTGATTGGTAAGGAGGTTGAGGGTTACAGGCAGAAGGTAAGAGATAGGGTGGAGGGGGGGAATCAACCATGATTGAATGGCCTAATTCTGCTCCTATGTTTTATGGTATTGTACTAAACCAGGGGTCCATGGACCCCTTGCTTAATGGTATTGGTCTACAGTATAAAAAGATTGGGAGCCCCGAACTAGAGGGACCTCTCTACTTGCCCATGAGTTCAGCATGCTTATTCAGATTGTGGGACAGACTCAATGGGCCTATTGCTCCTCTGTTTCATGGTCAGGATAAAGAATAAGGTGTTCACCATAACATATAGAAGCGGAATTGGACCATTCGACCATAGAGTCTGATCTGCCATTTCATCATGGGTGTTCCAAATTCCCTCGCAGCCCCAATCTCTTGCCTTCAATCTGTATTCCTATGTGCCCTGAATAGTCAAGCATCCATCAACCTCTGCTTTAAATATATCCAATCACTTGGCAATGAATTCTACAGATTCACCACTCTCGCTTTAAATATATCCAATCACTTGGCAATGAATTCTACAGATTCACCACTCTCCAGCTAAAGAAATTTCTCCTCATCTCCATTCTAGATGGGAATCAAGGGATATGGGGACAAGGCAGGAACCGGATATTGATAGTAGATGATCAGCCATGATCTCAAAATGGCGGTGCAGGCTCGAAGAGCCGAATGGTCTACTTCTGCACCTATTGTCTATTGTCTATAGATGAACGTCCCTCTATTCTGAGCCTGTGTCCCCTGGTCTTAGACTCCTTCACCATAGGAAGTATCCTCCCCGCATTCACTCTATCAAGGCCTTTCAACATTTGATAGGTTACAATGAGGTCAGCCGTCATACTTCTGAATTCCAGTGAGTATAGGCCCAGGGCCATCAAACGGGATCTGTGAAGACTTCCACTTGGGAAGTTTGAATCTGGAATATTTTTGCCTCCCATTTAGGTACTGATTTTCACAAGATATTGATAATACCTGAAACTTACTTATTTAGTGATACAGCATGAAGTAGGCCCTTCCAGCCTTTTGAGCTCTTCTGCCCTGGCAACCGCCCCACCCCCACCCCCAATCAGCCTTAACTTAGTCACAGGATAATTTACTATAACCAATTAACCTACCTGGTACATCATTGGAAATGAGGTTAGATTAGATAATCAGCATAGACTGAGTGAGCCAGAAGGCTCATGACCTTGATTTTATCCAGTGCGAATCTTTGCTCTCAATTAACACTTCTAAGGAAACCCACCTGCAATCTTTATGATAAGAGGTGAAAGGAAAATATTAACCTAGGCTCCTTAGGCCAAAGGATTTGTCTGCAACCGTGACAGAGCTTTGGTATTTGGTTCCTGGACAATTCCAACCTTTCTCTCATGTGATCTTGAGCACTGACTGCTGTTGTACAAGCAAAACGAGGAGTGCCTTATAACTTCCCTTAAGGAGAGATTGGCTTCAATGGCTTAGGTGCATTATTTGTTGTTTATTATTGTCATGTGAAGACGCAGTGAAAATCTTGTCTTGCATACTGTTCATACAGTTCAAATCATTACACAGTGCATTGAGGTAGAACAAGGTCAAGCAATAATGCAGAATAAAGTATCACTTCCACAGAGAAAGTGCAAGATCATAATGAGGTAGGTTGTGAGGCTGTCTTATTGTACAAGAGGTCTGTTCGATAGTCTACCAGCAGTGGGGTGGAAGCTGTCCTTGAGCCTAGAGGTATGGGCTTTCAGGATTTTGTATCTTCAATGGGGGAGGGGAGAAGAGAGAATGTATGGGGTGGGTGAGGTCTTTGATTATTCTCTCTCTCTCCCTCTCCCCCCCTCTCTCCCCCCTCTCTCCCCCCCTCTCTCCCCCCCTCTCTCCCCCCTCTCTCCCCCCTCACTCCCCCTCTCTCCCCCTCTCCCCCCTCACCCCTCTCACCCCCCCTCTCCCCCCCTCTCTCCCCCCCTCTCTCCCCCCCTCTCCTCCCCCCTCTCTCCCCCCTCTCTCCCCCCCTCTCTCCCCCCTCTCTCCCCCCTCTCTCCCCCCCTCTCTCCCCCCTCACTCCCCCCTCTCTTCCCCCCCTCTCTTCCCCCCTCTCTTTCCCCCCTCTCTTTCCCCCCCTCTCTTTCCCCCCTCTCTTCCCCCCCCTCTCTTTCCCCCCTCTCTTTCCCCCCTCTCTTTCCCCCTCTCTTTCCCCCTCTCTTTCCCCCCCTCTCTTTCCCCCCCTCTCTTTCCCCCCTCTCTTTCCCCCCTCTCTTCCCCCCTCTCTTTCCCCCCTCTCTTTCCCCCCTCTCTTTCCCCCCTCTCTTTCCCCCCTCTCTTTCCCCCCTCTCTTTCCCCCCTCTCTTTCCCCCCCCTCTCTTTCCCCCCCTCTCTTTCCCCCCCTCTCTTTCCCCCCCTCTCTTCCCCCCCTCTCTTTCCCCCCCTCTCTTTCCCCCCCTCTCTTCCCCCCCTCTCTTCCCCCCCTCTCTTTCCCCCCTCTCTTCCCCCCCTCTCTTTCCCCCCCTCTCTTTCCCCCCCTCTCTTTCCCCCCCTCTCTTTCCCCCCCTCTCTTTCCCCCCCTCTCTTCCCCCCCTCTCTTCCCCCCCCTCTCTTCCCCCCCTCTCTCCCCCCCTCTCTTCCCCCCCCTCTCTTCCCCCCCCCTCTCTTCCCCCCCTCTCTTCCCCCCCTCTCTTCCCCCCCCTCTCTTCCCCCCCCTCTCTTCCCCCCCCTCTCTTCCCCCCCCTCTCTTCCCCCCCCTCTCTTCCCCCCCCTCTCTTCCCCCCTCTCTTCCCCCCTCTCTTCCCCCCTCTCTTCCCCCCTCTCTTCCCCCCTCTCTTCCCCCCTCTCTTCCCCCCCTCTTCCCCCCCTCTCTTCCCCCCCCTCTCTTCCCCCCCCTCTCTTCCCCCCCCTCTCTTCCCCCCCCTCTCTTCCCCCCTCTCTTCCCCCCTCTCTTCCCCCCTCTCTTCCCCCCTCTCTTCCCCCCTCTCTTCCCCCCTCTCTTCCCCCCTCTCTTCCCCCCCTCTCTTCCCCCCCTCTCTTCCCCCCCCTCTCTTCCCCCCCCTCTCTTCCCCCCCCTCTCTTCCCCCCTCTCTTCCCCCCCCTCTCTTCCCCCCCTCTCTTCCCCCCCCCTCTCTTCCCCCCTCTCTTCCCCCCTCTCTTCCCCCCTCTCTTCCCCCCTCTCTTCCCCCCCTCTCTTCCCCCCTCTCTTCCCCCCCTCTCTTCCCCCCCTCTCTTCCCCCCTCTCTTCCCCCCCTCTCTTCCCCCCCTCTCTTCCCCCCCTCTCTTCCCCCCTCTCTTCCCCCCCTCTCTTCCCCCCCTCTCTTCCCCCCCTCTCTCCCCCCCCCTCTTCCCCCCCTCTCTTCCCCCCCTCTCTTTCCCCCTCTCTTCCCCCCCCCTCTCTTCCTCCCCCTCTCTTCCTCCCCCCTCTCTTCCCCCCCCTCTCTTCCCCCCCCTCTCTTCCCCCCCTCTCTTCCCCCCTCTCTTCCCCCCCTCTCTTCCCCCCCCTCTCTTCCCCCCCCTCTCTTCCCCCCCTCTCTTCCCCCCTCTCTTCCCCCCTCTCTTCCCCCCTCTCTTCCCCCCTCTCTTCCCCCCCTCTCTTCCCCCCTCTCTTCCCCCCCTCTCTTCCCCCCCTCTCTTCCCCCCCCTCTCTTCCCCCCCCTCTCTTCCCCCCCTCTCTTCCCCCCCCTCTCTTCCCCCCCCTCTCTTCCCCCCCTCTCTTCCCCCCCTCTCTTCCCCCCCCCTCTCTTCCCCCCCCCTCTCTTCCCTGGTCTACAGGTACGATTGAAATGCAGAAGCCTTAGGCTCCCCACTCCTGACTATCCTGCTGGCGAATGTACTATCTCTGGAAAATAAAGTTTTAAAAACCTCAGAGTGGGTTAGCAGTACCAGAAGGACGTCAGGGACTGTTGTGTACTTTGCCTCAGGGAAACGTGGCTCACTGCCGCCATTCTGAGTGCAACGCTGCGGCCCGATGGCTTCACCATTCTCTGAAAAGACAGGGCAGCCCAGTTTTTTTTTCCAAAGTAGAGGAGGTCGAGTATGCATTTATGATTAACTCATGGTGCATCGATGAGGCAGTTCTTTCTCAATCTTGCCCGCCCCAGCTGGAGCATCTCGTGGTCAAATGTTCATTTTATTTGCTGAGGGAATTTTCCACCATCGTCCTGCTAGCGGTGTACGTTCCACCTCAGGCTGGCGTCAGGCAGGCACTGGAGAATCTGAGCACTCTGATCGGCGGGCAGCAACCAACACACCATATGCCTTCCCTATCGTGGTGGCCATTTCAACCTGGCCAGCTTGGAGAAGTCTGGACACTGCCACCAACATCTCACCTGTGGAACCACACTTGACGATGTTACACCACCGTCAAGAACGCTGACCTTGCCATCCCAAGGCTACACTCTGGAAAGTCCGATCAGCTGGCTGTACTTCTACTCCCAGTGTCCAGGCAGAGACTGAACACTGCGAGCACCAGTGGTGAGGACCAAGAAGGTATGGTAAAGGGAGATAGAGGAACACTTACAGGACTGCTTTGAGTCGGTGGACTGAATATCATTAGTTTTTAGATCTGAATAAATATGCCACAGTTGTCACTGACATCATCAAGACCCCAGTGTGTATGGGTATATTCCTTCGAGGACATACCCACGCCAAAAGCCGTGAATGAACCAGGAGACTGGTCGTCTGCTGAGGGCTAGATCTGTGATTTTCAAGCCTGGTGATCCAGAACAAGAAGTTCAGGTACACCTTAAGAAGGCTATTTTGAGTTCAAAATATGTATGTAGTATTCGACTCTGAGATTTGTCCTCACACAACCATCTACAATACAAAGAAGCACCATGGAACCCGTTTAAAGAGAACATTAAACCCTCGATGTGCAGAAAAAAGAACAAATCGTGCAAACAGCAAAAAAAGGAGAGGAAATAACACACACATGTAACGTCCTGGTTTGACTTTCAACTGCTAATCTGTGAGATATCTTTATTTTGGCAGTTTTCTGCAGATGTTGTGTCCTGTTAATAAGTTTCATAGACAATTGTTTTGGCTTCAGCTAAAGATGAGGAGCATTTGCTATGGAACATTTGAGAGAGCTGGGGGTGGAGGGGTAGGATCAGATTTCTGAAGGACAGTAGTCTGATTGGGGGTCTTTTGGGTGGCGCTCTCATCAGCAGGTCACATGAATGTTAGCTAGAGTTAGCTGATGAGCCAAGTTTCTATATGAGCCTGGTGAAAAGGTTACATTAGTGGGGCACTTGTCCGGGTGTCGAATGCTGTGTGAATGTTTTATGAGGATTGATTAAATGGTTTATTTGTGTTTAAGCCAGTGTTTAACCTAGTGTTTGTGGAACGTGAGGTGCGTCATAATTAAGGTACTTTATTATGGATGCTGCCAGGATTGGGGTTTGATGCAATTCGAAGGAAGTGTCCACCCATGAAGCTTGTGTTCCGAGTGGGGTGGATGCTCAAATTCCTGTAAAAAGTATTGGGGGAAAATTATGCTGATTGAACAGAGTTTTGACCAATCAGTTGGTAATGATGTCATGTCAATCCAGTCTACTAGAGAGTCACACTGACCAATAAGATAGGGGTGCTTGGAGAGGTGGGACAATGGGCAGTTCATATCTCTAGAGATGGTGAGAACGTAGCTGAGGGTGAAGAATTTAAAGACAAGTTTTCATTTCTGTGAAATGAGGAAAATGAGTTGTCTGGTGTGAGAAGTCTAATAAGTCCTTCACCTGTTGATTTAAGCTCTGAGCTAGTTTCTGGCATTATGTCACTGCTCGATAAATGTCAGCGTACCTGCGGAGAGCTGAGAATGTTCTCTGGAATGAAGCCCACACCCGATGGAGGAGGAGGAGGAGGAGAATGAGATTTGGGCTGAGCAGACACCAGCCACTGGATGAATGGCAGTACTCAGACAGTATGGAAAAAAGAGACTGGTAGAAAGTTTAAAGGGTCCTTTAGGCAGAAAAACCCATTAGCCATGTCAGCTAACTATAAGCTCTGGAACGTGATTCAGGCACTACAGCTGATTTTAGGATGAAGTTTAGCTGCACATTGCAGGAGGAAGGAGATAACTTGTCTGCCTACCTTTTGAGGGTGGAGCAGGTTGTGAAGGGCGCACTTGCACATGATAGGATTGCTCTATGTGTTTGAATAACCCACAGGACGTGCCCTGCTCCGTCCTTTACCAAGTTGCTCTGAAATTGGAGAGGAAGAAAACATGATTAAGAAGTGGAACATTTTCAAAAGCCGAGTAAGGCCTCCAGTGGTAGCCTCTGCTGCCAAAGTGACCTGGTACCACAGAGATGGAGCTTTTGAGGAATGAAGTGAGAAGGTTACGCACAAAATATCAAACTGCGCAGCCCCCAAAAGTCTTCAAGAGTGACAGATACAGAGTCTGTTGAGTTTAGTGCTGTCAATGACAGCAGGCCTCAGCCACGGAACCAGTTCCACAGCAAAGAGCCCGGATCAAATCACACAAATAGCTTTTCTTAAAAAAAAATGTCTAACCAGCAACACGTGGAAGATGAACCACAGAGTCCTCCAAAAACAAGTCCGCAGCTGGGGAGCGTCAAACCACAAAGTCTTCCAGAAAGAGCTCCACAGCCACGAGCCATGCCACCAAGGCAACTGAACTTGCAACCTCTTCTGGAAGTGGTGAGAGGCAGACAGTGCTTAACACCTGCTCGACTTCTGCTCTCGTCCTCGTGCATTTCAAAATTGCCTGAAGCTTTCATCCGCAAGAAGTAATGGAGCAGACCATGGACATTATGAAATAATGACCACGCACTGCGCTCCCAACCTCGCCGACTTAACAGCAAGAAAACCATACTGATTGGAGTTAGAGATGGGATTGGATGCACGTCAGCTTTGTCAGGGTTTGCAGGACATTACTTCCTACAAAGCAAAACCTAACATGAATGGCTGAATCACATGAATGAATGAATCACTCCCAGATTAGCTCCTTTTTATGCTTGCTTTGAAAGGGAGAATAAAACTACATCTGTGTGAATCCCTGCGGCATCTGGTGACCCTGTGATTTTTGCCTCGAAGGCCAATGTCAGAACATTTCAAGAGGGTGAGCCTTCACGTTGCTGTACCTGGTGGGGCACTGAAAACCTGTGCCAACCAACTGGCAGGAAAGTTCAAGAACACCTTCAGTTACTTGCGCTGCAGTCAAAAGTTCCCATCTGCTTTAAAAGGGTGACAATCATACCCAAGAAGGGTAGGGTGAGTTTCCCCAACAACCATTGCCCAGTGGCCCTTACATCTGTTGTGATGAAGTGCTTTGAGAGGTTGGTCGTGGCCAGAATCAACTCCTGTCCTAAGGAAGGACCTGGACCCACTGCAATTTGCCTGTTGCTACAATAGGTCTAGAGCGGATGTAGTCTCACTGGTTCTCCACTTGGCTTCAGATCATCTGGTCAACAGCAATACCTACGTCAGACTGCTGATTATTGATTGCAGCTCGGTGTTTAACACAATCATGCCCTCAGCTCCAAAACCTGGGCCTCTGCAACCGGATTTTCGACTTCCTCATTGGGAGACCACAGTTGGTGCGGATCGGAATGATTATAGATCTGCTGATCGGTATTGCAACGGCAACCTTGCGCTCTGCATCAGTAAGATCAAGGAATTGATTTTGGACTTCAGGAAGGGGAAGTCAAGGGAACACACACCAATCCTCAGGGAGGGATGAGCAGTTTCACGTTCCTGGTGTCAACATCTCTTAAAGACCTATCCTGGGCCCTGCTTACCGATGCCATTACAAAGAAGGCACAACAGCAACTATATTTCAGTTTAAAGAGGCTTGGTGTATTACCAGAATGCCTCAAGTTTCTACAGATGGACGGTGGAAGGTATTCTTGCATCACCATCTGGTATGGTGGGGGGGGGGGGGGACTGCACATGGTTGGAAAAAGCTCCAGAAAGCTGTAAACTTGGCCAGCTCCATCATGGGTACTAGCCTCCCCAACATTATGGACACCTTCAAAAGACAATACCTCAAAATGGTGACTTCCATCGTTAAGGGCCTCCACCACACAGGACATGCCTTCTTCTCGTTGCTCCCAAGGAGGAGGTGAAGGAACCTGAAGAGACACACTCATCGTTTTAGGAACCGTTTCTTCCCTCCACTATCATATTTCTGAAAAGACAAATCCATGAACGCTATCTCACTATTTATTTAATGTAATTCTTATATAGTTATTCAGTTTTTATTGTATATTGCAATTAACTGTTGCTGCAAAACAACTAATTTCACAATATTAGTGTTAATAATTTCACAACACATGCCAGTGATAATTACAAATGAGCAAATCTGCAGGGGCTGGAAATCCAAGCAACACACACCAGCTGAAGGATCTTGGACCAAAAGGTCAACTGTACTCTTTTCCATAGAGTACTCTATTCAGAGAGATCTTATAGAAATATATAAAATTATGAAAGGGACAGGAAAGTTGTTTCCCCAGGAAGGTGAAACTAGAGCTAGGGAACATAGCCTTGGGATTTGGGGGAGTAGTTTTAGAAAGGAGATGAGGAACTGCTTTTCCCAGAGAATGGTGAATCTGTGGAATTCTTTGCCCAATGAAGCAATGGAGTATACGTCAGTAAATATATTTAAGACAAGATTGAATAGGTTTTTGCATAGTAGGGGAATTAAGGGTTATGGGGAAAAGGCAGGTAGGTGGAGATGAGACCGTGGCCAGATCAGCCATCTGCTTATTGAATGGCGGAGCAGGCTCAACGGACCAGATGGCCGACTCCTGCTCGTATTTCTTGTGTTCATGTTCATAGATGCTGCCTGGTCTGTTGAGTTTCTCCAGCATTTGGTGTGTGTTGCTGGTGATATTAAACTGATTCTAATTATAACACGGCAGAAATCTTTACCAGGGTAGAAATTCCAGCGTGGGAACGTCTTCCAAAAATAACAGCAAGCAAAAGCTTGAGAAGCTTCTTCCTTGCTGTGGAGAGTTCTCACTTGTCATCTCAAATGTGAGGATAAAGCTTTCTTAAGCTCTGAAGTGTGGCTGTAAACCCACAAGAACAGTTTGTTAGCTTGAATTGGAATATGTTTATCCTGAATATCAAGGACCAACTTTATTTATTTACCATATGCATTTACATGTGGTGTGTTGGCACAACATGCAACAAAACAGCGCCATTCAACAATTATGAAGAATTATACAAGATAAAGAACAGATTGTTGTGACTGTGAACACATTCACCAGACAGACACTGAAGCTAGTGAATGTAGAAGTCTTTATTCAGCATTTGAGACAGTCTTGGAAGAAGAGTCCTGCCTGAGCCAACATTGCATCGCATTTTTATATGCTAAAGATCAAAGGAAACAGCAGGACAATTCTATAGTTACAATGATCGACAATGCTTCCACTGAATCTTCGCACCCATACTGCACACACCCAAAATGAATGTTAATCAGAGTTGTCTCCCTCTAGCTGCATTTATACATATGCAGACATCTCAGGTCAATGGGGTGTTTCCTGGTTTGCAAACGACTATTGCTGGTGGAAAGCAGCAGGTCAGGACGAAGGTTCTCAGCCCGAAACGTCGACTGTACTTCCTACAGATGCTGCCTGGCCTGCTGCGTTCCACCAGCATTTTGTGTGTGTTGCTTGAATTTCCAGCATCTGCAGATTTCCTCGTATTTGCAATCGACCATTGTTGTGAGCTGCATTTTAGATTCAATCTACAATCCACATTCGGATCTGAAGATTGGTTGCTGTTGAAATATGTATTTATATACTCCAGAACACACGAGGAATGAAATGTGCATACATGCCAGCATGTATTTGCAATGTAAAGAGCATTATTAAAAGTGCCCTTCCCGAAGATGGGTCTCGGCCTGAGAAGTTGGCTGTTGAATTTATTCATTTCCATAGATGCTGACTAATCTGCTCAGTTCCCCCAGCATTTTGTGTGTGTTACTTTATAAAAAGCGGTTTAAGATGTTTACAGTATACTGTTGTGACAGGGATAATAGTTTGTGGAGGGGTGTCTAACTACAATGATTGATCAGATTAACTGCCTGGGAGAAAACATTTTAAGAGGGCATGGTTTTTGTTTTAAAGGCCGTTCCAGAAGCGAGCTTTTGGAAAGGCAGTTTGCAGGGTTGGTAGCGTCTGCGATGATTTTTTTTTCCTGCCTGCTTCTGTGTCCCAGACACAACATCCTGACGGGATGATAGACTGCAGCCATGACCTTTTCTGCTGACCTGACGGTTCACTGTAGATTTTGTACATTGTGCGAGGATGCTGCACCAAACCTGCAGTAGTCAAGTCACTTTTATTGTCATTTCGACCACAGCTGCTGGTACAGTGCATAGTTAAAATGAGACAATGTTTTTCAGGACCATGGTGTTACATGACAGTACAAAAACTAGACTGAACTAAGTAAAAAAAAAACACAGAAAGCTACACTGGACTACAGACCTACACTGGACTGTATAAAGTGCACAAAACAGTGCAGGCATTACAATAAATAATAAACAGGACAATAGGGCAAGGTGTCAGTCCAGGCTTCAGGTATTGAGGAGTCTGATAGCTTGGGGGAAGAAACTGTTACATAGTCTGGTCGTGAGAGCCCGAATGCTTCAGAGTCTTTTCCCAGACGGCGGGAGGGAGAAGAGTTTGTATGAGGGGTGCATGGGGTCCTTCATAACACTGTTTCCTTTGCGGATGCAGCGTGTAGTGTAAATGTCCATGATGGTGGGAAGAGAGACCCCGATGATCTCATCTGACCTCACTATCCGCTGCAGGGTCTTGCGGTCCGAGATGGTGTAATTTCCAAACCAGACAGTGATGCAGCTGCTCAGGATGCTCTCAATACAACCCCTGTAGAATGTGATGAGGATGGGGGAGTGGGGGATGGACTTTCCTCAGCCTTCACAGAAAGTAGAGACGCTGCTGGGCTTTCTTTGCTATGGAGCTGGTGTTGAGGGACACCAAGTCTGTCGGTGAACACCAAGAAATTTGGTGCTGTTTACGATCTCTACCGAGGAGCCGTAGATGTTCAGCGGGGAGTGGTCACTCCGTGCCCTCCTGAAGTCAACAACCATCTCTTCTGTTCTGTTCACATTCAGAGACAGGTTGTTGGCTCTGCACCAGTCCGTTAGCTGCTGCACCTCCTCTCTATGCTGACTTGTCGTTCTTGCTGATGAGACCCACCGCGGTCGTGTCATCGGCGAACTTGATGATGTGGTTCGAGCTGTGTGTTGCAGCACAGTCGTGGGTCAGCAGAGTGAACAGCAGTGGACTGAGCACGCAGCCCTAGGGAGCCCCCATGCTCAGTGTGATGGTGTTGGAGATGCTGCTCCCGATCCGGACTGACTGAGGTCCCCCAGTCAGGAAGTCCAGGATCCAGTTGCAGAGGGAGGTGTTCAGGCCCAGTAGGCTCAGCTTTCCAATCAGTTTCTGAGGAACGATTGTGTTGAATGCTGAACTGAAGTCTAAGCACAGCATCCGAACGTACGTGTCTTTTTTGTTCAGGTGGGTTAGGGCCAGGTGGAGGGTGGTGGCAATGGCGTCATCTGTTGAGCGGTTGGGACGGTACGCAAACTGCAGGGGGTCCAGTGAGGGGGGCAGCAGGGTCTTGATATGCCTCATGACGAGCCTCTCGAAACACTTCATGATGATGGATGTAAGTGCAACGGGATTTAGGCAGGACACTGAAGACCTCTTCGGCACAGGGACGGTGGTGGTGGCCTTGAAGCACGTTGGAATGGTGGCGCTGCTCAGGGAGATGTTGAAGATGTCAGTGAGAACATCTGCTAGCTGGTCTGCACATCCTCTGAGCACTCTGCCAGGGATGTTGTCTGGTCCAGCAGCCTTCCGTGGGTTGACCCTGCACAGGGTTCTTCTCACGTCGGCCATGGAGAGACACAACACCTGGTCATTCGTAGGAGGGGTGGACTTCCTCGCCGCCATGTCATTTTCCGCCTCAAACCGGGCGTAGAAGTTATTCAGCGCATCTGGGAGGGAGGCATCACCTGCACAGTCGGGTGATGTTGTCCTGTAATTGGTGATGTCCTGGATGCCCTTCCACATGCGCCGCGTGTCACCGCTGTCCTGGAAGTAACTGTGGATTAGCTGGGCATTGCACGCTTTGCCCCTCTGATGGCCCGGGACAGTTTGGCCCTCGCCTGCTCTGAAGGCGGAGTCACGGGACCTCAGCAGTGCACGCACCTCCGCGGTCATCCATGCTTCTGGCTAATGTGAGGATACTCTCTGTGATGGCAGTGTAGAATTGCACGAGGAAGTTCTGGGGAATGGGAATTTTACCATATTCAGCAAGAAGTACATGCTCTGCTGAGTTTACCCCCCTCCCCTCCCCATCTCCAATGTCAACCATGCTCAGATCTCTGTCCTCTTCCTCTGTTTTACTCCTGAATGCCTTTAATTTTTATTTCTTTGTCTTTAAGCCAGCAACCCCTGATTTGTCTTGTGATTAGACCAGGGTTAAATCTACAATGACCAATTAACCCATCAACTGGTATACCTTTAGACCAGGCATGGGCAAACTACGGCCCGGGGGCCATATGCGGCCCGTTAAGCTTTTTAATCCGGCCCGCAGAACTTGATGAAATTATATTAATAAACCTTGTTAACGTTTTTCCCCGCAATTCTGGCGTTTTTCCAATAGATGACGCACTCTATATACATTGACCTTTGTTGAGGTGCAGTGTATTACTCCACATTTGCGCTTTACTCTTTGTTCGGCTCGACCTATTTGTGTGAACAGGCGTTCAGCGTCATGAACATCAACAAAGCCAGCCACAGATCCAAGTTAACTGACCAACACCTCAGATCCATCCTGAGAATCGTCACAACAAAACTAAATCCAGACTTCGATGTGCTGGCTAAAAAGGGAGACCAACAATACTGTTCCCACTGAAAATAAAAATAAGTTTCTTCATTGTGTTATGTAAAAAATGCATTTGAAAATACTTTTTTCAATAAGCCTTACATGCTACATGTCATTTCTGTTAAGTGATGGACATGAGTAGTGCGCAGGTACACGTACGTTCTCAAAATAAAAAAATGCGCTCCAGATCAAATAACGCGCTCCGTATACTGGCGCGCCGTCAGTGTTCTGTCCTTGTGCTGGTCGTTGTTGAGTTTTGACACGGGACAATTGAATAAGAAGGAGCAGGACAAGTAGACCTGCACCTCCTACCGTTTTTGAAATAAAGACAGTCAGGAGGAGAGTGATGATGATAATATCTTGAAGGATAACAGAATTTTCAGTGCTTTAAAATAATAACTGTTACTATTAAAAAAAGCTGTATTTTATTCATTTAATTTTCAGTGTTTTAAAAGTCATTTCAATAAATAGCTAAATACCATGGGACTTCAAAGACAGATATTTTGTTGTAATGCATTTGTTCATTTTCAATTGAAATTAAAGCACATATTTTCTACATATCCCATGATATTTTATTTTCTCTTATGAGGTGTATTACCAAAACACTCCGTCCATCTGCTCTGCTCCGGCCCCCCTGTCAAATTTTAGAACCCTTTGTGGCCCACAAGTCAAAAAGTTTGCCCACCCCTGCTTTAGACTGTGGAAGGAAACCAGAGCTCCCAGAGGAAAGTCATGCAGCCCTGGGGAAAACATATGCAAACTCCAATCTCCTTACAGGCAGCGATGGGAATTGAACCTGCGATAAATAAGAATTTTAAAAAATCATAAAATAAGATAAAAATAAATTAAAAAAACAAAGAAGATAAAAAATAAATTTTTAAAAAGAATAAATATACGTGTGATAAATAAGAATTTTGAAAAACAGTGAAACGTCATTTGCATTCACAACTGACACCACCTAAGGTCGTGCTGGGGCAGCCCACAAGTGTCTCACTCTGGTACGAACATAGCAGAGCTACAATGCTCGGCAGAACAGCACAGCAAGTAATAACAAGCCCCATTTCTTTCCACCACATAGACCTCCAACACCCTCCCCCCCAGGGCAGGCAGTCTCTGGCCTCTCAGCCTCCAGTCTTGCCTCAGACTTGCAGATATCAGTGTTAGATTTCCCTGGTGCATTGGCAGACTCTGAGCTCTGCCAATCAGGTCTCTGTTCTGTTTCTCTGTTGCTCAGGTCTCTGTTTCCATTCAATCCTGGGTATTGACCCAGGACTCGCCGATGACAACAAAGGAGGGCCTCAAACTCTGGACTATCAGATGACAGGGCCCTGAAAATTAGGCCTTACATTCCAGTCTCGCCAATTCATGTGCATCGGCTGGGGGAGGGTCAGCGCTCTTTGTGCCTTCTGCCCACACAGAATGCTTGGCTAACCATTTCAGCAATGGCCAAACTCTTTTATTTTCTAGCACTCTGCCTTCAAGATTCAAGTTTGTTTATCATGTACATTGAAACACGCAGTGAATTGTGTCGTTAACAACCAACATAACTGAGGATGTGCTGGGGGCAGCCCCAAGTTTTGCCACACGTTCCAGTGCCAACATAGAATACCCACAATGCTTGGCAGAACACAACAAGCAACAAAACATCAGAAAAGCAAGACATGTTCCTCCTCCCCACCCATGCACATACACAGTCCTTTACTCCCAGGGCAGGCCTCACAGACACTGAGCCTTTGACTTCCCTCCCCATTTCACAGGCTCAGCTCTGGCTGATGGGCCCCAACTTCCAGGCTTCCAATTTGACCCTCGGGCCTTGATCCTCGATGGCGATCCAAGGATATGGCGTCCACCAAACACTGGGCTTTGAAGTCCGGACTCACCAATAACAGGACCCCAAATGCTAGGCCTCATCACATCGATTTGTAGGGTTTAAATGCTCATCTAAATATTGAAAGTATCTGCTTCTTGCCTCACACCCCCCCCCCCCTTGAACATCCACTATTTAGGTAAGGGTTGAAGACCCAAAGTGTGGTTCAAGCCCATGATTACCACAGAACCACCACTTGAAAGTGCTTCGGTAGTGGCGGTGGGTGATTATGGCCAGGTAGAGTTATTGGACGGAGAGTTTGCAGGGAATCAACTTGTCGACTGAAGGAAGATTACTTTCACATCTTGACCCAGTGCTTTCAAGTGTGGCCACTCGAAATAAAAACGAGTGGTTAGCCCACAGAATATTAAACATCAAACTTGCAGGGTCCTTGAAAGGTCAAGGAACGTTCAGTTCCGTTAAATTTGGCGCTGTGTTGTTGGCTGACTGCAGGCTGTAGAGCTAGTCCGCCCTGATTAAAACTGCACAAAATAGCAATAAAATGCAGTAACCAGAAACACATGTAACATGAACTGTAGAGTCCAATCCAGGAACTGCCCTCACCCAAGACCCAAGACTCTGGCAGCAGGGAGCGAAAGGGAGACTCGTCTTCTGTTCTTGTCCTCATTGATTTTAGACTCTGTCGATATCCATATCCAACTAGTCAATTCTGTATCAAAAGTGTATTTCTTTGTTCAAAATTCAGAATGGTTAGTGACAGGGTCCACGCTTTTGTCCTTGTGCACGAAAAAATAAAGTGTGGTTGAGGAACGAGTGTGAGGCTTCAGAGTCCAGTAATCAGTAACAACAATTGTATTAAGTGAACCTAATCTTCCTTTAGATCAGGAGTTCCCAACCTGGGGTCCATGGACCCCTTGCTTAATGGTGTTGGTCCATGGCATTAAAAAAAATAGTTGGGAACCCCAGTTGAACATACAAGACCCCCGGTGAAATGACAGTAAGACTCCAGTGTCTTGGAATGGCAGAGTTATTGCCAATTAAACCAAACTAAAATGTTTAGTTCTGGTTGCCACATTATAGGAAGGACATGGATGCTTTAGAGAGAGTGCAGAGAAGTTTTACCAGGATGATGCCTGGAACAGAGAGCATGTCTTATAGTGTGAGCAAGATGGGGCTTTTCTCTTTGAAGTAAATGAGGATGAAAGATGATTTGCTAGAGGAGTACAAGCTAGATAGATTGGTCAGCCGGAGACCTTTTCCCAGGGTGGAAAAGGCTAATACGTGGGGGCATGATTTTTAAGTTGATTGGAGGAATGTAAAGGGGGGGGCGGCATCAGAGATAGTTTAAGAATGGTGGGTGTGTGAAATGGACTGCCAGGGGTGGTGGTAGAGGCAAATACATTAGGGACATTCAGGAGACTCTTAGATAGGCATGTGGATGACAGAAAAAAGGAGGGAAGGGTTAGATTGATATTAGAGTCATTTAAAGAGCCAAAGAGTCTGTATTGTGCCATATTGTTCAATGTCCTAAATGCAGTACAGCACTAGACAAGTTTGCCCACTAACTGTATATTTTTATTAATCGTAATTAAAACAACTCAGAGTAATACTCTAGCATCACCTGTGTTAGCTGTTTCACCGCCTCCAAAACTCATCGGGATGGGATGTTTGGTTGTGACCCATTCGTCACCAGGGTTTGACATGGCCACTTCCTCTCGGTCAGAATAGACAATTTCTGACTTGCCAATTTGTCAAGCAAATTCCTTCGACATTTGTTTGTCTCTGCAGTTACTGCTGTCGTCTTAAGAAACTTCTTAAAATACATTTCTTAAAACTTTCCAGGAATTGTTTTGATTTCACTATTTATTATATGAACTAAAGTTGACTCCTTTTCTCCCCCAATGTGCTTTCAGATTCTTGCAGGTTTTCATTATCGCCATGGCCACCTGTCCACGGTTATCATCGTTTAGACTTGCGCGCTACTGCCCCGGTACCCAGTACCTCAGAACTGCCTGTCTTGGTATCTGGAATGGGGGGTGGAATTGTGCAATTGTCTGGGGTGGAAAGTTACCATGGCTACACTCAGTGGCCACTTCATTAGGTACACCTGCTTGTTAATCAGCCAACTGCGTGGTCAAGAGGTTCAGTTGCTGTTCAGACCAAATAACACAATGGGGAAGAAATGTGATCCAAATTGCTTTGACCGTTTTGGTGCCAGACAGGGTGGTTTGACTATCTCAGAAACTAATGTACTCCTGGGATTTTCATGCTCAACATTCTTCAGTTTACAGAGAATGGTGCAGAAAAAAAAGCCTTGATAATGAGAGAGGTCAGAGGAGAATGGCCAGATTGGTTCAAGCTGACAGGAAGGCGTCAGTAACTCAAATAACCAGGAGTTACAACAGTGGTGTGTGGAAGAGCATCTCTGAACGCACTGCACATTGAACCTTGAAGTGGATGGGCTACAGCAGCAGAAGACCATGAACATACACTCAGTAGCCACTTTATTAGGTACAGGAAGTACCTAATAGTATGGACACATATTTTTCCTCTTTTTGCGCTATTTAAGTAATTTAATTTTCTTTATTTGTAACATATTATAAGGTTTCACTGCTAATGTAATGGACTCTCTGTAAAGTTCCACTGCTAAGATGATGGTTTCTCTGTAGCAGCAATGTTTGGGTTATGACTAGAGATATTGGCGCACGTTAGCTAATGAGCGGGATGTTCTTTCTTGTGAGTCTGGGAGAGGGATTTTGCGGTCTTTTGCCAGGGAGGGATGAGGAGAGAAGAGCGGATGGAGAGAGTTGGTAGACCGTCGGACGGAGTGGACTTGGATCGGAGGAGGTTGATGGTAGACGAATGGCCTTATCAGTGAGCTCTAACATTTGCACATTAGATTGTTTCATGAGAGTGGGCTCTTTTGGACCAGAGAGCCAGAGGCACGCAGTCCCGTGACTGGATTGCTTGGGGTCTCCGAGAGTCTCATAAGACACGTCCTGCTCCCTCGTTTGTCGAGCTGATCAGAGAAGTACGAGAAGAGGAGAACACGTCGGAGGCGTGGGCAACCTCTGTCAACAGAGTACAGTCCTCGGTAGTAGTCTCCTGTGGTGAAGTGACCACAGATAGCCTGCCCCGGGGAGTGGTAGAGAAGATCGTGGCAGAGTTGAGAATGGAAATGTTTTGACTGTTATCAGCGGGTGTGACCCCCCCCATATGATGGAGCTGATGGGGGGGTGCGGATTCCCCAAAGGGACAAACAATGCAGAGGGCTGCTGGCAGCAGGCGTCACGCCAGAAAGAGAGTGAGCCCCCGGGTACCTCAGCAGGGAGAGTCATTGGGAAAACGTAGAGGAGACCCAGTGAGGGAAGGGCCTGGTGTCTCTGGGGGAGCACTTTCCCAGCAATGTACCAAGGAACCCCTGAAAGCCAGAGGCCCAATTCCTGAAGGCTTAGTGGGACCCCTCTCCAGTGTGTCGCTACGAATAGAGGGAATTATGCTAAAGCCATACTCGACATTGTGTTGCAGGTCACGTTACTGTACCATTCATTTTACAACCGTTATCTGAAGCATTTACCCTTGACACTATTCAGTGCACTGGAGATCTGGGGGCTTAGCGCTGGTGATTATCCGTACAACAGTTATTTGTCAGTGAAGCTGGAGTTCTCGGAGGCCAATGTGGGAGTGTCTGAGGTCCTTGATACATTAGTGCTGGTTTGTCCGGACCCTGCGGAGAAGGGCGGTGTTTCATTTCTGGTTGGAACCAACACCCCTCTTGTGAGGAGGCTCATGGGGGCCTGCAAGGAGAAAGCGGGTGAGAGCTTTCTGGGAACATTGTCCGTGCACCCAGTGTTTTGAGCTGCTTCTGAGGAAGTGCGTGGCTGCATTAGGCTGGATACCAAATTTAGACGAGGGGCTGTGTGGTTCACCCAGTCGGAGCAGATGGTGGTACGGCCCGGGGAAGTAGTGAGAGTGATGGGGTCCCCCACATTTCCCGGAGTGCCTGAGGGCGAAGCCCTCTTAGTGGAAGACCATGAGAGGAAGTCGAGAATTCCTACTGGGGTACTGGTGAGGCCCAGATTGCAGAAGCCCTCGGTTGTACAGGAACACAGGATGGCAGTGATTGGCCAGACCACTACAAAGAGGGAGGTCATCTTTAAGCGGGGGATGTTCCCGGTGACGGTAATGTCTAGTGTCCCTGTGAGACAAGCTGGGGTGAAACTATTAGAAAAAGGGGAAGTTGATCGCTGAGGCATTCAGCTTCGGGGACTCCACGGTTCCTGCGGGTTGGAAAAGGAGGCTGCTAGAGAAGATGCTGAAGCTGGAAGGTGTCTTTTCCATTGGCGAGTTTGATGTGGGTTGTTCCAAGAGTAGTCGCCACACTGTCCGGGTGTCTGAGGATACCCCGTTCAGAGAAAGCTCGCGGCAACTGGCCCCTGTGGAAGTGGAGGACGTTTGGCGGCATGTGTGTAAGTTGCAGGAAGCTGGGATCATCATCCAGTCCCAAAGCCCCTTTGCATCCCCAATAGTAGTGGCCTGGAAGAAGAATGGGAAGGTACGGATGTGTGCGGACTACAGGACTCTGAACAGCCGCACCATCCCTGACGAGTATACTGTCCCGAGGATTGAAGATGCGTTGCCCTGCCTGAGTGGTGTGAAGTGGTTCAGTGTGCTGGACTTGAGCAGTGGATATTACCAGATCCCCACGAGTGAGGCCGACAAAGAGAAAATGGCACTTATATGTCCCCTGGGATTTTTCCAGTTCGAAGGGATGCCCCAGGGCATCTCGGGAGCTCCTGCAACCTTCCAGCGGGTCATGGAGAAGACGGTGGGGGATATGAACTTGCTTGAGGTATTGGTATATCTGGGTGACCTCATAGTGTTTGGATCCACCTTGGAAGAACTTGGAGCGAGGCTGCTGAAGGTGCTGGGCTGCCTGAAGGTTTGCCTGGATAAGTGTCAGTTTTGCCTAATGTCTGTTAGCTATGTTGGGCACATAGACTCATGGATGAAGCAGCCTGAGATCCGACTAAGATAGAGGCGGTGACCACTTGGCCAAGACCCCAGACTGTGAGCGCTCTGCGCTCGTTCCTCGGGTTCTGTGCTTGCTATCGGAGGATTGTGATAGGCTATGCAAAAGTGAGTCACCCATTGAATCAGCTTCTGTGGGGAAGAATGGGAGGGGGATAAAGTACAGGAGGGTGGAGAGTATCTTAACCTATCAGAGCCCTTTGGACCGAGGTGGGATGCAAAATGTGAGGAGGCCTTTCACTCACTGAAGGAGCTGCTGACCCAGGTGCAGATGCTGGCTTTTGGGGCCCCCCGATTACCGTATGTACTGCACACAGATGCCAGCTGAGAGGGTTTAGGGGGCGTCCTGTATCAGGATCAGGGTTCCGGGTTGAGGCCTGTTGCGTTTATCAGCCGGAGTCCGTTGTCCTCTGAGAGAAACTATCTGATGCGCAAGTTGTAATTTCTAGCGTTGAAATGGGCGATGGTGGATAAGCTGAGTGACTACCTCTCTGGGGCCAAGTTTGAGGTGCGGCTGGGCAACAACCCCCTAACTTGTATCCTGACCTCGGCGAAACTGGATGCCACAGGCCATCGGTGGTTGGCGGCATTGTCTGCCTATGATTTCAGCTTGAAGTACCAGCCGGGAAGCAGGAAAGTTGATGCTGATGCTTTGTCCCGACGTGTACACGAGGAGTGGGAGAGCATTCCTGCCCCGGGGGTGAAGGCCATGTGTCAGTTTGCCGTCACCATGGAGGCAGAGGGAAAGGAGGGGCAGGATCGAGTGGTGGATGAATTAGGAGCTTCTGATTATGCCATTCCACAAGTTTACTCTAACCTGACTGCTCTGAAGACAAATCAGCTGCTGGAATTGCATTCTGGGGAAGTGGCTGCTGCTCAGTGAGATGATCCGGGCATTGGCACTATTTGGTTTGCGGTTGAAAAGGGAGACATGGCTCAGGCGGAGAGGATGAAACACACATCGTTGCCTCCATTACTGAAAAAGTGGCCTCGGTTGGAGTTGAAGGACCAGATCTTATACCAGGTCATCCCCAGGCCAACCTTGGCGTTCCCAGCTGGTTCTGCCAAAGAAGTATTGGAAGATTGCGTTGAAGTCACTTCATGATGATTCTAGACATTTGGGGGATGGAAAAGACCTGTGGCTTGCTCAGAGACAAGTTTTACTGGCCCCGGATGAAGTCGGAGGTGGAAGAATACTGCAAGTCGTGCATTCGATACATACAGCGGAAGACACTGCCTACGCGAGCAGCTTCTTTATCCCACTTGCAGAGTGTGGGGCCTCTGGACCTGGTGTGTATGGATTTCCTGTCAATAGAGCCAAGATGCCAGCAACACGGCGAATGTCTTAGTTATCACGGACCACTACACCAGATATGCTCAGGCTTTTCTTACCAAGGACCAGAGGGCATCAACAGTGGCAAAAGTGTTATGGGAGAAGTATTTTGTTTATTATGGCCTCCCCCGGTGGATACATAGTGATCAGGGATGGGATTTCGAGAGCAGACTCATCCATGAGTTACTGAGCATGCTGGAAGTTGAGAAGTCGAGGACCACGCCCTATCACCCACAGGGTGATCTCCAGCCCAAGAGGTTTAATCGGACCTTGCCAGACATGCTGGGGACCCTGGAGATCAGCAGGAAGAGCAGGTGGAGTCAACATATTGGACATCTGGTTCACAGTTACAACTGTACATGAAATGAAACTACTGGGTACTCGCCATATTATTTGATGTTTGGGTGTGAGACAAGGTTGCCCATTGACATTTGTTTTGGGACTGACAAAGGTGACTTTACTCTCGAAGGTTTATCTGAAGTATGTGTCTGATTTGAGAAGGGAGCCGAAAAGGGCGTATGAATTGTCTGGAGTTGCGGCTGCCAAGCAGAATCAAGGAAATAAGAGGAGGTATGATCAAAAGGTGATGTTCTCCCAACTCCTGCCGGGAGACCGAGCCCTCATCAGGAATTTGGGGCCTCCTGGGAAGCATAAGTTGGCTGAGCGCTGGGCGGCCACACCCTATGTGATGGAGAGTCAGATGCCAAACCTACCAGATTTCCGGGTGAAACCAGAGGCTGAGAACGGGCCTGACAAGGTTCTCCATCGGAACCACCTGTTGCCCCTGGGACAAGAGGAGCAGGTTGACCCAGAGCCCAACTTGGAACGTACACCTCGTAAGAGGACTTAGTGGAAATGCGGGATGACTGCAGGGCCCACAGCAGGCGAGGTTAGGCCGGCCCCCACCCCTGAGAGGGATACTGATTCGGAGGATGAGCACCTGGAGGTGTGGTATATGCTGCCTTTCGCTAACTGCTCATTGACTGAGGAAGAGACTCCCAGCCCTCCTTCCATTGAGTCAGATAGTGTGTGTGGGGGGGCTGCTATCTGTGGGCAGCCTGGGTTGCAGCAGGACTCTGCAGGGGAGAAAACAGGGTTTGGCCACGGGACAGAGGGCTCCGAGTTGCAGGTGGGCCTGAATGATAGGCCGGGGGAGGCCTCGCCAGGTAGACTGAAAGTATCCCCAGTGGTGTCTGAACCTGAAGAGTTAGATGAAGGGGTCCAGAGATCTCAGAGAATTAGGAGACCACCGGATAGGCTGGCCTACGTAGCACCAGGGGAACAGAGTTTGACCCCTCCCATTTTGGGGAGCTATGTCACTGCCTTTTACACCTGCGTTTTGTGTTTTGCAGGAAGGGTTGGCGAATTATCTCAACGTCATTTGGACATACTAAATTTGGTGGTGGGGGGGGTAGTGTAACACACTCTAAGGCTTCATTACTAACATAATGGCCTCTCTGTAATGTTCCACCGCTAAGGTAATGGTTCCTCTGTAGCAGCAATGTTTGGGCTATGACTAGAGATATTGGTGTACGTTAGCCAATGAGCGGGATGTTCTTCTTTCTTGTGTGTCTGGGAGAGGGATTTTGCGGTCTTTTGCCGGGGAGATATGAGGTGAGAAGAGGCGAGCTGAGAGATTTGGTAGACTGCCAGACGGAATGGACTTGAAGCGAGGGTCCGAAGAGCAGCTACGATGGGAGGAGGTCAATGGTGGACGAACGGCCTTATCAGTGAGCTTCAATGTTTGTGCGTTAGGCTGTTTTATGAGCATATGCCCTTCTGTTTTTTGTTTCTTTACTAACCATATAGTCAAATTCAGAATTATAAAGCGCATATTGTGTTCTGTTTGTTATTTTGCGGTACTGAGTTGTAACGATGACGCATGTTGTAGCATCCACTAAACAAAATTTCTTAAGTTTGGTTGGGCCCTGGGCTATCATCCCCTAGGTTAAGCCGGTAGCCGAACTGAGAGTTACGTATTTATACTGTATAGTTCAAAGTATGTTTGCATTATACAACCTAGAGATTTGTCTTCTTGCAGACGGCCACAAAACAAGAAACCCAAAAGAACTCATAAAAAAAGACCAACAAATGCCTAATGTGCAGAGAAGGGGAAAAGAAAACAAATTGCGCAAGCAATTAATGTGAGCAAATGGCATTTAGAACAAAAGTGAGTTTTTCGATACAAAGCCTGGCACAGCCGGAGCAGCCCTTAGCCTGCATCTCAGTGCAGCGAGGAGCAGAATAAACGCCATGGAGCAGCCAACAGAACTGGCAAGGTCACCACCTCTGGTCCCAACACCCTGCCTTTCAGTCCATCCAGACTGGCATTTAAATTGTCCAAACGTTGGGTCATTCCTCTCCCTGGAATCCGGGCTCTGTGACATCAATACACACCGGGCCTGGACGCCGCCGCCACATGTCGGCCTGTACCGAATCAGCCTGATGCTTAAATCAATCCAACCTTGCTCTGGATTTAGGTGGATGGGCCTCAAACCTGCCTCTCCTCTGTTCCGCTCTGCTCGCCCTGACTCTGTTTTGAATGCACCTGGACTTCGCCTCACACATGCACGATTTGACCCTCGACTTAGCCTTGCCTTTGCTTGCCTCTCCATTGTTTGTGCTGATCATTTACCATAGTATTTTAAAAGAAAATGTGATCATTAATAAATTATTTAGTTGTGTTTCTTGCTTTAATTAGTAATCAGTAATTAGTTGCTCACCCTCAGCAGTGCCTTATTGGAATTTATATATGCAACACACACAAATGCTGGTGGAACGCAGCAGGCAAGGCAGCATCTATAGGGAGAAGCACAGTCAATGTTTTGGGCCAAGACCCTTAGTCCTGACGAAGGGTCTCGGCCCGAAACGTCAACAGCGCTTCTCCCTATAGATGCTGCCTGGCCTGCTGTGTTCCACCAGCATTTTGTGTGTTGTTGTTTGAATTTCCAGCATCTGCAGATTTCCTCGTGTTTGCCAGTGGTATTAAATGTGACTCGTATTCTGACTAGAACCGGTTGCATACTTTTTAGTCAGAATTAGCTACGTACTTTTGGTGTACAGGTGTCCCCCTTTTCTCGAATGTTCGCTTTATGATACCTCGCTGTTACGAAAGACCTACATTAGTTACCT
This sequence comes from Hypanus sabinus, assembly GCF_030144855.1. NCBI lineage: Eukaryota > Metazoa > Chordata > Chondrichthyes > Myliobatiformes > Dasyatidae > Hypanus > Hypanus sabinus. The sequence continues at coordinate 86,934,065 of NC_082712.1, read as the reverse complement.
GTTTTCACTACCAGAAGGTGTTTTCACTGTTATGAAAAAAAGGCAGCGTGTGCCAAGCAGCCAAGCTCCTCCCCCAGAACTGTACTCTAGCCGGCATTGCTTAAACACATGCCTCTGAGCATCTGTGCTTTATCTCAATTTATTTTGTACATCTGTTAGCAAGATGAGTTCTAAGGTATCGGAAAAGCCTGAAAGAGCTCATAAGGGTGTTACAACTTAACGTAAAACTAGACATAATTAAGGGTTTCGATCGTGGTAAACGAAATAAGGACAAAGTGAGTTCGGCTTGTGGAAGTTGACGAAGATGATGTTGAAGAGGTTTTGGCATCCCATGACCAAGAACTGACAGATGAAGAGCTGATGCCATTGGAAGAGGAAAGGATAACAATCGAAATTGAACACCGTAGCGAACGGCCCGAAAGTGACGTCATCCAGGAACTGAACGTGAAGCAATTGCGTGAGATTTTCGCTGTGATTGACAACGCGGCAATGATTGCAGAAGACTATGACTTTAATTTTGAAAGGGTACGTAGGTTTAGGGCATATTTGCAGGATGGTTTGAGTGCTTAAAAAGAGCTGTATGATAGAAAAATGCGCGAGGCTAAGCAGTCGAGCATACTGTCATTTTTCAAGCCTTCCATATCAGTCACAGCAGACGATGAACGTCAACCTTCGACATCGAGGCAGGCAGACATAGGAGAAGGTGACCTGCCTGCCTGATGGAAACAGATGACGATGAGATGACACCCCAGTCTCCTCTACCTCCCACCACCCCACCCTCCGATGACTCAGCCTAACACACCATCATCAGTGTGTTCACTGTCTTCCCGATCCTGGTAAGTGAAACTACACTGTACATACATTATTTCTATTTTATATAGGCTGTGTATTTTTATGTGTTATTTGATATGATTTGGCAGCTTCATAGCTTAAAGGTTACTGGAAAGAGAGTGCTTCTGCCGAGAGTGTATGTATGAGTGTGCACCTTCAGGCTCCTGTATCATCTCCTTGATGATAACAGTGAGGACTGGGTGCTAGGGGTCCTTAATGGCAGACGCCGCCTTTTTGAGGCATCTCCATTTGAAGATGTCCTTGGTTCTGGGGATGCTAGCTGGCTGAGTTTTCAACTTTCTGCAGCTGTTTCTGATCCTGTGCAGTGGTGCCTCCGGACTAGCTGGTGATGCAACCAGTCGGAATGGTCACCACGTTACGTTCATCTGCTCTTTATCATGCTGCTCTCTACCTCATTAATTACATCCCAGAAATGAAGCCTTTCAGCTTCCAATCTACCTCTGTGTGTTTATAGCTCGTCTTTGATTAGGAAGACAGGAGAAAGTCTGCAGAAGCTGGAAATCCAGAGCAACACACACACAGTGCTGGAGGAACTCAGCAGGTCTATGGGGGTGGGGGGGGGAATAAACTGTCGACGTTTCAGGCCAAGACCCTGATGGTCTGCTGAGTTCCTCCAACATTCTGTCTGGTCAGGGAGATGTCAGTAAGGCATCTGACCGTAAGACCCAACAAAGGATTGTGAGGACTGCTGAGTGGATCATTAGAGATGTTTATCAAGAGCACTGCATCCACATGGCTCATTGCATTATTAAGGGTCCTCACATCATCCAATAATCTCTTTGACCTCCTATCAACAGGCAGGAGGTCCTATAGTAGAAGGACTTGTCTTACTAGGGTACTGTTAGAATCATAGTAAAGTACAGCAGAGAAATAGGGCCTTCAGCCCTCTTTGTCCATGCTGTCTTTTAACTGCTTACTGCCATCAACCTGCACCGGGACCATAGCCCTCCATACCCCTACCATCCATGCACCTATCCAAACTTATCTTAAATGTTGGAATCGAGCTTGCATGCACACTTGAACTGGCAGCTCATTACACACTCTCACCACCCTCTGAGTGACCCTCATGTTCCCCTTAAACTTTTCACCTTTCACCCTCAGCCCTCAGGACAAGGTCTGTTGGGGTGGGGAGCAACTTCTTCCCCCCAGGCCGCGAGACTGCTGAACTCCCTGCCACTGTGCAGGCCTCATCACTTATAAAGCACCAAGAGCATTATACTGTTTGCTTTTGACTTGTGCCACACATGCTCCTTATGCTAAATGTCAATCTTCTGGCATATATTTTATTCTTTGTTAATTTATTTGAGGTAATATTACTCAGTGTGAGTGATGAATCTGGATCCAGAGGAGTGTTTCTTTGTTTGATATACACCTATACAGTTGAACTTGAACTTGGATACGGTAACTAGGGATTCTGTCACCAGTTACTGTGTTTACTGAGCGCAGTAAACCCCAAATCTGAGACCAGCTACAGCCTTGGAAAGCAGATTGCGAATACAGAGTTACTTGGCTGATTTTTAAACCACTTCCAAACCCAAGTATTGGCAGTGGCTTTTTGCCCCCTGACACAGCTGGGGATGCAAGCCGCACTTCAGAGTCCATGAGACGTACCACAGAACCAGGCCACTTGGCCCATCTAATCTGCTCTGCCATTCGGTCACGGCTAATTTATTATCCCTCAGCCCCTCCCCTCTTGCATTCTCCCTTTACCCTTCCGCATCGAGCTGTTGCAGCAATGATTCCCCCTCCCCTCCTCCAGCCTCCGTGTCAAAGTAGATCATGGTCTCTGGGGCTTTGCTGTTGCTTATATGGTGGCTAATGCTTTTGCTGGAGCAAGTGGGGGGAGGGAGAGGTTGGTGTTTTTGCTGCTGTTTGTGCACGTGAGGTGGGAGGGGTCTTTGGAGTTGTAATGGTTTCTGTCATTCATTCTTTGGGGTTTTTAATTCTGAGTGTTTGTGAAGAGTAGGAATTTCAGGTTGTATACTGTGCAGGTCATCAGATATTAAATTGAGCTATTGAATCGCTCAGCCTCTGCTGTAAATACACCCATTGACTCGGTCTCCACAGCCGTCTGTGGCAGTGAACCCCACTGATTCACCACCCTCTGGATAAAAGTATTCCTCCTCATCCCTGTTGAACTTCCATCAGACCACCGGCAGGTGGTAAGAGTGGGCTCCCTCACCTCTGCCCCTCAACACAGGAGCCTCTCGGCTGTCTCCTAAGCCCCCTCCGTTACTCCCTGTATACCCATGACTGTGTCACCACCCACAGCTCCAATCTGTTAATTAAATTTGCTGGCAATACTACATTGATTGACCTATCTCAAATGATAACAATGCAGCCTACAGAGAAGAACTCATCACCCTGACCCAGTGGTGTCAAGAAAACAACCTCTCTCTCAGTGTTGTGAAAACAAAGTGGCTTATTATGCACTACAGGAGGATTGGAGATGGGCTAACCCCTATTGACATCAGTAGCTCTGGGGTTGAGAGGGTGAACAGCTTTAAGTTCCTTGGCATCCACATCACTGAGGATCTCACGTGGTCTGTACACACCAGCTGTGTGGTGAAAAAAGCACAACAGCACCTCTTTCAGCTCAGACGGTTGAAGAAGTTTGACATGAGTCCCCAAATCCTAAGGACTTTCTACAGGGGCACAACTGAGAGCATCCTGACTGGCTGTATCACTGCCTGGTACGGGAACTGTACTTCCCTCAATCGCAGGACTCTGCAGAGAGTGGTGTGGACAGCCCAGCACATCTGTAGTTGTGAACTTCTCACTATTCAGGACAGTTACAGAGACGGGTGCATAAAAAGGGCCCAAAGGATCATTGGGGACCCAAGTCACCCCAACCACAAACTGTTCCAGCTGCTACCATCCAGGAAACAGTACCACAGCATAAAAGCCAGGACCAACAGGCTCTGGGACAGCTTCTTCCACCGGGTTATCAGAGAGATTAATTCATGCTGATACAGTTGTATTTCTATGCTATATTCACTGTCATGTTGTACTATTTATAACAAATTACTATAAATTGCACATTGCACATTTAGATGGAGAGGTAACATAAAGATTGTTACTCATGCATGTGAAGGATGTAAGAAATAAAGTCAAATCAATTCAATTCTAAAAGAATGTCTTTGTATTCTGAGGCTGTGACCTCTAGTCCTAGACTCCTCCACTGAAGGCTAGGCTGACATGGCCTTGAAATGGCTGTCCATTGTATGGCTGTAAAACATCCCAATGTACTGCTTGGATAGAGAGCTGCCCCTGGACCCACAGTTTATGGTCAACCTTTGCTCAATATTGCGTTTGTCTGGTGGCTATCTAACAGCTGTTAGTGGAAGCTTTCTATTGAACTGCATCTGCCATCTCTCAGCCCAGTTCGGCATCCTGTCAATGTCCCATTTTAACCTATGCCAACCTTCTACATTCTAAACAACACCAAGCTTCATGCCATCTGCAAGATGTGACTGATTTCTGATGAGCTCATTCATTACGTGCTGTGTCGTAGATAGTCTCCACTGAATTTATCTACCTGTTTGGGTGGTGGGGTGGAGATAAGTCTCTACCAAAGGAGGTGTAAGACACTCCTTCCTTTCTCTAGCCTGCAGGTCACCCTTGGGCAAGGTGTAGCACCTGCTTAGCGCCCCTGATCAAGGTCATGTGAAGCCAGGAGAGCAGATGGTGAATGGTCGTATGAGCAGCCAGTGCATATCACAAGTCCTGGTTATGTGACCACTGACACCAGGCAGACAATTTCTGAAGAGTATTGATAGTGGCTGGGGTCACCCATCGTGTGAAGACACTGCCCAGAAAAAGGCAATGGCAAACCACTTCTGTAGAATAAAATGGTGACATGGACACAGGGTTGGGATGGACAGAGAGAGAGTTTAAAGCACTTTGTGATGTCTTAATACTGAAAAGTAACAAAGAATACAGGAAGCTTTTTTTATTAGTCTTCAGCATATACCTGATTGTGCATCGGGGGATTTGGAGGAGGTGGTAGTGAGAGTGGGCAACTCATTCCATTCCCCCCCCACCATCGCTGGGAACCCTAGAAGCAGGTGAGGTTTTGGTTGTGTGGGGAGGGGACCTTTGGTACCTGTGGCAGGGATGGTGTCCATGACCCTGGGCAGGGCAATAGGAGTTTGAGCCCAATTGATGCTTTGGCATGAGAGAGCCTACAGTGGCTTTCCCCTGATCCCCAATGATCACAGCCCGGACGGATGCAGCTACACGACGGGGTGGGATGTAATTCTGAGACATTATAAGGCACTTTTGAAGCCTCACTTGGCGTGTTCTGTGCCGTTTTGGGCCCCTTATCAAAGGAAGGATGTGCTGGTGTTGGAGAAGGTTCAGAGGAGGTTCACAAAAATGATTCTGGGATTGAAAGGCTTATCATATGAGGAGTATTTGATGGCTCTGGGCCTATACTGTCTGGAATTCAGAATGAGGGGTGACTTCATTGAAACCTATCGAATGCTGAAAGGCCTCAATAGAGTGGATGTGGAGAGGATGTTTCCTATGGTAGGAGAGTCTAGGATTAGATGGCACAGCCTCAGAATAGAGGGGTGTACATTTAGAAAGGAGATGAGGAGGAATTTCTTCAGCCAGAGAGTGGTAAATCTGTGGAATTCATTGGGTATATTTAAGGTAGAGGTTGATAGATTCTTGATAGTCAGGGCATGAGGGGATACAGGGAGAAGTCAAGAGATTGGGTCTGAGAGGAAATTGGATCAGCCATGATGGAATGGCAGAGCAGACTCAATGGGCCAAATGGCCTAATTCTGCTCCTATGCTCTTAACCCGATTCTGCTGATTGTTGTCTTTGTCTGCCTGTTGCTGACTCTGCCTGTCTCTCTCTCTCTCTCTCTTCTCTCTAGGCTTTGTCATCGGCCAGGCGGGGTTCTTCGAAGCGCTGCTGATGCTGGTAGTGGCCTATGTCATCATTAGCCTGACAGTGTTATCGGTGTGCGCGATCTCCACCAACGGAGCGGTGAAAGGTGGCGGAGCATACTGTATCCTTTTACCAAAGCTGTTGATGTGTCTGCCATCCACCATGGACGGGTCTTCCAGAACCCTAGGCCTTCCTGAGACTCGTGTCGACTCTGCCAAATGTTCTCAAAGTCAAAGTAAAGTTGTCCTCAAAGTGTGTGTGTGTGAGAGACCATGTAGTATTTTGAGATTCTTTACAGGAAAATAAATACAACTGAATTTAAATTTAGTAACATTTATGAAAAACTACAGAGACAGCAAAAATGATGTTTTTTCAAAGAGGAAATGGCTAGTACAAGGGGGCAAAATTTTAAGTTGATTGGAGCAAAGTGATGTCTCAGGTAAGTTCACAGAGAGTGGTGGGTGCGTAGAACACCCTGCTAGGGGTGATGGTAGAGGCATCTAATAAACCCTTAGATAGGCACATGGTGGCAGCATAGTGGTTACCACAGTGCTTTGCAGGTTCGATTCCTACCGCTGCCTATAAAGATTTTTTGTACATTTGCCCTGTGACTGTGTGGGTTTCCTCTGGGTGCTCCAGTTTCCTCCCGCAGTCCAAAACCCTACCAGTTGGTAAGTTAATTAGTAATTGTAAATTTGTAGCGGTGTGCTACATACAGCGCTAAAATTATGACACGGAGTTGGTAACTGCAGTCGAAGGAAAAAAACTTTATTCAAAATCCTCAGCCTCACTTTTAAGCCTTCCTCAACCTGCCCCCCATGGCGCAGAGGCTCCCAAACTCTGTGCTCGCAAACCCCCGTAGGCTATCTCCCTTAGCCGGAAAGCTGGCTAATTGTGAGCCGGTTCGGATGTGCCAGGAAATGGGTCGCCACATAACCCCCCCCCCCCCCAGAACCGGCGATACACCCCCCAATGTCCACAGTCTGGGGTCTGGGCCGGAACCTGCTTGGGAGGTCGGCCTCTGCGCCGAGGTGCTGGAAACTCGACCGGTTGCGCCAGGTCCACATGGGCCAGTTTGAGTCGGTCCACCGTGAAAACCTCCTCTTTCCCGCCAACGCCCAGCACGAACGTGGACCCGTTGTTCCACGTTCCCTCGTATGGCCGCTGCAGCGGCGGCCGATGCCCGCCCCTTCGTACAAACACAAACTTACAGTTCTGCAGGTCTTTGGGTACGCAGGTCGGGTTCCGCCTGTGCTGTGAAGTGGGTATGGGGGCCAGGTTACCGAGCTTCTCGCGTAGTCTGCCCAGGACTGCTGCGGGATCTTCCTCTTGTCCCCGTGGGGCTGGTAGGAACTCCCCAGGGACGACCAGGGGCGCGTCATATACCAACTCGGCCGACGAGGCATGCAGGTCATCTTTGAGTGCTGTGTGGATGTCGAGTAGGACCCAGGGAAGCTCGTCCGCCCAGTTGGCTCCTCGCAGGCGGGCCATGAGGGCCGACTTCAGGTGACGGTGGAAACGCTCCACTAGCCCGTTCGACTGTGGGTGGTAGGCAGTTGTGTGGTGCAGCTGAGTCCCCAAAAGGCTGGCCATAGCTGACCACAGGCTGGAGGTGAACTGGGCACCTCTGTCGGAGGTAATGTGGGCCGGTACACCAAAGCGAGATATCCAGGTGGTGATCAGTGCTCCGCGCGACACTGGCAGGGGGCCCACGATATCCACATGAATGAGGTCGAAACGCCGGTGGGTGGGATGGAACTGCTGCGGTGGGGCTTTGGTGTGCCGCTGCACCTTGGCCGTCTGGCAGTGCATGCACGTTTTGGCCCATTCACTGACCTGTTTGCGGAGTCCGTGCCAAACGAACCTGCTGGAAACCATCCAGACAGTCGTCCGGATGGAGGGATGCGCCAAGTTATGAATGGAGTCGAAAACACGGCTCCGCCATGCTGTCGGGACGACGGGACGGGGCTGGCCGGTGGCGATGTCACAGAGTAGGGTCCTCTCACCCGGGCCTACGGGGAGGTCCTGGAGCTGCAAACCGGAGACTGCGGTTCTGTAACTCGGAATCTCCTCATCTGCCTGCTGTGCCTCTGCCAGTGCCTCAAAGTCTACCCCTTGGGAAAGGGCATGAATGGTAGGGCGAGAGAGCGCATCCGCCACGACATTGTCCTTACCCGAGACGTGCCGGACATCCGTCGTGTATTCAGAGATGTAGGACAGGTGGCGTTGCTGGCGGGACGACCAGGGATCGGACGCTTTTGTAAATGCAAAGGTAAGCGGTTTGTGGTCCGTGAACGCGGTGAAGGGCCGACCTTCTAGGAAGTACCGGAAATGCCGGATTGCCAGGTAGAGCGCCAACAGTTCCCAGTCGAAAGCACTGTACTTGAGCTCAGGTGGCCGCAGGTGTTTGCTGAAAAACGCCAGGGGTTGCCAGCGACCTGCGATGAGCTGCTCCAGCACCCCACCGACCGCCATGTTGGATACGTCCACTGTGAGGGCGGTAGGGGCGTCCATTCTGGGATGTTCTAGCATTGCGGCGTTCGCCAAAGCTTCCTTCGTTTGAACGAAAGCGGCGGCGGACTCCTCGTCCCAGGTAATGTCCTTGCTCGGACCCGACATCAGGGCGAACAGGGGGCGCATGATCCGGGCAGCTGAAGGGAGGAAGCGGTGGTAGAAATTGACCATACCTACGAATTCCTGAAGGCCTTTGATTGTGCATCGGGATTTGATGGTACCCTCGGACGAGGTCTACCTTGGAGAAGATCCGTGCGCTGTGCAGGTTTGCTGCAAAGTCCTGAATGTGCGGCACAGGGTAGCGGTCCGATGTGGTAGCCTCGTTCACCCTGCGGTAGTCGCCGCACGGTCTCCAGCCTCCCGTCGCTTTGGGCACCATGTGCAGGGGGGAGGCCCATGGGCTGTTGGACCGCCAGATGATCCCCAATTCCTCCATCCTCTGGAACTCCTTCCCCAGTCGGAGCCTGTCTGGGGGAAGCCGCCGAGCGCGGGCGTGGAGGGGTGGTCCCTGGGTCGGGATGTGGTGCTGTACGCCGTGTCGGGGCATGGCTGCTGTGAACTGCGGTGCCAGAACCGATGGGAAATCCGCCAGGACCCTGGTGAAGTCGCTGTCGGACAGCGTGATGGAGCCGAGGTGAGGGGCTGGCAACTGGGCTGCACCCAGGGAGAACGTCTGAAAGGTCTCGGCGTGGACCAGTCTCTTCCTGGGCAGGTCGACCAATAGGCTGTGAGCCCGCATAAAATCCGCACCCAGAAGCGGTTGGGCTACGGCGGCCAGTGTAAAGTCCCATGTGAACTGGCTGGATCCGAACTGTAGCTGCACCTGACGGGTGCCATAGGTCCTTACTGTGCTGCCGTTCACGGCCCTCGGGGGGCCCCCGTGCCCTGCTGCGGTTGTCGTAACTCGTCGGAGGTAAAACGCTGATCTCGGCACCAGTGTCGACCAAAAACCGGCGTCCCGACCTTCTGTCCCACACATACAGGAGGCTATCCCGATGGCCAGCCGCCGTAGCCATCAGCGGCGGCTGGCCCTGGCGTTTCCCGGGAACTTGCAGGACGGGCGACAACGGCGGGCTTCTGCGCCCCACCGCTGGTGGTAGAAGCACCAGTGGTCATTAGGCCGGGGATTAGTGGGCTCTGCGGCCGGGCCTGGACTGGTTTGCTGCCGGGAGCGTGGCTGGGAGATCTGTGCGATGGACGCCCCGCTCACCTTTTTGGCGTTCCACAGCAAGTCCGCCTGGGCTGTCACCTTCCGGGGGTCACTGAAATCCGCGTCGGACAGCAGCAGGCGTATGTCCTCGGGCAGCTGCTCCAGGAATGCCTGCTCAAACATGAGGGAGGGTGTGTGTCCGTCGGCGAGAGACAACATCTCATTCATTAAAGCCGATGGAGGTCTGTCGCCCAAGCCATCCAGGTGCAGTAAACGGGCAGCCCGCTCGCGCCGTGAGAGTCCGAAAGTCCTGAGGAGCAGGGCTTTGAATTCCGTGTACTTGCCGTCTGCCGGGGGCGACTGTACGAACTCCGCGACCTGGGCCGCTGTGTCCTGGTCGAGGGAGCTCACCACGTAGTAGTAGCGGGTGTCTTCTGAGGTGATCTGGCGAACGTGGAATTGGGCTTCGGCTTGCTGGAACCATAGGTTCGGGCGCTGTGTCCAGAAACCCGGCAGTTTCAACGAAACTGCATGAACAGAGGCGGCGTCGGTCATTTCTGGTCCAAAAATCGTTTGGACTGTCGGGGTCACCAATTGTAGCGGTGTGCTACACGCAGTGCTAAAATTACGACACGGAGTCGGTAACTGCAGTCGAAGGAAAAACTTTATTCGAAATCCTCAGCCTCACTTTTAAGCCTCCCTCAACCTGCCCCCCCCCCCCCATGGCGCAGAGGCTCCAAAGCTCTGTGCTCGCAAACCCCTGTAGGCTATCTCATTGTGAGCTGGTTCGGATGTGCCAGGAAATGGGTCGCCACAAATTGTCCTGTAGTTTGGCTAGGTTAAATCAGCGACTGCTGGGCAGCGAGGCTTGAAGGGTTGAAAGTGCCTATTTTGTGCTGTACATCAGTAAGTAAATAGATAATAGAAATACGGAGGGGTATGTAACAAGGAAGGGTTGGATTGATCATGCAGTATGTTGGTAAAACATCATTGGGTTGAAGGGCCGGTACCATGCAGTGGTGCTCTGTGTTCTATTTATTACATTCTTTCTGAGCTACAATATCAACGTTATTTAGAAGTAATGCCGGAGGTAGTTTTTCTTATTAAACACCGTTTGGTGAGTGTGTGGAACACCCTGCCAGCAGTGGTTGAAGAGGCAAATACATTGGGGATATTTAAGGATCTCTTATATAGGCATATGGATGAGGGAAAAATGGAGGGTTATGTCGGAAGGAAGACTGATCTTGGAGTTGGTTTAAAAAGTTAGCACAACATCTTGGGCTAAAGGGCCTGGGCTGTGCTGTTATGTACAGGTGTCTCCCCCCTACCTCCCCAAAGATAGAGCATTCCTGCGAAACCTTTCTTAAGCTGAAATGGCGTAAAGTGAAGAACCATTAATTTACATGGGAAAAATTTTTGTAAATGCGTAAACAGGTGACTAATGTAGGTCTTTTGTAAAAGCGAAGTGGTGTAAAGCGAACATTCGTAAAGCGGGGGGCACCTGTACTATGTAAATTGTGCAAATAATAACAAATGGAAAGTAAAAAGATTTAAGAAGAAAGGAAAGTAAATGTGAGGTGTGAAATCCTTGAAAGTGAGAGGGCAGTTTGTGGAATCAGTTCAGCATGGAGGTGAGTGAAGTTATCTGCACTGGTTCAGGAGCCTGATGGTTGAGGGGTGATTTCTGTTCCTGAACCTGGTGGTGTGGGACCTGCTGCCCGATGGCAGGAGGGAGAAGAGAGCGTGGCCTGGATGGTGGGGGTCCTTGATAATGGATGCTGCTTTCCCGTGTCAGCACTCCTTGTCAATGTGCTCAGTGACAGGAAGGGCTTGCTTTCTCCAACACTAGTAAAATCAAAACAATATGCACCAATCTATCTTGTGAACCATTACACATTCAAATAAATACAAGACCCTACGCACTAATGTGGGTGTAAAGCGCAGGTTCAAATCAAATCAAATTTAATTATCATTCAACCATACATGGATACAGCCGAATGAGACAGCGTTCCTCTGGGGCCAAGATGTAAAACACATTCAAAATAGTGAGAAAGAGGGGGAAAAAAAACATAGTCACACAAGAAAAGACATTTTTAGTCCAAGACCCTGAGCGATTAGTCCCACAAATTGATGGTTTCTGGCAACCCAGCCTGTAATTCCACCAGTTGAGCACTGGAGGGCAGCACTGATGGAGAAGCCACCCCAATGAACACCACCACGCTACACTGCCTCCAGCATCTCCTCATTCGGACAGCAGGTGCAGGGAAGCCCAACCTTTTTTATGTCATGGACCAATACCATTAGGCAGGGGGTCTACGGACCCCGAGATGGAAATCCCCGGTCTAAAGGAAGCTCTGATTCGGATACCTGGAAGTGAGGCACGTTGAGGGTGGTTGCTAAAGGAATCGGGATTGGGTTCCGTAAGCAGGTAGGTTATCTGCGTAATGAAATAGGCTTTTTTCCACTGAGGTAGGTCGAGACTGGAACTCGAGCTCATATATGAAGGATGAAAGGTGGAATATTTAAGAGAAACCTCAGGGGAGGCTTCTTCTCTCAGAGGGTGGTGAGAGTGTGGAATGAGTTGCCAGTGGAAGTGGGTGGATGCGGGTTCGATTTCAACATTTATGAGAAGTTTGGGTAAGTACACCTTAAGCACTTGGCCACGTGCCTAGTGATCTAGTTCAAGCCTCAGCTAAGGCAGCGTGTTGTGTCCTTGAGCAAGGCACTTAACCACCCATTTCTCTGCAACGACACCGGTGCCAAGCTGTATGGGTCCTAATGCCCTTCCCTTGGACAACATTGGTGGCGTGGAGAGGGGAGACTTGTAGCATGGGCAACTGCCGGTCTTCCATACAACCCTGCCCAGGCCTGCGCCCTGGAAACTTTCCAAGGTGCAAATCCATGGTCTCTCGAGAGTAATGGATGCCTATTGGATAAGTACATGGATGGGAAGGGTTCGGAGGACTATGACCCTGGTGCAGGTTGATGGGAGTAGGCAGAATAGTAGTTTGGCATGGATTAGATGGGCTGAAGGGCCTTTGTGTTGCAGTGCTCTGTGGGTAGAAAGCTGACACTGGACTATAGCTGGGATATTGCATCCACCAGACCGAATGGCTTGAAGGGGGTACGGGCCTGGAGTTTCATTGGTTCAATGGTTCCAAGGAGGTGGGGGGGGGGGAGATCTCAGAAAAGTGGGGGAATGCTCTTTTGGGAAGAGGGTTGATAAATTTGAGTTTGATGGTTTTGTAGAAGGAGACCCTCTCCATCCATGCTAGTATCCCTCATGTAATACCATGAGCTCTGATCTTAGCAGCCTGCTCAGGGCCTGTATCTGCTGGAGTTGAGCAGAGGCTGGGGGAGGCGCGAGGAGGGGGAAAGGAAAATTTCCATGAGATGGACATGGATAGGGTGTTTCTCATGGTGGGAGAGTCTAGTGCTCCTGGGCATACCCTCAGAACAGAAGGAAGTCTCTATGGAACAGACATGAGCAGGATGTTCTTTAGCTTGTGTGGTCAGTCTGTAGAATTCATTGCCACAGACAGCTGTAAAGGCCAAGTCATTGGGTACACTTAAAATGGAGATTGACAAGTTCTTAAATAGTAAAGGTGCTACGGGAAGAAGGCAGGAGAATGTGGTAGAGAGGGGATAATAAGTCAGCCATGATGGAATGGTGGAGCAGAGTCAATGGGCTGAATGGCCTAATTCTACTCCCCAATCTCATGGGTTTGTAGAGGGAAGACACTGCTGCTCCTGGGATTAAAATACAAAGGGAACATGAACCCCTTCGAGTAGTGACGATCCGTAACTTGCCTAAAGACACAGTGGAATTTGGATTCAGATTCCGTCGTGCTCCTTCAGGCAAGTCCCAGGTCTTTGCCCAAGTGTAATATAAAGGTTTTCAGAAAGGGTGGGGCCAGAATATGAGGGAAAATTTGTGGAGTGCAGAATGAGCGTTGTGGGATGGACTCTGGCAAGTGCTGTTCTTCTCTCCCATGACTGTGCCAGGGTGTTCCCCACCACGAACGGCCTGTGTTCGTGTATCCTGCAGTACCTTCCTGAAAGCCTGTCATCCCTTCTGAATGAGTGCGTCCTTCAGGTGGCTCAGTTCCCCTACCCCACTCTCCAAGGGCCAGTGGACATTGGCCTTCCTGAGACCAGCCCCATGGGCCAGTAACCAATTCTCCTGGAGCACGTGATGGCCATGGGGTCAAATTAAAATAATCTGTCCATTCCCTCTCTGTTCATGTTCGTCAAAATGCTTTAATATTGCTATCCTATCTGTTTTCAACGCCTCCCTTCCAGGCCCTACCACTTTTTTTTAGTAATGTTTTGCCCATATATCCTTTTGGAGTCACTGAGCAAAAACAGGCCCTTCAGCCCATCTAGTCTATTCCATCCTGATCATTTGTCTAGTCCTATCTACCTGCTCCCTGACCATACTCTTGACCGCTCCCATTGATGAGCCTATCCAAACTTCTCTTCAATGTTACAATTGAACCTGTGTTTCCCACTTCTACTGGCAGCTTGTTTCACTCTTCAAAGTTCAAAGTAAATTTTATTATCAGGGTACATAGATGTCACTACATACAACCCTGAGATTCACTTTCCTGCAGGCATACTCAGCAAATCTATAGGATAGTAACTACAACAGGATCAGTGAAAGATCAACCGGAGTGCAGAAGGCAACAAACTGTGCAAATGCAAATATAAACTAATAGCAACAAATAATGAGAACTTGAGGTAACAAGATTAGGAGTCCTTAAAGTGAGATCATTGGTCGTGGAAACACAAGGAAACCTGCAGACGCTGGAAATTGAAGCAACACACAAAATGCTGGTGGAACACAGCAGGCCAGGCAGCATCTATAGGGAGAAGCACTGTCGTCGTTTTGGGCCGAGACCCTTTGTCAGGATTAACTAAAAGAAAAGATAGTAAGATAGTTGGCTGTGGGAACATTTCAATGATGGGTGAAGTGGAGTTATCCTCTTTTGTTCAAGGACTGTTGGTTGTGGGGTGGGGTAGTAACAGTTCTTGAATCTGGTGGTGAGAGTCCTGAGGCTCTTGTACCTTCTGCCCAATGGTAGAAACGAGAAAGAGCATGGCCTGGGTGGTGGGGATCTCTGATGATGGATGCTGCTTCCCAATGTCCTCAGTGGTTGGGAGGGCTTTACCCATGATGCACTGGGCCAAATCCCTTTGTAGGATTTTCCATTCAAAGGAGTTGGTGTTTCCATGCCAGGCTGTGAAGCAGCCAGTCAAAATACCTCCACTACACATCTATAGAAGTTACACCACCCTCCAAGTGAAGAAGTTTCACCTTGAATATTTTGCCTTTCACCTCAAACCTGTGACCTCATTCAACCTGAGAGGAGAAAAAGCCTACATGCATTCACCTCAATTTGGTGTACCGTATACAATCTCCCTTCTTTCTCCTACACACCAGGGAATAAAATCCTAACCCATTCAGCCTTTACCTAATACTTGGGACCTGAGTCCTGGTAATATTCTTGTAAATTTTCCCTATGTTCTTTTGAGCTGATTGTTAACTATTTAATCTTCTGCCTGGTGCTTTTTTTTTAAAAAAAAGTAAGTCCTCTGGTATTTGGCAATGACAAAAAGAAACCCTTGCTCTAAGTTTGCCCCTTTTTTTAAATTGTAAAGATCTTGCCTGTTATCTTCCCTGAAGGCTCCTGGGGATTGTCGTGACACTACAGGAAAATAATCCTGTTATGCTTTGTAACTTCAAAACATTAAACTAATTCAAAGGAAGACACAGGAGTTTGAAATATAGGTAGAACTGGTCTTTACTTTGAGCAAGGCGCACACGTATAACGTGGTAGTGCGGTGATGTATGCCATTCGTGTATTTGTACAGATTATTTAAACAAACAAGAAAGCTTAATCAAATAATATATATATTATTTGATTAAGCTTTCAAATATATTCATTATATATAGTGGCCAAAGGCCAACAGGTTAAGAATTTGGTGCCTGATTGACGACTTCAGTATGGTAATTGAAAAGCTTTTGGTGCTGGAGACGGATCCCTGGGAATGGTTGGGTGTATTTAAAGCAGAAGTTTGAAAGGTTCTTGGTTAGTAAGGGCATCAAAGGTTACTCGAGAATGGGGTTGAGAGGGGTAACAAATTGGCTGTGGTCGATTGGTGAACCAGACTTGGGGCAGGCTGTCCTAAATCTACTTCTACAGTACTGTGCAAAGACTTGGGCACCCTAGAGTTTTTAAGAATATGGATTCAGACGTTATGGCCTTCACGGAGACCCGATCTCAACATCATAGAGGCTGCCTGGGATTACCTGGAGAGACAGCAACAAGTGAGCTTTGCAGAAGAACCATGGCACGTTCTCCAAGATGCCAGGGACAACCTACCAGCTGGTTTTCTTATAAAACTGCAAGACAGTATACCTAAGAGAACTGATGCCGTTTTAAAGACAAAGGGTGGTCACAATAAATATTGATTAGTGTTTTTTTACTATATACCGCTCTTGTATTTTTTTTACTATTTAGAAACATTTCATTTGCTTTACAGAATTTTTTTTACATGTACCAAAGACTTTTGTGCTCTATTGTATACTGAGGATAGACTCTTGATTAGTCAGGCCATAAAAGGTTACAGGGAGAAGGCAGGAGAATTGGGACTGAGAGGGAAAATGGATCAGCCATGATGAAATGGCGGAGCAGACTCAATGGGCCAGATGGCCTAATTCTGCTCCTATGTCTTATGGTCTGAAAATCCAGCTCTTTAGGTGGCTCCGTGTTCCTTCTCCACTCCCCAAGGACCACTGATTGACAATGACAACCATTTGGCCTGGACCCTCTTGAGCACAGCCAGATGGATCAGTAACCACTTGTCTTTCAGCACGGGAGGGAGGGCCTGCAGCCCATGGTGCCGACTTAAATCTATCCCATCTCCCAGCGCATGGTCGGTAATCCTTTCCCCTCCCCCTCCCACCCTCTGCAACCTGGTTTGGTTTCCTTCACACTTTTGTCTGCAGTTATGATTAGCCGGACGTTGGGCCCGGAGTTCGGCGGGAGCATAGGGCTGATGTTCTTCCTCGCGAACGTCTGTTCCTGTGCGGTTTATATCCTGGGACTGGTGGAGGCTATTCTGGACGTATTCGGAGAGCTCCCAAACGCAGGTGAGTCCCCCGTGTCACGGGAATACGGAATTGCCTGTTTCGGTGTGACAGAGCATTTGAAGGTGCACTCTGGGTGTGGCCGTTCATCCCATTCTCACCCCCCTCTGAGGACAAGGGAATGTGACCACATTTTGCCGAATTTGGAAATCAGGCCTTCCCCTGCCTACTATGCGATAATCCATGTTGAACAATGACTGGAATTCTTCAACATGCATCTGGAGATCTTTAGGAGAACTGAAAAGACTTTGCCAATAGGTTACAAACCTTAAACTCTTTTGAAAATGTCCTCGATGCCTGGGGATTAGTGCATATGATGGAGCTGGCCGAGTCACTAAAGACAGTCACAAGTTTCCATGGATGTTCTGTGGAGAGCATTTCAACTGGCTGCATCACTGTCTGGTATGGAGGGGCCACGGCATTGGATTGGAAAAAGGTGCAGAAAGTTGAAAACTCGGCCAAGTACTTCATGGGCACTTGCCTCCCCAGCATTCAGGATGGCTTCAAAAGGCCCTACGTTATCCTGGACATATTCTCTTCACATCAGGTACAGGAGCCTGAAGACATACACGCAACATTTTAGGAGCAGGCCTCTGGCCTCCAGCGTCCAGTCTCTAGAATATATAAACCATAAAGTGATTAGTCTGACTCTGCAATCCAAGTACATAGGGCGACATTCCCTTCCATAATCTCCTAGGCAATGGAACAACAACTGCAAAATGCTTTTCTTATCCTGGATCCACCTCCTATTAACTTGGAATTTCTGGTGCCCTGAGCTAAAGCTGAAAGTTAGGTGTGAGAAGGCAGAAGAGGTGGAGCATGTGGGTCTGGAGTTCTGTAGAGTCATAGAACACTACAGCACAAAAACAGGCCCTTTGGCCCATCTAGTCCACTACAAACTAGTCCCATCGGTCATCTGGATCATATCCCTCCACACCCCTCCCATCCACGTACTTATCCAAACTTTTCCTCTAATGTTGAAATCAACCCTGCATCCAACACTCTTGCCTGAGCTGCCATCTTTTGAGGGAAGAGGTTCCTCATGTTTCCCTTTACCATTTCACCTTTCACCCACAACGCATGACCTCTAGTTCTAGTCTCACCCAACCTCAGTGGAAAAAGCCTGCTTGTGTTTACCCTGTCTATACCCCTGATAATTTTGTCTACCTCTTATCAAATCTCCCCTCAATCTCCAATGCTCCAGGGAAAACAATCCCTAACCTGGTCAACCTTTCCTCATAGTTCATGTTTTTGGGTCCTGGCAATACGTCCAGGGAAGTGTTTTAGTGAACCAGTTGCTTTTTACATTTTGGTAGATCTGTGGCGACTTTTAACTGAGAGTTGTTATTTTAATTCCTAATTTCAATTATTTCAGTATAACTTCAGATGTTTTGTGACTTATTTCTGGATCAACAGTCCAATTTTGGCTTCCAGTCCAGTAACCTAACCACTATGCTAGCCTATCTCCCAAGGGTTGCAAAGCTACGTCATGTGGGCTTGATGCGTGTTTAAGATCACATCAACACACCAAATTCCTAATATATGCAAACATTTGTATGGGGTCTTTGTTTAATTTCTGATCCTTGGGGATCTTCTAGGAGTCAAAAATGGCGAGCAGTCTTAATTCCAAGATTTCAGTTTATTTCAGAGTGCAAATGTAATAGAGAGCTGAGACACTGTGCTAAGAGGGTAATACTAAAGCAAAGGAATAAAAGATGGCGCTTCTAAAAAAAAATCTATCACTTTAATAGATAAGGAAAATTCCTTAGATATTGATATATCACTTAATAGGCTACATAATTAAAACAATTACATCACGTGGGTAATGTGCTAACTCTTAGGCAATGAAAAAGGAGACAGGTGATAAACCGTTAGTTTAGCAGTTATACCACTTTCTGCCGGTGAATATGAAAAATATGAGGCTGTTAAAAAGTACAAATCTTACATTAAAAGTATTATTTTTAGAAAAGATGGTGGTTTCCAACATTTATGATGAATAAAGTTGCTCCTTTGAATGGCTTCTTCCTCCTCCAACAAAATAAATAGCTTTGCAATCTTTGAACCCTTGTTCTTCAACTACCCCTTGCAGCAGAAACAGACCATAGAGGTATCCACGTCCTCCCACAGAGCTACCTCTACGATGTCCTCTACGCTTCGAGTATCCTATTGCTCTGCTTGCTAGTCTGCCTGGTCGGGGCCCAGATCTACGCCAGGACCAGCTTCCTGATCTTCCTCATGGTCCACATCGTGCTCATCACCATCTTCATCAGTTTCTTTGCCGTGAGCCCCAAGACCGTTTGGATAGTTAGACAGTCTGGCAACAGCAGCCAGCTCATCCACACCAACTACACGGGCTTCAATCTGGCTACGCTGCAGCGGAACCTTGCGGGTAAGCATCTTTCCTGTCCATCTCCAGACTGGGAACTTCTAACTTAAGTTTCTTCATTCAAAGAGCTGAGTGGCGATGTGAGATAGGAGAAGAATGCTTGCAGGCCATGGTTACACTGCTCTTGGGATATTGGGAGCAATTTTGGGCCCCTCATCTAAGAAGAGATGTTCTGCATTGGAGAGGGTCCAGAGAAAGTTCATGAGAAAGTTGAGTGTTTGATGGCTCTGGGATTGTACTCGCTGGAGTTAGAAGGATAGTCGGAGGAGGGAGGGGATCTCATTGAAACCTATCAGATATTGAAAGGCCGAGATAGAGTGGGCATGCAGAGGATGTTTCCTATAGTGGGGGAATCAAGGACCAGAGGACACAGCCTCAGAATAGAGGGATGCCCCCTTAGATGAAAAGAAATGTCTTTAGCTAGAGGGTGGTGAATCTGTGGAATTCATTGCCGCAGGTGTCTGTGGAGTTCACAATTGGGTATACTTAAAGTGGAGGTTGATGGGTTCTTGATTAGTAAGGGTGTCAAAGGTTGCATGGAGAAGGCAGGAGAGTGGCATTGAGAGGGATAATATATCAGTCATGATAGAATGGTGGAGCAGACTTTATGGGCTGAATGGCCTAATTTTGATCTTTGTCTTAAGGTCTTTCTCACTAGAGGTGTTTGTGATCAGAAGGAGCCAATTGTCATTGTAAGCATCGCTGAAAGGAATAATCAATTAAACAGGAGATTCTGCAGATGCTGGAAATCTAGATCAGCACACACAAAACACTGGGGGAACTCAGCAGGTTGGGCAGGGAGGGAAATAAACCGTTGATGATGCAGCCCAAGACTGTTCATTAAGGCTGGGCTGATAGAAGGTAGGAACGAGCAGTCTGAGGTTCTTTCATTCATTATGTGGCATGTCATTATAACATGGGCAATCGTCGTCTTTTCCAAGACCCTGATTGTTCTTGGCAAATTTTTCTACAGAAGTGGTTTGCCAATGCCACCTTTTGGGCAGTGTCTTTACAAGACGGGTGACCCCAGCCATTATCAATGTCTAATGTCAGTGGTCACATAACCAGGACTTGTGATATTTGTGATGTGCACTGGTTTCTCATACAACCGTCCACCACCTGCTCCCACGGCTTCATGTGACCCTGATCGGGGCTGGGAGGGGGAGTGCTTGTCACCCTTGGGCAAGGTGTAGCACCTGCTTAGCCCCCCCCGATCAGGGTCATGGTCGCATGAGCTGCCAGTGCAGATCACAAGTCCTGGGTATGTGACCGCTGACACCAGGCAGACAATCTCTGAAGAGTATTGATAATGGCTGGGGTCACCTGTCTTATAGTCACTACCCAGAAGAAGGCATTGGCAAACCACTTCCGTTATATATTAAAAAAAAAGAGAAATTGACAAGGACAGCCATGGAATGACCATGGTCACCCACGTCACCGACACGGCACATAATGACTGAACTCGGTGGTATCGGGTGTTCAGAAGTCTCACATCCTTGGGGAGGAAGCTGTTACCCAGCTCCTTGCGCTTGGAATGGATTGATCTCCTTAAGACATTACAACATTTTGAAGAGTATTAGAAATTTAGATTAGATTCGATTCAACTTCATTGTCATTGTGCCGAGTACAGATACAAAGCCAAATGAAATGCAGTTAGCATCTAACCAGAAATGTAAAGAATAGTGTTATTTACAAAATAACTACGAATAAAAAGTAAGTGCTACAGAACACAAATAAAAAACTACTGAGACAGTACAATATGGGTGCAATACTGCTTGGCGCTGTGATGTGAGGTTCAGCAGGGTCACAGCCTCAGGGAAGAAGCTCTTCCTGTGCCTGCTGGTGTGGGAGCGGAGGCTCCTGTAGCACCTACCGGATGGGAGGAGAGTAAAAAGTCCATGGTTAGGGTGAGATGCATCCTTCATAATGCTTTTCGTCCTGCCCAAGCAACGTTTATGGTAGATGTTCTCAAAGGTGGGCAATTGGGTGCCGATAATCCATTTTCACCACCCGCTGGAGTGCTTTGCGGTCCGATACAGGACAATTGCCATACCCCACTGAGATGCAGTTGGTGAGTAGGCTCTCAATGGTACAGCGGTAAAAGTCCATCAGTATCCTGGGACAGAGGTGAGCTTTCTTCATTTAGTTTTGGAAATAACATTTGAACTTATCTGGAAATGCTTAGGAGATCAGGCAGCATCTGTGGAGAGAAATAAACTATCAACGTTTCAGGCTGAGACCATTGTTTCGGGCTGGGAGCCTTCATCAGGACTGGAAAGGGAGGGGTCAGATGCCGGAATAAGAAGATGAGGCGAGGGGGAGGAGTAAAAACTGGCGGGTGATGGTGGGGGAGGAAGATGGGTGGGGGAGAGGTGATGAAGGAAGAAGCTGTAAGGTGATTGGTGGAGGAAGCAAGAGGAGAGACCAAATGGGGATTACTGGGGGGGGGGGTGGTGGGGAACAAAGATATGAGGGAGAAATTAAAGTTCCAAGTAAACTTATTATCAAAGTATCTATATGTCACATTCACTTTCTCGCAGGCACACTCAATAAATGCATAATAGAATAATAACCATATTAGAATCAATGAAAGACCGCACCAATTTGGGCCTTAAACTAATGTGTAAAAGATGACAAATTCTGCAAATTCAAAAAGAAGAAATCATAATAATAATAATAATAATATATAAATAAGCAATAAATACTGAGAGCATAAGATGAAGAGCCCTTTGATTACTGGAAATTAGAGAATTCAGTGTTCATGCCATCAGGTTGGAGGTTGCCCAGAAGGAGTATATTATCTTCAATCTAACCCAGTAATTTTTTTTCCCTCTTTCCAGAGAAGCTGTCTGACTTATTAAGTGTTTCCCAGAAACTACAGTTCTTTGTCTTAGGGAACCTTGGGCAGTAGTTTGGCTATTCTTCTGACCTGGCCACAGAGGAATGGTTTGTGGTGGGAATACTGCCCTGTCCTGCTGCCGGAGTTGGCGTAGGCGATGTGGGACTGGACGGTGACTGGGTGCGGATGTTTCCGGGTGCATCCTTTGAGCAGAATTTGGTTTTGTCTTCCAGATGACTACTCGGTAGACTACACCACTGGTACACTCATGACGTTTGCCACGGTGTTTGCTGTGATGTTTAACGGCTGCACTGGTATAATGGCTGGATCCAACATGTCAGGTAAATACCTTTCGTCTGTGTGTGGTCTCTTCTCTGCCTTCCGCTTTTCACTCAAGTAAGAGCATAGAACATGAAGCAGTACAGGCCCTTCGACCCATTATGTTGTGCTGACCCTTTAACCTACTCCAAGATCAGTCTAGCCCTTCCTCCCTTCCTATGATCAATCACAGCCCTCCATTTTTCTTTCTTCCACGTGCTTATCTAAGAGTCTCTTAAATGTCCCTATCATATCAGCCTCAACCGCAACATTTCGCAGTGTGTTTCACGTATACACCATTACATTGTTTGAATAAAAGAGCTACCTTTGGCATCCTCTCCTTCCTCTAAACAATTTAAAAGTTTTGCCCCCTTGTATTAGCCACTTTCACCCTGGGGGGGGAGAAATCTCTGGCTGCCCACTCTGCCTCAATCAAGTCGCCTAGCATCCTCCTTTGCTCCGAAGAGAAAAGCCCTAGCCAACTTAACCTGTCCTCCAGTAAGGATCAGAAAAACTTTTGGCCCAACTGTGTCAGATTAATTGGCCTCCATCTAGAACCTTGCTCAGGTAGGATTCCTAAACACAAGTGATCCTGCAAAAGCTGGAAATCCAGCACAACACACACAAAAATGCCGGAGGAACTCAGCAGGACAGACAGCATCTGTGGAGAGGAATAAACAGTCAAAGTTTTGGATCAAAACCCCTCATCAGGACTGGAATAAAGAGGGTCTATTTCGGTTATTTGCTGGTGACAAGCGGTGTTCAACGGGGTCAGAATTGGGACCGCTTTTTATGTTATACATCAACAATTTATACATGGAAATGATGGCTTTGTGGCCAAGTTTTCAGATGATATAAAGACAGGCGGAGGGGCAAAGAAGTGGCAGATGGAATGCAGTGTAGGGTGGTGTGCGGTCATGCATTGTGATAGAAGGAATAAAGATGTAGACTTTTTCAAGCAGAGAAAAAAATGTTTAAATATCTGAGGTGCAAAGGGAGTCCTGGTGCAAGATCCCCTAAGGGTTAATTTTCAGGTTGAGTTGGTGGTGAGGAAGGCAAATGCAGTGTTTGTATTCATTTCAAGAGGACTAGAATATAAGGGCAAGGATGTAATGTGGAGGGTTTATAAGGCATTGGTCAGACTGCACTTGGGGTATTGCAAACACCTTTGGGTTCCTTGTATCGGTAAAGATGTGCTGACATTAGAGAGAGTCCAGAGGAGGTTCATGAGAAGGATTCTAGGAGTGAAAGGGTTAACGCTTGGTGGCTCTGGGCCTGTACTTGCTGGGGTTCAGAAAAATGAGGGGAGAGTCTCATTGAAGACTATTGAACATTGAAAGGCCAAGACAATCTGGAAGTGGGGAAGATGTTTCCTATAGTGGGTGAATCTAGGATCACAGGACACAAGCTCAGAATAGAGCAATGTCCATTTAGCCAGTGGGTATCTTCTTTCTTCTACCCACTACACCATCTCTGGCAGCATTTAAGGCTTTCTTCATCATCAGTAGAGCCTGTGAGTGGTGAATCTGTTGTCACTGGCAGCTGTGGGGGCCAAGTCATTTAGTATATTTAAAGCAGAGGTTGATAGGTTCTTGATTAGTCAGGATGTCAAAGTTTATGGGGAGAAGACTGGAAAATGGGATTGAGAGGGATAATATATTAGTCATGATGGTGTGGTGATCCTCTTTCTGCACAGGCGAACTGGCTCACAAATAGCCAGCACGCGGGGGGAGACTTTGGTAATGCACCTCGGACATCATTTCTGCCCGGAGAGGGCAGGCGCTAGGGATTAAATGCCAGCACCGCAAAGTTTGAATAAACTGGTTTCGAAGCGACTTACCGACTGTGTCGTTATTTCAGCGCTGTGTGTAGCACATCGCTACATTGGTGAGCCCGATGGTCCAAACGGGATTTGGACCAAGGATGACCGACTCTTCATCTGTTCATGTAGTTTTGCTAAAACTGCCGACTTTCTGGAGGCTGCGACCACGCATGTGGTTTAGCCAAGCAGAAGCCCAGTTCCAGATTCGGCAGATATCTTCGGATTCCACGCGTTACTACCATGTGGTGAGCGCCCTTGACCAGGAGACGGTCGCCCAGGTTGCGGATTTCATACAGTCACCCCCGGAAGAAGGCAAATATGAAGCATTCAATGCGCTGCTCATTGGGACCTTTGGACTCCCACGGTGTGAGCGGGGTGCCCGCCTGCTTCACCTGGACGGTTTGGGAGACAGACTGCCATCAGCATTGATGAACGAGATGCTGTCCCCGGCTGACGGACACAAGCCCTGCCTCATGTTCGAGCAAGCGTTCCTAGAGCAACTGCCCGAGGACATACATCTGCTGCTGGCCGACGCAGATTTCAGCGACCCCCAGAAGGTGGCGGCCTGCGCAGTCGTGCTGTGGAAAGCCAAGAGGGAGAGCGTGGCGTCTGTCGGTCAGATTGCCAGGCCACGTGCCCAACAGCAGACCAGACCAGGCCCGGCAGGGGGCGCACACAACGCAGAGGCAGGAGTGAGGAGGCCAGTGAACAGTGGTGTTTCTACCACCAGCGGTGGGGCACAAAAGCCCACCGTTGTCGCCCGCCCTGCAAGGGCCAGGGCCAGCTGCCGCTAATGACTATGGTGGCTGGCCACCAGGACAGCCTCTTGTACGTCTGGGACAAACAGTCGGGACACCGCTTCTTGGTCGACACCGGAGCGGAAATCAGCGTCTTGTCCCCGATGGGGTATGACACCTGCAACAGGAAGCCAGGACCTACCCTGAGGGTCGCAAACGGCAGCATGATATGGACCTACGGCACTCGCACAGTGCAGCTGCAGTTCGGCAGCAGCCGGTTCATGTGGGACTTCACACTGGCCGTGGTGGCCCAACCGCTCCCGGGGGCGAACTTCTTGCGAGCTCACAGCCTACTGGTCGACTTGCAAGGGAAAAGACTGGTACATGCCGAGACTTTACAGACGTTCTCCCTGGGTGAAGCCAAGTTGCCGGCCCCACAACTGGACTCCATCACGCTGTCGGACAATGAATTCACCAGAATCTTGGCGGACTTTCCATTGATTCTGGCACCGCAGTTCACAGCAGCCATTCCCAGACATGGGGTACAGCACCACACCCCAACCCAGGGACCACCCCTCCACGCCCGCGCACGAAGGCTCCCCCCGGAAAAGCTCCGCCTGGCGAAGGAGGAGTTCAAGAAGATGGAGGAATTGGGGATCGTACGGAGGTACAACAGTCCATGGGCCTCCCCCCTGCACGTTGTGCCCAAAGCAGCCGGGGGTTGGAGACCATGCGGCGACTACCGCAGACTGAACGAGGCTACAACTCCAGACCACTACCCCGTGCCGCACATACAGGACTTTGCAGCAAACCTGCACGAGGCAAGAATATTTTCCAAAGTAGACCTCGTCCGGGGATACCATCAAATCCCGGTGCACCCTGAAGACATCCCCAAAACAGCACTCATCACCCCGATTGGCCTGTTTAAGTTCCTCCGAATGCCATTCGGCCTGAAGAATGCTGCACAGACATTCCAGTGGCTAATGGACGCGGTGGGACGCGATCTGGACTTTGCGTTCATCTGTTTGGACAACATCCTTATAGCCAGCAGTAGTCACCAGGAGCATCTGTCCCACCTCCACCAGCTCTACTCCCACCTGAGTGACTTCGGCCCCACGATCAACCCGGCCAAATGCCAGTTGGGTCTCGATATCATCGACTTCCTGGGCCACAGGATTACCAAAGACGGGGCAACACCTCTGCCCGCCAAGGTAGACGCGATCCGCCACTTTGCCCGGCCCAACATGGTCAAAGGCCTGCAGGAGTTCATTGGTACGGTGAACCTCTACTACCGTTTCCTCCCCTCAGCAACCCGTATCATGCGCCCTTTGTACACCCCGATGTCGGGTAAAAGCAAGGACATTACTTGGGATGAGGAGGTCGCAGCCGCTTTCGTTAAAGCCAAAGAAGCGTTGGCAGATGCCGTGATGCTGGTGCACCCCAGAACGGACGTTCTGACCGCACTCACGGTGGACACATCCGACACAGCAGTCAGTGGGGTGCTGGCAACCCCTGGCGTTCTTCAGCAAGCACCTACGACCACCCGAGCTTAAGTACAGTGCTTTCGACCGGGAGCTGTTGGCACTGTGTACTTTGTGTTTAGCATCTATAGGGAGAAGCACTGTCGACGTTTCGGGCCGAGATCCTTCGTCAGGACTAACTGAAAGAAGGAGGGGGAGGGGGAAATGCGAAATGATAAGAGAAGACCGGAGGGGGTGGGGTGAAGCTGAGAGCCGGAAAGGTGATTGGCAAAAGGGATACAGAGCTGGAGAAGGGAAAGGATCATGGGACGGGAGGCCTCAGGAGAAAGAAAGGGGGAGGGGAGCACCAGAGGGAGATGGAGAACAGCCAGAGTGATGGGCAGAGAGAGAGAAAAAAACAAACTAAATATGTCAGGGATGGGGTAAGAAGGGGAGGAGGGGCAATAACGGAAGTTAGAGAAGTCAATGTTCATGCCATCAGGTTGGAGGCTACCCAGCCGGTATATAAGGTGTTGTTCCTCCAACCTGAGTTTGGATTCATTTTGACAATAGAGGAGGCCATGGATAGACATATCAGAATGGGAATGGGATGTGGAATTAAAATGTGTGGCCACTGGGAGATCCCGCTTTCTCTGGCGGACAGAGCGTAGGTGTTCAGCGAAACGGTCTCCCAGTCTGCATCGGGTCTCACCAATATATAAAAGGCCGCACCGGGAGCATCCAGACGCAGTATACCACACCAGCTGACTCACAGGTGAAGTGTCGCCTCACCTGGAAAGACTGTCTGGGGCCCTGAATGGTGGTGAGGGAGGAAGTGTAAGGGCAGGTGTAGCACTAGTAATTTCCATCACTTCTACCACCTCCAACGGGATCCCACTACCTAGCACATCTTTCCTCCCACCCTCTTTGTTTTCTGCAGGGATCGCTCCCTACGCGACTCCCTTGCCCATTCGTCATCCCCCCCCCCCATCCCTTCCCACCGATCTCCTTCCTGGTACTTATCCTTGTAAGCGGAAGAAGTGCTGGAGCAGGGCTTCCCAACTATTTTTATGCCATGGATCCCTACCATTAACCGTGGGCTCCCAGTTGGGAACCTGGTCTGGAGTTTACAGAGAATGCTGCGATAAACAAAAAAAACACATTCGGTTAGCAGCAGTCCTGTGGGTGAAAATGCCTTGTTAATGAGAGGGGTCAGACTGATTCAAACTGCCAGGAAGGCGACAATAACACAGATAACCACGCATTACAACAGTGGTGTGCAGAAGAGCATCTCTGAATGTACAACACATCAAACCTCGAAGTGGATGGGCTACAACAGCAGAAGACCATGAACATACATAAGTCCACTCAGTGGTACAGCAGATAGCTAATAATGTGGCCATTGAAAGAACATCTGCTCCATAGGATCTGAAATCCCCTAAATACCTCTATTGTGAGACTTTGCCTAGAGCCTGTGGAAGTGGGATCTGGAGCCCATTCGCTTCCGTTCAAGAAGGTGGCACAGTGAGAACTGCTGTCTCGGCTCCAGCAGTTTGAATTCAATCCCGACCTTTAG
Organism: Hypanus sabinus; assembly: GCF_030144855.1. Taxonomy (NCBI): domain Eukaryota; kingdom Metazoa; phylum Chordata; class Chondrichthyes; order Myliobatiformes; family Dasyatidae; genus Hypanus; species Hypanus sabinus. The sequence goes on along the minus strand of NC_082712.1, from coordinate 86,906,358 downwards.
CGCTGTCCGTGTTGAACATGTACATTCTCCCCGTGAGTGTGAGGGCTTCCTGGGGTGCTCCAGTTCCCTCCCTCATCACCAAGAGGAAGTGCGAGTCAGTAAGCTAACTTACTTTCAGTCCATTACGCCACTGGCGTTTGGCGCAGCAGTGAAGGTCCTCCATCTCTGTCTGTCCGTACCGTCGCACACAGATATGGAAGGATTCTTTTCAGTAGCTAAACAGTTTTGCTTGACCAGTCAGGGTTGTTAACCCTGAGGTGAACCCCTGAACTTAGAGAACTGGTGGACCACACTTCATTTGGCCTCTACCCTTTGACCTGTTCGGCATGGGTGACCCTTCCAAGAACTAAAGCATAAAGTTCTGACTCCAGCCAACAGAGCTCCAGGTCATTGAGGCACGCAAGCCTCCAAACCATGAAGAGGTTGTGATCTTCCTGGATAAGTAAACTAACTTCTTAGTTTGTTAGAGATTCTTAGAGATAGGATCTGTGGGCATTTAGAGAATCATGGTCTGATCAGGGACAGTCAGCATGGCTTTGTGAAGGGCAGATCATGTCTAACAAGCCTGATAGAGTTCTTTGAGGAGGTGACCAGGCATATAGATGAGGGTAGTACAGTGGATGTGTTCTACATGGATTTTAGTAAGGCGTTTGATAAGGTTCTACACAGTAGGCTTATTCAGAAAGTCAGAAGGCATGGGATCCAGGGAAATTTGGCCAGGTGGATTCAGAATTGGCTTGCCTGCAGAAAGCAGAGGGTCGTGGTGGAGGGAGAACATTCAGATTGGAGGGTTGTGACTAGTGGTGTCCCACAAGGATCTGTTCTGGGACCTCTACTTTTCGTGATTGTTATTAACGACCTGGATGTGGGGGTAGCAGGGTGGGTTGGCAAATTTGCAGATGACACAAAGGCTGGTGGTGTTGTGGATAGTGCTGAGGGTTGTCAAAGATTGCAGAGAGACATTGATATGATGCAGAAATGGACTGAGAAGTGGCAGATGGAGTTCAACCTGGAGAAGTGTGAGGTGGTACACTTTGGAAGGACAAACTCCAAGGCAGAGTACAAAAGTAAATGGCAGGATACTTGGTAGTGTGGAGGAGCAGAGGGATCTGGGGGTACATGTCCATAGATCCCTGAAAGTTGCCTCACAGGTATATAGGGTAGTTAAGAAAGCTTATGGGGTGTTAACTTTCATAAATCGAGGGTTAGAGTTTAAGAGTCGCAGGGTAATGATGCAGCTCTGTAAAACTCTGGTTAGTCCACACTTGGAGTACTGTGTCCCATTCTAGTCGCCTCACTATAGGAAGGATGTGCAAGAGGAGATTTACCAGGATGCTGCCTGGTTTAGAGAGTATGGATTATGATCAGAGATTAAGGGAGCTAGGGCTTTACTCTTTGGAGAGAAGGAGGATGAGAGGAGACATGATAGAGGTGTACAAGATATTAAGAGGAATAGACAGAGTGGACAGCCAGCGCCTCTTCCCCAGGGAACCACTGCTCAGTACAAGAGGACATGGCTTTAAGGTAAGGGGAGGGAAGTTCAAGGGGGATATTAGAGGAAGGTTTTTCACTCAGAGAGTGGTTGGTGCGTGGAATGCACTGCCTGAGTCAGTGGTGGAGGCAGATGCACTAGTGAATTTTAAGAGACTATTAGATGGGTATATGGAGGAATTTAAGGTAGAGGGTTACACGGGAGGCAGGATTTAAGGGTCGGTGCAATATTGTGGGCTGAAGGGCTTGTACTGTGCTGTGTTGTTCTATGTTCTAACTGGCTACTATAAGTTGCCCCTTATGTTGTTGTTGTTGTAGAACTTGTAGTTAGTTAATGGAAGTATGGGAAGCACAAAATAGGATTAGTGTAAATGGATGTATGATGGACAGGCGGGCATTTAAGGGCAGAAAGGCCTGTTACTGTGCTGTATGAGAACAGAGGTATCCTGGGATTCATGTCCTCGAAGTTGGCAGCTGGTTAGGAAGGTGTATGGTGTGATGTCCTTCATTGGTCAGGGGAATTGAGTTCAAGAGCCACGAGGTAATGTTACAACTCTAAAACTCTTGGAGTATTGTGTTCAGTTTCTGATTGTCTTGTATACAGGATGGATGTGGAAGCTGTAGAGAGGGTACAGAGGAGATTTACCAGGATCCTGCCTTAGGATTAGCAAACATGTCTTATGAGGATAGGTTGAGCGAGCTATGGCTTTTTCTCTCTTTGGAGCATAGGAGGATGGAAGGTGACTTATCTCTTTTACCCGTTACGCCGCTGGCATTCAGAGAGTATGCCCTCCATTACTGGCGGTGTTCACAGCTTCCTTCATCGTGTCAGTAGCTTCCTGGTAGAGGTGTGTCAGATGATAAGAGGTATAGAGTGGACACCCAGAGCAGAAATGACTAATACAAAGGGGTATACATTTAAGGTCATTGGAGGAAAGTATGATTTGGTGGGGTGGGGTGATATCAGAGGCAAGTTTTTTTTAATACAGAGTAATGGGTGCATGGAACCAGGGGTGGTAGTAGAGGGAACAGTTAAGGGATTCTAAGATGCGCACATGGATGATAGAAAAATTGGTGGCCTATGTAGGATGGAAGTGTAAGATTGATCTTGGAGTAGGTTGAATGGTCAACACAAGATCATGGGCCAAAGATCCTATACTGTGTTATCCAGTTTCATGTTCTATGTATCTAAGATGGGAACACTTTTCTGCACACATCTTTGTAATCTCTCAAACCTTTGAACACTTATCCTGACGCTTGATATTGTAAATGCCCTCTGTTGTAACGTGAACAATGTCACCAGAGAGATGTGGCTGGTAGATATAAAAGCAGTCTTTTATTCAACAAAATGAGACACTCTGTGGAGGAGGAGGCCCGTTCGACCCAATATTACATGACATTTTATAAGCTAAAGATCAAAGAACAATTCTACAGTTACAGTCTATCTATAATGCTTCCTTTGAATTACATATTGTTTTCACACACCTCCTTCTTTACATCCACAATCCAGACACCTGTAATGAATGTTTATCAGCATTGTCTGGTTTTCAATGACCCGATGTGCACAGCTCCAGGAAAACTGTTGTCTAGGGCTGCATTTTAAATTTAATCTACAATCCATATTCAGATCTAAAGATTGGTTGCTGAAGTTAATAATTGCTATATACCCTAATTCCAGAATGTGCCCGAACACCTCCGATGGAGTAACTGATGGCCTTTTCATGGTGTTTTAAAAACAGTTCAAATGTGTGAATGACAATCGCCCTCCAGTGTATGGTGTAGGTGAAGCCAATAGCATACTCGCCTTATTTCTGTCCATCAGTGGTAAACCTCACTTGGTATATCCAGGATCCTTTTTTACTGCTGCCTGCCTTTTATGATATCATCAAATGAACAACTTTTTTGTTAAGGTTAAATAGTTTACGGTGGCAGGGTGTAGATACGTCTCTACCAAAGGAGGTGTAAGGCTCTCTCTCTGCTGGCCCGCAGCTCACACTTGGGTGAGGTGTATCACCTGCTTAGCCCCCTAAGCAGGGTCACGTGAAGCCATGGGGGCAGGTGGTAGATGGTCGTTTGAGCAACCGGTGCATATCCCAATGTTAAACCTTACTTCTAATTATTACCCGTTACCCACAAGAACACACAGCTCTATGGAGGATAAAGCAGCAGCTTTTTATTTAGTAGCTCACTACTAGAGAGAGACCTCCTTAGGCACACACAGGGGCCCGTACCAGAGGTTTCTCTCCAAAGCGCAGAGATGCAGAGTCTTAATACCACTTTTTGTCACGTATGCAGGAAACAATTTTTTTAGCTACCCCCATAATCACATGCCCAGCAACAGTGGTATTTCGAGACAAAGGTAACTTGATCACCTTAAAAGGCAGCCAAATTCAGACAACTGGGACAACGTGTGCAATGAGATAATTCTTCATTTTTCTAACTGTTGTTTTGCATATTTGGAAACAAAATGTATCAAACCTTTGTCTAACAATTTATGGAACTAGCTTACGAGACAAAGAGCGCCATTTTAATTCTTGCAGGAAGCATGTAACAAATAAGCAGAACTCAATCCACAAAACGTAGCATATTTGTCAGTCTAAAAGCAGCACAAACAGATTACTCAGAACAGAACAGAACAAACAGAAGTCTGCAGTTATTTCCAAGAGTCCAAAAATCAATTCTCAACCCTTTAACATCTCACCAAGATCTGGTTACGTGACAACTGGTGCCAGGCAGACGATCTCTGAAGAGTGTTGAGTGTTGACGGCTGGGGTCACCCATCTTGTAAAGACACTGCCCAGAAGAAGGCAATGGCAAACCACTCCTGTAAAGAAGTTTGCTAAAAACAATCATGGTTATAGAAAGACCATGGCACCTAATGATAATGATGAATGTGCCTGATACAACTGTGTATCGTGATAGAGGCAAATGGTGCATTTGGTCCTTAAAGACGCATTTCACTCTGGAGTGCTGACATTGTCAAGTGTTCTGCACCCCGAGGTTTGCTTACTGAAGTTTTTTTCCATTTGGTTTACGCTAGATTAGGGCGTGACCCGGGTTCAAGTCCACCGTTGTAGCCTAGTGGTTATCGTAACACTATTACAGTATATCTTTGGAGTGTGGGGGGAAACTGAAATGCCCGGAGGAACCCCACATGGTCACAAAGAGAACCTATGTACACATTACACTAACTATATTCTTGTAAAATGGCCACAAACAACAAGTTTTATGCCTGACTTCCAAAGGATTGCGAAAAGACCAGGATCTAACAGTTGGGGGTACCAGAGAAGTTCTTCCTCTTGTGTGCATTTTAAGTACAGATTGAATGCTGGTCTTTGGGCTGCTTCAGGCTTTTCTCTTTTCCAGGGGACTTGAAGAATCCGAGCTATGCCATTCCCAAAGGGACGATCATTGCTGTGATCTACACCCTGCTGGTTTATTTCCTGCTCTTCCTCATGGTCAGCTTCACCTGTGACAGGTGAGAAGCTCGCGGTTTTTGAGAAGGCAATTTGGGTGTCTTGGGAGCCTCGAGCATAGAACACAGAAAATACACTGGGTGGTCACCTTGTTAGGTTCCCCTGTTCACCTCGTTAATGCAAACATTTAATCAGCCAATCCTGTGGCAGCAAATCAATGAATAAGAGTATGCAGACAAGGTCAAGAGGTTCAGTTTTTCAACCAAACATCAGTATGTGGAAGAAATGTGATCTGAGTAACTTTGACTGTGAAATGATTGTTTGTGCCAGATGGGGTGGTTTGAGTATCTCAGAAACTGCCAGTCTCCTGGGATTTTCATGCCCAGCAGTCTCTAGAGTTTACAGAGATGGGCATGAAAATTAAAAGAAAAAATCTAGTGTGTAGCAGTTCTATGGGTGAAAATGCCTTGTTAATTAAAGATGTTCGAGGAGAATGGGCAGACTGGTTCAAGCTGACAGGAAGGGGACAGTAACTGCAATAACCATGACTGACTTACTGAGCATTTTCTTTTAAATTACTAAATTTTTTTCCAAATCTAGGTTTCTAAAACTTCTTTTCAGTAGATCTCAGCCCGAAACTGTTTATTCCCTTCCATAAATGCCACCTGACCTGCTGAGTTCTTCCAGCATTTTGTGTGTGTTACTTTGGATTTCCAGCACCTGCAGCATTGTAGTTAAGAAGAAATTAGTTCTTTTATTCTGCATCCAAAATTTTATTTGGTAATTTGTGAATTTCATAAGGGTCAATTTCTGTTCTACTGCCAGAATGTGGTGGCCGCTTCATCATCTGGTATCGGGTGGGAGGGGTCACCACACAGGATTGAAAAAAGCTGCAGGAGGTTGTAAACTCAGTCAGCTCCATCATGAGCACCAGCCTCCCCAGCATCCAGGACATCTTCAATGAGAGATGCCTCAAAAAGGCAGCATCCATCATTAAGGACCCCCATCATTCAGGACATGCCCTCTTCTCATTGTTACCATCAGGTAGAGGTACAGAAGCCTGAAGGCACACAATCAGTGATTCAGGAACAGCTTCTTTCCTTCCGCTATCTGATTTCTGATTGGACATTGAACCCATTTCCTGCTTTTTTGCACTACTTATTTAATTTAACTTTTTAGTGTGTATATGCTTACTATAATTTACAGTTTTAAAAGTTGTGCATTGCAAAGTACTGCTGCTGCAAAGCAACAAATTTCATGACATAGGCGGCTATCTTAAATCTGATCCCGGGGGTTACCTGTATCACAGATGGGCAATTGATACAGCGAGAAGTCTCGTTACCCGAAAATGTTGCCTGTTATCTACCACGTCCCCTTCTATTGCCAGGGAGTTTGGCCATCCAGCTCCTCCCCAAGAGGGGCCCATGGAACTCACTTGACCTCCCTGAAGCTGGACTTTCCCCTCTTGCTTCTCCTGGCCATGTGCCTGGATCACTCCAGCTAGTGATTCCCTGCCTATCGTTAACAGGTCTCACCTCTTGTGGAATTTGTTGCCACAGTTGTGGAGGCCAAGTCCTTGAATATTCTTAAGGCAGAGGTTGATAGATTCTTGACTGGACAGGGCACGAAGGGACATTGAGAGAAAGCAGGAGGCTGAGAGGGAAAATGGATCAGCCATGATGAAATGGCGGAGTAGACTCAATGGTCCAAATGGCCTAATTCTGCTCCTATATCAGAATTAGAATCAGGTTCAATATCACTGGTATATATCGTGAAATTTGTTAACTTTGCGGTAGCAGTACATTGCAATACATGATAAACGTTGAGAAATAAAGCTGAATTACAGAGTATGTCTCTTTAATTAGTTAAGTTAAAGTAAGTAGTGGAAAAAACAGAAATGAAAAAAATAGTGAGGTAGTGTTCATGGGTTCAATGTCCATTTAGGAATTGGATGGCAGAGGGGAAGAAACTGTCTCTGAATCACTGAGTTTGTGTCTTCAAGCTTCTGTGCCTCCTCTCTGATGGTAACAATGAGAAGAGGGCATATCCTAGGAGATGGGGGGTCCTTAATGATGGCACCACTCCTTGAAGGTGTCTTGGATACTATGGAGGCTAGTACCCATGATAGAGCTGACTAAGTTTACAAATTTGTGGTACTTACTGTGCAGTGCAGTCCCCTCGTACCGGATGGTGATGCAGCCAGGTAGACCTCTCTTCAGGGTACATCTGTAGAAGTTCTTGAGTGTTTTAGGTGACAAACCAAATCTCCACAAACTCCTAATGAGATATACCCACTGTCTTGCCTTCTTTATAGCTGCATCAATATCTTATGGTCTTGTGGTCTTTCTTTGTGTGTCTCTCTCTCCATCACTGGCTAGGATGCTACTCCAAGGAGATTACGGCTTCTTTCGACAAATCAATGTCTGGCCGCCGTTTGTGGTCATCGGGGTGTATGCAGCCTCTCTCTCTGCCTCCATGAGCACTCTGATAGGAGCATCGCGGATCCTTCATGCCCTGGCTAGAGATGACCTGTTTGGTGAGCAGACTATCCATCGAGTCTCGGGAAGGCATTGTGGATTTGTTTTTGGGGAGGGAGCACATTGGATTTTAAGAAATGGCTGAACCTTTTTGAGAGCTCTCTCTTGCAGCATCTTTCAACTCCTAACACTATGTTCTTGATTGTTAAGGTCCTTGATTAGTCAGGGTGTCAAAGGTTACAAGGAAAAGGCGGGAGAATGGTGTGGAGAAGAATGATAAATCAGCCATAATGGAATGGCAGAGCAGACTTGATGGGCCAAATGGCCTATTTCTCTTCCTACAGTGGTGCTAGAAATTTTGTGAACCCTGTAGAACTTCCTTTATTTCTGCATAAATATAACCTAAAATATGATCAGATCTTCATGTAAATCCTAAAACTAAATAAAGTTGCCTGATGCGTTCTCCCTGTACCGAGTGTGGGTTTAGAAGAATGAGGGGAGGATCTCATTGAAACCTATCAAATATTGAAAGGCCCTGATAGAGGTAGCTAGGGTGCTGGGCTGGAGGTGCATCTACCAAAGGTGGTGTAAGGGGCTCCTTACCTCCACTAGCCTGCAGGTCACCCTTGGGCAAGGTGTAGCACCTGCTTAGCCACCTCCCCCGAATCAGGGTCACGTGAAGCCATGGAAACAGGTGGTGGATGGTCGTATGAGCAGCCGGTGCAGATCACAAGTCCTGGTTATGTGACCACTGAGGAATATTGTTAATGGCTGGGGGTCACCCCTCTTGTAAAGACACTGCCCAGAAGAAGGCAATGGCAAACCACTTCTGTAGAAACATTTGCCAAGGACACTCATTGTCACGAAAAGACCATGATGGAGTATATCATACGACATGGCACAGAACAGACTCAATAGAGAGGATGTTTCCTGTAGTGATGACCTCCAGGACCAGAGGCCACGGCCTCAGAATGCAAGAATGTCCCTTTAGAATAGAGATGAGGAGGAAAGTCTTTTGCCAGAAGGAGGTGAGTCTGTGGTATTCACCATAGCCACAGGTGGCTGTGGAGGCCAAATCACTTGGTATATTTAAAGCAGACGTTGATAGATTCTTGATTAGTCAGAGTGTCAAAGGTCTCAGGGAGAAGGCAGAGAATGAGGTTGAGAGGGATAATAAACCAGTCATGATGGAATTGAGGAGCATACTCGATGGGCTGAACAGCCTAATTCTATTCCTAAATCTCACGACAATGACGAGCCACTTTGTACCAGAGGCAGCCAGGAGAGGAAAACAAACTCTTTCCCACTATAAGAAGTTGTAAAGCTCCGGGAAAAGGCCATGAATTCTAGCTCCTGTGTTGATGTCGAAGCTTCACCCCAAACAGTAGCCTTTCCGTTCCTCCCCACCCATTTCAGGTTGTGAGGTACAGAGATGTTCAAAGTAAATTTATTATCAAAGTACATGGTTGCTGCCATGTAGCCTGAGGCTCATTTTCTGGCAGGTGTTTCTAGGCAAAAGAAAATGCAACAGAATTTACGAGTAACAATATACGGACAAAGACTGACCAACAATGTAAAAGAAAGCAAATAAAAATACTGAGATGATGAGTTGTAAAGAGTCCGTGAAAGTGAGTCTGTAGGTTGTGGAATCAGTTTTCAGTATTGAAGTTATCCACAGCCCGATGGTTTAGTGTAATAACTGTTGGTGCGAGACCCAAGCATCTCTACCTCCTGTCCAATGGTAGGACAAAGAATCAGAGGTGCAGAGGGTCAGCAACTTGAAGTTCCTCGGTGTTATCATTTCAGAGGGCCTAACCTGGGCCCAGCACGTAAGTGCAATTACAAAAATGCTTGGCAGCTCCTCTACTTCCTCAGGAGTGTGTGAAGATTTGGCATGACATCTAAAACTTTGACAAACTGTAATAGATGACTGGCTGCATCACATTTCAATGATGGGGCAAGTGAAGGTGAGTGCAGTTATCCCCTTTTTCTCAAGATCCTGACGGGTGAGGGGTAATAACTGTTCCCGGACTTGGTGGTGTGAGTCTTGTGGCTCTTGTACCATCTTCGTGATGGAGGCAGTGAGAGGAGAGCACAGCCTGGGTGGTGAGAATCCCTGATGATGGATGCTGCTTTCCTATGACAGAGTTCCATGTGGATGTGCTCAGTGGTTGGGAGGATTTACCCGTGATGGACTGGGCTGTATTGAGTACTTTTATCTAACTGATCTCGCTGGCTGTTATCAAACTTAGACAGTGAAAGGGGATTGGTGTGAGGGGCAATGTTGGGTTTTTAATGGGGGTGGCGGTGTGCTGTTGTGGGTCTGAGAGCCAATAAGACTGGAGTTGAAGAGGCCCTGTAATTCGGGATAATGAGATTGGTTTGCTTTCCATGCAGGCATTTTGCTGTCTCCTGCTAAAAGAACCTCCAAGACGGGCAACCCCTGGATGGCCGTCCTCTACACCTGGTTCTTGGTTCAGGTAGGACCTTCATCGTCTTGGGAGGTTGTGCTTTGGAGGAAGAGACCATTCACCCGCTTGTGCCTGCTTTGTCCTGTACTTGTGTTACGAGTGATCTGTCTCCAGTGCCATAAACTATTAACGAGATTAAAGTCTGTCCAATTCGGCTGAGGAAATGTCTTTTAAAAATTGGCATGATTGGCATGAAGATATTTGGAGGTTTTGCTGGCTTAATGCCCAGTGCCAAGCCTCATGTTGTCTGAGTTCCCCTGATTATTCTTTGGTCAATTTAAGTTTTCTATAAAACTTCCCTGCCATCATCAAGTGCCAGGTTTAATGACATGGGCAATCTCGGTTTTTCCATGACCATGATCGTTCTTGGAAAATTTTCCTACAAAAGTGGTTTGCCATTGCCTTCTTCTGGACAGTGTCTTTACAAGACGGGTGACCTCAGACATTGTCAATACTCTGCAGAGCTTGTCTGGTGTCAGTTGTCACATAACCAGGACTTGTGATATGTACCAACTGCTCACACAACTGTCCACCACTTCCTCCCATGGCTTCACATGACCCTGATCGTGGGGGGAGGGCTAAGCTGGTGTCACACCTTGCCCAAGGGTGACTGAAAAGGAAGGGGGAAGACACCAGAATGAAAAGGTGGGGGGACGGGAAGGACACTGGCTGGAAGGTGATGGGTGAAACCAGGTGGGTGGGAAAGGTCAAGGGCTGGAGAGAAAGGAATCTGTTTGGAGAGGAGAATGGATTATAGGAGAAAGGGAATGAGGAGTGGACCCAGGGGGGAGGTGATAGGCAGGTGAGAAGAGGTAAGTGACCTGAATGGGGGAAAGGAGAAGAGGGGAGGGTGAGGGAATTTTTTTCCCTCAGAAAGAGAAATCGATATTCATGCCGTTAGCTTGGAGGCTACCCAGATGGAATATGAGATGGCCTCATCAGTAAGAGGTTACTGACTGACATGTTGAACCGGGAATATTTGGTTCAATTGCAACCGGGAATGTTGCAATTAAAATGTTTCATCACTGGGAAGTTTTGTTTTTGGTGGATGGAACAGAGGTACTTGATGAACTGGGTCCCCAATTTATGACAGGTTCTGCAATGTAGAGCGAATGATCAAGTCCCTTATTTAACCTGTCTCAGTGCAGTGGTCTTTAGGACCCAGTGGAATCCTGGACTTTATTTAACCTGTCTCAGTGCAGTGGTCTTTAGGACCCAGTGGAATCCTGGACTTTATTTAACCTGTCTCAGTGCAGAGGACTTTAGGACCCAGTGGAATCCTGGACTTTATTTAACCTGTCTCAGTGCAGAGGACTTTAGGACCCAGTGGAATCTTGGACTTTATTTAACCTGTCTCAGTGCAGAGGACTTTAGGACCCAGTGGAATCCTGGACTTTATTTAACCTGTCTCAGTGCAGAGGACTTTAGGACCCGGCGCAGCTCTGAATCTGCAGTGTTTATGTTCATGAAAATAATCACAATCGCGATGGAAAATGAAGTGGAAATAATAAAGCAATTGGAAAGAGGTGAAATACCATCGGTCATCTGAAAAGCTTTAGGCTACAGTCTGTCAATGATCGGAACAATTTTAATGGAGCATGTGAAAGGCCCTGCCCCGATAAAAGCTACAATTTCTAAGCAATGCAGTGGTTTAATTATTGAAATGCATACGTTTCTTAAGTGTTTTATATGTATAGAAAGGTGAAATATATACCATATAATAAGACAAACGTTTGACTAACTGACACTAAATAACACCAGATGTACCTGTTCCGACTTCAAATCCGACTTAAAGACGGACTCAGGAACGTAACTTGTTCATAACCCGGGGACTGCCTGTACTTTTAAATTACCTCTAGATTAGTTATAATACCTAATACAATGTAAATGCTATGTAAATAGTTATTTAACTGTATTGTTTAGGGAATAATGACAAGAAAAAAATAGTCTGTACATGCTCAAATGACGAGTGCTGGAGAGAGAACCTCCGGGTTTTCCCAATCCGCGGTTGGTCGAATCCGCATACGCAGAACCCGCGGAGAAGGAGGGCCGACTGTGTTGCTAAGCGTTGTGTGCGTGCTGTGCGGCGACACCAGTGGGCAGCCCCCACCGCATCCTCTGGTGTGTTGATTGCGAACATAAACCGTGCATTTCACTCAATGCTTCAACATACACAGGATAGATAAATCTGAATCTTGGATCTTCAAGGTCTACTGTGGTCTTGAGCAGGGGTTCCCAAACTTACTTAATGGTTTTGGTCCATCTAAGGTTGGGAATCTGTGCTTTAAGAATGCTACTTGGCAGAGTAAGAGCACCTGTGCATTACAACCCGGGGTGGGGTGGGATGATCACCAACAGTTACTAGCTAGATCCCAAACTCTCCAAATGTTGTCATCAGAGGCTGACTGACCGGTGGGGGCCTCTGATAGATCACTGTTCTCCCTCCGTGTTCGGGCATTGGCAGATGTAATCGGCGGAGATGGGAGCCATCCCAAGGATCTTAGCCAGTGTCAGATTCAGATTTATTTATCATAGAACACAGAAGAGTACAGCCCAGGGACAGGACATTTGTCCCACAATGATGTTGCAAACCAGCTAACCTGCAAATCAAACCTAACCCCTCCTACCTACACCATGTCCATATCCCTCCATCTTCCTCACATCCATGTGCCTATCCAAACGTCTCTTAAAAGCCTTGCATGTATTTGCCTTTTCCACCAAACCAGGCAGAGCATTCCAGATATCCACCCCTCTCTGAGTAAAATACTTACCCCTCACATCTTCTTTGAACCTCCCCCCCTCTCTGGTATTAGACATTTCTACCCTGGGAAACAGATACTCCCTGTCCACTCTATCGATGCCTCTCATAATCTTGTAAACCTCTATCAGATCTCCCCTCAGCCTCCGCTGCTCCAGAGAAAACAACCCAAGTTCATCCAGCCTCTCATGATAGCAGATGCCCTGTAAACCAGGCAGTAAACCTCTTCTGCACCCTCCCCAAAACCTCAACATCCCTCCTATAGTGTGGCGACCAGAACTGTACACAGTACTCCAGATGTGGCCTAACCGATGTTTTATAAATAGGCAATAGGTGCAGAAGTAGACCATTCAGCCCTTTGAGCCTGCACCGCCATTTTGAGATCATGGCTGATCATCTACTATCAATACCCGGTTCCTGCCTTGTCCCCATATCCCTTGATTCCCCTATCCATAAGATACCTATCTAGCTCCTTCTTGAAAGCATCTGGAGAATTGGCCTCCACTGCCTTCTGAGGCAGTGCATTCCAGACCCCCACAACTCTCTGGGCGAAGAAGTTCTTCCTTAACTCTGTCCTAAATGACCTACCCCTTATTCTTAAACCATGCCCTCTGGTACTGGACTCTTCCAGCATCTGGAACATATTTCCTGCCTCTATCTTGTCCAATCCCTTAATAATCTTACATGTTTCAATCAGATCCCCTCTCAATCTCCTTAATTCCAGCATGTACAGACCCGTCTCTCTAACTTCTCTGCGTAAGACAGTCCAGACATCCCAGGAATTAACCTTGTGAATCTACGCTGCACTTCCTCTGCAGCCAGGATGTCCTTCCTTAACCCTGGAGACCAAAACTGTACACAATACTCCAGGTGTGGTCTCACCAGGGCTCTGTACAAATGCAAGAGGATTTCCTTGCTCTTGTACTCAATTCCCTTTGTAATAAAGGCCAACATACCATTAGCCTTCTTCACTGCCTGCTGCACTTGCTCATTCACCTTCAGTGACTGATGAACAAGGACTCCTAGATCTCTTTGTATTTCTCCCTTACCTAACTCTACACCGTTCAGTTAATAATCTGCCTTCCTGTTCTTACTCCCAAAGTGGATAGCCTTACACTTATTCACATTAAACGTCATCTGCCAAGTATCTGCCCACTCACCCAGCCTATCCAAGTCACCCTGAATTCTAACATCCTCAACACATGTCACACTGCCACCCAGCTTAGTATTATCAGCAAATTTGCTGATGTTATTCTCAATGCCTTCGTCTAAATCGTTAACGTAAATTGTAAACAGCTGTGGTCCCAATACCGAGCCCTGTGGCACCCCACTAGTCACCACCTGCCATTCCGAGAAACACCCATTCACCGCTACCCTTTGCTTTCTATCTGCCAACCAGTTTTCTATCCATGTCAATGTCTTCCCCCTGATGCCCTGAGCTTTGATTGTACCCACCAGTCTCCTATGTGGGACCTTATCAAATGCCTTCTGAAAATCGAGGTACACTACATCCACTGGATCTCCCCTGTCTAACTCAATGCCTTAACTAATGAAAACAAGCATTCCATAAGCCTTCTTGCCCATGTACATTGAAATATGCAGTGAATTGCATGGCTTCCATTAACACTTGGGGATGTTCTGTGGGCAAGTGTTATCACATGTTATGGTGCCGTCACAGTGGTCGTCAGAACAACACAACACACAAGAAGCAACAAAAAAAAACAAGCCCCTTTACTCCCTCCCATACGGACAGTCTTCCAACTCCAGGACACTGCTCCTGTCTCCAGGCTACGGGTATCGGGCTTTGACTTCCAATCTTTGGTACCGATCGGTGACAGGACCCCAAATTCCAGGCTTGAACTCTGTTCGTGCACTGACCCCCAGGTACCTCTTCCTCCTGCTCGCACACACATCCAATCCTGGGACAGCCGGACATCCGCGAATGCCCTTTGTCGCATGTCCACATCGCCTACCTTCAAATGCGGAGCGGGAACGTAGACTCTGAAGTCCTGCATCCCATATCCTCATAGCTGAGCGCCATCTTGATCAAACCTTCCCCACTCAGCATCAATAGTCCTCATCTGGATAACTTGCCTTCATAACCCGGGATGGGCTTGGGAGGTTCCTCCTGAGGTGAAGTCTTCAATATTCTCTCTTCCAGCTAGTGCTGTTTGCAGGGAAGCTGAACACCATTGCTGGCATCGTCACCATCTTCTTCCTGATGGCCTACGCTGCTGTTGACCTGGCTTGCCTGTCGCTGGAGTGGGCCTCTGCCCCCAACTTCAGGTAGCTTCTCCTTACTGGGGTGATTCCTGGGATGCATAGATTAAACCTGTGGACAAAGGCTGAGCAAGATTGGTCTATGTTCAATCCCATTTTAAATGGGAAAGTTCCGAGTAAATTTATTATCAAAGTACATTAATGTCACCATATACAACCCTGAGATTCATTTTCTTGTGGGCATGCTCAGTAAATCCATAATAGAGTAATAAGCTTAATAGAATCAGTGAAAGCCTGCACCAGCTTCGGTGTTCAGCCAGTGTGCAAAATACAACAGACTATGCAAATACAAAAATAGATGGTAATAAATAAGCAATAAATATCAAGAACATGAGATGAAAAGTCCTTCAAAATGAGCCCATAGGTTTTGGAAACATCTCAGTGACGGGGCAAGTGAAATTGGGTTCAGGAGCCTGATGGTTCCTGAACCAGGTGGTGTGAGTCCTGAGACTCTCCTGTACCTTCTTCCTGATGGCAGCAGCGAGGAGAGAGCATGTCCTGTGTGGTGAGGGTCCCTGATGATGGACGCTGCTTTCCTGCGGCAACGCTTCATGTAGATGTGCTCAGTGGTGGGGACGGCTTGGTCCATGATGGACTGGGTCGTATCCACTACTTTCTGAAGGGCGTCCCGCTCAAGGGCATTGGTGTCTCCATACCAGGCTGTGATGGAGCCAGTCGGGATACTGGTTGGCTGCATCACAATATACAGGGTTGTCCATTGAAGCAGAATCCTCGGTGGGGAGGAGGGTGGACACAGAGATGATATTTCATCCAGAGGAGATATCCAGAACTGAGAGGCATCTTCAGACCTAGGGGTCACCCGTTGAGGCTGGGCTGTGGAGGAAGTTCTGAGGGTTGTGATTCTCTGGAGTTCCTACCACAGACAGTAAAGTGGAGATTGACGAGCACTGGAACTACAAAGTTTGAGGGGAAAATTGGGAAGAGAAAGTCAAATTAAAATTATTATCAAAGTACGTTTTTATATCACCATGTACTACTCCGAGATGCATTTTCTTGTATACCGTACAATTTGTGAAAAACTATACATGAAGACTGATGAACAATTGATCTGCAAAAGATGATAAATTATGCAAATGAAAAACATTTACTGAGTGTGAATTGTGGAGTTTTTCAAATTGACTCTAGTTTGTGGAATGGTTCAGAGCTGAGATGAGTGAACACATTCACAGTGGTTCAGGAGCCACTTGGTTGTGGGGTAATAGCTATTCTCGAGCCGGATGGCGTGCAGACCAAGGCTTTGTACCTCCTTACGGAGGGTTGTACCAAGTAGCTGATGGTAGTAACGAGATGGCCTGGATGGTGGGGGGTCTTTGATGATGGATGCTGCTTTCCTGTGGCATCCCTCCACCTGAATGTGTTTACTGGTGGTGGGGGGGGGGGGGGAAATCCAACACGACGGATAATTTTACCACTGCTCGCCTACTAGCACCCTAACGTTTGAAGTGTCAGGCATTCCGTTATGTTGGTCCACAGAGAAAGCACAAGCCAATCAGCCCTGGCTGGGAAGAATCTCAGTTGTATATTGCACACGTACTTTGCTAATAGAAGTTCTTTGAATCTTGACTCTTGGGTCACCTGGGTGAGGGTGTCAGATGTTAAAGTTCAAAGTTTCAAAGTACCTCAGGATACGTAAACGGTATACAACCTGCAATTTGTCCTCTTCACAGACCCCAAACACCCGATGACCCCAGGTTACATCACTGATGATGTGTCCCAGCGCACACTGGGTTAATAAAGGCAAGTAGTTTTGGACCAGGTTAATGAAGGCTTGGGAAAATCAAAATGGCAGGGTTAAGTGACAATAATCCTCCAGTAACAACATCAACAAATAATTTTCTCACTGCCAGCATACTAGCACTGTGGGCTGTGTCCGTCACTTTTCCGTTCCTGGGCATTGATATTTCCGTAGCAGGATGTTCTCCGCTCTGCACTTGTTGGGCCAAGATTCGGATCGGCCATTTTGCTGAACGGCCGAGCCAGGTGTGAGCTAAGTCTCTGCTGCCTCGCACTCCTAGAAACGGTAACATCTAGTGTCGGGCAAGTCACTGCCGCTCGGTGAGGGTGTGCGGCACCACTTGTAACGTGAAGTTTGCTTTTGAGTAAAGGGGGCAGAAGGGTGATCTGCACTGGCCGGAGCGTTCGTAACCAGAACCCAGCGTTCCAGTCACAAACGAGAAAATGCTGGAAGTCCAAGCAACACACACAAAATGCTGGAGGAACTCAGCAAGCCAGGCATCTATGGACTGGTGTTCCAACCTATTTGGCCAGTAGAGGGAGCTAAAGGGTGGGGCAGTCGATGATAACTTCTGCAGGGAGCAGACACAGTGGTTATATCACTCGGTCTGCGTCTATCAGCCTGGGCTATTGATAGACTGTCTGAATCCTACAGTGGGATCTACAGGGTTAAATTACCGGGAATAAAAATGGTGTTTGTGAATCTCGGGGAGGATGAATTATCATTTTGATTTTCTACATAACATCGATGTGGTTGATATTAACTGTCCTCTAAAATAAGGACATAAAAAACAGGAGCAGGGTTTGGCCATCTGGCCCGTCAGGCCTGTTCTGCAGTTGAATAAGATCATGGCTGATCTGGCCGTGGACTCATCTCACCTTTGTGATAGGAAAGTGGAGGGCTACTAGGAAGGGAGATGTTAAATTAGCCTTACTGTTGGTTTAGGGGTGGCACAGCATCGTGGGCTGAAGGGCCTGTACTGTGCTGTACCGTTTTGGCCCATCGTTCCTACTCCCCCATTCAAAGTACATTTAATGGATATTCGCGGCCTTGCGGGCAGCCACAGAACAAAGAAACCCCCACACAACAAGACCGTCAGACGTGCCAAAGAAAAGAACAAGTTGTGCAAACATCAAAAAGCGAACAAATAACACACATAAAACATTAAGCATCAAAATGCAGATTCCCCAAGAGTGAGTCGCAGAGGCGAGTGAAACTGGTCCAGGAGCCGGTGACCACGAACACAGCCACCGCGTCAGTGCCACGCCGAACGCTGCGTGATCAAATCGCGCGTTCGGCGCTGAGGATCTTAAACATCAAACACTGAGGCGACTGAAGTTGGGAGAGTCAAGCACTCCGCACAGAGGCAGTCGTACTTGCACTCCACATCGAATCCTCCGAGAAATTATTTGCTGGGCCAAAAATACATTCTTAAACGGGAAATTACAGGCTGCACTCGATCGCAGTTTGGAAGTAGTATATATAGAAGGAGGGGAGTATCCAGTAATTTTTTAAGCTGTCTAAAAAATGTCGCCATCTTGCTAGAAGTTCCAATTCCATAAGATCACAGCTGGACTGGCCTTGGACTCAGCTCCACCTACCCACCTTCTCCCCATCTGTAAAGCTGCCTAACTGTATCTTAAATATAGTTAATGAGAAAGCCTCTCCTGCTTCTCCGGGCAGAGAGGTCCACAGATTCGCTACTCTCTGGGAAAGGCAGTTCCTTCTCATTCAAATGGCTTGTTGCCCTGGTTCAGAAGAGCTGCTCAAGCTAATGGTAGACATGAACAGGACTGCAACATACAAAAGGTACCTGGACTCCTACAAGGTTAGAAAAGGGTTAGAGCGGGGTTTTCCAACCCTTTGTATGCCATGGACCTCTTTACCATTAACTGTGGACCCCAGGTTGGGAAGTCCTGGTTAAGAGAGTTTATGGGGCCAGCTTGGGTCGACAGCTTGGTCAACAGGCATGGGTTGGGCTGAATGGCCTGTGTCTGCGCTGGCTAAAACTTTGGATATGACTGTCAATAATTTAAAAAAATAGTTTGGAAAGGAGTGACTTTATTTTATTTCAAGATACAGTGAGGAATAGGGCCATCTGGCCCTTTGAGTCGTGCCACCTGACAACCCCAATTTAAGCCTAACCTAATCATGGGAACAATTTACAATGACCAATTAACCTAACCGGTACGTCTTTGGACTGTGGGAGGAAACCGGAGCACCTGGAGAAAACCCACGCATTCCACGGGGAAGACATACACATCCTGCTTACAGAGGACATCGGCATTGAATGCCAAACTCCAAGCTGGAATAACTACGCTACCTTGGTGTCCAGAGAGTGACACAGGAGATTCTGCAGATGCTGGAAAACCAGAGCAGCAAACACAAACTGCTGGGGTAACTCAGCAGGTCAGGCAGAAGCAGATAGGATTGTTCTTTCAAAGACTGTATTGGTGAAATGGGCCAAATGGCCTCATTAAATTCTGAGATTTGATGCTTGTTTGGTTAGGAGATTTCCTCCACACTCCCTCCAATTATAGAAGCTTTTTAAGGAGTGGGAGTTGGTGAATGGTACAAGATCACAGGTTGGAATTCTTGTGATGAGATGTTAGACAATTAGACAAAGGAGCAGAATTAGGCCATTCAGCCCATCGATCCTCCACCATTTCATCATGGCCGATTTATTATCAATCTCAACTCCATTCTCCTGCCTTCTCCCCATAACCATTGACACCCTCCTGACTAATCAAGAACCTATCAACCTCTGCTTTAAATATATCCAATGACTTGGCCTCCACAGTCGTCTGTCGCAATGAATTCCACAGATTCACCACCCTCTATAGCTAAAGAAATTCCTCCTCATCTCTGTTCTCTGTCCTTCAGTTCTGGGGCTGTGCCCTCTGATCATAGACTCCCCCACAGCTCCAATGCTCACTTTGCTGACAAAACCACTGTCATCGGCCGGATCAAAGGAGGGAGATTGAAAATCTGGCTGAGTGGTGCCGTAACAATAACTCCTTAACGTCAACAAGATTATTGACTTCAGGAAGAGAAAACTAGAGGTCCATGAGACATCCCTCATCAAGGGAATCAGAGCTGGAGGGAGTCAGCAACTTTAAATTCCTTGGTGCTGTCATTTTAAGGGATCTGTCCTGGGCCCAGCACATAAGTGACTCTATTTCCTGAGAAGTTTGTAAAGATTCAGCATGACATCTAACACTTTGACAAGGTTCTATTAGACGTGTAGTGGAGAGTACATTAACTGGCTACATCATGGCCTGGTATGGAAACACCAGAGCCTTTGAATGGAAAATCCTACAAAAAGAACTGGATACGACCCAGTCCATCACAGGTAAAGCCCTCCCCACCACTGAGCACATCTACATGAAGAGTAGTTGCAGGAAAGTTGTATCCATCATCAGAGACTCCCACCACTCAGGCCGTGCTCTCTTCTCAGCCCTACCATCAGGAAGAAGGTAGAAGAGCCTCTGGACTCACACCACCAGGTTCGAGAACAGTTACTACCCCTCAACCAAAGGGGATAACTTCACTCAACCCATCATTAAAGTTTTTCCACAACCAATGGACTCACTTTCAAGGACTCTTCACCTCATGTTCTCGATACATATATTTATTGATCGTTCTTTCTTTTGTTTTGAATTTACACAGTTTGTTGTCGTTTGCACACTGGTTGAACGCCCAAGTTGATGCGGTCTTTCACTGATTCTACTATGGTTATTATTCTATTATGATTTGCTGAGTACACCCACAAGAAAATGAATCTCAAGGTTGTATATGGAGACATAGATGTACTTTGATAGTAAGTGTACATTGAACTCTGACCTTTTGCAACAGGCCACGTTCCTGGATACTCCTGATCTCTGTCTGTCTCTGCCCTGCTCTAGGCCGACCTTTCAGCTCTTCAGCTGGCACACGTGTTTGCTGGGGATCATTGGTTGCTTGGTGATGATGTTCCTGATCAACCCAGTCTACGCCTCCTGTGGGATTGTCCTGATGCTGATCCTACTGGTAGTCATCCATTATCGATGTCCTACCAGCAGCTGGGGCTACATCAGTCAAGCCCTCATATTTCACCAGGTAAGACCCGATCTGAGAATGGAGCAGAGTTAGGCCATTCAGCCCAATGAGTCTTCTCTACCATAGCATCATGGCTGATTTAGTTGCCCTCTCAAACCCATTCTCCTGCCTTCTCCCCATAACATTTGATGCCCTTACTAATTGAGAACCTATGAGCATCTGCTTTAAATATACCCAGTGACTTGGGTCGACAGCTGCCAGTGGCAGCAAATTCCACAGACTCAGGCTGATGAAATTCCTCCGCATTTCTGCTTTAGTTACATTGTCTTTCAAGCTTCCATTTCGTGTTCCATGTTTTAAGTGGAGAGAGGAAGGGGTCAGAGGGACAGCAGATCAGCTGTAGTTGGTGAATTTGATGTCCGTGCCTTTAGGTGAGAGCTGGACATGTAGACAGAAATGTTGATGGGAAAGGTTGAGAGCAGGGGTACCCAACCTCGGTTGATGGCAGGGGTCCATGGCATATAAAAACAAGGTTAGGAACTCCTGGTTTAGAGGGATATGGACCAAACGTGGGCAAATGGAACTACCTCAGAAAGACACTTTGGTCAGTAGGGCCACAGCTATTGGTGACAATAAATTCCACAGATTCACCAGCCTCTGGCTAACGAAGTTCCGTCTCATCTTGCACAAAGTTTAAGCACAAGCCCTGTGGATGGGCGCGGGGGTCCCAACTAGCGGGCCGGGTCGCCATGCAGACAGTAACTTGGTGGAACCTGTCATGAGTTTGGGGAACCACTTCGTCGAGCACCTCCACATCATCTGCCATGAGCGGGACTTCCCGGTGGCCAAACGCTTAAACTCTGGTTTCCATTCCCGTTCCAACATGTCAATCTCTTGTGCGAGGATGAGGCCACCCTCAGGCGGAGGAGCAGTACTGCATGTTCCGTTGGAAACCTTCCAACCTGAGGGCATGAATATCATCTCCTTCTCCTTCCATTGAACAAATTCCCACCTCCCTTCCCCCCAATTCTTCTATTCTCCACTCTGACCTCTTACCCCTTCTTACTTGCCTTTTTCTCCCCCCGGGTCCTCTTCTCCTTCCCTTGCTCCTTTGGTGCACTCTTCTCTCCTATTGGGTTCTTTCTTCTCCAGTCCTTAAGCTTTCCCTCCTACCTTCCAGCTAGCCTCTTCCCCCCGCCCCCCCCCACAATTTTTCATTCAGGGATCTTCCCCCTTCCTCCTCAGTCCTGATGAAGGGTCTCTGCCCGAAACATCAACTGCGTGTTCTTTTCCATAGATGCTGCCTGGCCTGCTGAGTTCCTCCAGCATTTTGTGTGCGTTGCTTTGGATTTCCAGCACCTGCAGAGTTCCTCGTTTTAGTAAAGTGGTTTGCTAATGTCACGTACCATGGTACAGCGAAAGACATTGTCTTACGAGCCATCGTTTCAGGTCATCGTGTTAGTACACGGAGGAAGTACAAGAGAAACGGAATGCAGACTGGCATGTTAGCGATGCCAAGAGAGTGCCACCATGTAAACTGTGATTTCCACCCACCGCACAAAGGCATACGGGTTAGAGTTAGTGAGGTGTTGTCATGCTGTGTCCGTGACACTTGAGGGATGCCTCCAGCACATCCTCGGACTGTGTAGGTCACTTCCTCAATCGAGGCGCTTCACTAAGTTTCAATGTACAGTGATAGGCACGCGTATATATAGCTAAGGTGCCTAAGACTTTTGCACTGAATTGCTCACCACTCCTCCAAAAAAAAACCCAAATTTCATGACAGATGTGAGTGATGATAAACCTGATTCTGATCTGGGTCTCTATTGTGGACTGAGAGTGGGAAGGGGGCAGGGAGAGGGGAGGGAGCAGGAAGCACCGGAGAGACATTCTGTAATGATCAACAAACCAATTGTTTGGAACGAAATGATGCACTCAGGACTGGGTGCGTCTGCACTCATGCCACCCCCACCCACCCGCCACCCCTCGCACTCCTTCCCTGTGTCCTGTCCCACACACTTGTCACAGCACTCCACCATCGCCATTCCCAACATCCTTTGCACCCTCCAGATTCCTAAACCTGATCTCTACTCTACATCGACAAATATAGCCTTGAGCAAAAGTCTCCGCTATAAGTACCAGGGGTGATTGATAAGTTCGTGGCCCAAGGTAGAAGGAGTCAATTTTAGAAAACCTAGCACATTTATTTTTCAACATAATCCCCTCCTACATTTACACACTTAGTCTAGTGGTCGTGGAGCATGTGGATCCCTTCTATTTGGGAGTCGGTGTCTTGGACCTCCAGAAGTGGTCCACAGCGTGGGGTAATTGATACTCCTAAGGTAGAAGGAGATGAATTATTACTTCAAACTTCCTGCATTTTCACTCAGAGTTGAACTGTACGTGTACGAGCTGGATAAGGTCACAAACTTATCAATCACCCCTGCTGTGAACCACCTGGAGGTCCGAGACGCTCTCGTTACATGGTTGGGCAGTTCAGCTCTTTGAGTGAAAATGCAGAAAGTTTGAAGTTGGTAACTCATATCTCCTTTTACCTTAGGCTACAAACTTATCAATCACCCCTGCTGTGGACCACCTCTACAAAGAAGGGATCCGTCCGCTCCACGACCGCTGGACTAAGTGTGTACATGTAGGAGGGGATTATGTTGAAAAATAAATATGCTAGGTTTTATAAAATTGACTCCTACCTTAGGCCACAAACTTATCAATCACCTCTCGTATATACTTAAGACTTTTGCACGGTATTGTACATGTGACAGATGAAGTTTATCTTTAACTTCTTTTATTCTATGAATCTGGAGCATTGATGGGAACGTGGGTACCCCTCAGTTAATGGTCGGGGCCCCATGGCATAAGGAAGGTTGGGAACCCTTGCGTTAAGGGGAAATGTTAATTAGTGATCTGTCATAGGTTTGATGGGATGATTGGTCTCCTGTAAGGAGATATGAATCCGACAACAGGAGTTAGAAGGTTATTCCTGTCGTGTGTACCGTGGTGTAATGGAAAATGTTGTTTTGCTTGTTCAATGATTCATTGAGGGAATACAAGGGGAAAAATAATGACAATGCAGAATGAGACATCGCAGTTACAGAGGCAGAAAGTAACATGAGGGAGCCACGATGAGGTGAGAGTCCGCCTAATTGTACAAGGGTCTTTTCAGCGAGTGAAATCCTGAAATCCTTTGGTGGTGCGAATCAGAAAAAATTGCTGAGAACACCCATTGGTTCAGGGAGCATCTGTGGCAAGAAAAATGACCAGTAGTTTTGGTTAGAGGGCTTTCGTCAGAGTGGGCAGAGAGAACTCAGTAAGTTGCAGAGGAGCTGCGGGATGAGAATCACATTTATTGTCACTGACACTTGTCGAGACAATTTGTTTTTTGTAGCAGCAGTACGATGCAACACGTAAAGTATACTATATAATGCAAAAAGAGAGCAAAAAAGAAGTGAGGTGGTGTTCATGAGTTCAATGTCCATTCAGGAATCAGATGGCAGAGGGGAGGAAGCTGTTCCTGAATCTCTCAGTGTGTGTCTTCAGGCTCCTCTACCTCCTTCCTGATGGTAACAGTGAGAAGTGAGCAAGTCCTGGGTTGCGTTTTGTAAATTCAAAACGTTAAACTAATTCAAAGAAAAATACGAGAGTTCCAAGTGCAGGTGAACTTTAAGCGACACATGCATGTATCACATGGTAGCGTGATGACGTGTGTAAGTAACATATTTTTACATATAACCTGAAATTATTTAAATGAACAAGAATGCCTAATCCCCAGACACACACACACACACACACACACACACACACACACACACACACTCACACACTCACACACACACACACACACACACACACACACACACACACACACACACACACACACACACACACACACTCTCTCTCTCTCTCTCTTATTACTGAAATGGTAAATAGACAGCATCCTAATGATGGATGCCTTTTTGAGGCATTGCCTTTAGAAGCCCTCAGTGGGAGTGTTGCTAGAGCCCGTGGCAGAGCTGGGTGAGATTACGACCCTCTTTAAATTTTTCTGATCTTTTGCAGTGGCCCCTCTTGAAGCCAGGTCAGATAGGGATTGGGAAGGGAGACCATCCTTGTGTTGCTAGTAGCAGTGCTGTAGGATGTGCAGAGTGGTTGGGACTCTGGAGAAGGGCTCAGAACGGAGCCAACGTCACAGGCGCTGCAGAAACGACTGGTTCTGACAGACAAAACAGAGTTACCCAAAGCTGGAGAGTCTCTAACATGTCACAGAAGCATAAACACCTCCTCATCTCCCCCATTTAGACAGCTGACCTGGCCTTACCCAATCACAGATTTTTGACCATTCTCCCACCTACTTTCTCTGTATAAGTCCATAAGATATAGGAGCAGAATTAGGCCATTTGGCCCATCAAGTCTGCTCCTCCATTTCATCATGGTTGAT
The DNA here is from genome assembly GCF_030144855.1 of Hypanus sabinus. NCBI lineage: Eukaryota > Metazoa > Chordata > Chondrichthyes > Myliobatiformes > Dasyatidae > Hypanus > Hypanus sabinus. The sequence goes on along the minus strand of NC_082712.1, from coordinate 86,881,218 downwards.
CTATTTTTCCCTTCAGCCACAATCTCCTGCCTTCCCCCCTGCATCCCTTAATGGCCTGACCGGTCCAGAACCTATCAACCTCTGCCTTAAATATACCCAAAGACTTGGCCTCCACAGCCACCTGAGGGAACGAATTCCTCAGATTCACCACCTTCTGACTACAGAATTTCCTCATCTCCGTTCTAAAAGGATGCCCCTCTATTCTGAGGCTGTGTCCTCTGATCCACCATAGGAAACATCTATCGAGGACTCCTCACCCATTCTAACATTAACGGTTACTCTTTATGCAACTCTGATTGTTTCCAGTCTTATTATTGCTGGAGGGTGTGGTCACGTTTGATTTGGAGAATAGGGGATGTGCTGTGCACAGCAAGGCCTCACCATGGTCCTTGGTTAGGGAATATATATTGTCTTGGATTGGCCCTTGCTCCTCGCACCCACAAATGAGAGCCTCTGCTCAGGGTAGTGACTGCCCGGGAGGGCAGTGGGTGTGCCGGGCTTGGCCTTGTGCTCAGATCTCTGGAGCAGGGTCTGGAACCCTGGCAGCACTGTCCGGACGCCAACCTGTCCTCCAATCCAACAGAAGAAAGATGTTGGTCTCCAGAGAATGCTGGCAATGCTGAGCTGGTGAGGACTCACCCTGCGCTCTCTTCTCTTCTGACTGTCAGCTTTCATGTCTAGGGACTCACTCTTACGCTGAGTGCGTTCGCTTTCTTTTATTGTTTACATGGTGATTTCTTTTTGCTGCACATTGAGTGTCTGACGGTCTCTTTTTCGTTGGATTCTTTTGGGCTGCTTTATTTTTTGTGGCTGCCTCTAAGGAGATGAATTTCAAGCTTGTGCAATGTATACGTACTTTGGCCGTAGCGCTACTTTGACACATGGTGCCTTTCCTAGGTGAGGAAGTACCTCCTGCTGTTGGATGTCCGGAAGGATCACGTCAAGTTCTGGAGACCCCAGATCTTGCTCATGGTGGCCAATCCACGCTCCAGTGCCCAGCTCATCACCTTCATCAATGACTTGAAGAAAGGGGGCCTCTTCGTGCTGGGTCACGTGGAGATCGGAGACCTCGGTAAGTAGGCTTCACCACGTGGAGAAGTGTGGAGCGTGCAAAGCTAGGGTCTACGCTTGCTCACACTCACCTTCCTCTCTCCTCTGGGTACAAATAACACCAATATTTATCTTTAAAACCTTTACCTTTGAAACCATGGTTTGATCGGTCCCATTCCCGCACCCCCAATTTCCCTGAAGCTTTAAGACAAAAGACTAAGAATTGATTACAGATTGTTCTATTGGAATGACAGGACTGGACAGCACCTCTTTCAGCTCAGACGGTTGAAGAAGTTTGTCATGAGTCCCCAAATCCTAAGGACTTTCTACAGGGGCACAACTGAGAGCATCCTGACTGGCTGCATCACTGCCTGGTATGGGAACTGTACTTCCCTCAATTGCAGGACTCTGCAGAGAGTGGTGTGGACAGCCCAGCGCATCTTTAGATGTGAACTTCCCACTATTCAGGACATTTGCAAAGACAGGTGTGCATAAAGGGCCTGAAGGATCATTGGGGACCCAAGCCATCCCAACCACAAACTATTCCAGCTGCTACCTTCCGGGAAACAGTACCGCAGCATAAAAGCCAGGACCAACAGGCTCCGGGACAGCTTCTTCCACCAGGCCATCAGACTGATTAATTCATGCTGATACAGTTGTATTTCTACGCTATATTGACTATTCTGTTGTACATACTATTTATTACAAATTACTATAAATTGCACATTGCACATTTAGACAGAAGTAACGTAAAGATTTTTACTCCTCATGTATGTGAAGGATGTAAGAAATAAAGTCAATTCAATTAAAATTCAATCCTGGCTTCTTCCTGCTTCATTCCAGTCCTGATAAAAGTTACTGTTGAAAGAGAGGGCACAAAGAGGATTTGAGCTTAGTATTACCAAATCCAGTGTGGAGACTGCCTCAAACACGATGTAGGACAGATGGAGAAACTATCCACAAGTCTACATGAAAATTAGCTAGCGATAAGAAGACATGATTCTCCATCACTCATCTCAGTGTATGAAGGCCAAGAAGGACACAGGTTCACTTGGGAAACTACAAAAAAACCGAGAGAGCACAAAACAAGAGAACAAGTGAATTCCTAGAAGCCTCTACCAGCAAATATATTGAACTGGACACAATTTATGAACCTGTGCGTCTGAGGGATCAGGGCCAAGGGGGTGAGTCATGGGCACCTGAGCAACCAATTCTTACACCGACCGATAACCAGGGATATGGGCCAATGGAGATCACTCAGCTATCCGGTTGGCTGGGACACAGCGGAGACTAGCAGCCAGCACAACAGCCAACCAATCAGGACGACGAGTGGGAACAATATAAACTCGAGCACGCCCGCAGAAACAGCACTTCAATCGTGCACCAATGTTGTCACCTCAGCTGGCGATGAAACGTTTGGGACGTAACCTCCGGGCTCGGCGAACTACCCCGCAAGCAAGGATTCGAGCACAAAGAAAAGCACCTATCACCTCTCCAATCAGATTCCTCCTTCAGCCCTTTATCTCTCTGCCTTGTACCTTCTCCCCCTTCCCCCTCACCTCGTCTCACCTTCCAGTATGTACTTCCCCTCCCCACACCATCTTATTCTGTCTTCTGCCCCCTTCCTTTCCAGGCCCGATGATTCTCCTTGGTGCAAAATGTCAATTGTTTCTCCTCTCCATAGATGCTGCCTGACCTGCTAAGTTTGTCCGGCAATTTGTTCAAAGTTCAAAGCAAATTTTATTATCAAAGTACGTATATGTCACCGTACACAATCCTGCAATTCATGTTCTGATAGGCATACTTAGCAAATGTATAAAATAATAATAACAGAAGCAATGAAAGACCACATCAACGGGCTGTTCAACCAGAGTGCTAAGACAACAAACTGCAAATGCAAAAGAAGAAATAATTATAGTAAAAAAAAAACAATAAATATCAAGAACATGAAGATTCCTTGAAAGTGAGTGCATTAGTTGTGGGAATATTCAGTGATGGGGCAAGTGAAGTTGAGTGAAGTTATCACCTTTGGTTCAGGAGCCTGATGGTCGAGGGGTAATAACTGTTCTTGAATCTGTTGGTGCAAGTCCTGAGGCAACTGTACCTTCATCCTGATGGCAGCAGAGAGAAGAGGGTATATCCTGGGTGGTGGGGATCTCTGATGAGAGATGTTGCTTTCCTATGACGGTGTTTCATGTGGATGTGCCTCATGGTGGGGAGGACTTTATCCGTAATGGATTGGACCGTATCCAGTACTTTTTGTGGGGTTCTCCGTTCAAGGGCATTGCTGTTTCCATACCAGGCTGTGATGCAGCCAGTCAATACACTCTCCACTATATATCTATAGAAGTTCGTCAAAGTTTTAGGTGTCATGCTGAATCTCCGCAAACTCCTAAGTGTTTGTGTTGATCTGGATTTCCAGCACCTGCAGAATCTCTTGTATTTATGATTGTGTTGGATTCTCGGTAATTTTTGCTTTCCTTTTGAGGTTTCATGTGCGTTGTCCTTGTCCCACTGTGTGCCCTCCCCACCCCCCAGACTGCGCTGTTACAGTAGAGCTGACACTGCCTTGTCTTCTCTTTCAGACACCCTGCCTTTTGACCCCATCCACCCTCAGTACAACTTCTGGCTCAGCCTGGTGGACAAGCTGAACGTGAAGGCCTTCGTGGATCTGACGCTCTCACCCTCTGTGCGTCAGGGCGTGCAGCACCTGCTGCGGATAACGGGCCTCGGTGAGGACGGGGGCAGGCGGCGCGTGGCTGTGGGTGTCACCAAGATCGCTGTGTTCACCACCTCAAGTGTTATACCAGGGGCCAAGATTCACCGGAGGCGAAACAGAATAGTTTGGGTTGGGGTTGTCATCCGTGGAGAGAATGGATGAGGGCTTTTGGTATTAGTTTATCATTGGAACGTGCCAAGATACAGTTTAAAGCTGGTCTTTCATACTGTTTATACCGATCAGATTATTACGCGGGGGTTCCCAACTTTTTTTATGCCATGGACCCTTACTAGTAACCGGGATTGGCCCAGTTGTAACGTGAACAAAGCCAGAGGAGAGAAACTGAAGCTAGTGGGTACAGAAGTGTTTTATGCAACAAAATGAGACACTGAGGAAGAGGCCTCTTCGACCCAGTACTACATGACATTTTACATGCTAAAGATCAAAGAACAATTCTATATTTGCACTGTAACTACACTGCTTCCTTTGAATTACATGTGATTTTCACACCTCCTCCTTTGCACCCACACTCCAGACACCCGAAGTGAATGTTCATCAGCATTGTCTGGTTTTTTTCATTAGCTGCTGTCCACAGCTCCAGGAAACAGGGCTGCATTTTAAATTCAATCTACAATCCACATTCAGGTCTAAAGGTTGGTTGCTGAAGTTAGTGTTTGCTATATATCCTAATGTCAGAATATGCCCTGATAGACCCCAGGTTGGGAGCCCCTGAAAGTTAAAACAATGCAGAATAAAGTGTAAAAGCTACCCAAAAAGTACAGGGCAGGTAAATTATGTTCAAGATCATAATAAGGTAGATTTTGAGGCCAAGAGTCTGTCTTGTCATACAAGATTCTGTTCAGCAGTCTAACAGCAGGATAGAACCTATCCTTGAGCCTATACTTTCAGACCCTATTATCTTCTGCCTGATTGGAGAGGGGTGAAGAGAGGATGGGTGGGGTCTTTGATTATGCTGGCTGCTTTACTGAGGCTGTAAGAGGTTGATGCAGGGTTGATGGAGGGGAGGTTGGTGTCTGTGATGTGTTGAGCTGCGTCCACTGTCTGCAGTTCCTCGCAATCGTGTGCAGAGCAGTTGCTGGGTGCACCCAGACACAATGCCTTCGGTGGTACATTGGTAAAAATTGGTGAGGGCTGATGGGGACGTTCCGAATTCCTGTAGCGCCCTGAGGAAGATGAGGCATTGGTGGGCTTCCTTGGCCGTGACATCAATGTGAGAAGATTTTAATGAAGATGTGGCCCAGATGGCTAAAGGGAGAGATCGAGCAGAGTTATCAAAAAAAAATTCAAATTGATGTTTGCAGAGGAGATGAGAGGCAAACTGTTTTCAGCTAGAGGGTGCTTCAGTTCTGGAACTTTCTGCCTGGAACATGCTGGGAAAGGCAGCAACCCTTGCCACAACTAATGGTATTTGGATATCTCCGGCCTGCTGGCCAGTGGGATGAGGCAGGACTGAAGCACGATGTCTACAAACTTCAAAGTCAGGAAGCTGAGAATACCCAGCAGGTCAGGCAGCATCTGTGGTGGACGTTTTGGGTTGATCCCTCATCGATGACTATTCCTGTCTGCTCAGAAGCCGCCTCACCTGAGGACTGGTCACTTTTTGACTGACGCACAGTGGTCTCCAGTCCCATAGAATGTAGAACAGTACAGCACTTCAATGGCCCTTTGGCCCGCAAAGTTGTGCTGGCCCTCACCCTACTTTAAGTTCAATCTAACCCTTCCCTCCCACATAGCCTACCATTTTTCCATCATCCATGTGTCCATCTAAGAATCTCTTAAATGTCCCTAATGTATTGGAATCAGAATCAGGTTTCATATCGCCAGCATACAGTGTGGAATCGGTTGTCTTTGCAGTAGCAGTACAGTGCAATGCAATACAGAATAATAGAAAATATTCTGCTAGAAAAAAAAAATCCTGCCCAGGCCTGCGCCCTGGAAACTTTCCAAGGTGCAAATCCATGAGGCTAACTGAGGCCTACTACTACTAACAGAAAATAACTGAGTTATAGTAAGTATTTATATTAAATAGTTAAATAAGTAGTGTAAAAACAGAAATAAAAAAGTAGTGAGGCAATGTTCATGGGTTCAGTGCCCATTCAGAAATATGATGGCAGAGGGGAAGAAGCTGTCCCTGAATCGCTGAGTGTGTGTCTTCAGGCTTCTGTATCTCCTTCCTGGTGGTGGCAATGAGAAGAGGAGATGCCCTTGGTGACGGTGGTCCTTAATAATGGATGCTGCCTTTTTGAGGCATTACTCTTTGAGGATGACCTGGGTGCTAAAGAGGCTGGCTCCGGATGATGGAGCTAAGTTTACAACTCTCTGCAGCTTATTTTGATCCTGTGCCGTAGCCATTCTCCTCCCACCCCTCCATACCAGACGGTGATGCAGACTGCTGGAATGCTCTCCATCGTATGTCTGTAGAAATTTGAGTGAAATCTGCCTCTGCCGCCATCTTGGCACCACATTCCATGTACCCAGCACTCTGTGTTTGCTAAATCAGCACTATACCTGTGACATCCCCTTAACATACCTCCAAACAACCTAATGTTATGCCATCTCTTTCTGATTCTCCTATTGAATGTTGTCTACAGGAATGATGACTGTAGAGGGAGACTGGGAGGGGTTTTACAAATCACAGGGGGGATGGGTGGAATTGGAAGTGTTTTGGGGGTAGAATCCTATAGATCAGAGTTTACCCCTCATTTTTAATGCCATGGACCGCTACCATTAACCGAGGGGTCTGTGGACCCCTGGTTGGGAAGCCCTGCCCTTAGGGGGATCTGGAGGGTACGGAGCTACTGAAGGGGGCAGTGGAATTTTCTGAGGTGTTTGAAAATTAGACACAGGAGATTCTGCAGAATCCAGAGCAACACGCACAAAATGCTGGAGAAACTCAGGATCTATGGAGAGGAATAAAAAGTCAATGTTTCAGACCGAGACCCTTCATGAGGACCGGAAAAGAAGAGGGCATAAACCAGAATAAGGTGGAGGAGGGGGAAGAGCACAAGCTGGTGGGCGAGAAGTGACGGAAGAGATGACACGGTAGTGATTATCACAACAGCAACCAGGGTTCATTTCCCACTGCTGCTGGTGAGGAGTTTGTATGTTCTCGCTGTGACCGCACGTGTTTCCTCCGGGTGCTCTGGTTTCCTCCCAGAGTCCAAAGACATACTGGTTGATAGGTTAATTGGTCATTATAAATTCATCAGGGGATTGACGAACGGTCTCATTTGTGCTGTATCTCAATAAATAAATGTTCTACAGATGCCAGAGATCTTCAGTGACACACACAAGATGCTGGAGGAGCTCAGCAGGTCAGGCAGCATCGACATTTTGGGCTGAGAGGCTTCGTCAGAAGCAGGCAGAAGCCATTCTTAGAAGCTGGGAGTGGAATGGAGTTGAGTACAAGCTCTTAGGTGAGGAAAGGGGAATGATGTTGGAAAGTTGGGAAGTGATTGTTGAAAGGGGTTTAAGGCTGAAGAAGAAGGATCTGAGAGGAGAGGAGAGTGGCCCATGGAATAAAGGGAACGAGGTAGGGAACCAGAGCAAGGCAGGGTCTATAGTAAATGTTTTGGGTTGATTTTTAATAGAGCAGCATGGAGAGCAAGCTCACCCTCTCCATGCATCTAATGAACCCAAAGGGACAGCAGAGACCAGTTTGACATCAGTTTGACATCAGGAGTTGCCAGTCAGCGTTGAACTCAACGTAGGGCTGCCTTAGGGACTCCAGCTCCGGCTTTCTCCCTTGGAGTTTCCTCCCGAAGCCTGCTCCGTGAGTGGGTGTAGCTGCAAGTCAACAGGTTTGAGATCAGAGTTTTGCTTCCCCTAAGCAGGCTGCCGACCAAGGCTGGGGAGCTCCATCTGCCCAAATTAACCTGCCTTTGCCCCTTCTCCTGAAAGCAGAAGTGGTTCTGTCGGCCTTACGTGATTCTGTCTAAGCCACACATGAAGACCAGGAGCTGGACTTGGTTGTCAGAGGCTATTTGAGATGCACGCCACTGGGAGCATTTAATAGGTAGTGGGAGCTTTACCCACGGCCTCCCCCGGCTATGACAACCTTAAGGAACCTGGAGCAAGGTGTATTAGATGGGCAACGTGAAGACCTTCACTGAACTATTGTAAATTCGCTGTTGGGTTGTGAACCCGCTAACGATGACAAATGCAATGTTAGCACTCATTTCATGAGGACTAGGGTATAAAAGCAAGGATGTGATGCAGACTGCACTGCAAATAACGTGTGCAATTTTGGAGCCCTTATTTGTTGGCATTGGAGAGGGTCCAAAGGAGGTTTGCTAATTATCTCAGCAATGAAAGGGTTAACATATGAGGAGCATTTGATGATTCTGGACAGAATGAGGGGTGGGGGGGATCTCATTGAAACCTACTGAATATTCAAAGAAATAAAAAACACGAAATGCTGGCAGAACTCAGCAGGCCAGACAGCATCTATGGGAGGAGGTAATAACGACGTTTCGGGGCGAAACCCTTCATCAGGAGTGAAGTAACATGGGATGGTCGAGGAGGGATAAGAAGTGGGGGGAGGGATGAAGTAGAGAGCTGGGAAGTGATAGGCTGGAGGGAAATGGGCTGGGGGAAGGTGGAGAATTATGGGAAATAAAAGAGAAAGAAAGGTAGGGCTGGGGGAGAGATGATAGTGAGGGGGGAAAAGAGAGAGAAAGAGAACCAGACTAAAATAATAGATAGGGATGGGGGTAAGGGTGGGGGGCAGGGGTATCAATGGAGGTCAGTGAGTTGGATGTTCATGCCGGCAGGTAGGAGGCTACCTAGGCGGGAGATAAGGTATTGCTCCATCGACCTGCGTGTGGCCTCATCTTGACGGTAGAGGAGGCCATGGACAGACATGTCGGAGTGGGAGTGGTCTGTGGAATTGAAGTGTGTGGACACAGGGAGATCCCACCACTGCTGGAGGACTGAGCGCCGGTATTCGGCGAAACGGTCTCCCCAATGTATAAATGGCCACATTGGGAGCACCGGATACAGTATATCACCCCGGCTGACTTGCAGGTGAAGTGGTGCCTCACCTGAAAGGACTGTCGGGGGCCTGGGATGGTGGTGAGGGAAGAAGTGTGGGGGCAGGTGTAGCACTTCTTCCGTTTGCAGGGATGAGTGCCCGGAGGGAGGTCGGTGGGGAGGGATGGGGGGGGGGGGATGAATGGACAAGGGAGTCACGTAGGGAGCGATCCTTGCGGAAAGCCGAGAGTAGGGGGGGAGGGGAAGACGTGGTTGGTGGTGGGATCACGTAGGAGGTGGCGGAAGTTACGGAGGATTATACGTTGGATCTGTAGGCTGGTAGGGTGATAGGTGAGGACCAGGGGGACTCTATCCCTGGTGGGCTGGTGGGGGGATGTGGTGAGGGCAGAGGTGCATGAAATATGGGAGACATGATGGAGGGCAGAGTTGATAGTGGACAAAGGGAAGCCCCTTTCTTTAAAAAAGGAAGACATCTCCTTTGTCCTAGAATGAAAGGCCTCATCCTGAGAGCAGATGCGGCAGAGGTGGAGGAATTGAGAGAAAGGAATAGCATTTTTTTAGCAGTATTCAAAGGCTTAGATAGGGTGATTGTGGAGAGGATGTTTCCTGTAATGCAGGACTCTGGTCTCAGAGGGCACAGTTTCAGAATAGAGGTACAGGCTCCCCCCGCTATCCGAAGGTAGAGCATTCCTATGAAACCATTTGTAAGCCGGAATGTCGTAAAGCAAAGAAGCAATTACCATTAATTTATATGGGAAAAATTTTTGAATGTTCCCAGAACCAAAAAATAACCTACCAAATCATACCAAATAGCACATAAAACCTAAAATAACACGAACATATAGTGAAAGCAGGAATGGTATGATAAATACACAGCCTAGATAAAGTAGAAATATTGTACGTATGGTGTAGTTTCACTTATCATACTCAGGAAGACAGCGAGCCAAAATCGATTTGGAGAGAAAAAAATTGGCACCGACACGCACTTGCACATACACACCTACGCATGTACACGCATGCACAAACAACTGCCCGCACAAGGCTTCACGGTAGTCTTTCCTGGGGTGAACACATGTATAAAGCGAGCGTCTTTTTTTTGTAAAAGCGAAAATCCTCTTTGGTTAACGAAAACAGGTAACTAATGTAGGTCTTTCGTAACAGCGAGTTGACGTAAATCGAATGTTCGAAAAGCGGGGGCCACCTGTGTGTCCCTTTAGAATAGGATGAAGATGAACTGACGTGGTGAACCTGTGGCATTCATTGCCAATGGTGGCTGTGGAGGCCAGATCATTGGGTGCATTTAAAGCAGAGGCTGAAATTTTCCTGATTAGTAAGGGTGTCATGAAGAAGGCAGGAGAATGGGATTGAGAAGGATAGTAAATCAGCAAACTTAGTAGGCCACTCAGCCCAATGCTGCTTCTATGTTTCATGGCCCTATGGTCTAACCAGTTAAATTCTTCTTCCTGCACCCCCCCCCCCCAGGTGGGATGAAGCCCAACACCCTGGTCCTCGGGTTCTATGACCACTGTGTGCCTGACGACTACTTCCTGAGTGACCCGGCCTTCCAGGACACCAAGGAGAACGACCATTTTGGTGTGGACATTGCCTCCCTGCAGGCTCACTTCCCCCCCGTGCGCGGCAGCGAATCGGACAAGAGCCTGAGTGAGATGGAGTACGTCGCCATCATCTCCGATGCCCTCAAGATGCAGAAGAACATCTGCCTGGCGCGCTACTTCTTCACGATGAATAGGAAGGATCTCTTCGCCAAGAAGAGGTCGGACAGAGTGTCCATTGACGTTTGGCCCCTGGATCTCCTGAGGCCTGACAGCACCAACTACGTGGACGTCAGCAGCCTCTTTCTGCTGCAGATGGCTTGTGTCCTGACCATGGTCGTCTCCTGGAAGGCGGCACGTCTCCGCATCTTCCTTTGCATCGAGTCTGGCGACGAGGGTTGGGTCAAGAAGGAGCAGAAGCTCCGGGAGCTGCTGGACAAGTTGCGCATCAAAGCCACCATCAAGATCGTCACCTGGGACAGCGTGGTGGCCCTCCACTGGCGCCGGCAGCTCTCCGCCGAGGAGCAGGAGGCTGCCTCGTGCGCCGGCCGGGACTCGGCCCTCGTCTCGGACGACTACCTCCGGGCGGCCAACCGCATGGTGCTGGAGCAGAGCTTCCACACGGCTGTGCGGTTCCTCTACCTGCCCCGGCCTCCCGCTGATGCCTCCCACTCGCGGCGTTACCTGCAGCAGCTGGACGTCCTGACCGAGGGCCTGGGGCCCACACTACTGATCCACGGACTCACTCCAGTTACCTGCACTGACCTGTAGGGCAAGCTTGGGGCGGTGTCAGCGGAGGGGGGAATTGGGTAAAGGAAATGCCGCAGCTGGGGACACAAACTATTCAAACGCTGACTGTGTTTCCCGAAACCAGCGTACATTTCAGACAAAAAGAGACGCATCTTAGGTATTTAAAAATGAGCGCTTGTGTTTATTTATATTTAAAGAGAGTTTGGACAACATTCTGTAACTCGCATTTAAAATGGTCTTTATTGGAGGGTGGGTGGTTCTTATCTATTAAAATGGTTATTCAGTGTTTCTCCTGCGTTTAAGTTCCTTTCAGACAAGCTGGGCAGGTCAGCAGACCTAATGAGCCAGCCCCAAAGGAGTCGGACCTGCCCTTTGCTGGAAGGCAGCTTTGCCAATGGCTGACCTTTTCCATTAACGTCGTGAACCCTGGGGGGTTTCCTTTTCCATTAGCTGCCCCTCCCAAAAGTTGCCTTGTGGACAGGTGCTCTGACTGTCCCTGTACCACCGATGTGCCCTCTGTCTGAAAGAGAAACACATTCCGTTGGAAACTCTCAGAAGCTCTCCACTTGAACTGGCATTTACTATTTGTACTTTTCTACTTGGCTCAAACATATTATAATCATAGAATGTGAACCTTTCAGCCCATCTAGTCTGTGCCATAGCCCTCCCTATCCAAACTTCTCTTAAATGTTGCAGTCGAACCTGCATAGTCAGCATCCACAGGCAGCTTGTTCCACGCTCTGAGTGAAGTTTTCACCTTTCACCCCTAACCTGTGGCCTCTAGTTCTGGTCTCGCCCAACCCCAGTGGATTAGATAGCCAGTTTGTTTCCCCTCGTGATCTACAGGATTGGAATGGAGGCAGATCATTCTTGATTGTAAGGGATCACGAGGCATTATTTTTAATAAGTGTAGATGGGAATTCTCTCTGCGATTCTATCTGATCTGTGACTGGGGTCACTGAAAATTTGGTCATTTATCACTCTTCTGTTTGTGAGATCTTGTCTGAAGATTTCTACGTTATAATTGTGAAGGAACTGAGCACCAGTGAGGAAACTTGTGTTCCCGCATGGTGAAAGTGTAACCTGTACCGGAGGTCGGGATCGAACCTGGATCTGTGGTGTGGTAGCAGCTCTACCCGCTGTGCATGCTGAGCATTTCCTGCAGTTGGGGTATCGTGAGCAGTTTTGTAAGAAGGGATGTACTGGCGTCAGGAGGAGGTTCATGAGCGTGATCCCGGGAATGAAAAGGTTGACGTATGAGAAGTGTTTAATTGCTCTGGGCCTGAACTCACTGGCGTTTAGAAGAATGAGGGTTGGGGATCTCATTAAAACTTACCAGCTATTGAAAGACTTTGTTTCTTATTCAGGTGTTATATGAATGTATGCCATTTGAAATGCCTTGAGGCTTTTGAGCGATTTAAGACCTTAAGACATGGGAGCAGAACTAGGCCATTCAGCCCACCTAGTCTGTTCCGTCATTTCATCATGGCTGATTTAATATCCCTCTGACCCTGAACCTAATTTTTCTGCCTTCTTCCTGTAACCTTGACTCCCATACTAATGAAGAACCTATCCGCCTCTGCTGTAAGTATACCTACCCAATGACTTGACCTCCAAGGCTGTCTGTGGCAATGAATTCCAGAGATTCAGCACTCCCTGGCTAAAGAAATTCTTCCTCATTCCTGTTCTAAAAGAATATTCTGAGGCTGTCTGTTCTGGTCCTAGACCCCCCCCCCCCCCACTAAAGGAAACAAGATCCGCATATCCATTCCATCTAGGCTTTTCAATATTTGATAGGCTTCAGTTCCCCCCCCCACCCCCAATCTACTAAACTCCGGCGAGTACAAGCCCAGAGCCTTAAAACACTACTCAGACATTAACCCTTTAATTCCTAGCTTGTTGCTTATGAACATCCTCTGGACTCTCTCCAATCCTTTCTTGGGTAAGGGCACCCTGTGACTAAGTGGGAGATTGGGCCTGTGTGGATCGGACCCTTGCTGCCTCTGTGTTGATAGACTCTCTAACTGAGGAGGATGATATCCTGGTGTGAAGGGGGTGAGCCCATTGCTGTACAACCTCTGTACATCTGCAGGAACTGAACCATCAGAGGGGAGATGGAATTCCGCCTTCTACCTGCTCCAGATGGGAATTGTGGAAAGGGTGGCAGAGCCATTTGGTCTGGCAATCAGAATCGGACACAGGTTTAATATCACCGGCACATGATGTAAAATTTGTCATGCTGTGGCAGTACAATGAAATACATTACAGAGAAAATAAAACTATGAATTTGTTGGCGCCAAGTGGTTAAGGTGTTGGTCTAGTGATCTGAAGGTCACTGGTTTGAGCCTCAGCTAAGTCAGCGTGTTGTGTCCTTGAGCAAGGCACTTGACCACACATTGCTCTGTAACAACACTGGTGCCAAGCTGTATGGGTCCTAATGCCCTTCCCTTGGACAACATCAGTGGCGTGGAGAGGGGAGACTTGCAGCTTGGGCAACTGCCAGTCTCCCATACAAGGCCTGCACCCTGGAAACTTTCCAAAGCGCATATCCATGGTCTCTCGAGACTAATGGATGCCTACATGTAGATAAAATAGTTAAATAAGTAGTGCACAAATAAAAAAAGGTAGTGAGGTAGTGCTGATGGGTTCAATGTCCATTGAGAAATCGGATGGCAGAGGGAAAGAAGCTGTTCATGAATCATTGAGTGTGTGCCTTCAGGCTCCTAAACCTCCTTCCCGATGGTAGCAATGAGAAGAGGGCATGACCTCGGGTGCAGCTGACTGAGTTTGCAACTCTCTGCAGCTTATTTCATCCCCCCACACTCCATACCAGACAGAGAGACAGCCAATTAGAATGTGCTCCTTGATACATCTGTAGAAATTTGCAACTGTTTTTGGTGACATAGTAAATCCACTCAATCTCCTAATGAAATATGGCTGCAGTTGCCAGTTGCCTGCGTTCGTCCCATAAGGCTCCCTATCCATGTTCCTGTGCAAATGATTTTCGATGTTGCACTTGTACCCACCTGAACCAATTCGTCCTTCACTTCCACTTCCTGGCAGCTCATTCCCGGTGTTCACTACCCTCTGTGTATAGAAGTTACCACTCAGCCCTCTTTTAAAATCTCTCCCCTCTTGTATTTGTGGCCTCTAGTTTTGGACTCCCTGACCCTGGAGAAAAGACTTAACCATACTTGGGTTTTATAAACTTCTGTGATCCAAAATCAACCTCTCCTTAAAACTCAGACCCTCTAGTCCAGGCAGCATCTTCACTGAGAATTTATTTTTAAAAAGTAAATTTTTTTTTAAGTTCTTCCCATATTCTTACCAGGTCTACCCAGTCACTACCTCTCACCTATGGCAATTTTTCAATGACTGATTAACCTCCCAACCTGCTTTCTGATGTACGTAAATGACCTGGATGAAAATGTAGTTGGGCGGGTTAGTAAGTTTGTGGAAGATACCGAGATTGCTGGAGTTGTGGATGGTGTAGAAGAGTGGCAAAGAATACACCACAATCTAGATCAGTTGCAGACATGGGCAGAGAAATGGCAGATGCAGTTTAACCCAGATAAATGTGAAGTGTTGCACCTTGGTAGGGCAAATGCAAGGAGACTGTACACTGAAAAGGGCAAGATCCTTAACAGTTTTGCTGAGCAGGTTGATCTGGGGATCCAAGTTCATAGCTCCTTGAAAGTGGCTACACGGTTCGCTAGGGTGGATAAGAAGGCTTATGGAATGCTTGCTTTTATTAGTCGAGGCATTGAGTTCAAAAGTCAGGAGATTATCTTGCAACTTTATAAAACTCTGGTTAGGCCAGATCTGGAGAACTGTGCACAGTTCTGGTTGCCCCACTATGGGAAGGATGTTGAGGCTTTGGAGAGGATGCAGAAGAGATTCGCCAGGATGCTGCCTGGTCTAGAGGGCATGTGCTATCGTGAGAGGCTGAGGGGAGATCTGATCCAGGTTTACAAGATTCTGAGGGGCATATATAGAGTAAACAGGGAGCATCTGTTTCCCGGGGTAGGGACGCCTAATACCAGAGGGCACATGCATTGAAGGTGAGGGGGGTAGGTTCAGAGTGGATGTGAGGGGTAAGTTTTTTACTCTGAGAATAGTGGATTCTTGGAATGCGCTGTCTGGCATGGTAGCACTGCAGAGGCAAATACATTAGAGGCTTTTAAGAAACGTTTGGACGAGCACATGGATGTAAGAGTGATGGAGAGAAATGGACATGGTGCAGGTAGAAGGGATTTGTGTTTGGTTGTTTTTGATTTACTTATAAACTAGTGTGGCACAGCTTTGTGGGCCGAATGTTCTATGTGCCTTTGGGAGGAGGATAGCATCTCCAACCCAGCCACTCGTGAAACTTGCATCTGAAAATGTTAACGGTCTCCACAGGTGGTTCCTGACCTGCTGAGTGCTTACAGTACTCTCTGATACCCAGCCTGCTGGTCTGCCTTAATGCTGTGATACCGTTTTTATTTTCTCCCCACGCAAGGTTTTGGATTACTGACCCGTAAACCGGATGGCTACACAATGTGGCGCCGTGGCCGATGGAGAGCTTTGTCCGCCGCGTTCTCTGCGCGTGTTTGACACTGACCTAACGAGGGTTGCAGCTACTGTACGTGCCTGTGTAAAGGGCGTCTGTAGCGGTGTCCCTCGGCCAGGTATATGTGGACGATCCGACCAGACAAATAAAGGTTTATTATGAGGGGTATCGATAGGCTAATGGCAAGAAGAGGTTTGGTGAGACTGCAACTAGAGGTCATGGGTTAATTCTGAAAGGTGAAATGTTTAAGGGGAACCCAAAGGGGAAACTTAGAGCAGGGGGTCGCAACCTGGGGTGCACAGACCCCTTGCTTAATGGTATTGATCACGGCATTTAAAAGGTTGGGAACCCCCGATTTAGAGGATCGTACGAGTGTGGAACGAGCTGCTAGTGGAAGTGGGGGATTCACTTGAATAACAACATGGATGGGAGAATTCTTGATACATATTAGAAACAATGAGATAGATAGGAAAGGCGAGGAGGTCCTGCAGAGCATACTTAGGGAGCTAAGTAGCAAGCTGGAAAGCAGAGCTCCAGGTTTGCAGTCTCTGAGTTGCTGCCAATGCCATGTGCCAGCGAGAGTGTAAGATGAATCCATGGCTGAGAATCGGGTGCAGGGGGCAGGGATTCTGATTTCTGGATCATTGGGATCACTTCTGGGGAAGGTATGAGTTGTACAAAAGGAATGGATTACACCTGAACCGATATCCTTGTAGGCAGGTTTGCTAGAGCTGTTGAGAAGGATGTAAACTAATTTGGCAGGGGAGATGGGAACCAGGGTGATGGGGTGAGGATAGGGCTGTTGGTTAATGTGCAGAGTTGGTGCATAGTGAGGCTAGCAGAAAGGACAGGCAGATGTTAGGGTAAAACTGCAGCCACAGTGGGATGAGTTGGAGTGTGAAAGGGGGACAAGATTGCATTAGATACAGGGCTGAAGGCTCTATATTTGAATGTGCACAGTATACAGGATAAAGTAGATGATCTTGTAGCGCAGTTAGAGATAGCGGAACTATGATGTTGTGGGCATCACTGAGTCGCGGCTAAAAGATAATAGTTGGGAGCTTAACATCCAAGGATACACATTGTATCGAAAGGACAGACAGGTACATAGAGGGGGTGGGATGGCTCTGTTGGTAAAATATGAAATCGATTAAGATCGGAAGATGTTGAATCCTTGTGGCTGGAGTTAAGAAACTGCAAGGGTAAAAAGAAACTGATGAGAGTTAAATACAGACCTCCAACAGTAGACCGCATCGGCGAGACTCGACGCAGATTGGGGGACCGCTTCGTTGAGCACCTCCACTCTGTCCACAAAAACAGACGGATCTCCCAGTTGTCACCCACTTCAACTCTGCTTCACATTCCCATTCGGATATGTCCATACATGGCCTCCTCTACTGCCATGATGAGGCCAAACTCATGAGGAGCAACACCTCATATACCATCTGGGTAGCCTCTAGCCCCTTGGCATGCACATTGAATTCTCCAACTTTCAGTAATTCCCTCCCTCTCCCTTCCCCCATCCCACTTTCACTCTGCCTCCTCCTCCAGCTGCCTATCACCTCTCTCATAATTCTGCCACCTTCTACTACCCTTTCATTCCTTCTTCACCTCTCCTACCTATCCCCTCCCCTTGATCTTTTCTCTGATTGGTTTTTCACCTGGCACCTTCCACCCTCCCCCCACCTTCTTTATGGGGCCCCTGCCCCGTCCCTCTTCAGTCCTGATGAAGGGTCTCGGCCCGAAACGTTGACTGCTCGTTTCCACGGATGCTGCCCGACCTGCTGAGCTCCTCCAGCTTGTTTGTACGTGTTGCTTTGACCACAGCATCTGCAGTGTACTTTGTGTAGCCAGGATGTTGGCTACAAATTACAACGGGAGATTGAAAAGGCACATCAAATGGCCAATGTTACAATAGTCACGGGGGGGGGGGGGGGGGGGGGAGTTCAATATGTAGGTAGATTGGGAAAATCGGGTTTGTCCTGGATCCCAACTTGTAGGATGCCTTTTCTGCAGGTCATGGTTGAGCCCATTAGGGGATGAGACCAGAATGGATTAGATGGGTGAAGGGCCTGTTTCTGTGAGGTTGAACTCTGACTCTAAATCTCTTGGGTGAGGTAGATATTGTGTTATAGAAGACTTGAATTTCACCCCCCCCCCTCCCCCGGCTACCAATGCCTGCTCGCTGGTATTAAGACACATTAAGGCAGCAGGCAGTCAGAGTAACACTTCTCAGGCTTCAGTTCCTGCCACCGCCTGGAAGGAGTTTATGTTTTCTCTCCATGACCTCCGGGTGCTCCAGTTTCCTCCCGCTTTCCTAAAACCCGTACAGGTTAGCATTGGCGAGTCGCGGAGATGCCAGAGTTGGCGGCAGAAATGCGACCCCCCGCCCCCGTGGTCTGTCTCTCAGGCTCACATTCAGAGTGCATTGTTCGTTGATGCAAGTGATGAATTCCACTCTGTTCCAGTGCCAATGTAACCTTTACCATGACGGAAAGCATTTTCCAGATCTATTGAGAGAGATGCAAAATACAGGAGGTAGATCAGAGATAAGATTTTTTTTTGACACGGTGATGGGTGTGGTGTGTGGTAGAGACATTAGGGACATTTAAGACACATGGATGAAAGAAAACAGGAGGACTATGCAGGAGGGAAGGGTTAGATTGAGCTCAGAATAGGTTAAAAAGGGTTGGCACAACGTTGTGGGCTGAAGCACCTTATTATTTTCTGTTCTGTCTTACAGAAAGAGCATTCCATTGCCCTAACTACATTCCTACCCACACTGATTTAAGGGCTGAGGATTTACAGAGGACAAAATAAAACATTTACCTATTCTTACTTATGCTTCTCACTGAATTGAGTTGTAATTAATGTCTCTGTCGGTCAGGGCTGAACGTGGATGTTGTACCCTGGCTGTCCAGATGCGCAAGTCAGGGCAGTACGATATGGAGAGCAAGCTGTTGCCCGTGTACAGCTCCCCCTCTCCGTGCCTCTGACGAATGCAAAGAAACTGCAGAGACTGATACAGTTCAGCACCAGCAGTGTGGCCGGAGTTGCCAGTCAGCGTTGAACTCAATGCAGGGATTCCAGCTCCAGACTTTCCCTCGGGATTTACTCCCGAAGCCTTCCCCGTGAGTGGGTGTAGCCGCAAGGCAACGGAGTTTTGAGATCAGAGTTTTCCTTCTCCTAGATGAGCTGCCAACCACCGTTGATGGGCCCCGTCTGCCCAAAGCGACTGGTTTTAACCTGCCTTTGCCCCTTCTCTTGTCAGTAGAACAGTTCCACCGGGCTTAGTAGCTAAGCCACACGTGAAGGCCAGGAGCTGGACTTGGTTGTCAGAAGCTGTTTGAAGTGCACGCCATTGGGAGCATTTATTAGGTACTGGGAGCTTGTCCCCATTACCACCCTCAGATCCAACAACTTTAAGGAACCCTTGCAGAAGTACACATTATTATAACACCTTCTGCAGATAGGTGCTTTCATTCCTGACAGCTCTAGAAATGATTAGTTACAACCAAGCACCCCTAAAGTCTGGTCTGATTATCCATTAGGAACAATGGTCCTCTCTCCATTTCTCTTGATTCTGGAAGGAAGTCCCGGTGGGGTACCCTACTTTGCTGTAATCAAGATGACATTTCAGTACTGAGTTTTCAGAACTTGGTGCTAACCCTGAGCAATGGGAGTGGGTCTGCATCATCACCAGTCTACTTCTGCCCCTTGGCCAGTACTGCACCGTTTCCTTAATACCCAGATATCTGTGTTGAACTTAAAATGACTAAGCCTCTGCTGTCCTCCCAGGGTACAGGATTGCAGAGGGCCACCACCTTCAGAAGTAATTTATCTTCCTGATATAAAACTACTTCCTCCATTTATTCTCAGATTTACCAGGGTTGATGCTGGAAATAATATGGGACCATAAAATATAGGAGCAGAATTAGACCATTCGGCCCATCAAAGCTGCTCCACCATTTCTTCATGGCTGATCCAACCCCAGTCTACCTGCCTTCTCCCTGTATCCCTTTACACCCTGACTAATCAGAATCTATCAGCCTCTGCCTCAAATATACCCAACGACTTGGTCTCCACGGCTGCCTGTGGCAAAGAATTCCACAGACTCACCACTTTCCTTCTCATCTCTGTTCTTAAAGAACATCCCTCTAGTTTGAAGCTGTGTCATCTGGTCTTAGACTCCTCCACCATAGGAAACATCCTCTCCACATCTACTCTATCAAAGCCTTTCAACATTCGATAGGTTTCAATGTCACCCCGAATTCCGAGGAGTACAGGCTCAGAGCCATCAAACGCTCCTCACGTGATTAGCCTATCAATCCCGAAATCATTTTTTGTGAACCTCCTTTGAACCGTCTCCAATGTCAGCGCATCCTTCCTTAGACGAGAGGCTCAGCACTGCTTGTAATGCTCCAGGTGAGACCCCAGCATTCTAGCATTGTATTTGTCTTCCTCACCACCGGCTCAGTGAACCTGCTCTCTCTAGAATTACTCCAATAACCCTTCAATGCAGTCGGGGATGCGCCACAGAACCAGGCCCTTCAGCCCATCATATTCATGCCAACCATATTCAGTAATCTGATTTACTGGAATTTTGGTCTAGGACTTTCTGTGCCTTGGTGATTGAAGTGCTCATCCGGGTACAAGATCAGTAAGCTTCATGGTGTTACCAGTAGGCTCATCTGTGTAATTGGGTTTGGACCTCCTAGGGGAAAGCACTCAACGTTACTGGATAGGGTGGTAAAGAGCGTGTATGGTAGGTGTCACCCCTTGCCATCAGGTGAGCGTGCCGGATGAGGGTCATCAGCTGGGGGATAAAAACCAGATGGCACGCCACATTAGTGCAAAGGGGTTTTATTCAGTGCCGGGGTGGGGGGGGGGGGAATGCAAAAGCTGCCCAAAAGTTGTGCAGAAAACACATTTACAAGTAGACAATCGAACACAAACACGTACGTACAAAATTTTACAAATATACAGAGGCTTTCTCCATGACAGCCTCTGTTGAAAGGACTAGACAGGGTGGATGTGGAGAGGAATCCAGAACTAGGGGGCACAGCCTCAAAATTGAGGGGTGAACAGAGGTAAGGGGGAATTTTTTTTTAGCCAATCTGTGGAATGCTCTGCCACAGACAGCGGTGGAGGCCAAATCCGCGGGGATATTGAAGGCAGAAGTTGATAGTTTCCTGATTGGTCAGGGCATGAAAGGATATGGCCAGAAGGTAGGTGTGTGGGGTTGAGTGGGGTCTGTGATCAGCCATGATGGAATGGCTTAATTCTTCTCCGATGTCTTATGGACACACTTTGTCTCTAACTTTCCAATTTCGCCAGCCATCAACTCCAACCTCCAGGCCTCTGTAGCAAAGCCAGACTGTGGGTTTAAATCTGCCTCTGTCTGGCCTGGAGGGACCAGGAAATTCTACTGTTGGTTTGGGGGCGGGGATCACGTGACCAGGACATAATAATTATTTCAGATGCACAATTGGAACATTCTGAACAGGGATTCTACCATCCTGCTGTTTTATTCCACAACAAATGCCTTAAATAAACCCACAGATCCGTGTCCACATGTTCAGATGAATATAAAAGAATAATCCCCCCCCCCCCAGTGGTGTTGCCTGTGGTGCCTCTGCTCACACTAACCCAGGCACTATTTTAGGACGTTCCAAACTGCCCCTTGAGGTTTTTGGGGGCCGTTCTGTCTACAAACCGAGGTAACGGTGAGTAAAGAAATAGAACTGTTGGGGATGTCTGTCTAGAATCCTTAATTTTATGAGTTACAAACCAATAGAGCATGCTAACTGAAGGGATTGTTTTACTGTTGGGGTGTGTAAATGGTGAACTCACGAGAAACGCAGAACGGGAGGGCGAGGTGTGTGAACTACTCGGGAAACTAGACCAGAGACAGAACGAGGTGTGACTCACCGGGGCAAAGGGGCAAGTTCAGTATTGCCAACTTGGGATTCAATTCAAGTGCCGTGAGGCAATGTGGTAGCTCTGTCAAACTGGTTGTTATAGCCGGAGGGTGGTAGTGGGGACAAGCTCCCACTATCTAATAAATGCCCCAATGGCGGGCGTCTCAAATGGCCTCTGACGACCGAGTCCAGCTCCTGGCCTTCGCGTGTGGCTTAGCTCCCAAGTCCGGCGGAACCGTTTCTACTGACAGGAGAAGGGGCAGAGGTGTTACTCGACCAATTTATTTTTCGTGAAAAGTGGCGAAACATTTTAATCCCGATTCCCATTCCCGTGCTGACATATCGGTCCATGGCCTCCTCTTGTGCCAAGAAGAGGCCACCCTCAGGTGCAGGAGCAACACCTTATCGATAGATACTTTATTGATCCCAGAGGAAATAATCTTCCATCTGGGTAGCTTCCAACCTGATATCGATTTCTCCTCCGATATAAAGAAATATCTCCCCTCTCCTTCTATTCCCCACTCTGGACTCTTTACCTCTCTCACTTCCCCCGGGTCCCCTCCTCTTTCTCTTTCTATGACCCACTCTCCTCTCCTATCAAATTCCTTCTTCTCCAGGCCTTTATCTTTCCTTCACCTATCACCTTCTAGTTATCCCCCTTCCCTCTCCCCCCCCCCGCTTTTTATTCTGGCGACTTCCCCCTTCTTTTCAAGTCCTGAGGAAGGGTCTCGGCCTGAAATGTTGACTGCTTGTTCTGACCTGCTGAGTTCTTACGGCATTTTGTCCGTGTTGCTTTGGATTTCCAGCATCTGTAGAATTTCTAGTGTTTCCAATTTATTTGGTCCTCTTTACCTGTGGCCTCTTGCTGTGTAAATGGGCTAGTGTTGACGTAATGACAACGTGGGAAGTTCATCAAGCGCTTGGACCAAAGTCTGTAAGGTGCTGTGTTAATTCCATTTCTCACCATCCTTATTGCAATTCCTCTCTCCATCAATAGACGGCGCCATCGCCAATGCTCAGGTGGCACTTGGGTATCGTGAGCAGTTTTAAGCCCCTTCTCTACGATAGGATGTGCTGGCACTGGAGAGAGTCCAGCGGAGGTTCCCGAGAATGATCCCGGGAGTGAAGTGTACTTGATAGCTCAGGGCCTGTGCTCAGTGGAATATAGAAAAGTGAGAGGATATCTAATTGAAAACAGCTGAATACTGAAAGGCTTACGGTAAACAGAGTGGATGCGGAGAGGATGTTTCCTATAGCCGGGGTGGGGGGGGGGGCGGTGGGTGAGTCTGAGACCAGAGGGCTCAGCCTGGGAATAGAGATGAGGAAGAATTTCTAGCCAGAGTGGTGACTCTGTGGAATTTGTTGCTTCAAGTGACTGTGGAGGCCAAGTGATTGGGAATATGTAAAGCAGAGGTTGATAGTCAGGTCACGGAGGGTTATGGGGAAGAAGGCAGGAGATTAGAGCTGAAAGGGAAAATGGATGGGCCGTGATGATATGATGGAGCAGACTCAATGGCCTAATTCTGCTCCTAAATCATATGGTTTTATGGAGAGGGATAATAAATCAGTCCTGATGGAGCAAACACATGTCTTATGATCATTGACATAAAACACGAATCCTGGTCTTCCTGTGAAATAAGTCAAAGGAGGAGGCCATTGGCCCCACTGGACAGAATATCCAGTATTTTAACCTCAGGCCTCGACTAAATGCAGTGGCCTGAGGGAAAATTTCCACATACACGGTGGTGGAATTTGAAATCCCAACTCCTAAGCTGTTGTGACCCTAGCACTAAGGGCTAGGGTCAAAATATTGTGGTTCATTATACAGGTATTCTACAGGACAGGATAGCTGCTGTTATTTGGGACTCTAGACCTGTAACAACATGGTTTTGTTCTGTAGTGGCCACACTAAAACTCCACTGGGGGGGGGGCGATCAACACTGGTCTCAAGAAATGGAGGGGTACTGAGATACAAAGATGGGGTACAAAAGCCCAGATATCTGTTATTACAGCTTTAGGAAGCCAGTTGTATTTTAAAGTAAATATTGCAAGGGATTTTTTTAAAGCAAAAAGGTAGTTCGCATGAATAGACTGTTGATGGGGTGCCTGCTACCATCTTCTGCTGGTGTACACTTGGGGAGTGCAAGGCGCTATGCTAATGCAATTCCTTCTCTCGCCATCTCCCGTTGCAGTTCCTCCCTTCACCAATAGATGGTGCCATTGCGTTAAAACCAAACCATTTCCGAAAGCCCGGTCTCCCAGAAAGAGCCCATTTGCCCCATCCCGACTGTACTGCAGAATATCCAGTCGTTTAACCATAGGCCTGAGGTGGCCAGAGAGAAAATGTCCACATCCACTGGCAAATGAGGTGGAGACCTCAAGTGTTATTCTGCTCCAATGCCGTTTGTTCTCCAGTCCTTGGTTACCATATGGGAAAGGCGGAATCTTTAGGGTCAGGAACCCTGTTGATCAAACTCCCACCAGTGGGTGCAAATGCAGGGGTGTATCTCACTGAAAACTACTGAGTACTGAAAGGCCTGAATAGAGTGGATGTGGAGAGGATGTTTCCTGTGGTCAGGGAGTCTACGACCACAGCCTCAGAGTAGGGGAACATCCATTTGGAACGGAGATGAGGAGGAATTTCTTTAGCCACAGTGGCGAATTTGTGGAATTCTTTGCCACGGGGGAGTGTGGAAATGGTGTGGGGTCAGCAGAAGGGGAGTGGCAAAACGGGGGGGGGGGGGTGCAAATGAGATGCAGTTGGTGAAATAACGAGTGGCAAAAAGGGGGGTGCAAATGGTGTGGGGTTGGTGAAAAGGGGGGAACATGAGACGGGGTCAGTGAAGCGGGAGGGGGAACGGTGTTGAAATGGTGAGGGGGTAGGCAAATGTGTAGTAAGCAACATAGTCTGAATAATGATCACAAGGCCATGTGGAGTCACACACACAGCAGCTGGGTGTTCCAATTTCACCAGCCTCTGTCTGATCCAACATCTGGAAGTGTTTGAGGATCTCTTTCTGGGTTTGAACCATCCTGGGCCGTGGTTTTCCAAACATCCGACCTGAACAGCAGGCTGGGTAACAGCTGGGCCATCCCCAGATGCTACAGTGTGCACTAAAGATGTACCATACAATGCTTCTAGTCACAAGTACAGGAGTTGGGATGTTAGGCTGTAGTTGTACTTGACATTGGTGAGGCCGAATTTAAAGTATTGTGTGTGGATGTGGACACTTGCCTACAGGAAAGGTGTGAATAAGTTTGAAAGAGTTCGGAGAACTTTACAAAGTTGTTGCCGGGCCTTGAGGACCTGAGTTACAGGGAAAGATCGAATTTACTCTCTGGAGCAGAGGGGAATGAGGGGATATCTTACTGAGGTTCTGTTTACAACATTATGAGGGGCATAGATGGGGTGAATGCACACACGCAAGCTTCCCGCCCCCCGCCCCAGGTTGGGTGAGACTAGAACTAGAGATGAAAGGTGAAATATCTGTTTCACTCAGAGGTTGGTGAGAGTGTGGAATGAGCTGCCAGTGTGAAGTGGTGGATGAGAGCCCCATTCATTTATTTTGGTTACTTATTGAGGTACAGCCTCAATTTAATCCAGCCTCAGTCACTTTCAGAGCTGACTGACTGTCTATTCTGTGGCTTAATGTTTCTTTACAAATATTTTACACAAAATAATAATGAACTGAATAAAGTAACATCTAAAAGTAGATGAAAGAGATGAACTCCCTCAATACTGGTGCAGATTTCACTGGCTTTTCCTCGTGGTGATAATTCGATCCTTTCCCCCACCTCTTTTGAAGTTCCGAACTCCCATCCCAAATAAAAACCTCCGCCACACCCCCCACCCCCGCCTCCCATTCCAGGCACCGTGGGTGAAGCAAGAGTCCGCCCACTCTGGTGGGATCTTCCTGTTCAGGTGGAGATGGGCAGGAGCAAAGTTTCTGGGGGAGGGTGTGTGTGGATGCATGTAAAACCCACTCCCCTCTCCCCAGACACTGAGTGTAGTCGAAAAACCCGGGGCTCCGTCACCACCCGCTCTCCCGCCGTGCCGCGGGACTAGAATGAAGATCAGGGTTCGTGCTCGGACGGAGGCTTTCAGGGCGCCGTGTGGTTCGAGGGCAGGTTCTGGGGTACAACACCATCAGCTGCTATCTATCCACTGAGTGTCCCAGCCCATCTCCCGGTCCCTGGTCCCTTCACAAGGAGCTGCTGGCCGCCTCCTTGCCGTGTTTCTGGTGCAGCTGTTCGGCCGCCTGGAGCAGCCGGTATCGTTCCTTCAGGTTCCGTCTACGCACGTGTTCGTTGGTGATCTCCTGCACGTTTTCACTGGGGAACCAGCCCTTCTGCCCCGTGGACAACTTGGAGCCCTCGTACCAGCCTGAAAGGGGACAAGACAGGGCTGCTTAAAATTCAAACGCGGTTAGACTTTAACGCGCGGCGTATCTACTTATTCGTAGCAGTGAAACAGTCCCTTTTCAGAACACTAACCCTGCGTTAATCTGACATTATGCTGATGGAACTCAGTAGATCAGGCAAAATCTTGGAAGGAAATAAAGGTTCAGGGCCTTCCTGAGTCCCAGCCAGGCCTCAGCCCAAAACCTCAACTCTTTTATAGAATACTGAGTCCCTCTGGTATTCCGCTCAAAGTTCTCAGCATTTCCAGAAGCTCTTGTCTCTTCACCTCTCTTCATTCGCACCCCACCCCCTCCCACCTTCAGAATCAGAATCAGGTTCAATATTACCGGCATATGTTCTGAAACTTGTTTTTCATCAGCAGTACAATGCAATCATTGTCATCATAATGTATGGCGTGGGTGATCAGGATCACGGGGAGAATGTAAAATCTCCTTACAGGCAGCGGCAGGAATTGAACCCCGGTCGCTGGTACTGTAAAGCGTTGTGCTAACCACTACACTAATATATCTGCCTCTACCACCACACCCGGTAGTGCATTCCACACACCCACCACCCTCTGTGTGAAACAGTTGCTTCTGAAATCTCCCGCCCCCCCCCCATACTTTCCTCCAATCACTTTAAAATTATCCCTCTCGGATTATCATTGCCAGCCTGGGAAAAGGCGCTGGCTGCCCACTTTATACCTCTTATCATCCCAGCACAATCCTCCCTAATTTCATTTGATGCCAACGGAGCATTTCACTGGGCATCTGACAAATGAAGCTAATCTTTCTTTTTTTAAATCAAGCCAATTCTCACCCTCCTTCGCTCCAAAGAGAGAAGCCCGAGTTTGCTCAACCTTTCAAAGATTCGAAGTACATTTATTATCACAGTAACGTATGCATTGTACAACCCTGAGATTCGTCTTCTTCACAGACAGCCATGAAACAAAGAAAATCATGGAACCCATTTAAAGAAAAATATCACCCCCCCCCCCCACCACACGACACACGAAAAAAGCAAATTGCTTAAATGGCAACAAAAAAAAATTAGTGGAAAACCCAGAATATAAAACACGAAATCGAAAAAGAATCCAGGCATATTCAGTTCAGCTCAGTGTTCGTTATCTGCAGGCTGCATAAAAAATCACCCAAAATAGCAGCAAAAAAAAAGGAGTGACCAGGAACCAGAAACACATCATAACGTGAACTAAGGAGTCAAATCCACAAAGCTCGAAGGACATGCTCTCTAATCCAGGCAGCACCTGCTAAATCTCCTCTGCACCCTCTGTGAAGCCTCCACCTTTTTCCTATATTGAATACAATATTCCATGCGTGGTCTAACCAGAGTTTTACAGAGCTGCAACGCTACCACACGGCTCTTGAACACAATTCCCTGACTAATGAAGACCAACATCCTCTTAAACACCCCATCAATTTGTGCCGTAACTTTGAGGGATCTGTAGATGTGGACCCCCAAGATCGATCTGTTTCTCCACACTGCTAAACTTCCTGCCATTAACTTTGCAAAGTGAAGTTTGAACTTCTTTTGCCAATTCTCACCCCAGCTCTGCATCCTGTCAGAGGTCACTTTATTAGATACACCTGCTCATTAATGCAAATATCTAATCAGCCAATCATGTGGCACCAATTCAATGCATAAAAGCATGAAGACATGTTCAAGAGTATTGACCATTGTAATTCAGACCAAACATCAGAATGGTGAGAAAATGTGATCTAAATGACTTTGACCATGGAATGAATTTTGGTGCCAGACGGGATGGTTTGAGTAACTCGGAAGTTGCTGATCTGCTGGGATTTTCACGCACAAGTCCCTAGATCAGGGGTTCCCAACCTTTTTTATGCCTTGGACACCTACCATTAACCGAGGTGCCTGTGGACTCCAGATTGGGAGCTCCTGCTCTAGAGTTTACAGAAAATGATAATAGACAATAGACAATAGGTACAAGAGTAGGCCATTCGGCCCTTCAAACCAGTTCAACCATTCATTGTGATCATGGCTGATCATCCACAATCAGTAACCCGTTCCTCCCTTCTCCCCATATCTCTTGACTCCGCTATCTTTAAGAGCTCCATTTAACTCCTTCTTGAAAGCATCCAGAGAATTGGCCTCCACTGCTTTCTGAGGCAGAGGATTCCATAAATCCACAAATCTCTGGGTGAAAAAGTCTTTCCTCAACTCCGTTCTAAATGGCCTACCCCTTATTCTTAAACTGTGGCCTCTGGTTCTGGACTCACCCAGCATTGGGAACATGCTTCCTGCCTCTAGCGTGTCCAATCCCTTAATAATCTTATATATTTCAATCAGATCCCCTCTCATCCTTCTAAATTCCAGTGTAAACAAGCCCAGTCGCTCCAATCTTTCAACGTATGATAGTCCCGCCATCCCGAGAATTAACCTCGTGAACCTACGCTGCACTCACTGAATAGCAAGAATGCCCTTCCCCAAATTTGGAGACCAAAACTGAACACAATACTCCAGTTATGGTCTCACCAGGGCCCTGTACAACTGCAGAAGGCTCCTGTACTCAACTCCCCTTGTTATGAAGGCCAACATGCCATTAGCTTTCTTCACTGCCTGCTGTACCTGCGTGCTTACTTTCAATGACTGATGAACAAAGACACCTAGATTTCGTTGTACTTCCCCTTTTCCTAACTTGACACCATACAGATAGTAATCTGCCTTCCTGTTCTTGCCACCAAAGTGGATAACCTCACATTTATCCACATTAAACTGCATCTGCCATGCACCTGCCCACTCACCCAACCTGTCCAAGTCACCCTGCATCCTCCTAACATCCTCCTCATATTTCATACTGCCACCCAGCATGCGAAATACAACACAAAAAAATCCAGTGAGCAGCAGTTCTGTGGGCAAAAATACCTTATTAATGAGGGAGAGATCAAAGGAGAATGGTTCAAACTGCCAGGAAGGAGATAGTAACTCAAATAACCATGTGTTCAGAGAAGCAGAGAAAACCTACAGCACAATTCAGGCCCTTCGGCCCACATTGCTGTGCTGAATATATAACTACAACAGTGGTGTGCAAAAGAGCATCTCTGAATGTACAACATATTGAACTTTGAAGTGGATGGACTACAGCAGCAGAAGACCATGAACATACACTCATTGGCCACCCTATGAGGTAACTTACGTTATGCAGGCACTGTGTATAACCTGCTGTAACCTATGACAGCCTTCTATGTTATTCACAACACCATCAACTTTCATGTCATCTGCAAACTCGCCAACCCACCTTTTCAGTTCCTCATCCAAGTCATTTAGAAAACACAAAAAAAACTGTTAGCTTTTCCCTGCAGCGGCACGGTATGTAAATACCGGCATGTACTGTTCTATGATCTGTTCCTTGTCACGGCACTTATACCCTGGGTAGTGGTGTCAATGGGCTCCTAAGGCTGTTACAGCCAGGGCTGGGAATGGGACAAGCTCCCACTGTCTATTAAATGCTCCCAATGTCATGCGTCTCAAATAACCTCTTTCAACCAAGTCCAGCTCCTGGCCTTCACGTGTAGCTTAGCTACTAATCCCGGTGGAACCATTTTTTCTGACACGATAAAGGGCAAAGGCTAGTTACTGGTGCCTTAAAACCAGTCACTTCAGGCAGATGTCACTCGTCAGCTGTGGTTGGCAGCTCATCTGGGAGAAGGAAAACTCTGATCTCAAACCTCTACAGCCTTGCGGCTCATGGGCAAGACTTTGGGAGTAAACCAATAGACTTTAGACTTCGGGGCTTTAACAAAGGGATAGACAATAGACAATAGACAATAGGTGCAGAAGTAGACCATTCGGCCCCTCGAGTCTGCACCGCCATTCTGAGATCATGGCTGATCATTCACTAACAATACCCAGTCCCTGCCTTGTCTCCATATCCCTTGATTCCCCTATCCATCAGATATCTATCTAGTTTCTTCTTGAAAGCATCCAGAGAATTGGCCTCCACCGTCTTCCGAGGCAGTGCATTCCACACCTCCACAACTCTCTGGGAGAAGAAGCTCTTCCTCAACACTGTTTTAAATAACTGACCTCTTATTCTCAATCCATGCCCTCTGGTACTGGACTCTCCCAACATCTGGAACATATTTCCTGCCTCAATCCTATCAAATCCTTTAATTATCTTAAACGTTTCAATCAGATCCCCTCTCAATCTCCTCAATTCCAGCGTGTACAAGCCCAATCTCTCCAATCTCTCTGCGTAAGACAGCCCTGCCATCCCAGGAATCAACCTAGTGAATCTACGCTGCACTTCCTCAATTGCCAGAATGTCCTTCCTTAAACCTGGAGACCAAAACTGTACACAATATTCCAGGTGTGGTCTCACCAGGGCCCTGTACAAATGCAAAAGGACATCCTTGCTCTTGTATTCAATTCCCCTTGTAACAAAGGCCAACATTCCATTTGCCCTCTTCACTGCCTGTTGCACTTGCTCATTCACCTTCATTGACTGGTGAACTAGGACTCCTAGGTCTCTTTGCATTTCTCCCTTACCTAACTCTACACCGTTCAGACAATACTCTGCCCTCTTGTTCCTGCTTCCAAAGTGGATAACTTCACATTTATTCACATTGAATGACATCTGCCAAGTATCTGCCCACTCA
Source organism: Hypanus sabinus (assembly GCF_030144855.1). Taxonomy (NCBI): domain Eukaryota; kingdom Metazoa; phylum Chordata; class Chondrichthyes; order Myliobatiformes; family Dasyatidae; genus Hypanus; species Hypanus sabinus. The sequence goes on along the minus strand of NC_082712.1, from coordinate 86,850,622 downwards.
CCCAGCCTATCCAAGTCTCCCTGTATTCTCCTAACGTCCTCTTCGCATGTCACACTGCCACCCAGTTTAGTATCGTCAGCAAACTTGCTGATATAGTTTTCAATGCCCTCATCTAAATCATTGACATAAATCGTAAAGAGCTGTGGTCCCAATACAGAGCCCTATGGTACCCCACTAGTCACCTCCAGCCAGTCCGAGAAACACCCATTCACTGGTACCCTTTGCTTTCTATCTGCCAACCAGTTTTCTATCCATGTTGAAACCCTGCCCCCAATGCCATGAGCTCTGATTTTACTCACCAATCTCCTATGTGGCACCTTATCGAATGCCTTCTGAAAATCTAGGTATACAACATCCACTGGCTTACCCTCGTCTAACATCCTTGTTACACCCTCAAAAAACTCCAACAGATTAGTCAAGCATGATTTGCCCTTGGTAAATCCATGCTGGCTCGGCCTAATCCTACTTCTGCCATCTAGATGTGCCACTATTTCGTCCTTAATAATGGACTCAAGCATCTTCCCCACGACTGACGTTAGGCTAACAGGGCGATAGTTCTCCGTTTTCTCCTTCCCTCCCTTCTTGAAAAGTGGGATAACATTAGCCACTCTCCAACCTTCAGGAATGGATCCTGAATCTAAGGAACATTGGAAAATGATTACCAATGCATCCACAATTTCCTGAGCCACCTCTTTTAGAACCCTCGGATGCAGACCATCTGGACCCGGGGATTTATTAGCCTTCAGTCCTACCAGTCTACTCATCACAGTTTCTTTCCTAATGTCAATCTGTCTCAATTCCTCTGATATCTTATGACCCTGGCCCATCCATACATCTGGGAGATTGCTTGTGTCCTCCCTGGTGAAGACAGATCTAAAGTACGCATTAAATTCTGTTGCCATTTCCCTGTTTCCCATAACAATTTCTCCCAATTCATTCTTCAAGGGGCCAACATTGTTCTTAACTATCTTCTTTCTCTTCGCATAGCTAAAAAAAGCTTTTGCTATCCCCTTTTATATTCCTGGCTAGACTGAGCTCATACCTGATTTTTTCTCTCCGTATTGCTTTTTTTAGTTAAGATCTGCTGCTCCTTAAAACTTTCCCAATCATCTGTATTCCCACTCATCTTAGCCCTGTCATACTTCTTCTTCTTTAATGCTATACAATCTCTGACTTCCTTTGTCAACCACTGTGGCCCCTTCCCCCTCTTTGAATCCTTCCTTCTCATTGGAATGAACTGCTTTTGCATCTTTTGTATTATGCCCAAGAATATCTGCCACTGCTGATCCACTGTCTTTCCTGCCAGTTCATCCGCCCATTTAACTTTGGCCAGCTCTTCCCTCATGGCTCCGTAGTCTCCTTTATTTAATTGCAACACTGACACCTCTGATCTGCCCTTATCCCTCTCAAATTGTAGATAAAAACTTATCATGTTATGATCACTACTTCCTAATGGCTCCTTTACTTCAAGATCACTTATCAATTCCTGTTCATTACACATCACCAAGTCCAAAATAGCCTTGTTCCTGGTTGGCTCAAGCACAAGCTGTTCCAAAAATACATCCCTTAGACACTCCACAAACTCCCTATCCTGGGGTCCAGCACCTACCTGATTCTCCCTGTTCACCTGCATGTTGAAATCTCCCATAACGACTACATTACCTTTAGCACATGCCAATGTTAACTCCCTAATCAACTTGTACCCAATATCCACGCTACTGTTTGGGGGCCTGTACACAACACCCATTAGGGTCTTTTTACCCTTACTGTTCCTCAGCTCAATTCACACAGACTCTACTTCCCCTGTTCCCAAGTCACCTCTTGCTAAGGACTGAATCTCATTCCTCACCAACAGGGCCACCCCACCCCCTCTTCCCATATTTCTGTCTCTACGATAGCACGTATACCCTGGTACACTCAATTCCCAGGCCTGATCCCCTTGCAGCCATGTCTCCATTATCCCAACAATATCGTAGTTCCCCATTTTCATCTGAGCTTCAAGCTCATCTGTCTTATTTCTGACACTACGCGCATTCAAGTATAGAATTCTTAGCCCATTCCTCCTCTCTTTGCTTAAAAGACTGTCTACTGTACCTAACCCAGCTCCTTGAACTTCCATCGGGCTAATTGCACCCTGAATTTTGATGACCTTCTCAAGATCACCCAAACCTTCTACCCATTTAACCCCATGCTCCTTCTGACCAACCCTCTGGATCTGGATCCCTGCCCCCTGCACATCTAGTTTAAACCCCCCCCACCGAGCAGCACATCTAGTTTAAACCCCGATGGAAATATCCAGAGCTAAAGTTCCTAAGACAGTCCTATGTTGAGTTCAACACTGACCGGAAATTCCAGCGACGCTGCTGGTGCCAAACTATATCAGTCTCTGCCGTTCCTTTGGGTCCATCAGTTGTGTGGAGATCGGGAGCTTGCTACATGGGCAACAGCTTGCTCTAATATTGTACTATCCTGGATTGCATATCTAGGATGCAACATCCACAGTTGACCCTGGCTAACGGAGGCCTCAAATTGGTGCCAATGACAATAAACGAACTGGAACTGCTCCCTCTCAACTCCAGTAGCCTGGGTTCAATTCCAAGCTCTGGCACTGTCTATGAGGTATTTGAACATTCTCCCTGTGACCAACTGAAGTTAACAAATTCCTAGGAGGTTCAGGAGAACGATTCCAGGAATGAAAGGGTTAATGAATGAGGCATGTGTGATGACACTGGACTGTGCTCACTGAAGTTTAGAAGGATAAGGTGGGGTGGGAGGGGGGAGTCTCTTTGAAGCCTATAGAATAGAGCTTAGATAGAGCGGACATGGAGAGGATGTTTCCTATAGTGGGGAAGTCTAGGACCAGAGGGCACAGCCTCAGAATAGAAGGATGAGGAATTTAGAATAGAGATGAGGAATTCCTTTAGACAGAGTGTGGTGAATCTGTGGAGTTTATTACCACAGATGATTGTGGAGACTAAGACATTGGGTATATTTGAAGAAGAAGTTGATAGGTTCTTTCTTGATTAGTAAGGGCATCTCAGGCTATGGGGAGAAGGCAGGCAAATGGGAGCTGACTGGAAAAATACAGTAGCCATGATTGACCATAAGATATAGGGGCAGAATTAGGCCATTTGGCCCATTGCGTCTGCTCCACCATTTCATCACGGCTGATCCATTTTCCCTCTCAGCCCCAGTCTCCTGCCTTCTCCCTGTATCCCCTCAAGCTCTGACCAATCAATAATCCATCAACCTCAGTCTTAAGTACACCCAATGACTTGGCCTCCACCAGTGTCAACAAATTCCACAGATTCACCACCCTCTGGCTAGAGAAATTCCTCCTCATCTCCATTCTAAATGGACGTCTCTCTATTCTGAGGCTGTGCCCTCAGGTCCCAGACTCCCCCACTCCAGGAAACATCCTCTCCACATCCGCTCTACAACATTTGATAGGTTTCAATGAGATCCTCCCTCGTTCTTCTGGATTCTAGTGAGAGCAGGACAGGACGGTGGAGCAGTCTCAAAGGGCTGGGTGGCCTAATTCTATTGCTGTAGTTTATGGTCTAAATTGTACACAACTTACAGAACAAAATAAACATCATGACAATAGTGCAAGTTGAGTTAGAGAGAGAACAACAAACAGTTTGATTTAGTGTTGAGGGTTTTTTTTCAAGTTGGTAAAAGAACATAATGGCTGTGGAGGTGAAGCTGTTGTTGAGCTTTGAGGTGTAGGTCTTCAGGTTCCTGTACCTCCTGTCTGATGCATTATGCTGCCCGTTATAAATATTTGTTTGTTTGTTTATGTATTTATTGAATACAGTGCAGAAAAGGCCCTTCTGGCCCTTAGAGTCACACTGCCCAGCAAACCCCGATTTAACCCTAGCCCTAATCATGGGACCATTTACAATGATCAACTAACCTATCAACCAGTACGCCTTTGGACTGTGGGAGGAAACCCACACAGTCACGGGGACAACGTACAGACTCCTTACAGGCAGCAGCGGGAATTGAACCTGGGACGCCTGCACTGTAAAGTGTTGTGCTGTACGCCACCATCCCCTCATGGTCCTATAGGTTTCAATGAGATCCCCTTTCATTGTTCTAACTTCCAGTGAGGATAGGGCCAGAACCACCAAATGCTCCTCATACAGTAATCCTTTCATTCTCGTGAACCTCCTCTGGACCCTCTCCAATTCTTAAAACTTTGGTCTTAAACAACAAGCCCCTTGTTTGCCATTCACCCACCTGTTTATCAGCTACCAGCAGGGTTGTCAATCAAAGAGCCAGGTATAGATAGATAGTCATAGATATATACAGAACAGAAAGTGGCCCTTTGGCCCAACTCATCCATACTAACCATGGCATCTTCCTGAGCCAGTTCCATTTCCCATATTTGGTCAATATCCCTCTAAGCCAGGAGTTCCCAAACTGGGTCCCACAGACCTCTCGGTTACTGGTATTGGTTCACGGCATTAAAAGGTTTGGGAACCCCTGTTCTAAAACTTTCTCATCCAGGTTTCTGTCCACACATCCAGCTCTCAAACTAAAGGCATGAACATCAAATTCACCAACTGCAGGTGATCTGCTGTCCCTCTGACCCCTTCCTCTCTCCTCCTGATCCATTCAGTTCCTCCAACACCCATCCCGGCCCACATCACCCTGTCCTATGTTAACAGAGATGAAGAGCAACTTCTTCTGCTAGTGTAGTGGTCACCAACCATTTTAAGCCCAAGGTCCCCTACCTCGGCCTTAGTAAAAGGCAAGATCGACCCCTGATTGATTAGTTATACACATGCGCACCAGGGCAGAAAAGATTGGAAGTAGAAATAATATATAAACACCGGGGGTACCCACCTTTTTTTTGCACCGCGGACCTGTTCAATATTGATAATATTCTTGCGGACTGGCCGACGGGGGCGGGGGGGGGTGGGGGGAGGTGTTAAACACGACCGGAATACAGCGATACTCGAAGCAGGTTCCTGATGTCGAGTCTATTTTAGTTTTCGTGGCTCTTGGCTTCTGTCCCACTTGCTGACGTTTTTTCCACTGAGAAAACTCTGCGGGATTGTCTTTAAGTGCGCGGTGCTTGGAATCAGGGTACTGAAGCAGTTTTGAGACATTGCCTCATCAGACAGCCTCCGGGCCCGAACTCAGCCCCCTGCCCGCCCGCTACCGGACACCTTGGCCAGGTGCGGCTGATCGTGGGTGGGGTGAGAGGACAAGTTCAGTACCGGAGCCGCGGCAGTCGCAGTCCAAAGAGCGGGGAGTGCGACAGAGCACCCGCCCACCTCCCTTGTAGGATCTATCGGCCGACAAATGTTTGTTTCAGTAGATCACAGCGTGGTAGCTGCTCTGATACTTACGAAACCTTGAGCCCGAATTAGGTCGTCTGCGAATATTTTAGCACCGGGTTCCCCGTGAACATTCGGAGTGGTGAACAGGTTCAGAGGCGGCGCCACCCGTCCGCGCTCCGGCCGGTACCAACGGCACTTCCTACCGGCCGCCCGAGGCCAACCGGTGATCCCTGGCGCAAGGGTATCACTGCGTTTAGTCACCTGATGACCTCGCGTGGGTTCAAGTTCAACAGTGAGGTGACAGGGAATGAGGACAAGTGCAGCTGACTCATATCGTTTCCTCGCGGCCCGGTGACTGGGGACCAGTGAATTACACTGTGTAGTGCGGGGGGAGCTATACGCATGCGCACTGGGCAGAAAGAACGGAACTAAAACCCCACAACCCTGAAACAAACTCTCAACAGTATTTGTCTATTTATTTTTCATTTTTTGTCGGGATCAACTGGGGAAGTCTCAAAGATTGACTAGTCAATCGCGATCGACGGGTTGGCGACCACTATGCTAGAGAGTGGTGAATCTGTGGAATTCATTGCCACTGACGGCTGTGGAGGCCAAATCATTGGGCAAACTTCTACAGATGTACCCTGGAGAGCATCCTGACTGGCTGCATTGTGTCTGGTATGGTGTGGGCTACTGCACAGGATCGAAATAAGCTGCAGAGAGTGGTAAACTCAGTCAGCTCCATCATGGGTACGAGCCTCTGTAGTATCCAGAACATCTTCAAGGAGCGATGCCTCAGAAAGGTGGAGTCCATCATTGAGGACCCCCATCACCCAGGACATGCCCTCTTCTCATTGCCACCACCAGGAAGGAGGTACAGAAGTCTGAAGGCACACACTCAGCGATTCAGAAACAGCTTCTTCCCCTCTGCCATCCGATTCCCATTGAACCCATGAACATTACCCCACTTCTTTTTTTAATTTCTATTTTTGTACTACTTATTTAATTTAGCTACTTAATATATACATTTGCTGTAATTCACTTTTTTCTCTATTATGTATTGCATTGTACTGCTGCAGCAAAGTCAACAAATTTCGCAAGAATACACACAACGTTATGGAGTAACTCAGCAGGTCGGGCAGCATCTATGGAGGGGAATGAACAGTTGGTGTTTCACACCGAGACCCTTCACCAGGACATTCACGACAGACACCGGTGAGATTAAACCCGATGCTGATTCCGATATTTAAAGCCAAGTTTGAGAGGTTCTTGATTAGCATGGAAGTCAGAGGTTATGGGCAGAAGTGATAGCTGTGTGGAATGAGCTTCCTGTAGAAGTAGTAGAGGCCAGTTCAGTTGTGTCATTTAAGGTAAAATTGGATAGGTATATGGATAGGAAAGGAGTGGAGGGTTATGTGCTGAGTGCGGGTAGGTGGGACTAGGTGAGATTAAGAGTTCGGCACGGACTAGGAGGGCTGAGATGGCCTGTTTCCGTGTTGTGATTGTTATATGTTATATGGTTCCATGCAAGGGAGGTGTATAGAGGGCTATTGTCCTGGCACAGGTCGATGGAACTAGACAGATTAATAGTTTGGCACAGACTAGATGGGCCGAGGGGCCTACTTAGTGCTGTAGTACTATGGTGCTCTTGATTGTAAAAATAATTTGAGACAGATTATCATAGGAAAGAATACTGGCAGGAATGTTAATAAAATTACCCTGCTTTTCTTTGAAATTGTGACAGGAACTATTTTATACCCTCCTGAGAGGTTGGCAGGTCTTCAATTAATCTGGAATTGGTGATTTCTTACCCCACAATAATTATTACCAAGGTAGGAGGATGGGGTTGGGAGGGAAAATAATTCAGCTACGTTGGAATAGTGGAACAGACTTGATGGAACAAATTCTGCTCCTATGTCTAATGAGCTTTTATAAGTGTAGAGAGTTGCACTGCTCTGCAAAAAGATCATTTGTATGTATACCCACGACAATAAAGCTGAACTTGAAGTGGACACTTCAGTGCTTTAGCAAGTGTTTACAGTAATCTTTGAGGTGTTGGAAGCACCCATAGTGGCCACAACTCGGCCACAGAGAATGAGAAGGGCATCGACGCGCGAGAGGAAAGACATACCCTCGGGCGATTTCCTGGTCACGTTGACGATATCGGCAGGCTCGAGGCTCAGTTCGTCCGCTTGCCGGGCCGTGTAGGGGATCAGGCACTGCACCTGCGGGCAGTCTGCTTGGGAAAGCGGGTGAATGCAAAAACAGAAAAAGGTTAGGAGACATTTGGAAGTTCCTCCCCTCTGACCCGTACTGATTGTAATTTGCTGACTGCCCCTTGGAATAAAAACTCTGACAGGCCAGCATCTACTTTGGCTTTCGGTGATGCTGGACCGGCAGATACTCTGGATTGAAAGATCTAAGCCACTTTTATTTCACCCGACTTGCACATTCAACAACAGAACACAGACATGTTGGAATGGTGGAGCAGACTTGATGGACCCAATTAGGCTCCTAAGTCTTATGAACTTTTGTAAGTGTAGAAATTTGCACTGCTCTGCAAAAAGATAATTTTTGTGGTATTTACCTCTGGTGATGTATACCCATGACAATGAAGTTGAACGTGACGTGAACTTGAACTGGAACTGGAAGAGTACAGCATAGGAGCAGGCCATTTGGCCCACAATGCTGTACCAAACCAGCTAAAAAGCAAATCAAAAACACCCATAAACTAATCCCTCTACCCTACACAATGTCCAAATCCCTCCATCTTCAGCATATTCACGTACCTGTCGAAATCTCTTAAAAGCCTCTAATGTATTTTCCTCTACCACCATACCGGGCAGCACATTCCAGGCATCCACTGCTCTCTGAGTAAAAAACTTACTCCTCACGTCCCCCTTGAACCTACCTCCTCTCACCTTCAATGCATGCCCTCTGGTATTAGACATTTCTGCCCTGGGAAACAGGATACTCCCTGTCCACTCTATCTGTGCCTCTCATAATCTTGTAAACCTCTGTCAGATCTCCCCTCAGCCTCCGCTGCTCCAGAGAAAACGACCCAAATTTATCCAGCCTCTCATGACAGCAGATGCCCTGTAAACCAGGCAGCATCCTGGTAAACCTCCTCTGCACCCTCTCCAAAGCCTCAACATCCCTCCTACAGTGGGGCAACCTGAACTGTACACAATACTCCAGACGTGACCTAACTAGAGTTTTATCAAGTTGCAGTGTAACCGCTTAACTTTTGAACTCAGTGCCTCGACTGATGCATTTTCCAGTGAAAACATCAGGTTTAAAAGGAAACAATCAAACTCCAGTCCCAGGTGCAAAGCCATGCCCAGCTCACAACCCCGGCCCCCAGTTTAGGCTGCACTGTGGAAGTCAGGATCCAGCTGCACACGCCCACTGGATCTGGCCTCACATTCCAAATTGGCACACCAGCCAGATGCCGAGCACGCCCAGGTTTCCGAGTATGGGATGCCAGGTTATCGGAGCCTGGCTCACTCGAACTTCCCTGAGTGTTGCTGCGGGTGCAGTGAAATCCTGGCACCGCGGGGCACACGTCACCCCTGCTCTAACTGTGAGCTCACTGAATGGGAAAGCAAGGCTCGAAGGGCCGAACTGGCCCAGCCTGTTCTTACTACCGCCGCAGTCAACTGAGTGAAGGGGCGCTGTGGAGATGGCAAGCGCAGTGCACGATGGAGGGCGGAGGCTCGGGAAAGATGGCTGATTCCACTGAGAACGCTGGAGGAACTCAGCGGGTCTGGCGGGATCTATGGAGGGGAATAAACAGTAGCTTTTCTGGGCCGAGGTCCTTCATCAGGATTACTAAGTGAACAATGCTCCCTTTAAGGTGAGAACATGCGTGCGCGCACATCTTTTGCTACTAGCCCACAAAGGAATTTAAACTGCTCACAAAAGGCCGTCATCCTCTACCTCATTGGTATGTTAAATGTCTTTCACAATCATACACAGTCACATTTCCTTTCTCGGTTTCTGATGCGGACAGTGTCGACAACAGGGAGTTTGCGATGATTTGTCTGCAGATTTTACGACTGGCTTACTTATACCGTTTTTATTGAAGGAATTATTCAGTATGCGCATGTCATTGTCACCGGGCAAAAAAAATTGCCCTGCACGAGATTTTTTGCGCACACTGATCATTACAAATTAGAAGGAACATTGTCGCAGCTGGAGACATCGACTGTTTATTCTCCAGCAACACACAATAAGTGCTGGAGGAGCTCAGCAGGTGAGGCAGCACCGATGGAAGTGAATAGACAGTCGTGGCTTTGGGCCGGCACTCTTCATCTGGGAGCTGCCTCCAGCATTTTGTGTCTGTTGCTCTGGATTTCTAGCATCTGCAGAGGGTGGTGCCGGCATTCAACGAGCCGCCAGTGGAAGTGGGTTCAGTCTCAAGATTGAAGAGACTTGTTGGATAGGTACGTGGATGGATGTGGTATGGAAGCTATGGTCTATGTTCAGGTCAATGAGATTATGCAGAGTAATGGACTCGATGGGCTGAAGAACCTCTCACTGTGCTGTAGTGTTCTATGAATCTATGCAGAATTTCTTATAATGCTTACCCCAAAACTCATAGACCTTGTCGTCATTGGTGTCCTCCTGAAGGTCATACTGACCAGAGGTCAACGCGTTCATCCAACGGTGGCGGTCTGACCTGAAGACAGAGACCCACGTTCCCAATTACTGCCTCGTTCACCCCCGATTCTCCAGCCCCACCCTCTCTCCATCCCAGGCACTCACTCGGTCAGCGCCTTCAGCGTCCGCTTGCTCTGCTTGCCTTGGTGGTTCTCGAGGAGGGTGAGCGTGAAACAGTTCCCGATGCTGGCACCCAGCGAGCTGCCGGGGCCATCCTGGACCTCGACCAGTGACCGGTGGGCGTAGTCAACTACCTGGTACCTGTCCGCCCTGGGCAGAATATCAGAGCTGTGTCAGTCATCCACCACAGAGTCAAGCCCTTTGGCCCATCCAACCCAAGAACACAAGCCCTGCTATCCCACCTGCAGCGAAAGAGATGCAGCACAGAAACAGGCCTTCCAGGTCAATGCTGAGCATCAGTGGTACGTACAGGAGTCACAGGCCTCAAGAAGGCAACATCCATCGTTCAAAGACATTGGAGAGGGTGCAGGAGGTTCATTGGGATGCTGCCTGGTTTATCGGGCCTGTGCCGTCATGAGAGGCTGGATAAAGTTGGGTTGTTTTCTTTGGAGTGGCAGAGGCTGAGGGGAGACCTGATAGAGGTTTCTAAGATTACGAGAGGCCTAGAGTGGACAGAGTCCACCAATGTTTGTTTCCCAAGGGAGGAACGTCTATTACCAGAGGGCATGTATTGAAAGTGAGAAGAGGCAAGTTCAAAGGGAACGTGAGGGGTAAGTTTTTTACTCAGATGCCTGGAATGTGCTGCCTGGTATGGTGACAGAGGCAAATATCATGTAGCACCATAGTCCTGAAAAATGTCTCGTTTTTGCCGTGTACTGTACCAGCAGTTATGGTCGAAATGACAATAAAAACTGACTTGACTACATTGGAGGCTTTTAAGAAACATTGGAAAATAAGGAGGATATACGCACATGGACATGGTGTTGGAAGGAGGGATTAGTGTTTGGGTGTTTCTGATTTGCTTTTTAGCTTGTACAGCACAACACTGTGGGCCGAATGGCCTGTTCCTGCGCTATCTGGGCTAAGCCATCTTCTCATAGCCACCATCAGGCAGGAGGTACAGAAGCCTGACGTCCCACACCAGGAACAATTCAATGACTGGGCACTCAAAGCAACTTGCACAACCCTAATTCAGGGCCTCAGTATTGAACACTACCTCATTATTTCTTTGACCACGCTTTTGGTTTCTGTAATGTATACTAATTTATGTCTGTACTGTACGGCCGCTGGGAAACAAATTTCACGTTGTTCATAGAACAATACAGTAGTGCACAGGAGCAGGCCATTTGGCCCACAAACCAGCTAAAAAGCAGGTCAAAGACACCTAAACACTAATCCTTCAACGCATGTCCTCTGGTATTAGACATTTCTACCCTGGGAAACAGATCCTCCCTTTCTACTCTATCTGTGCCTCTCATAATCTTATAAACCTGCATCAGATCTCCCTTCTGCCTCTGCCATTCCAGAAAATAGACCCAAGTTTATCCGGCCTCTCATGATAGCAGATGCCCTGTAAACCAGGCAGTAACCTGGTAAACCTCTTCTGCACCCTCTCCAAAGCCTCAACATCCTTCCTATAGTGGGGCGACCAGAACTGTACGCAATAGTTTATTAAGTTGCAATATAAAGTTGAACTCAATGCCTTGACTAATAAATAACCACTGGTGCTACCACTTTCAGGGAGCTATGAACCCGGATCTCAACATACCTCTGCTCAGCAACACTGTTAAGGATCTTGCCCTTAGTTTTGTACTGTCTCCTTGCATTTGCCCTGATGAGGTGAAACACCTCACATTTATCTGGGTTAAACTCCATCTGCCATTTCTCTGTGATAATAAATCTGATTCTGAGCCTTCAATGCTGAACTGACCACCACACCCCCAGAACAACACCCGGCTTCAGTCTGTACCGAAACTCTGGGACAGATAGATGCCTTTTCCTGACCAAGTTGGGTCGAGGGCTGGTACTTACCCCTTTTTGATGGTGATGAGTAGCAAGTCATTGAAAAGGAACAAGTACAGACTGGTGATCTTTGGCTTTACCCCGAAGAGATTCTCTCGAAAGACGATCTCTGAAATTTCCCCTTGTTTCTCAAGGTGCCGGGCCTTGGAGATAATGGGAATGGCCTAAAGGAACACAACAGGGAGTCAATAACTCAAAGTCCTACCAGGTCAATCACATTGTCTGGAATTGGGAAAACCCAGAGGTCTCGAAGTGTAGCAGGAAATTCCAGAGAGAGGGAGGGACAGGAACACACACGGAAGGAGTTGAAAGGGATCGCTTATGAAGTTTCCTGGTTACAAGATGGGAAAAGAATAACATGCAGGAAATGCTTTAGGAATCCTGAGAATTGAATAGGCAGGAGTAGGGAGTAGCCGCAATGTTAACCTATTGAGGACAGGAAAGAAGAGGGTGGGTTAGAGGGGGGCTTTAGAATTTCAGGAACAAGAGGGCAAAGGTCAGAAAGGTCACCCATCAAAGTTCAAAGTAAATTTAATTATCAAAGTACTTAGATGTCATCATATGCAACCCCGAGATTAATTGTCTTGTGGGCATACTCAATAAATCTATAGAATAATAACCATAATAGAATCAATGAAAGACTGCACCAACCAGGGCATTCAACCAGTGTGCGAAAGACAACAAACAATAAATATTATAAAAAGAAATAAATAAGCAATAAATATCAAGAACATGATATTAAGAGACCTTGAAAGTGAGTCTATTGGTTGTGGGAATTAACGAGGGTGCATAATTTTAAGGTGCTGGGGGAAGGTAGAGGGAGGATGTCAGAGGTCAGTGTTTTTCACGGGAAGTGATGGGTGCATGGACCCTCCCCTGCCAGGGGTGGTGGTAGAGCCAGATACATTAGGAGCAACTAAGGGACCCTTAGCTAGGCATGAGGACCACAACCTTGCTGAAGGGTTTGGAAGCTTGCATGCCTCAATGACCCAGACAGCTTTTTGCTTTGGCTCTTGGTAATGGCACCCATGCCAAACAGGTCAAAGGGTGAGATTGGTCCACCAGTTTCAGGGGTTTAGCTCAGGCCTAACAACCCTGACCAGTGAAACAAAACTGTTATGAAAACAACAACAAAGAATCATTCTACATCTGAATATGACGGCATTCCTGAAGGAAGTCCTGAACACCACCAGAGATGGAGGACCTTCATTGCTGTCCTAAATGGCAGTGGCGTAACAGGCAGTAAGCTAAGCGAAGAGAGGATAAAAAGACGGAGGGCTATGTGAGAGGGACGGGTTAGATTGCTGTTGGAGTAGGTTGAAGGGTTTACACAACATTATTGGCTGATGGACCTGTACTGTGCCACATGGGAAAAAGAGGATCTTTGAAGGGATCTAGGAGATAGAAAAAACACCATTTGGTGCTGTTGGAAACCACTGTCTTTTTAAAAATGACACTTTTTATAAGATTTGTACTTTTTAACAACCTCATATTTTTCACACTCACCGGCAGAAAGTGGTATAGCTGCTAAACTAACGGTTTATCACCTGTCTCCTTTTTCATTGGCTAAGAGTTAGCACATTACCCACGTGATGTAATTGTTTTAATTATGTAGCCTATTAAGTGATTTATCACTATCTAAGGATTTTTCCTCATCTTGTCTGTAAAAGTGATAGATTTTTCAGAAGTGCCACCTTTAGTCTTTTGTTTTAGGATTAATTCCCTCCTTAGCATCGATGATTGATATTAGATTGATGTTGGAGTAGTTTGTTTAGTATCTGTATGTTTGTTTGTACTCTGAAATTAACTGAAATCTTGGAATTAAGACTGCTCATTATTCCTGTCTCCTGAAAGAACCCCAGGGATCAGAAAATAAACAGAGATCCAACAGTGCATTCAGAGCTACTGACAAGCCAGTCCTACTGTCTGCACTAGTCCTACACTCATTCTGTTCTTCCTGCAGTCCCTTACCCACACACTAAGGGGCAATTCATGGCGGCCGATTATCCTACTGATCCCGCACATCTGTGGGATGTGTGAGGAAACCAGGGCACTTGGGGAAAATGCATGCAACTACAGGAAGAACGTGCAAACTCCGCGTGCACGCGCATATACACACACACACACACACACACACACACACACACACACACACACACACACACACACACACACACACACACACACACACGAGTGAGGATGAAAAACATTTTGTGCCCATGACACTTCACGGATTCCAAATCAGATGCATTCCCTGGGGTTTTGCTCCATGTTACCACAGGGAAAGGGAATGAATCACTGCTGATTAAATTCCTAAAAGCTTGCATGACAGTGGTGTCTGTAGCCAGGCTGGGATCCTGACGTTTCTCAGGAGTTTCTGGAGTTTGGCATCCTACCTTTAACTTGTCGAACTCCAGCTTCTTTGCTATGTGAATCATCTCTTCCATTTGCTTCATGATCCCGACTTCCCTGTTGCAGTCTTCGATGATCTGGGAGGGGAGAGACACCGGCGTTACCTCGCCCTGCTTGCCGAGACCAGCTCATGTTCCAGAAGGTTTTCAGTGACCAGGGAACTCACACCGCACACACACTAACCGAGAAACTCATACAAATTGCTGGAGGAACTCAGCAAGCCAGGCAGCATCTATGGAGGGAAATAAACAGTCAATGTTTCAGGCTGTGTCCCTTCACCAGATGCTGATGAAGGGTTTCGGCCTAAAACATCAAATGTTTTAAAGCTTTGATTTTGGTCACTGAATTATTGGAAGGATACTGATAAGGTTGAAAGAGTGCAGAGAAGGTTTACAAGGATGTTGCTGGGACTTGAGAAACCGAGTTACAGAGAAAGGTTGAATAGGTTAGGACTTTATTCCCTGGAGCGTAGGAGAATGAGGGGAGACTTGATAGAGGTATATAAAATTATGATAGGAATAGATAGAGTGAATGCAAACAGGCTTTTTCCACTGAGGCCAGGGGAGAAAAAAACCAGAGGACATGGGTTAAGGGTGAAGGGGGAAAGGCTTAAAGAGAACATTAGTGGGGGGCATCTTCACACAAAGAGTAGTGGGAGTGTGGAATGAGCTGCCAGATGAAGTGTAAATGTGGGTTCACTTGTAACATTTAAGAAAAACTTGGACAGGTACATGGATGAGAGGGGTTTGGAGGGATATGGTCCAGGTGCAGGTCAGTGGGACTAGGCAGAAAAATGGTTCGGCACAGCCAAGAAGGGCCGAAAGGCCCGTTTCAGTGCTGTAATATTCTCTGGTTCTATGATGTGCTGGGGGCAGCCTGACAATGCACCAGCATAGCATTCCTGCAACTCACTACCCTTCAGCTGTGCAGCTTTGAAACGTGGGAGGAAACCGGAGCACCCGGAGAAAATCCCGCACGGTCATGGGGGAGCATACGAACTCCTTACAGACAGCGGTGGGAATTGAACCCCAATTGCTGGTGCTGTAAAGCGTTCCAATAACCGCTACATTATCATGCCATCCTGGTGATAGATCTACCACCCCATCTGCCTCCACAACTTCTGCCATCTCCAAAGGGATCCTACCTCCAAACATACTTCCCCCACCCCCGCCTCCACCTTCCACAGGGATAGCCTCCTCTGTGACTCCCTTGTCCATTTGTCCCTCCCCACTACTCTCCCTCCTGGCACTTATCCCTCCAAGTAGTCAATGTGTCACATCTGCCCAGTCACCACATCCCTCACCTCCATTCAGGACCCCAAACAGTCCTTCCAGGCGAAATAACACTTCACCTGTCAACCTGCTGGGGTTGCCTATTGTGTCCGATGCTCCTGATGTGGTCTCCCCAATGCCTTATCAAGCCTCAGAATTACATCCTGGTCTTTAGATTCTAGTTTTCTTGAAATAAATGCTAAAGTTGCATTTGCTTTCCTTACCACCAGCTCAACCTGCAAGTTACCCTCTAGGAAATCCTGCACAAGGACTTCCAAGTTGCTCTGCACCTCTTGACATTTGAATTTTCTCCCCATTTAGGGAATAGACTACACCTTCTACCTTCTACCAAAGTGCATGACCGTACATTTCCTTACACTATCTTCCATCTGCTACATCTTTGCCCATTCTTCCAATACTCTAAGCCCTTCTGAAGACTATCTGTTTCCTCAACAATACCAGACTCTCCACCTTACTTTGTATCATCCACAAAGCCATCAATCCCATCATCTAAATCATTCGCATATACTGTGAGAAGATGTGGACCCATACCGAACACCACGAGTCACTGGCAGCCAACCAGAAAGGCTCCTCTATTTCTACTCTCTGCCTCCTCCCAGTCAGCCAATCTCCTAACCATGCTAATATCTTTTCTGTGGCTCATGTGCGCCACCTTGTCAAAGGCCTTCTGAAAATCCAAGTGAACAACATTCACTAACTCTCCTTTGTCTTCCCTGCCCATTATTTCCTCAAAGAATTTGCCGGACAAGATTTCCTCATACTGACTTCCACCCATTTTATCATGTGTCTCCACGTACACTGAAACCTCATCCTTAATAATGGACTCCAACAACTTCTCACTGCCGATAATTTCATTTATTAGTAAGGGATAATTAAGGGATTGTGCACGCTGGAGGCAGGAAGCACGTTCCCGCTGATGGGTGAGTCCAGAACTAGAGGCCACAGTTTAAGATTAAGGGGTAGGCCATTTGGAACAGAGATGCGGAAAAACTTTTTCACCCAGTGAGTGGTGAATATGTGGAATGCTCTGCCCCAGGAAGCAGTGGAGGCCAAGTCTCTGGATGCGTTCAAGAGAGAGTTAGATAGAGCTCTTATACATAGCAGGGTCAAGGGATATAGGGAGAGGGAGCATGATGGAATTGGGAGCAGACTCAATGGGCTGAATGGCCTAATTCTGCTCTTATGGCCTTATGATTCGTGTTGGGATAGGAGGTGAGGGCAGAAGTGCTGGAAAATGGGACTAATATGGATGAATGCCTATTGGTCAGTGTGGCCTATTTCCATTCTCTGTGATTCTGATAAAGCATTGCAAAATAATCCTGGCTGAAAATGAAAGATCTTAAGTTTGGATAAGTACATGGATGCGAGGGGTATGGAGGACCATGGTCCAGGGACCCACAGTTGTACAATCAACACACATTTCACTGTATGTTTTGATGTACTCGTGATAAATAAACTTGAACCTCAAAACTTAACAGAGTAAATCTTTCTGGATTCAGCTAATAATCCTGGTTTGACTTTGGTTAATGATTCACATACGTCATTAGATCTTACCTTCGAAACAACACTTAGTGCTTTGGAGGCCGTTTCTTCATTGGCCGAGCCAACCTCGGATTTTTGGAGAATGTTCTACAGAAACAAAAGTGTTAAGAGTTGTAAGACTCATAAAAGTCAGGCATTTTTCTAGAGTTACGGACACAGAGTACCAGTTTTTATTTTATTTTATCATTTTTAAGATCTTATTTCACACATAGCATGAAAGAATTTAAAAACAGAACTGCAAAACTCTAGGTGTACTCAGCAGGTCAGGCAGCACCTATGAGGGGGAAAAAACAGTCGATGTCTCAGGCTGAGACCCTTCATCGGGGCTTGTGCTTCAGTGGAAAAGGAAAACAGAACCGGCAGATTTAGGAAAGTCCCATCCCACCTGACCTCACCCCGCCAGCCACCGGCATCCGGCATGAGCCTACCTCAATCAGCATCTTGATCCGGGTTATCCTCTGGAAGGGGAGAAGCAGAAAGGACATGAGAGGGAGCCGCTGGCACTGGGGGAGTTCCTGCAGGCGGATGACGGCAGCCGCAAAATGTGGGTTCTCCTCCCTGCACGGGGAGAGTGAGTGATAAGTAGGCGCACGTGGCTCGGTGTCCTCTCACGTGCCAGAAGCAGGTCAGAGAAGGCTTACTGGACTAACTCTCAGAGCGGGTGGGCTGCGCGGCGTGGGAGGATTGGATAGATTCACCTGCTGGAGTTCGGCAGAGTAAGCAGGCACTGGATTGAAACACGAGACCCTGAGAAAGCCGCAGGCTTCTGGTACGGTAATCCGAGCGTGTAGGAATGAATGGAACGGCGGTGCGTAGCGGAAATAACCCGGTCCGTCACGGGTACTTCCCTCCCCAACATTGGTAGTATCTTCAGGAGGCGCTGCTCAAAGTTCAAAGTACATTTATTATCAAAGTACATGCACGTCACCATATACAACCCTGAGATTCATTTTCCTGTGGGCATACTCAATAGAATAATAACCTTAACAACATCAATGAAAGACTGCACAACCTGGCATTCAACCAGAGTGCAGAAGGCAATAAACTGTGCAAACACAAAAGAAGAAATAATAATAATAAATAATCAATAAATATTGAAAACATGAGATGAAGGGTCCTTGAAAGTGAGTCCATTGGTTGTGGGAGCATTTCGATGATGGGACAAGTGAAGTCATCCCTTTGGTTCAAGAGCCTGATGGTTGAGGGGACAATGACTGTTCCTGAACCTGGTGGTGCAAGTCCTGAGGCTCTTGTACCTTCTTCCCAATGGCAGCAGCAAGAAGAGAGCATGTCCTGGGGTCCCTGATGATGGACGCTGTGTTTCTGTAACAGTGTTTCAAACAGATGTGCCCAATGATTGGGAGGACTTTGCCCATAATGAACTGAGCTGTATCCATGACTTCTTGTAGGAGTTTCTATTCAATAACCCATTACAGGCACATCCCTCTCCACCATCAGTAGCACCTACAGAGATGCTGCCTCAAGAAGGCAGTACCCACCGATGGTCCCCAGCATCCGGGTCATGCCATCTTCTTGCAGTTACCACTGGCAGAAGGTACAAAAGCCTAAAGTCCCACACTGCCAGGTTCAAGAGCATTCAATTTCTCTTCGACCACCCAGTTCTTGAACCGACCAGCACTACCCAATCACTGTGGTATAAACACAATACTATAGTCCTCCTAGAGGACCACAGCCTTGTTGCAGGGTCTGGAGGCTTGCGTGCCTCAGTGACCGGGACAGCAATGTTGGCTAGAGTCAGGGTGTTATGCTTTGCCTCTTAGTAGGGTCACCCATGCCAAACAGATCAAAGGCTAGAGGTCAGACTAAGAGTGGTCCACTGGTCCTCCAGGCTCAGGGGTTCAGATCAGGATTAACAACCATGACTGGTTAAACAAAACGTTGACAGAAACAGCAATAAAGAGTCGTTCTCCATCTGGCGGCCAAGGACAGACA